>NW_027094086.1:130666052-131372953 GCF_029207755.1 Chamaea fasciata
CATGAGGGTACTGTGAAAGTGGCTTCACAGTGCTGGCGAAGAACTAAGACAGAATGCACACCATGAAAAGCTACCATGGAAACTAAGGATTCCATATCTGGTGCAGATTATGGACACTACAGCCATAATGCATAGGATGAAACACTGAATGATGAAGATGAAAGGAAACATTAACTATCCATCTGTGTTCACACTCCATTGTCCTACAGAAAAGTGACTTGAGGGCCCAAAGAAATGAGAGTATTTGATCCTGACAAATGAAAACCCTAGATGAGTGCATAAACCACAGGTAGACGAAATTAAAATTGAAACCTTAATTTTTGTATTTCCTAAGTACTGTTTGAATTTATCACTTTAATAAATTTTGTGAAGCAGACTTTAGAAGAAGACAATGTTGCTAAGAACTAATGGTACATGTTCCCAGTTAGTCACATACAGGATGAAGAGATTCTTATATGAAACATAAGCTTGTCTCAAATTTACTATCAGTTTCTTTGCCTTTCAAGTGAAATATTTTGTCTGGTTTGATGTTGCAAGACCACAGTAACATAATTTGAGACGGCAAGCTTTGATAATACAGGTTAACAGATATTTCATTGTGTAAATGCTACAATCTCTGTTTTTCCATCTTATGTAGGGAGTTCAGCATACGCCTTCTAAAAGCTGAAAGAATTTCATACAGGCATCTGTACTGGCCTGTTCTTTGTACTAATTAAATTAGTTTCCTGTTGAGTAAGTAAAGTACTGGCAGCCAGGAACAGTTGGGGAGACAGCTCAGAGGCTTAAGCACTGAACCATGAACTTTTCTGTTTACTACAACATTAAACAAGTAGACACTCTTGCTGACATTATGGGGAATGAAAGAGCATTCTGTTAAGATTGTTGTTTCATTACTGTTCCTGAACTACTGATCTTCGTAAAGAGACATTTTTAAAGATACAAAAGGGATTTCATTTGATACAGTTAACTAAATAAACTCATTATTTGGTTTAAAAACACGTGTGTCAAAGTTAAAGTTGAATTTGAACTTCAAATCTAAGGGGTCAAAACTCAGAAGGGAAAAATAAGTCAAAGTGCCACCCAATAACCCGGCTGTGTCTCTGGTTCTGCACCTCCACTCTAATGATCACAAAGATGAAAACTTTATATGACACACAGATCTTCAGCCCAAGCACCTCACAAGGGGCACTGACACCTTGAAGGAGTAGGGCAAGAGACATCATGTCTCTGATCTTCTATACTAGTGACATTCAGTAACTGCAGGCAAGTTTTCCATTAGTTTAAATGAAGCATAATGACAAAGAAGCAAAAGCAGTATATGAATGGAAGATCTAAATAGCTGTTCTTACTTCAGTTTCATTTTTCCTTGTAATGTAAGACCTCTTTAAATATTATAAATTGTTTACATTAAAACATATATGCTTACTACAGTACATATACACTGAGCCTTTGTATGCATATATTTAGCTCAAAGCTAATCTCTCAATAAAAGCCCTTTCTGAAAATAGAGATTTATAAAAAGAAATACTGATAAACTTTCAACTATAGGGAGTCTAGTGGTCACTGCAAAAACAGCATTGCAACACAAAACCTGTGTGATTTTGCAGATCACCCCATAAATCTTCCTTTGTCCCATGAGTTTAAGTTTTCAGCCAAGAAAAACAACATTCTTCATAAAATTAATGAAAACAAGCTGCTCTTTGCCTACAGAAAAAGATTTTTCTTAATTACATTTTTTGCTTTGAATCATATATCCTGTAGTTTGATTAAATTCCCTTAGAAGTCAACTAAAAATTAGAGCTTTGCAGCATGAACCTCAAACGTGGTGTTTACATGGAGAATATAAACCCACTGTGCCTTTGGAAGGTGATATTTAAAGCGAGAATAAGAGCAATATGCAAGACAGTTTTTATTATTTTCATTATGTCACTGCATAAATTTATTTTCAGGGCTTAGAGTTTGCAGAGAAATATGATCTGGCCAATGTATTTATTAGAAATAAATGGTCTGTGTAAATGAATGTAGATAAAGCAAGAATACTGGAATTCTGGTTAATCCCTCGAGGCAGTAAATCAGGATTTCTAAAGCACTTAATGCAAAATATCTGCATCAAGGGGTTAAATATATAAAATATGAAAAGTCAAAGACAAGAACTAGATTAAAAGGTTACATGGAGACGGTGTTGAAAAAACTGGAGCCTGCTGCTAAATAGATATCCAACAGGCATTTATTTAGGTTCACTGGCTGCAGGAGCCACTGGCATACTCTAAATGAACTCATACAACAAACAAAAATCAAATTCTAGTGTCAGTCTTTGATCATTTTTCAGTACCAAAGCAGAAAATTTCATAGAGAACCAACGTATGTGGACTTGATTAAGTTAATGCAACTAATTGCCCTAACTGAAAAATAAAAATGCCAGTTCTCTACACCCTTGCTGCATCCTCATTGCCTCAATACTTCAGATGAGCCCTGTATCCTTTCCTGGCAGACTGCGCCTAATCCCCAGTAGGGACAGCAGACAGCGAAAAGACATCACTTATTAATTTAAGCACTAATTGAATCAGTTCCTATTCAGCTGAAAATCTCCCTCCACTCCAGAGTGAAACCGGTCCCAAAACCTAAGTCTTTGCCAGGCCTAAATCATAATTCAGACTGAAGAACAATTTTCTTTTTCTCTGGCTCCCAATGCTTTCATACAAACAAGACTTTAGAAGACTTTTTGTGTATGTCCTACTAAATAAGAACTACTTAAAAAAAAAAAAATGCCCCAAATCCTAACCATCCTAACCAACAAGAAAAATGAATACATTGCTCATTCAGAAGGCAGTGTTCCCCAGGGTTCTCTGTGCAGCAGATGTATTCCTAACATGACTGCAGCTATCACCCATGACCAGTAACTGTTGGCTCCGAAGCTCAGAGGTGCACTTTGTTTTAAGTTCTAAGGCAACAAGACATACCTTGAGATATATATATATATATATATATATATATATATATATATATATTTCTGCTTTTATGCGCACACATGGATAAAACTGACCTTTTTTTTTTTAAACTACTGTAGCCCTGACCCTTTCAGGGGCTCCATGCAAAGAGGCCAGTACCCACACAGAGCTTGTTTGAAGCCAATGTGGTTTTCCCAGTGGGAGACAGGAAGAGATGGGAATTACTGAGTTAAATTTGTGTATTGGTATTTTCAACATAAATTAAATATTTGCAGCTAAAGCAATAAATACTGAAATCCTACTATGCATTTATACCTTTTAGATCTCTGGGAAGGCAAGTGACCTTGGTCCTGCTTCTGTTGTTCTAAACTTAAAACTTTTCAACTTTAAATGAAATTTAGTCCAGATTGAGAGGAAAGATTCCTACACTGGTAGGAATACACTGATTTCCCCACACTGGTACTCCAAAAACTTCATTTGCTTCAGTAGGTCTTAATCACATCCCTAAAGCTAAATATTTTTTTCAACTATATTCCTAAATTGAGTTTTGGATGAACAGCAGAAGAAAAAAACCTTTTATATGTATGACAAATTACAGTGCTCATCACTTTTGTTCAGCAAGGTCTTATCAAATACTATTTTACAGTTCAAGGAATGCATTCAAATTCCTATGAAGAGATCCAGAGGATTAGCTCTTGTACACGTCTTTTCCTGTTTGGGACAAAGCTGACAAAATCCGAATGCTGAAGGCTGAAATTCTGAGCATGGTGAAATGTACTTGTTAGACCTTTTAACCTGTGATCGATAACAAAAGCTAGATGTTGTAAAATCTGAGCCTAGCTGAGCAAGCTTTAGGGCATTTTCTCACTTGTTATTTTGTCTCTTGATTATCACTTTTGCACAGAAAGTAACTACCAAAAATGCCCAGGGAATGGCTAATAGTCTCAAAGCTACTATTTAAAAAGAAGATATTGATAGAATTAGCTAACATATAAAAAAGTGTGAACTGTGATTTGTGCTTATTATGCATACAATTTATTCGTAAAAAAATGGCTATTATGATTACCATACATTTGTCAAACTTGATTGTAAAATGGCATTCTTTTTTGACAAGCCATTTCTACAGAGACACAAATCCTAATGAAGACAACGTATAAGTACTTACTTATACTTTCCTTGAAAATAAAGGACATTTTAATAATTATTTTTATTCATTTCACAAAGCTGGTACCTTAACTCCCCTGGGTCTCTGTATGAGTGTGAGAATATCCAGGGAACATGCTATCACAGCATTGCTAATTCATCTGGATTTGACCTCTGAGGAACAGTTTGTGTCATCATGGAGCAAAAGCTCTGGTAAAACATTTGTCTAGATAAAAGACCTCAAGCAGTTAACCTGCACAGCAGAGGCAATGCAGCCGGGCACGAGGATAATGACCTCTACCCAAATGGGGAAGGTACATCAATGTAACACTATGACAGCAAGACAAAAGATGACGGCAGCTCAGCAGGAAAACATTAGCGGTGATATAATTCTTGGTACTGTATGTGAAGAAATGCCTTAAGAAGTACAATGCCAACCTGTTTTTACCTAATAATTATTTCAAGTTTTAATATTAAAAAAACCCAAAACATCGCACCCAACTTCGTTCTTCACTTTTATTTTAAGCTCTTGGTTTCATTCTGTTTTGTTTTTCCCTAAAAAAAAAAATCCTGATAGAAGTAAATACCCTGTGTGGGTAAAAGTTACAATTCAGATGAAATAAACTTTCCTCATTTGATACATGAATTATTGGATGGATGCTTTTCTGACTTCAGGTAGTTATGACACTGTTCTTAAACATAAACCAGAAGAACTTGATGAACCTTGTTTAGCAAGTCAAACCTGTCCTAACAGACAGATTAACTCATTTCTTATGCAGATTATTTACACTTAGGATACCTTTCACTGTTCATACTGAAGTTTTCTTCTTTCTGTTTTTAAAAGGAGACACTGTGTCACATATCCATTATTTTTTACCAGGCAGAATGCCTGGAATATTTAGCTACCACTCTTTTAGCACCACACCAAAGGTTCTGGGTTTAAACTATTTATTTTTAAAGTAGTAGCATGATCAGGCCTGCATGCTTATCTAAAGATCTTTGCTTTATGAGGGAGATTTTAGTCTGTGAGATTTCCTCTACACATGGTAGGCAGCTGTCAGCAGCAGTGAGCAGGGCGAGGGGTCACTGCAGCTGCTCTGTGAAAGCACAGGGTTCCATCAACATCGCAAAAATCCTGCAGAGTGGGAGCTGGGAGACCACGGATAAGAGTACATTGGAGTGTGTATATAAGGTCACATCATGTCTATCAAAGTGATATCAAACTGGTACACTGTACAATACCTTTTACTGTGTTCTATGTTCAAAGAAAATAAAAGGAGAATGGACATGTGTGTAGCAGACCACGGTTTAATACAGAATTTCCCATTGTCCTTTTAAATAGATGGATTTACTAAGTTCACAAAGACATGTCAAGTATACATACACAGTGGAGATATGTTGACTTGAGAAAGAACTAGATTTCATTAACTTTTCAGGTCAGACATGAATGAGATCAAAATAACTCTTATTAATTAAATAGTATAAATGACTATTAAGAGAAACCAGATGTCCACATTTCCTGAATCCTACACACTAATATATGTCTGTCTTTGTATACATATGTCAATAGTTTCCCATAAAGTGCTTTCTCATACCTCCTCATGAAGCTTCACTTTGATGAAATCGGTAGCTGTATTTAAGATAACCCTAAAATAAGGATAGATAGGTAGCAAACACATAATTCTGATTTGTGGGTAGACACAAATCTCTCCCAAATCTGCCTGTTTCAGAGGACAGTTACAGGATATTGAATGTCACATATGTCATGTTGTACAGGATCCACAGATTTGTAATTCTCATTGCTAGGGTGCTTCAACCAGATGGACAAAATTATGCTTCCCAACAACAGCCACAACAAAAAGTTACTGACCTGACACCTTGCGTTAAAAAACAAGGAAATGAGTAGGGCAACAGAGAATTTATTCTGGCTGAAATATGCAACAAAATGAGATGACTAGACATTAAACAATGTCTCCTATTTCTAGCAATCCTGTGCAAGCTGAAAGCTAGCAGAGGTATTCAGGCAACAAAGGTTTATCAAACTACATCTGTCTACAAAGTCAAAGGGTTGATGACACTGTAACAGTTTTATGCTGTTTCAGAATTGTTTCCACAATTTTACAATTACTGGTATTCACTTCCAGCCAAAGAAAATAAGAAATGTAGGTGCAAAGAATAAAAAAGGAGAAAGCATCCTGTTTGCAAACTGTACAGTTGTGAAGTATGAGCGGCTGAAAGAATCCAAATGGTGTGATTTAGATTAAAGCATCCCAAATATCTCAACCAGCAGGACTCTGTGACCTTCAAATTTCCCCTGAAAAGTTCTGAAGTTTTTCTGTTCATGGGGATCACTTTAAAAATTGCTGACTCTGGCAAAGATTGCAAAACTGTAAAAAAAAAAAAAAAAAAAAAAAAAAAAAAAAAAAAAAAAAAGGTACCACCTTAAGCACAAGTAAATTACAAACCTCCCTTTCTCCTTGCCATAAATACCAACACCCACTTGCACAGTAAGCCCTTTAATCTCTTCCTCACAAAATCCTTCATGCCTAGCATTCACTTACACATGCATTTGCAGTTATTTTTCACAGCCAATTACCATCCTGCCCTCACCCAGTCATTACCCAATCTTCCTGGACACACACATGCACTTGAAGGCAACCTCCTCCACTTCAGCTCTTCCCACACTGAAGCCCTCTCTTCTTAACCACTGGCCCAATACGCCTGAGCTGCTGAGAGGTTTCTGAGCCACCAGAACTCAGCGTGAATGGGCTTTGTCTCTTTGGATTTCTCCAGTTTTGTTTTATTTTAAGCAGAAAATCTTTGATGCAGGACCATTTCTTCCTGCTCTCCTGGGAAAGGCTTCCCCTTATATTGGACAGGCAAGAGTTTCCAAGACTGAAGAATAAATGCAGATGAATACCCCTGGCAGTGCCAAGGTCTCTCCTCAGCTTCACTGCTGCTGACCCAGGTCTGGTCCCTGACTCTGGTCCTGCTGTCTTTACAGTTTTCTACATCAATATTGCTGCCCAAGCACCAATGCTCCCCCCTCCCACAACCATCAGGGAGGATCACACAAGGGCTGCCTGTCTCAGTCTAGCCATCAAACAATACTTCACCTGCTTTACAAATGGTTTCTCAATCTTATGTGAATTATCTTTGTACATGTCTGAATAAATGAAAAAGGACAGTTGGTGGCAGAAATACAAAAAAGTGGAAAGTTTCCCATGGCTTTCAGCCTTGTGATTACTCTTCTAAGCCACAGTCTTGGAGAAAAAAAAAATCTGCAAATGCCATCTTATTTTCTTGTAAGAATAGGAACACAGCTTTAGCCTTTTTTTTTAAAAAATTAATCCTAAGGACTGATCTTTCTAAGGAAAGTCCCTGACAAAATGGAAGGGGCAAAGAGTCATAAGAAAAACATATCTTAAAAAGAATTTTTCACCTGAATGATGAGAAATTCTGTCACCCATTTCACTTTGAAATCCTATTTACCCACATACCCTATTGCAAAACCATGGTACAGTGCATATTTTTTCTCCTATCAGTCCATTCTTCTTGCATTATTCACAGGTTAGAGATCAGTTTCCTACAGCTTGTAGAGCACAGCAGGAGTGACACACAGCACTGAGCAGAAGTGACACACAGACAGCTCTAAGTCTGTGTACCTGAATTCCCAACTTCCACAGTTTCTTCTGCAACGTTACTGAGCTTATGATAGATGACTATTTCCTTTACTTTCTGGGGGGCATAACCATTTTTCCACTTGATAGGTCAGCCAGCTAGATAATCAATACATGCAGACCAGTGGACCCCAGGAGTCATCCTGTAAGCATGATAATTACATCCAAAATGCTGTAATTAACATGCACCACTACAAGCTCCACTTTTCAAGTGACCAGAGCGATGATTCAGAGCACAGGCCTGTACAAAGCTCCCATTTTAGGCTACAGAACTGGAAAATTGAGAACTCTTCAATAATTCTATGTTAAAAACATCCTGGTTATAATTATTATGTTACGCTGTAACAGAATTTCATATATAATTACTGACCCATATTAGAGGAGTAGGGCAACCAGTAGCTAGCTTAAAGTAGTTAACTTGCAATTAGCTCATAATGATTTCATTACTTGGCACATTGTTTTCTTACACAAAGCTCCCATAATTTCTTTTCTAAAATTACAGAGAGAATTGCTGATTAGGAATCTCCATGTGAGCCTGGAATTTATGCACTTGTTTAATTTCAAAATAAATAAAACTAAATTATATACTTATGCACATGTAGGCCAGGCCTACTGAGATCTTTAGCAGAAACATACTCAGGCTTTCAAAACAGAGGTACAGCCATTAACAAAATAATCTCCATCTGCAAAACAGTCTTTCTTTCCCTTTCCAGTATTTGCAATAATTTAGGCAGGTAGCAGGATATTTTCACAGCAATCCCAATCTTTGTAATACACTTAAAAAGTTCTTTGTGCTTCTAATGTGTTTTTAACAAATGAATAGCAGTGGATTTGAAAAAATTCTACATGTATTGATTACACAAGGAAAAAGCTAAACCTTTGATTTTATATTCTTTCTAAAACTGTTGATCATATTTGCACATACGTACAAATTTTTTGGAAACATCCTTCAACATTCCTAAACAATAACAAAGAACCAGAGTTTTCACGTTACTCTTCTTTTTTATGTTACCCTTTGCATTCTCATCTTCTGCTTTGCACTGGTTTCCCTTTCTGCTCTTCTGCTTTGGTACAAAATCCTGCTGCATGTCTGGAAGAGTTAGTAAGGAAAAGAAAATCTTGCAGTGACAGGGCTGCTCTGCAGGCTGACAGCTCGAGACGTGGCTTCTAAATAATTCAGTCTGGGACCAGACATGGCAATTCTGTCTATGCAGAAATACCTCAGAGTCGAGGTCAAACACTTCACGTTGTCAAGAACAAGCAATTAATGAGTAAGTGGAATTTCCACACTTTGAAAGGGGCTCTTCGTTTGCTTTCAACTCTATGGGTAGAAAATATTACTATGTTTGGACTCATGTCGTCATCCTTAAAAAAGTCCCAACAAAACACTCTCAGCATTTGTGACTTCAGATTATTTGGGAGTTATTTAATTTTCTTCTGCATTTGAGTTGATATTGCCTGGTCAGTACTGTGGTAAGTTGAGGGCTAGAGGTGTTACCATCACAAACAGGGATGGTTACCATCACAAAAAGATAGGTTATGCAAAGACAGCAGTGAAATGCCATGTGATCAAATATGTAATATTTACACTTCACTTACACATATAATTAGCTTTTTTCCTGAGTATACAAACAGAAGCACGTTTCTATTTTCACCCATACACTTTAGGCAAACTAAGTTGTATAAATGCAATAGATTATCTGAAGGCTAAGAACATCTTCTAGGTATGTGCACACATCTCTGAACATGAGTTTCACACAACGGAACTTGGTCTCCGAAGAAGAGGATTCTTTTTGCACAATTCACTGTCCCTTTTGCATTGTTACAAAACAAATGCTGATGACAGCAATAGGAATAATACTTCCAAAAAAAAGGGGACTGTTTAATTAAAGTCTATAGCATGCAAATTAATTGTGCTATTCAACATGAAAGTTCTTTTCAGATAGATAAAGGACTTTTTTGATGGGTTGTCTTTTAAAATTATTTTTTTCAAACAAGCTTAATGTCTTGGGTCTGGAAGCAATCAAACTGGATGTGACTGTGAAGCAGAACTCTGAAAATGCTTGCAACATAACTGTGGCCTATTGCAATGTTGTTATTATAGTTCTGGTTTCTGCTGGAGCCATGGCCATGAAGCTGCACAGGAGTCATTGAAGAGCATTCACAAAAATACCCTTTCCCCGACCATCCCTCAAGCAGCATGGATTAAACAACTGCTGCTCAGCTGCTGTCCTTTAAATAAAAATATTCTTTTCATTGTACATGTAGCAGTGGCAGGTTGAAGTACATTTTGCCTTTGCTTTTTTTTTCACTCCCCAAGTCATGTACCACCAGGCAGGACCACAGTGAGAAAGGGTTTGGGATGTTTTTGCCTGTTTTCTTTTAGCACAGGGAAAAAAGTGCTTAGAGGAACTTCTTTTCTCGTGTTCAACATGCTTCAGAAAACAGTAATTATTCAGATCCTACAGAAAAGATAAGAAATTATGTCACTGTTTCAAATGAAAGTTCAGGTGTTTTCAGGGACATGCCCTATACCTGTGGTGAGTATGAAACTTGGTACTGTTGGTTTATGCTACTATCCTAAATATTTTTTTGGAAAAAATTATCCACAAATGGCTTTATTCTCAAAAACATGTTTTTTTCCTACAGAATTGGAAGTACTGGGGAAAAGCTTCGTCCAGAGTGCTAAGTGGGTCAGGGAAGACAAAAAATAGAAACACGTTGGTTTGGTAGAGGACGTGAGAGTGGTTATGTGATCTAAAAACTCCAGATTCGATCTTTGGTAGTTTCTACACCAAAGATTTCTTGTGAGGCAGACTGATAACACAGAATTATGTATTTGTGTCATCCTCCTGCTCATTTTCCTACCACTTGCCAATGGCAACTGGCAGGGACAAAACATTCATGTCGATGGACTTCTATTCTGCCTCGAAATGGATGTTTCCATGTTTGTAGGAACCTTGAAAACTCCAGTTTGGGAGGCAGCTAACCCTGAGATCCTGAGAGTACTCAGGACAACCTACCTGCCCTGTGAGCTCACCCAGCTATTTTTTGAGAAACGTAGTTCTTAAGCTCTAGATGTTCTAGTACATAATTTTAAAGTTGTAGTGTAGTTAGTTATTTACAGGCACTTTTACATTAAATTTCATGTTTAATTGTATGCATTTTCCTACCAATCATAAATTTTGATACTTTTGGAACTGGAGTTCATGAACACCTTGATGATAATGACTAATCAATATCTAATCCCATGATTTGATTCAACATCAATGCGTGTCCTACAAATTGCATTTTTCTGCAGTAGAACACAATACTTTATGAAAAGAATGTGTGTTTACCATAGCAAATAAAAATCTTACAGCACTATACAAACAAGGGAAACTGTTCTGGTCGTCTGTGACAGCCTCTAAATCCATCATCAGAAAGAAAAATATCTGTCAATAGTAATTAAATATTTCCAGTAGTGTGTAACAAATCTCAGATGTCTTTTTATTACCTTTGATTATCACAGATGCTATACAGTGCTTTCATTGTTTATCTAGCTGGCTGATGGTTTCCAGTGAAGGTAGGTGACTCAAACTGCATCCACAGCACCTCCCCAGCCGGGGTGCTGGAAGAGTACCACACGCAGAGATGCCTGCATGCTTAACCATTCTCAGGAATGTGAAATATTGAAAGCTGAAGACAGAGTCAAGGCTTGGAAGCAATGCACAAAGCTTAAGTCAATTCTTCTACTTATATGGCAAAGCTGAGAAAGCAGCTTTTTATACATATTTTCTCCCATTATACTTCCTCTCCTCCCACACCGAGAAATACTCTCACTTATGAGGACACTAGGATGTGGTTGAGGCAAATGTTCCTATATATGGAAGAATCTGCGTTAAAGATAGCTCTGGATGACAGATCATGTTAAATTCTCATCATGCCCATGCTCCTCACAGTTACTGTAGTGGAGATTAAATGATGAAGGGGAAACCCACTATTTAATTCCAGATACTTCCTGACGGGAAAAAATACTTGAAAAACTGAGAGAGAATCCTAAATTCCTATTTTTTTTCTCTCATGATACCATCCATAATGTTAGTCTACATCTTTCAGTGAACCTGACACCTGAGCAAGCATTTATGTTTTCAGTTAACAGCAATGTAAAGGTGCCAGATAATAGTTGTCAAAAAATGGTGCTGTTTTTCATTTGAGAGAACAATCTCCACAGCCAAACGACCTGCAAGATCAGTGTTGCACTGTAACCATAATTCAAACCACAAGCCTATAATATGTGGTTTCTACTGCCAACATATAATGTTTGCTGAATATTTAATAAAGTGTTCAGAGACTTTAACACTATATACAAGCATTTTCCTTAAATGGATAAGGATGTTGATAAGAAATGTGATTGCCATTTTTATTGTCAGTCCTGAGGTATGCGTGCAAATGTTTATCATCTTTACAATCTGGTTCTACACAGACAGGTTTTATCCATATATTTTTTAATTTTTAAAGTAGACATGTTTGCTACAACAAATATTTCTATCACATGCCTTTTTCTGGATTTAGGTTAAAATTCTATCACCTCCTAAAAGTGACATCTTATGAAATCTTCCTTTTTGTGTTGAATTCCTGTGCCACTTAAAGACATAATGAAGACTTCTTTCCCCAAAACATTTTTTAACAGGAAAACCTCTAATAACTAAATAGTAAGCCAAATAAAAGAGTACTGAGCCTGTATAACCAGAAAATATAAAATATAAAAACTCTCACTCTGTGTGACAAACATAGAAACTGGCACAGCTGAGGACCACACTGTTATGGAGACAGGAGTCTCCTCCTGCTTTCCGCCCTGTGGGAAATGAAGAATGGCTGGTTGGTCCACATAGCTGCAAACCCATTGTTTCTCCTCACCTCCCACCTATCACCCAATCTGCCTCCAAGGCTCTGCAGGTGATCCCATGGAGGACAGATCCTTGCTGTACAGGCAGACAATATTTGGCATGGACTTCTCTGCCTGAGGATTTGACTCCTTCTCTGAGTTCAACAGCAGCAGGACCACTCTCTCCACCATACATTTCTTATCTGGCTGGTAAAGCTTTCTCTGTAAAGATGCCAGCCCTGTTCTCTACTCATGACACTGGGCTCAGCAATCCTCCCATTCATTGCAATGCTGAATGAAACCTGCTCTCATTCCTGTTTCTGTCTGAGCAGCAAGAGAGTTTCAGGCTCCATCAGGGGCTTCAGGGCAGCTTGAGCCCCCAAGAGCAATTCCAAATGAGGGCTAAATGGGCACATGCAGTCCATATCCCAGCCCTCTCCATTGCATCCAGCTCCTGTGGTGGTCTTTCCATAGAGGCCTGCAGTGGGGCTGTAAAAATACAGCATGGTAAATACAGAATGAATATGTCAAGCATGTGTACATGGGCGTGCATTCAAGATGTACACTTCACAGCTGGATTTCCAAACTGGCAAAGCCAGAGAGTAAAAAATGAGAATAGTTTTCTATGAGACAGTTTCAGTCTTGATAAAGAAACATCATTCGAAGAGTGAAACAGCACTCAGGGACTCCTTTTGAAATTCCTGCAGCTTCTATCCAGAGTCTTGGTTTCAGCTGTTCCCTCCGCCTATCCACGGTTAATTTTAAGTATCCTATAAACACACATGGTGGGAATGAAGGGCAGGATTGAGGGGAAAAAAAGTGGGACCGACTTCATTCTCATTCCAGAAAAATGGGGAACAAACAAAACAATCCCAATATCAAAGCAATTTACTGAGAAGCTTAGTGGCAAACTGACAGAGACTGATAGTTACTTAAACATACTGTAAGCAGATTAATAATAATTATTTAATAGGAAGCTGAGTACATTGTACCTAGTTTAGTTACAAGCTGTACAGATTGCTACAAGCTGTACAGATTTCTTGGCCTTTTCAGAGTGGATAAAATAAAAAATTACTATGTGCTAGAAGCTTCTTTCTTTGCTGACAGGAACCAACTACACTTTTGCCCCCTCTTAAACAAACCAGTGTACTTTTCACTCCATAAATCTCATATTGCTTCCTTCCTTTTCATTTATTTTGAACCAGAAGGAGGAGTTTTTAACAGAAGTGCTCTATGGCAGCAGGAGGAAAACAGCAAATCAGGATGGAAGCTGCATAAGGAAAGTAAATCAAAAGTAATAAAATCATGGCGATCTTGCAAGGTTTGTCGAGGGAAATGAAGTTGAAGTTGACTGAATCCAGAGCTGGAGAAACATGGCACATAAGAAAACACCATTAAAAATAGGCTGCACTCTTAACAGATGAGATGGGAAATGAAGTAATAATTTATAGCAATGATAGGAAAAAACCTGCCAGGTTTGCAAATTTCAAATGAGATGCTAGTTTGAATAAAAAGTGATAATGAAATGCAAGCACACAATCTTAAGGGTAGAACACCATGGAACAATTTAATTAAAAGGAAAACAATATGCTCTGCAACACAGGATCAGAAATAACATACTGCTCGATGTTTCTGTTCAGCTAACTAGATAGCTCTCTATCCAATAGGGCAAGCAATACATTCCAGTGCTTGAAAAATTTTGCACAAAGGTTTGAACTTGACCTGAAAAAAATATCAGTAATGACTTGAAACTTTCCAAATGGTTATTTTCTAAAAATTCTTTCATCTGATTTTAAGTGATGGGAGTATGAAACAAATGGAAATGTCTGTGAGCATTAAGAACTTCTGCTGTGCATGTATACCTTTTAAAAGTAGAATATGCCAAGCATTTACTGTGGTAAATATGGCCATTTTCCCCCCAGTCCCAAAGAATGGTCTTAAATAATTTACGCAGTTTGGCAAGCCTTCTAAAAAGGAAAAAACCTCATACCCTAGAAATCTCATACGTGATATTAAGCAATGCAATAAAGGAGTAGCTTATTTTATATTGAAGGATATTAACTACAATATGGAATATTGCAGAAGAAGAAGGTCTGCAGATTTGCAAATGAATGTCATGCATGATTTATAAATGCAAATGTGAATAGTAGGTGATAATGAAATACAAGCAAGGAAATACACATGATAGATCAGATACCCTGGGGAGGTGGGGGAAGTGTGATGCAGGAAATGTACTTTTTCAAATGTCAGAGCTGGACCCAAATGGCATGAGAAGGCAGCATCTTGTTAGAGTGGAACTATAGGAAAATAGCATGTAGATAATACCAAATGAAGGTAAAGGTAGAATGAGTGTTAACAGTTGTGTGAGAAAATTACATTACAATGAGAACATTACTAAAGTGTATTTCAAATAAAGGCATTAATCTTAGTCTCGGGATGAAAATACTTCTTACACTGCCCACTAAATTTAGCCAAGATTACCTCAGGACCTCAGAAAGTCCACAAAAGAAGACAATGTATATGGATGAATATTAGCTTAAGTTAATGGACATTCTTGATTAGTAATATATTAGTAATATACTATGATTAGTAACATACAAATACAATACCAAAGAGACAGACAAGGAATGCAGATTCAGAGGTGAGTAACAGCTCCTGGAGAGCCAGGGCAAAGCAAACACCAAGAGGAGCTTTTTCACTCAAAAATACCTTTGGACACATATCCCAGGTGCCTGCAATTTCCTTCTATGTAGCAATGACAGATTGAAGGAACTAATCCATGCTTTCCTATATTTTGATTGGTTCTGTAGTAAACAATTCAGCTGTTGTTTAAACTGGACTGTGCATCAAGAAACATTACAATGTCTGTTGAAGAATTATGTGGAATTCTTTTTAAGGAGGAACTGGGGTCAGGGTTAAAAATGCACTCACCATATACAACTTTGCCTGACAAGAGCCTTTCACTTTGATAAGGTAGTTAAAAAGCCAAAGAGGGTAAAGTCAGACACAGCTCCATTAGAAAAAAAAAGGAATAAAAAGAAAAATAATAAAAATGTGAACTGTGTTACATGTGTCTGCCTATTTCATCTTGTCTTGGCATCGTTGCAGTAGCTGTCTGCTCTTTTCCTACTGTTTTTTAAAGCTACAATGATTTTTGTGTTGGTATGCAGAGAGGCAGAGTTTGATAGCCTTCCAAATCTGTATTTACAATTGAACAATTAGTCACACAGGGCTCTATCAATATGTGAATTATTAAAACAGAACACGAATAAAGCAATAAAAGATAAAGAGGTTAAGTATCTAAAATTATCTGTAACCTGTAACTTGATGCCTCATGTAAAGTGTATATGTGTATAAAATGAAAGTTTGGAATTTTTGGACAACTTTACAGCTGACTTTTTAGAAGAGTTTTCCATCAATTAAAATCATAGCTTTGCCTGAAATTGAGCCATGGATATCTGGCTTACTTTCCTTTCATATATTCTATGATCTCTACCTGAAGCAGCTATACCAGCTCAGAGAATTTAGTATAATGTTTTAGGTGGCACATGTAAAAACATATTATAAACAACTAAACATGAAATGTAAGAACAAGGAAAAACCCTCCTTAGGATGGATATGTGAAATATTTAAGTATTTATATACAATATAACAGACTGCCAGTAGTACCTGGGCACCCAAGATACCCACGGGATGTTATGAGGGAGGCATTCAGAAAGGAGCTTTCAAAAGAGCTGCACCATGGCCGAACCTTCAAAGGGTTAATTACACAGCTGAGTGTCTACTCCATTTACTGATAAGCAGAAAATGTTGTAATTTTTTGGATTTATGAATTGCTGGGGTCAGTCTGTATCTTGCACACAACAGTGTCTGTCTAGCTCTATCCCCTCCATGCTGGGCAGAGACAATCCCTCTCCCGCCTGGAACCCCAGAGCCCTCTAAGCCGCTTGCTCTGTAACCTTGGCAGCTGGGGCTAACACAATTCTTCATTTTTGTTTTTGCAACTGGGCCTCTCTAAATAAAAACTACAGAGCCTTGTTAGCCAACAACTGAGCGTGAAATCATGACATTGCAATCCCCTACTCTAAGACTCAATCAATATTTTTCATTACAGATTTGTACAGTTAGGTCAACAAGAAGAAAAATGCACATGGACAGAACAGCAGAGAATTACAAAATTTCTTCCAAGCTGTAAGATTATTTTCATTATAATGATGTAAAAAAACCTGCTCTGATGTAGTTTTTGAATAAAAATTAAGGAAACCTACATTAGATTGGACACAACAAAGTGATCTGTACAGCCTGTACTGATACATCTTGATAGTACAATCTGTTTGACATTCAAAAGGTTTACTATTCCTTTTTAAAAAATTACATCATTGTACATTAAGCAAGTGTAAACATAAGAGACAGGTTTAAACTGCTGAATTTTCTGGATGATATTTTCATTGCATTAATTAGTAGGAAGGAGGATTAGATAGAGGCATAAGGCTAAGCTGGTACATTTCAGCTTGAGAATCAGGGGCAATCTGCTCCACAATGCAGTTGCTGTTCTGACCCATTTCCAACAAGTTTTAGCTCAGTAGTATACACTAGACCACTCATTTTCCTGAACCATGCTGAAAAGCATGAAGATAGAACCAAACATACCTGAAATTTTTGATAATGCAGAGGTGGTCACTACAGACTTTTACTAGGCAAACTTTTACTTTACCTTCTACAGTTTTGAGGGCAGGGTAACAATCCCTAACATGAAGCCTCATGATAAATCAGGATAATTTGGTAACAGAAATAAAGACCATACCTGCATTTTAAAAACTTTATTTTTACATAATCAAACATTTGTTGAAATAATATTTTTCCTGTATTTGAAGAGAAAGATCACTTTGTACCATCAAATAGTCTTACTCCCAGGAATTACGCTTACAATAAGCCAAATATGTGTTATGTGTTAGATGTGAATCTATTTCAGAGCAGCTAGATTACATGTGAATAAAACCTCATATGTATGTACATTCTTGGTGAAAAATCACTGTCACTTATAATACTAATATGAAAGCATGGCCTTTATCTGAAGGACAGACATCACAGAGGGATTTAGAGGGATTTTATAATCCTAGTGACTATTTTACCCTTATCAAGTTGCTTGCTGAAAGCCCCAAGATCAATTTTTCTTCTGATAGGAACACCCTCAGAAAGGGTGGCTTTATTACAGGTCTATATTGTTAAACTATTTCTTCTGCTGGAAGAGCATCCACTCACTTGTCCCAAGACAGTCTCACTTCTGGGTAGGAATTTGCTTCTTCATATGTAACTTCAATTTTCAATCTATCTTTCCTAAATCCCAAACAAACCCACTGTGCTCCACCACTGTCTTATAGGGTTCAAAAAGCCAAAATAGTTAATGAAGACTGAAAAAAAGAAAAGTCACTTTATAATCTACAGAGGACTGAAGTTTGACTTAGTTGGTAAGAGCATGGTGCTAATAACACCAAGGTTGTGGGTTCAATCCTGCTACAAGACATAACTGAAAGAATTGGGCTTGATGGTCCTTGTGAGTCCCTTCCAACTCAAAATATTCTGTGAAGTGTTTATACATTTAAAATGGCTTTTGCAAACTCAACTGTTCTTCGTGTCTGCAGCAAATGGAAGTAAATATGGATTTGAACCACAGCAGGAACAGCCAAATTTCTTGATGTCTCACAGTAAGGACAGAAAGACTCTGGAACAGGCTACCCAGAGGAGGTGGTACCACTATTATTGGATGTTTTTAAAAACAGGTTAGTCAAACATCTGTCAGAATGACACAGATAGAGCTGATTCTGCCTTGGGGAAGGCAGGATAGACTCAATGACCTCTCCAGGCTCTTCCTGCCCCATTTTTTATGATTCAGTGATTCAGCACACAGATTTGAAACACCCTGGGGCTTGATTCTTTTCTCACCTCATGTTATTTTTAAACTGGTGCAACTTCACTGACTTCAGTAGAGCTTTTCCTCCCTGTCCTGCAGTAAGTGTGAGAAGAATCAGAACTCACATTTCTTACACAAATGGAGACTGGGTCTACCCTCCCACTGTGCTGCACAGCTGATTTCCTGAGATAACATTTTTTACCTCTTTAAAACAGGCAATATCAGTGATTTAAAGTCAACCTTTGTATTATTTTAGTAAAAATCTGAGTCCCATTATATGAAGAAATGGCAAAAAAAAAAATCAGTAGAAACATTCTTTGCACTTTTCAGTGAATGTCAGCTTTTTCTCCCAATGTATTTCTCTTTGTGTAGAGATAGAGCTTGGGAAAAAATTCCAGCTCACCTATCGAAGGAAGGCACAGTAGATAGCAAAGGAAACAGGAGGGCCAATACTAAGTATTTAGCAGTGCCTCAGAAACAAGGTCATAATACACTACAGTTGGCTGCAACATCTTGTAGACAGGGTGTTCTAAAAATGTTACAGACTGGGGGCGGGTTTAGTATGTGAACTAATAAGTGTGGAAGCTAATCACATTCCCATCCATCAATCTCTCAGGACAAAGAAATAGATAAAATATGTCAGAAGCCCCTGAAGCTACACAGCATCTAGAATACCACATATTTGAAAATGTCAGAGCTATCCACATTCCACATGCAGTCAGCAGGTTTACACAGAGCTTCAAATACCCAGAAAATCTGTAGTCTGTGCCACAGTCAGTGAAATACAGACTATAAATATAAATAAATATAAATATACTTGCGGGTGGATTTTCAATTTCAGAAAATTCATAGAAATGAAGAATTTAAAAACTGAGAGACTTCATCTGAAACATGCTGCTCAGGGCTTCAGCACTTTTTGAGACCATTGGGAGATCCTGTCTTCTGATTAGCTCAACAGTGGTCACTCCTTTTCTGTGCTCTCATATTCCAGGAACAGCTTATGCAAAACTTCACGAAAAAGATGGTGAAGATACAAATGGAAAAATTCTCATAGGCTGCTAATTCCAGTGGTAATTGAACCTGGCATATTTCCTCTATTCTGGTCTGACTGGGATTTGAATATTTGTTTCCCTCAAGTAAAGGTTGTGAAATCCCCTGAAACACAAAACTATGATGAAAAGGTCCCTAGTGTACAAAAAAAGATTTCATTTACTTGTGCAGTGCTTTGAGATTTGATTCTTCACTTGAGTACCAGATTTCCTTGGGATGATGAAACATTATATAAACCCCAAGGAACATGGAAAGGCTTAACTCCCACTTCTGGATTCCTTTCATTAAGGAAATGGTATCTGCAGATTTGGTGGGAGGTGGCAGGGGGTGTAAGTTTTTGGCCTGAGGAACAGTTAAAAATTAGTGACAAGGTTTGAAGATGTGTTCAAAACCATAGTATATCTATACTCAGAGAAACAATCTTTTAAAGTCCTTTAATGCCATATCACTCAGACAAACTTGTACAAAGTTTCATGTGACAGCAAAATATACAACCTTGTCTTTTAAGAAGTCCTATGTCAAACACCCTCCACAGTACATCAGAACATGCTTTCTCTGCTTCTGAACTTGAAAGCCTATTTTGCCCTGTTCCTTTGAAAAGGTCTACTACTCTGCATCCAAGTTTATCATAAGGTCATCTTCCTTTCGATGCTTTTTTCTGCCATTTTATTTGCTTACCTCAATTATATTCTGAGCCTTTGAGATGAGTGATGGCAATCAGAGATGCTGTCATGTTAGCTTCCACAGGCCAGTTCATTTCCAGCTACCCAGCTCTTCCAGAAATGAATGCTATTCACTTGAACAGGACCTTCCTTTAAATTGCTTGGTTGGTTTAGTTTGTTGGGTTTGTTTGTTTGTTGGATTTTTTGTTTTGTCTTCTTTTCCAGCAAAGCACTGTGCACAATGGGCAAGGTTATTCCTCAGCCTGAGTACTAACCTTTCTGGGTATTTTCTTTGAGAAAAAAATCCCAAAGTTAAATGAAGCATCTTGAGTTTGAAATCTTTTTAGTATTACCTTACTGGTCAGCTGCCCAAATCTCTTCATAGGTAGAGACTGAAATATCTGCAATAATAAAGGCTATATAGAAAAATAAAGAGGCAATGAAGTGGATATCTTTCTAACTGTCAACCTTTGTGACTTAATCAGGGGCATGCTTGTGTATTCTTTATAGTCAAGCTTTGTGCACCTCCTCCCCTTGGTACTGGCATATGTTTTTCTAAATCTGACCAAAATGTTCCCACCTGCCACCTCTCCTGCTCATCATAAGCAGTTCTTCTTTGCTTCAGTGTAGAGGCTTGGACCTTGACTCCCTTCATTGAAGGAGATGAGCAAGTGAGCAGTCTTTACACTGCTCACTAGAAGTGATTAGAAGCAGTATTTTCTAGCCCCCCAAAATTGGTTATATTTTTGTAACACTTCTCACATAATTAGAGTTAAGAAAGTTCAATAAATGCAATTTACTTCTTTCTCAGTTTTTCGTTCTTAATAATATTATGAATTTCATTAATAATATGCATTCATGGGGTTGTCTGAAATTGTGCATTAACATTTCTCCTAAAGCAATATACTTTTTATCTACATGCTATTTCCCTATCTGTCTGCATAAGGCCCCTAGAATTTCTTTTAAGATACAGCAATTCAATAATTACTCAACACTCCCATCTACAAGTTAATATGACTGGAGCATTTCAGTATCATTGAACAGGCAGGAATAAATCCCAAATGGAAAGGCCAGCCAGTTACCTCAATAAAAATACAGATTTTGTGCAAAGGGGGGGTAGCAGTCTGCAAAGCTGAACACGTGGCCTGAGATCTCTGCATGAAGGAGTATTATTTAATATACTATTGCATGGTGCTTAGCATGACTGAACCTAGCCTTGCCCTGAGCCATGGCAGCCACATCCTAAGACAAATGTAAAATCATGACATTTCTCTTCCATAATACACAGAACACATTCCTAAAAAAAGACCAAAATTTCTACAGTCAAAGACAAAGAAAATTTTTAAACACTGCAATGTCAAGGATTTATTGTGCATTTCAGGCCACATTCTGCAGATAATGAAGAACTTTTTAAGAGGATGGAGTAAAAAGTTGACAGTAAAATACACGGAGTGATCATCATAACATAGCAACTATAATGAAAAAAAAACAACATGAAATTGGATTGGATCAAGTTGTAGTTGATAGCAAAGATGACAAGATATTACCATGTAAATGTTGTGTCTGGAGGCAAGTTAATAATGGTCTTGGCGGGTGTAAGTCATTAGGATTTCTTTCTGGTAGCCCTGTAAATTATACATGGGCCTGCTTTTAAGGAAATCACCTTTTTGCACTCCTGGAGATTTTTTTACCAAATAAAACAAAATGAAGGAAGCAAGCAGAATTATTTTTACTTATGTAGCAATTTTGATAAACAGGAAGGAATCTCATCATTAGGTTTAAAAAAAATCATATTACGTCAAAATGAATCAATGCAGTCAAAAGTCAGGGTAGTCCCTTCTGTCCTCTTGCTCCTCAGAAGGCATGCTTTACCTAAGGACGGCTAGGGGAGGGCTGGGAAGCTCCTTAATAAACACATTAACATAAATTTTGGTGTATGCCTGGTATTATCCAAGTTTTTAAGAATCTCACTAAGTTAAGACATCTGTAGGGATGATATGTAAAGCTGTCAAAGTGAAGTACAGCCCATATTCAAAAATGCTAATGGGTATTAACCCACATATATAAATAAATAATTAACATGCAACAATCTCTCTGCACATTTAAAGAAGATACTTTCAAATCTTTCAATCCACTCAGATTAGATTATGATCTCTTAAGCAAGCAGTTTTTTCAGCAACCCCAGCTAGAAACTTTTTTTAATTTCCAGGACATCAAGTTTTTCCTATGTGATTCAAGATTATTATCACAATTCAAAAATAAATTATCCAGCAAAATTATTTTAATGTAACCGAGTATTAGAAGATGATTTTTTTCAGTTAAGAGTTCAGAAAAATCTGATTGATAGAAGTATGTGTGACAAGGCTACAAATCCAGCTTTAAAGCTGCTATGGTTGAGTGAAAATCATGCTGACCCAGTACAATCTAGCTCTGTTGTTTCAAGTCTGATAAAAACCCCTAAACTGATTGGTTAACCTTGAACCAGAAGGATTTATGGTGGTTCCCAGTAACCAGCATGGAGTCACTGTACTCTGCTCAAATAAGATCACGTATCCATTCTCAAACCAGATCAAATTTGTGCTGCTGGGTAAACAGGAGTGCATAGACCCCATCTCAATGACTGTGGAACCAGGGCATAATTGTAGGTAATGCTGGAAAAACTCTTTGTGCAGTAAACACACCTCTAAGAGAATGTTATTCATACAAAATACATTAAAGCCCTTATAAAAATTCAAAAATTTATTTCCTGGAATAACAGATTTCCAGTGCTTTAAAAGACAAAATGTAGCACAAAGGAACTCAGATAAATTAACAGTTCTTCCATATCTATTTTCTGCATGCCAAATACAAATAAATTTCACAAAATTGGTAAGGTCTATTTGGGAAAAAAACCCAAACAACTAAAGGGGATGTCTGGTCTCAGAGATAGCCGAATTTAACATATTTAGGAGGGAATTTCTGTCAGCAGGGAAGTAAAATACAACTTTCACCATTAAAGCAGGACTGACCATATGCACACACTCAAGGCACAGCTAACATGGAGTGTTGCCCCACTTCCAGACCAGGTACATTCCCATGCCTCGAGATAGAACAGACCAAATCTTGACTTCAGTAAAGTCTAAGTAAATGGCTGCACCTACAGAATCTTAACAGCATCAGCTGGGACTCAAATGCTATTCCTTCATAACAAAGAACATGAGCAACACATTTCTGACTACAGCTTCCCAGCAAACGGCCCTCTGTCCAGTGACTCCAGATAGCTCTGGATTCACGTGACGTGCACCCAGCACACTACTATCACTCAAAAAGGAGAAAGAACTACCAGTTAAGTGCAACTCTATGGTTCAAGAGACTCCTTTCTCAGCTTATTTTCTCCTTTGGTGCACTCACAGTCTTAAATTTTTTATTATGCAGTGAAATTCACTCTAAAAGAAACAACTCTTGGAATAACAGAATAAAAAGGAAACACATTTTCCTCCCTTAAATGAAAACCACTGTGCCAGTCTGGAATCCCCTAATGACAACATGAACCCAAGACAGAACAATGGCACAGTTGCTTGATAAATCACAGAAAGTGAAATTAATATTTTACAAATGGGAATGGAAAAGTCTGTCAGGAAACCAAGGTTCTGCCAGGATTTCATTCCAAACCACATCAGAATGAGCCACCAGAATACAAATAAAACTCTGCAACTTTTCCTATGACCCTTTTGGTGATCCACCTAAGTCACCTGCAGAATTGTATGAAAAGAGAGTGGGACATTTTCTTTTAAATGAACACAGATTCATTTCCTACCTGCTGTGTTATTTCTCAAAGAATTCATGTGAATTTGCAACATGAGAGTTGAAGCTCAGATCTACAGCTTTCCAAGTGGAAAGGCAAGTCCATGGCAACACAAGTGATACCAGTCTGCATGCATGCATACCTACTCACAAATGTTTCTCATTCTCCTGCAGTTGTACCCACTGCTCTTGCTCAAAATTTCACGTCTCTCAAGGATTTTTTTTTTCCATTGTATCACTGGTGCTGCAGAATGCAGATGTGCATTTTCATACACAAGAAAGCAGCTCTAGTGCCTTTACAGTCTTGTGTATTCTAACAATATGACCATCACTGCTTCTTTCAACAATTTTTGCTCAGTGATCAATTACCCACCGTATAAGCATGGGGAGGCACCATATCCACCCTCCTTTTACTGTCATAAAAAGAAATGAGCATTCCTTTACTAGAATTCAGTACTTGATAAAGACAAATTTTGCTATGTGCTTAAATTTTACTTTGTGTATTACTTTATAAGACTGGAATACAGATTTCTTTGGAAACTATTTTTTGCCTTCCAATTATTAAAAACACTATTTTATTTTAAATTTTATTTTCATCAGCTCACTCCCTGTTGACAAAAATCCCCTGTTTAAAGAACATTAAAATAGTGAATCAGAAAATGGATGCTCTAATTTACTAAATAAAGTAAAAAAAATAAAAGACAATGTAATAAAAAGATAAAGCCTTCATAGAGAATTGCAGCAATTATATCTCCACAGCTACAATATAACCCAAAACTTTGCAAACCCTTTGATTATTGAACCATGGCTGAAGTGAATAATTTGGCTTTCACTAAGAAAACAAGCACATTCATTGCCACCACAATGGAGAGAGGCAGTTTTAATTAAACCTTATCAAAAGATGAATAAAGAATAAACTCAATACCCATTCCACAGGATTCTATTTTCATCTGTTTAGTTTAAGCTTGCCATGTTCATGCAATAATTAACCACTGTCCAAGGAATGCTGGAGTTGTGTTAATGTTGGTAAAGATTTAATTAGTTCAATTATCTAGAGAGTATTGAAGGCTCAGCATAGTACCAATTTCTTCAGGCTTTATACATACCTCAGATCAAAATATATTAAACTGAAATATAAGTGAACAAAGAAAATTTACTATTTCACTTCAGCTACTGAATGAATGTGTGTTTAATGATTTTATTGCCCTCATTTTAAAATGAGGTTTCAGAAATAGAATATGTAAACTGTGACTTACCCAGTCTTCCAGATTAGCTGGTGGGTTATTTTTTTTTCCCTAAATCATCTTACATTTTAAATAAAATTAAGTTTACTTTAGAAAAGAGAACCCAAAGCTTTTTTAAGCAGGAAAAAGTATAATTCCTTTTACATTTTTCCCCCCACTGCCTACATATTTTACATCTTTCAAGGAAAGTGAGGCATTTAAAAAGCATTGAAAGCAGTGACACAGACAACTGTTTCAATCTGTCAGACAGCATGGACAGACAGTAGGGATCATTTCAGAAAATAGAGCGGCCCCCCAGCGGCCTGACCTTCCTGGTGGGAAAGCGAACACAGCGCAGTGCTTGACAAGCTCACCAACAAAGGAGGATATTTAGTCCCCCCAAATTCTGACACGCTTCTCACAGGAAAAACGCAGACCGGGATGAGGCGGCGTTGACTACCGCTAACAAAGGGAGAGCTCTAATTGGAGATTGCACCGTTACTGTGAAACAAAGAGGAAGAGATGGAAAGTGAAAACACCACTTCACTACACACAGACTGTAGCGTTGGAGTGAGCCCAGTTTCTATTTTTTAAAAACTGTTCAACTCCATATTAGATGCTATTCAAGTTGCAAGCCCTCTGGATCTGTATATGCAGCTCCTGCTGCCTTCAGTGGGAACAGAGCCCAGGAATGGGAGCGTCAGAAGATTTCCCTCTTTGTGTTACTAAAATTTTATCATTAGCTATTCTTTAGAAAGCATGTTTGAATAAACTGCATTCATTTTCCTGTAAGGTTTAAATGACATGTTTATTACTACCACGGTCCGTCCTTGTTTTCCCAACAGTGTGTTTTGGAGTATGAGTTCTTTATAACCAGTGAAAGCTGCACAAAGATGGTCAGCACATGAGAAAGTCACAGCAGTTTATCTCCTTGAGGAGCTAAGCACTGTAGGATGATGTTATCATTTTCTTATGAAGCAATAAAAACTTATGAGTTAATATAAAAGTAACTGTTTTGAAATTGCATACTACATTATACCCAGGCTGGATTCAAGCTGCTTGTCTCTTTAGGCAGTCAAAAACTACTTTAGAGATTGCACTGCCATGCTTCCAAGCAGTAAATACCATTTGGCAAATAACCCTTGTGAAATACTGTACCTTATTTTCTACTCCTCATTTCAGCTGGGAAAAAGCAAATGCTTTAAGGAATCAATTAAACTAATAAGAGAAGGTGTAAACTGCACACTGAGTGCCAACTGATGCCGCAGTTCAGCTCCCCTGTTTACCAAAATTTGATCTCCCCTTCCAGTTTTCTCTAGGGTGGAAGAAAAAGGGAGATGCTGAAATTCATTCAGGCTTTTCTTGAGTCCAGATGGCAGATAATGCTCAGCAAGCAACAGGATATAGCACATTTTCCATCAACCGCCTCCCCTTTCTGACAACTGATTTTCAAGTTGCACCAACAATCTGAGGACTGGATCTGCCCTGTGGCCCATTGATTGCAGACTTGCTTCTGCCTGTGTTTCTGTGAGAATTTAACACAACCATTTGGGAGAAAATAAGGCTAATAGATGATTAAGTATTTAATGATTCACTAGCTGAATTTATCACTAACCGGAAAAAAATATCCCTAGCTGGAAAAAAATTATCACTAGCTGAAAAAAGACTATCACTAGCTGAAAAAAAAACCTCAGCTGAAACATCAATGTCTGTCTCTGAGTGCGCATTAAGAATCATTTCAGGTTAAAAATACCACCCCAAACAAGTCAGCACATATAACTGAAAGCCAAATTTCATCATATGTGGACTAATTTATTAATATTAACAGGATTGTAGTTTTTTCCCTTAATTATAACCCTTAAGCAACTGTACAGTAAACTCAAATATATCCATACAGGTATACCCAACATCATTCTTCAGTATCTTAGAAATTGCTTCATCTTCTTTCCCAGAATTTCACCAAGCCTTAAAGACAGTACTTGTTTTACTAGAGAAAACTCAAGCTCTATTCAGGCCAGGATTTTGCTCACCCTAACACTCACAAGGCATTACCAAGAAACATATGTTGCTTAACAACGACTGTTAGTTAGATAGCTGATGAGAAAATGAGCTAAGTATGTACACAAACATTTCTAAAACAAATTATACATATGTGTATATCTATATATCACTATATGTGTGTGTGTGTGTGTGTGTGTGTGTATACATGTATATATACATACACACACACAGACACACAATTTCCATGAGTATTAAATCCAAATAAATAATTCAGTACTAGCTAAAATCATTAAGACTATGGCAATTACATACAGAAAAAAATTGCATTGACAAAAAGCAAAAGCCATCTGTTTCAGGTGCTATGCTGTTAGAGGACCTATCTGGTCCCTAAATATTAATGATATCCCTGAGATGATGCTCTTTGTCCCATGTGAAAAACCTTGGAAGCTGGCAGTATGCACTGTATGTAATAGTCATTTTAAGGAGTAATTCGCCTGCCACCACCTTTAAATAGTTTTGGGGTTTTTAAAAAACAAAGCAGTTATTTTATCTGGAAAAGCTCTAAGGCATGGACTGGGTCTGCTGCAGATTAAATACAAAAGAGGTTTGAGGTTTCTGGCTCATCTCTCAGGTGAGGAAAAAAAACTAGAAAGAACACAAGAGATCTTAGTAGAGAGAGAACACTTTACCCCAACTAAATTTCAAAACACTGTTTTTAGATGGTATGAAACTATCTACTTGTTTAAAAAAGAACTGTGTTGGAGAAGGCAGCAAGATTTTGTCAGCCTCAAGTCTGAAGAGTATCTGATTTTTGTGCTCTCTGCATTTTGAGAACATAATTCTCCCTTTTTTCTCCTAGTCTGAAAACATTTTGTGATATATGAGTTCAGCCAAGAAGTATTGAGGAACTTTGTCCACACCAAAAAAAGGAACTTTAGGGTATTTTGTGAAGATAATGAAAAGAACTTGTTCAGGTCTGCAGTGTAAGTAATTTTTACCACACAAATTCCTCGCTTTTGTGTTAGCAAAGAGGAAATTTGAGTCTTTCAGTTTAGGAGATCTTCAAACAGACAACAGTGTGTAAACAATCCCAATAACTTTACTAGAACAACCTCCAGTCTGTGTGCAAGGGCTTCAGAAAGGCCCCTTCATCAGATTTCCTTCTGCTCTTCACACTGAACAAAGCCTTGGCTGACAATACCGAAATCTCCTCCTTTATTTGGATTAAACCCGCTTTGCAGCAGAAGTATGCAAATGCTATACGTGTTTCTCTTGCTGAGGCTACTCTAACCCAGCTATCTTTTCACTGTCTATTTTCCCCAGCAGACCATCCTATCGGCTGACAGGGGGACCAGCCTTTTAATTCAATCTTTCACAACACTGACAGTTGGATGCTGGGGCCTGCCATGAACTCTAAAAGGAGCTCATTTAGTCATAATTAACTATTCCCTGCATATTTCCTAAGGTATGGTAATTGTGCTAAAAGCCAACAAGTGAAGCATTCATTCTGGTTTTCTTTTAAACTTTTATTTTTCCACAGCAGTCTCTTTCTCTCCTCCTTCTCCCCCCAGCCCCCTGCCTTTTTTTTTTTTTTTTTTTTAAATCTTTTCTTTCTTTCTTTTCTTCCTCCTTGGAAACATTTAGAGTAAAGAAAAGGAATGACGGTGGATATAGGGAGCTGCAGAAAACTGTGATGTGGGCAGTTCAAAAGGCAAAGTCTGCCATACGACACAGGACCCCATGGCAGCACTGAGCTATTCAGCTGGGTGAAACATAAAGAAAAATGAAATGAGTAGAATAGAGCTATGTCATTAATGCAGAATGATGGACATCCTATTTGGGTAACAGGGAGTCATGAATATACATTTCTAACTCCTTAGATATGGTGATAAGTGATCTCTGTTTCCATCAGCACCAGAGTACATGTATTTGAAAAACCTAAAATCTTCAAGTTATGCAGATGTAAAGCACTTTACACACTATTAGTCCCTTCTCCCCACAACACAAACATATACCATGTCCCACTGCATGCACTGGGGTTCTCACAGGGATAAGGTATGACGGATCTGGCTCATGTTTATCACTTCTGAGATGGGAATCTTTGGGAATCTGACATGGATTATTTACCTTAAAAGGCAAAATATGATCTCAAGTCTGCCCTTATCTGTTTTCTGGTTTATTTAAATGAAGGAAGGGTTGACAGCACTCTCTGTTTACTTATAGGCTTTGGATCTGTTGAAATTCTTGTGCCTTTCAGGAAGTTTGGAACCTACTGGACACCTTTCCATCACAAATGTGCATAGTGCATATACAAAAGCAAGAGACAACAAAGCTAAGTGTCTCCACATTCCAATCTCCTTTCCATCTGGATGTGCACCAGAAGCAAAGAAACCACTGGCTTTTGTAAAGAATGCATGTCAGGGCCGTGTGTGTATGTGTGCTGGGAGGAGAGTGTATTAACACTGCAACCTCAGCAGCTGTGCCAAAAGGGCCAAACACAGCACTGACATTCCTTATTCTTATGCAGCATTTTTCCAGAGCCACAGAATGTGGTAGGACCTTCCATGAACAAGGTGAGTAGGATCTGTGAATTACAGAATTTATGTTCCATGTTTCAGGCATAATGTAACAAATAAAGTTAATAAACAAAGAAAGAGATGAGGGAGAGAGAGAGAGAGCAAAACTTCAGACAGCAAGGTCATGAAACAACTCATTTTACTTGTGTTCACATATTAAAGATCCTGTTTTCACTTTTTAGTAGCATTCATCTATAAATATACTACATTTGCTTTAAACTGGTAAATATTTAAGAATTAAAAAACTCCAATTTTTTTAGTTCAAACACTAGAGTACAAACATTGTTCTGAAAAAAGAAACTTAATATTGAAGAGTAAGGTGGACAAAATGTTTCTAAAATCCTTTTCCTCTCCCTTTATTTCTAGACTATACAAATTTGTGGATCGATATAGTTTTTAATGGCAGGCAAAAACACACTAAAAGCCAAGTTGACAGGCTGTTGCTGAAACTTTTAATGATCTGTTTTATCATCACGGTCTGGGATTTTGTTTTCTTAGGGGAGGAGGTTTGGGGGTGGGGGATGTTTGTTTAACTTCTGTGCATTGTTATGATCACAACACACAGTGGATTAACAACAGAAATTTAAAACAGAGCATCTCTCAATAGACATGAGCTGAAAATGTTGATGTTTGTTAGCAAGAAACTGCATTTTTCCATGAAAATAAACTGGGTGAGAAACATGACACAGATAAGAAGCTTTGCAGATCTCACCTGGCAGAGCTCCTGCTTTTTTGCCCACAGTGTTCCAGCAGCTCTAGAACACTGTTGCTTCCTCCAGTCCAGACCCTGAAGACCTTTTTTCTACCTCTGATGATTCTATAAGGGCCCATGTGTTTGGACTGCATTGTGCTTACTCCCTTCCCCAGGAACTCACGGAAAGAGAGCTAGGTTTCTCAAACAGCCTGCTCCATTGAGGCACATTTCAAACATCTTTCTAAATCCCCAGGTGTGTTACAGTTTCTCTGCCCTGCATTTAGGAGTCTGGATGAAGGAGAGATGCCTGTCCTGCTGTCTGGTGACATGAGCAGTGCTGTGACTCATTAGCAATTCTGCTTTCGATACCACACAAGCTGGTACAGTAGTTTCCCAGAAAATTGTGAGGTTTGGAGATGACTTTGGGAAGAGGAGGACAGCCTAAGAAAAGCAAGTCCAAGACTTGAAAATTCTGAAAATCTCAGCTTTTATGTCATCTGAGGAAAAAAGGCAAGGGTTAATGATCCCAAAGCAATGCTCCAGCTACTAAGAAAATCAAAATCAAGACTTAGTGCAAAGTTCCTGGTCAAGGATTTTGACAGGATCAGGTCAAGAAATCTTCAATATGCTCCATCTATCTAAATGTACCTCCTTTAAATTTAGTAATAGATGTAAATAATTTGTGGGATATTTAATGTAGGGGGGAAGACTTAGTAAAAAACTCCAAAATGGTGGTGAGGTAAAATCTCAGAAAAAAATTTTGAGTGATAAATGCTGTTACTGCAGCCCAAGTTAACAACGAGATGAAAAAGAAGATTACAAAGTGAATGATATCAAAGTCAAGAACCACACAAATACATTTAAAAAGTGGTATGACCCAATCCTAGGCTCAATTTATAGATTTTATACTGCTCTATTTATACTGCTCTATTTAATTTGAAATATAATGCATAAAGCAAAAGTTGAAATGTTACTGATTAAACCAGGTTTCATCAACAGCTGCTCACATTACATAGAGTTATTTAGATGACCTCAGGGCTCACTGGATTTTTCCAACACTCTCTACATATCCACCTTCTAAAAAGACAAAGGCAATTCATACAGAAAGTGTTTTTACACACAAGTAATGATGAAGGGAGTCACTGATGGAATATGGACCACGTGTTAGAGCTTCTTCTCACCTGTAAAGGGATTCACAAAGATTGGCAATTTCACAAAATACACACTAGCAAGTTCCAGTGGTTCCTCAGAAATTTGGGAGAGAAAACATACAAAAAATCAGATGATGACTATGTGATTTTCCCACTCATTGCTTCTGCCTGATCTTCCCTAGAGAGTCAAGGAACAAACCAGTATTTATTTAGAATAGAGAAGTCAGGATTTGAGGGAATGACAAACAACTTCAAAAATATTAAGTTTTGAGGGGCAGTGAGGAATTTACTACTAATTCCTTCCTGGCTTCATGTGAATTATCAAGTTCCTAGAAGCTAAGAAAATACTTGTGTTAGTTTTGAAGAACCAGAAGTTGGTTAAAAACTGAAAGAATAATGGTTAAATTCTTTCTCCAGTTTCAGACTACAAGTCTTTTTTTTTTCTTTTTTTTTTTTTTTGCCAGAAAATGTAGATTTGTGGGAAATAGTAGTTGTTTAACTGCTTTTTCTAATTCTGAGTGATCCCTTCTTTGGTCATGAACTTAGGACATACACAGGTCACTAACCTGTGTCACACATAGTCCTAGGAAAGAGCTTATCTGCACCTCCCAGATTTCCTAGCCAAAACATCCTTCTGCTCATGTCCAAGCAGACAGACAGCACAGCTACCACAGATCCCTCAAATCTACCTCAGGGGTGAAATCTAGCAGGTCTGTCCAGTGCTTACTGATCCTTGCCTTTACTCCATGGAGCTAACAGACTTGGAGATTTCCCAGTTTACTCTCTTTTCTCAATAGAAGCCTAACTTTCAAACTCCAATCAAATAATTTAAATGAATATCACTTCCCCAAATGAAGTACCAGAGCAGACATTAAGTAATGAATACTTTCTGAACTTTTCAAATTAGTTTCCAGTTTTTTACTTAAATACTTAAATGCTAGTTGGGCATCTGCAGAGCTACCCAAGATGGGAAAAATTCTACCACAGAATCTGCACAGAGGATGTTTTATTCTGATTTTTGCTCTCTTTATTCAGCTTTGCAAAGGACTGAGCCTGTGTGTTCATTAGTGCAGACTACAGCAGCCAGTGTTCGCAGTGCCTATCTGAAAGAACTTTACACTAAAAAGGTATCTGGAAGGTAAAGAATGCCCTTTTTATGGTGCTTTAATAACTTTTTTTTTGCAAACTATCAGGCTGTTAATGCTGAGCTTTTTTACATGAAATACAAAACAGGAAACATTCATCTGTAAGACTCTGTACAAATATTTTGATTAAGAAACTCCTTTTAATATCTGACTCTGATTCACATTTGGTGGAGAAAGAGAAATCCAACAGTCTGTAGTTACTCAATAGAGCTAGCTACTCCATTACCCACTTACAAACTTTAATGGATGGAAGAAAAAAATCAAGGATCTGAAAAATAAGCAAACATTCCTCATCATCCAGCCAGGAGACTGCTTAAGCATGAGCTCCAAACTTCTGAGAAAAGTGTGAGTTTAATACATAAAAGACAAAATTCCTGTACAAGAAGAGATACAGTTTGCAAAATAGTTCTCAGGAACCCTTTCAGCTTTTCAGTCTCATTTTCTCAGCCTGAGATGGTATTGTTGTGTCTACATTAGTTTTGATAAGGGAGCCAGCTCTTCTCCCATTGAAGTCTATGGAATTCTCCCATTGTCTTCAGGAGGAGCAGAGCTCGACACAAAGCTACACAAAGATACCACGATAAAACAGTCTGGCAGGTACCATGATCCCATCTTATTTTCTCAACATTTCTGAAAAAATCTGGTGGCGGGGGGAAGGAATCCATGCAGCCATTTCTACTGCTGTGCAATTTGCCTTCTACATTAAAATACAGACCAGTGAAGCAAATGAATGATAAGCAATATTAATAGCCAGGGGCTTGTTAAACTGCCTGGGATGAAGAGTTTGCCTGCAATTTTACCACTACAGGATATCTTGGAGAAGACTAAGCATTTTGTAATGACAATATTTTATATATGCATTCTTTAGGTCCCTGACAGGCAGTAGACCCTCTAGTCTTCATTTCAGATTAAATTTTATACAGTAAGCTTGGATGCTTTATTTATTTTTAAATCCATACTTTCTAAGGATATGTAGATTTTATTGGAAATAAAATTATATCATGCAACACAAATTGCATTCTGATTTTATGCAGTCCAACTAAGCATTAAAACTGAGCCCTTTTGTAATTCAACTTGCAACTGGAACATGTCTTTTTTAAAACAGCAGCTTGCAGTAAACCCCCAACCCCACTTCATCCAGAAGACAAACCACTGCCCCATGTTAATAATGAATGCAGCTCATATCTACTGTGTTCTGTTAAATTGCTAAAATTGCCCAGATAAACCATTTGAGACTATGTCAGGTTAAATTAATACAACATGACCTGATCACTTCCACAGTTGGGAAGAAAGAAGTTGGCATTCTTTAAATCCAGAGCGCAACCTGGAGATTATGCTAAATTGCTTCATTCACAGCCCACACTCCTCCACACATGTCAGAAGGACAGCATTTGTCCCCTCTAGTGATAAACAAATTATACATGAAATCAATTCCACTTCACAATAATTTTCCCTATTGGGTATTATCTTTCCTCCTCTGCTCCCTCCAGTTAAGCTTGCATCCTGTAACTTGCTAATGAGCTGGGGGCTTTCTGTTCCAGGTGGCACCCCCTGCCTCGAAGTCATGACATTTCCCATTTCGAATGCTGCTGGCATTTTTCGACAGCTCCTGCTAACCAGCCTTTTTGACCTGCACTAAGAGGAACTCATCTGATCGAATGCTCTAACCTGCCAATCACACCAGCAAATGATCTTCACATTCACTCCCAAAGCAGGAGGGGGAAAAAAAGTGAGAGCAAGAGAGGGGGAGTGAGAGAGGCAGCTCGGGAGAGGGATGGAGCAGGCAGGCAGGCAGCCTCTGCAGATACCTAATGAGAGTACTTTAAGTCTCTGAGACAGCTGAAACATTGAAAAACTGGTGGGAAAATTAGGACAGAACTGAATGCCTGGTGCGGTTATTACTGCTTTCTTCACACCCTGAGATCATTTTGAAAGCAATACCTCTGAGATGTGCCATTTTCAAAAGAACAGAAGTTAATTTTACCATATAAATAGAAAACAGATATATTTTTCCCTGCCACTATCAATATGCAAACCTCATAATTCTGCTCTGCCAAATGGCGTTCCTTACAGAATTAATTAGGGACTGTAAGCTCGTTAAATGAATATCTTCACCTAGGGATGATTATGAATATTTTGTTATTGTTGATGTAAGCCATAAATAGCACTTTGAACCTAATTTAAATGCTGGCAACATTTACACCTCTGTATTTACAAATCTTTGCACACAGATCCATGAAACAACAAATACTGTATCTGCAGAGTCTAGATGTCACTTCATGGACTGAAACCAAGCAGAGTCATGATAATGACTCAGTTGTTTTGATTGCGTTCCTTTTATGATGTGACAGATTACTCAGTGCTGAATCTTTCAAGCACACAAGGACAGATTTAATTGGGCAGATTTTCTTTCCCTTCAGATTATCAGGTAACTAGATTTTAATATACATGTAATGCACAGACTGAACAAGAGAGATATTAAAAACAATTGTAAAAGAATAATTTCAGGGAGAAAAATAAAAAGTGTGTGATTTTACTGTCACAATAAAAAAGCCAGAAAATATAATGCACAATTTGACTTTATATTAACATCAAAAGAGGGTTGCAGAAGTGGCTGTACAGAATTAAAATCTAGGTTACTAATGGCAGAGAACGATCACCCATAATTACTAATTCAAAATACATATATGGCCCAAAACAACATTAATAATTTATAACAGACAAAAAATTATGGAAATACTCCATTTTGTTTCCACTTCTTGAAATATCCAAAGATGCTGTTCCAGGGCTATTCTTCTACATTAGAAATCTTTGAGAATTTAGTATTTTTTGAGTTTTCCTCCTGAGACTTAACAATTAACACTAGAAGGATGTAGGAAACCCATCCATCCTCATCCCACTTATGGGGCAGAATAAAGTAATGTAATTTATTAACTGAGTTGTAAACTATTGCTACATTTTTAGGCAAGAATCTTCCCACAACTAGGGGTATTCAGTGCACATTTACTTTAATGGGTGTTGCCTTAAGACCCAATTTTGCAGTGGTTGGTTCAGTTTGTTTATTTCATGCAGAACCAGGCAATATAAGCTACAGATGAAAAATAGCACCACAAAGCTTGTCCTCCAGAGAAAAGAGTTTGGTATATGGAAATACTAAATTTCATTTTTTGTTTACAATTTGGCTGAAAGTAAAATGTTCTGTTAACTCTGAATGCTGCAAATGGTGCCTGAGAGGCAATGCCTCTCATTAGCTTTGCTGTCTCTCTGGGTTATGGGCTGTGTGTCAGCATTGGAAGCCTCTGCTTTGTCTGGAAACCTCAGTTTCTCCCCTCCAGTGGTTCCACATTCCTCTTAGACAAAGCCTGACTGAGGAGTCACGTGAGGAAATAATCCTAAAGGAGAGGTGACTGTCCATGGGAGAATAGGGAGAGTGGAGACCAGCTTTTGCCTCCCTCCCAGTCACTGTCATCCAGACATTGTCCTCGCCTCATTCAAATGTCATCCCAGACTATCAGCCCACTGGAACTCAAACGGCCTTTCATGCCTAGACACTTCTTAAGCATGAACAGACCACAAAGACTGTCTAGTGGGAATTGCTTGCTATCCTAATATTAATAATGCAATATAGTACACTTATGGCACAGAGGATTCCACCTTTCGTCTCCTAAATTTATGAGCAAACAAACTGGAGAGACAGATAAACAGCACTGCAACTGAGCACATGCATTCATGCAAATATCACTAATATCTTTCCTACAGCATAAATGACTGTAAAATTACAAACCTCTATATTAAAAATTATTTGAAAATGAATCTTCACACTGCTGAAGGCAAGTTATCATGCATTAGAAATGAAGAGAAAATAGGCTCCGTACTATGCCATAGTACAAGGAAAGACAGTACTGTCCTTTGAAAAAGTTATCCATAATAGTGGTAATGCTTTGTTTTCCTTCTGCCAGCTCTGCAGCTGATTTGGCCATGACATATTACAGTTTAAAAAAATAATGTCAATACATATGTAACCACTAGTTTCACACCGAATGAAATAGAGTATATAACTGCAGAAAAGAAATCAGTATCTCCTAGCAATGGAGGTTTGAAATCCTTGTCCTACTAAGTGGAGTATGTAATAATAAAATGTGAAAACCTCCCCTTTCTGTTCTGCTTCCTTTCTTTCCTTCTTCTTTCCTTAAGAGACTCCCATTTTTTAAGAAATCCTGATCATGCCTACTTGTTTTGGTGTACTTATTTCCAGGCATAGATGCTGTCCTGGGCTTTCAGTCTCCTGTCCAGGCTGGACAGGCTTTGATCAGAACTGGTGTTCAGCTTCCTTAGCGAGACCATCCTACCCAATTCGCCTTCCATATCTCTGTGCATTACATTACCAACTCTTTTTATAAAGAAAATCAAGAGACTGTGCATTCTACTACTTACAAGGAGTGCAATTAAGTGACTGCATTTCATATGGCAACAGACAAGGTGAGCTGTTGCAGTGTTGACACAAAAACACCATTAAACATACTGTCTAAGCCTCATGAGCTCCTTTGTGCTGTGGATTTCCTTTACTGGGGCATACCTGGGGACCTGAGGGATCTGAGTTCCTCCATCCTCAGTCCTCACATGTCACTTAGGCCAGATGGGCAGTTTGTACAAAAACAGCCTTGCACTGGACAGCTATTTGCTCAGTCCATTTCACCCACTGTGCTGAGTCCAGAGAATATGGGGGGATTTTCTTTATGGTTGAATAGAGGGCAAAATTCAGTCTATAACTTTTATTTTAGATTAATAGAAATAAGATAACAGATATCACAAGGAGAATGTAGACCAATGCCTGGAGTTTTTCCCTTGTGTGTTATATTTAGGGTATATTCTAGCAGTGTGGTGATCTTATTCTTCAATATTAAGTAAAGCACAGCTGGAACAGTCTCATGAAGCCATTATGTTGTTAACATAAGAAAATAATGGCACTAAAAGTACTAGAGAGCCAAAAAATATCTTGGATTCTGCAGTTATCTTTCACAGCTTAATACTAATTTAACATTTTACAAAATTGATGTTACAATTTCAACTCTGCCTAGTACTATCATTACTGGACTCAAACCCAAATTGCTTTCAGCTGCCCACCACAACTGCATCTTATTAGCCTTTTCAGGAAAGCCAATTTATGCAAATCCAGTATTAGTTAAATAATTAAACTGACCCTCAACATTCATGTATAGACACTGTCTGGCACTAAAAGATGCAAGAGAAATTTAAGCCTCCCATCTTCAGTGCTTAGGCTTCTATCTTTTCAACTGCAGCAGCACAATGACTGTTTATACACATATATCTGAATCAATCTATTTTAAAAATGCATTAAAAAATTAAACTGGTTACTGCCGTGCTTTTATAGCTCTGCTTTTCTCTCCCAATCTGGTTTTACACTGAATTTTGAGATTTCACACATATAAAGCACTACTGGCTACTTTGAGCTTTTGATTAAATCAACAGTGACAAAATCTGGCTGATATGCAGTCTCACAGTCTAGAATGTCTTTTATGCAGACCTTTCTCCACTGTAATTACTACAGTTTTATCCCCTGAAGCTGCAGAGATGAAGACTTAGATGCACAGAATATGGTTTTCCACAGAGTTTTAGCAACACTGGGGTACCCAGAACAGAGTAAATGCAGGAGAGTAGTGAATGAAAATGACTTTTCAATACTGACTACTGGACACACACACCACTGGACTACAGCTTCGCTGTGGCTTGACTAGGGCAAGGCAGGCAGAAATTATGTACCCACACAGCAGTGCTGAGGAGACTCTCTTAAACAATTTAGAAACGTAAAACTGAGGATGACAAACAAAAATGAAACTATTTGGATGGGGATGCAACACAACAGTCACCTCTCTAGCTAGCAAAGAGAAAAAGGTAATTTTACACAATGATTCTGTGCTGCTGAGCACACCCAGTCAGAAGCAACCAAATTACCAGCACTTTTTGTCATTATAGTGGTAACTGTCACCTCTTCAGCTTTATTCTGCTTTACACAGCTGAGCTGAATGACGCCATCGTCCCTTGGATTGGCTGGGCTGGTGTCAGTTGCTGCCTTAAATGGACACAGAAGAAAGAATTCAGCACCCTGCAATTGAAATTCAGGATTGCTCGGATGCATGTGCATGTGGTGAAGCAATACAAATAAAGACCACTTTTTGTTTTGCTTCAGTGAATTGTCAAAGAGATTTAGAAAGGCAGGGGATCTCATTATGGTAATACAGGTTAAATACTTTAAAAGCATATGGTGTTACCATCCTGAATGAAGCTGTCCCTGCTGGCTCCAGGAAGCAGACAATAGGCCAGAAACACATCTCGTGTCTCTGGTCCACCAATGGGAACTGGGGATTATAAATCACCACAAGAAAACATCACGTGCTATCTGGTATCAGGTAATGCCTTGTCTTTTCAATTACTATTTGACTCATCCTTTCCAGAGACGGACAAGCTTTAGCCATGTATTCCACTATCCAAATGAAAACAGAGCTCCAGAGTTTCTTAGTGTCCATTCTTGTCTCTGTAAAGGAGTTGTGTAAAGATGGATGACTATAGAATATACAGTATAACTCAACAAGATATGTAGAAATGAGAAATGTTTCCAGAGATGCTTCCTCCCCAGGGAGAAAAAATTACCAATGAAAACCATCAGGCACAAAATAAAAACATTTTGCTTTATCACAAAACTTTAAAGATTCGTAGATAGGATCAAAAGGCTCTGTCTAATTCAGTGCCGACAGATTCTTCTGTGTGCAGTGATGCTCATTACCACATACTTGCTAATTTTCTCCAGTAGAGAGCAGCCTCAACATTGACCTTGCTAACTCCAAATGTCAGTTTTTTCCCCATGGGCACTGGAATAAATATGTTGTCTCTTCTTGGAGCCCAAGACAATGACACAGTGTGCTCTACAAAGGCCCTATTAGTAGTCCAAGTCTGACAGATGTTATCTAAGTTTTCAGAAACATGTCCTAGGCTACTTTTTCAAGTGGTAAGTTGATTTGTGAGTTGCAGACAGGCAGTTGAAGCACAGTATTTTAAAGACAGCAGAATTCTCAGAGATGCACGAATTTCTGGAGGTTTAAGACAAGCTCTAATGAATGATGGAGCCAATTACAAATTTACTGCCTTTAGTCCCTCTCCTTCACCAATCTACCAGAGACTGCTGCTTCCAAAGTTAGCAGATGATGTCTCAGCCATTCCTCCCCTAATCTTTTCACCTTCCAAACCCTAAAGAAAAGTGGATTTAATTCAGTGGGTGCACTATCAGGGCAGTAACATCTGGCAGGTGTGTGAAAGAATAGCAGGAGTGATAACTTCTTGTCACAGAAAGATTTGGCACAGCATCTTTACTGGGTCTCTCAATTTTATTTCCTATTTTACCCCCAAAACAGGAAAGGGAGGGAGGGAAGGAAGGGAGGAAGGAAGACTAGAATTTTCTTCAGCATCAGGTTCTGGAGGTGGTTGAAGATGGCGTTTGTGTTTCTATGTGGGTTTCTCTAGTAAGTTCTTTTACAATGTATAAATGCATAAAAATATATAAAAATTAAAAACCTTTCCTTTACACATGTGTTAGAAGATTTAGTGACCAACTATCTACAGATTTTTCTCTTTCACAGCTTCCTGAAGGATACTGGAATACCTCAAAATTCCAGCCCTTCCTAACCTCCCTGCCACCTTTATATAAGCATAAAGTCAACCCACGAAGTTGAGTGAAACACATATGTACCTACCTTGTCCAGGAGGCAAGCTAGAAACATTTGTTTGCTATGGTTGTTGTTTTTTTATAATCAGACCTATTTCCTTGAAATATTTGTCCCTTCTAATTTTCCTTTATCCCACTATTTTGGATGTTATCTGATCATACTTTTTGACATTTTAACATCTTGTACTGTTTGCCTCCATCTCTAACTCTACTTGCCTTGTTTACCTGTTAACTTCATGGTCCTGGAGAGCTACTGCTACCTTTCCTTTTGTTCTTCATGCACCTTCTTCCTCCACTAAGCCTTGTGAATGTAAACTTTGACAGAATATATTGTAATAAACACCCCTTCCCAAATGCTACTGTCCTGCTGACTGTATCTCTAGTCTTCTGCCAGATTAACTGACTCATAACTCATCCATTTTACTGACTGAACATCCTACTTGCCAGTCACTACTGTTTAAAATCACAACCACCTGCCATTCACCAGATCTTCTTTTCACATTACCAAAACTGCAGTCTCTTTTCCCCACTCCTTCTATTTTCCATACTGACTCACACCTCTACTTGCTTGGTAGTCTCATCCCTTTCAAGGTTTCCACCCATTCTCATAATTCCTCACTCAAATCTATTTTCCATGTCCACAATTTTCCTGCTTCCCTATGAATTTTAGTTTCATCTCATTAATCCCCAGCTCTCCACATGGTAAGACGACATTTCTTTGTCTAATACTTTATCAGCATTATCTGCTGGTCCCCATCTCATGACACAAGTCAAATACTACAGCAGGGAGCTGGTATGTTATTGCACTGTAAGCACCTAACAGAACAAAGTCCCAAGCCACACTGGAAAAATGTAATCAATAATGTAAATGTCACAACATTTGCTATGTGGTTTCAGACCTGTCACAATGAAACAAGCTATTCTGTATTAAAACTGTGGTTGAGCAGCCATAACAGTACAGTGATGTATGTAAAGGGTACATTTGGTTTTCTCTTTCTGTTCATATATAAAATTTTAAACCAGTAATTTGTACCTGCTCAAATAGATATTCAGTAAAAATGATCCAATGGTTCTTTTGTACTATTTTACATGCTCATTTGCAAAAACCTTCCACTGCATATTTTGTAAATCAAAAAATGCATTTATTTGGAAGCAACAGAAAGGAGATTCTATACATGAGAACTGAGATTCTGCACATAAGCTTCCACACAAAAGATCTCTAGCACAGATGGGCATGTTCTAAATATACTTTAGATGGATGATATGTCACGTTAGAACACACAAGGTTGAAGAGATGTCTGCAGGGACACAGCCTCAGGAAAAACTAGAGATTAGCTTGTCAATAAAGATGTAAACAGACTGCTCTGAGGCAGCCTCATTTCTGACATTAGAGTATCTTAAATGGTTTGTTGGCAAAGAGCTTGTGCAAAAACTGGGGCAGGCTGACAGCACCAAAATCTATTCATTCCAGTTTTTCAGTAGTTACTGCCTGTCAGGCAAAGACTCTATAACATTACAGGGTTAAAAACCCCAATTGTACATAAGCATACAACAGTAAACTCAAATGTAATTCATTAGAGAAAGTTATATCTGATATTGTAAAAAGCAGACTTAGCTAAATATAGACACGTGAATATCAACTGCATTTAGAGGAGACCATATCTTCAAATAGGTATGTGAGCAGCATGTGCATTTATCTCAGCTCCTAGAACGTCTCTAACAAACTGTTATAATAGACTCAACATGCAAAAGCAACTGTGTCTTTAAAAACAAACAAGAAAAAAAAAGAAGGCAGGCCTTGCTTTTCTTGAATGAAAAGAATCTGCTCTTCAGGTATTTTGTGAAACACTATGGTATGAAACCATTTAGAGAAGCATAATAAGCAAAGCAGCTTTATAAGGAAATAGTGATAATCTGGAAGAGTCTGTCAAGTGTTAAATTCCACTGAACAAACACTGGGGTGGTGCATATGGGCAGAAGACAATTAATGCCATGATATAACTCCACCATTCCCCTGCTGTAATTTCATAAGTAGCCTCTCTATTAACCTGGCCTTCCCAAGTTCTGCTCTGCTCTTAAAATACCAGAAGTCATGTTACGCACTGTTTCACTACTAAATAACAGTGGTTGAACAAACCTAGTATTAGCTGATCCAGTGATACAGACCATAATCACTAACATGACAGCACCTCTTTCTTTATCAAGAACATCCTTTGCTACCAAGACTACCAACCTACTAAATAACAGAATCGTAGAATGGTTAGGGTTGTGAGGGACCTTCAATCATAGAATCATAGAATTTCTCCTCCTTGCCCCAAATTTTAACAACAGAACTGGCAAGATGTATTTTCTCTCTTCCCATTTTACCAGGGTGCAGAAGTATCTGTCCAAATTAAAGGCAAACTATTATTTAATACACTAGCATCAACTTCTGCAATGTTTTCAACTTGTCAGTGACACTCATTCCTGAGAACTTACACTCATTTGACTGTAGAACTGCAAAAACAGAGTATCAGACTGTACATAGACGTGCAGTTGAGTTTTGTATTTCTTTTCTCTAAAGATAACTAAAGAGCATTTTCAAAGATATCCTTTCCAATGATCATGTCTTACCTGCATCATCAGTTGTGAATATAGATATTCTTCAATGTTTGCTGTTTGATACACCTTTGCCATAACTATTGTTTTTTCCAAAGGCTCTCATGCTTTCTCCAGTCTCTGGCTGTAATCTTACATTCGGTACAGTAAAAATAGAAGACACTGTAAAAAAGAGTGTCAGTTCAGAAACTTTGATTTCTTTTTGCAGTAAAAGCAGTAATTTAAAAATAATTTATATATATGGCAAACACAACACATTAAATACATACAACACCTATTTCTGCAAGTAAGCACTGTACAAATTCTGAATGGAAAGAAGCTGAATGCATTACGATGGAAATTGTATGACAAACATTCTTAGCTGCACGCATCTTCAAAAAAACCTGTTTCCAGATTGTGTGTGTTTATTTGTCCTCTACACCACCATACAATTAATAAATTCCACTTTCAAATTTCTGCTGAGAAAACTTAGAAATAAGAAGGTAAAACAGCAAGCAGCAAGGTTTTTCAGTACTTTGATATCATATTTTACATCTTCAGAATCTTGATATCAATAGAATTGAACTATCTTGTTTGACTTTCTTTTTTGAATTACTAAAGACAGTAGCTAAAGGCTTGATAAAAATATCCCAACAACTCAAAAATCTTTTACATGAAGCAATCCCCTTTTGCATGAGCTAAAAAAAAAACACCAACAAAACTTGGCAACTTCAATGTCACACCAGGTAAGTTATTAGGAGACATGATGATAATCACCACAGGAACCTAAATGCAAATGGTTAAGAACTAACATATTGATAATACGAAAACTCATTTTTACTTAGGATGCCTCAATATGATGGGGAAAAATCAATGACTTTTAATACCTCCTGAAAACAAACCTCCTCATGAGAGCTGCCACTGCATGATTCCATAAGGAAATGCTAAAGAACTAATCAGACTAATCAGGGCCATAAGAGTTTTCTTTTTTGCACTAACAACTGGCACACCTGTAAGTTTTTGGAACTACTTTTTCATCTATATGTCTTCAAAAGACCTGGCTATTGCTTTATGCATAGACCTTCCCACTGTAGTTTGACATCTCAGCTTGCATTTCTTATTCTGCTATCCTCAGCAACACACATTGTTAATGGCAGATATTTTATGCAACTAAATGAATATGAGGTCTCAAATATAAAGGTAGAAAAGTAGGAGGACATCTTCTTTTAAAAGTAGAAAATAACAAATACACATATTTAGTAAAAAGGATTAATCTATGGATTACTGCTCAATTTTCAGATTAATGAAAGCTGTGCTGCATCATAAGTTGCATTGTATTCCTAGACAAGGTGTTTTTAGCAAAAATGCACTACTCTTACCTTTTTAATGTACTATTTTCAAAAATTGGAAGTGGCTACCTTTTAGACAGAACTTATCTGAAAACTGAACTTCCAACTCAACTGAAATTATGCCTTGACTTGAAACTAAATCAAGTAAAAAAGCAAAAGTGTATTTCTCACATAAACTAACTTCACACACGTCTGTAAAATAAACTCCATTAAAAAATTATACTGTAAACTATTACATTGAATACAAATACATAGTACTAAATGTCAAAACCAGAATAGAAAGTCAAACACTAAATTTTTACTTTTACAATGTAGGCAGTATTTCACCATACTTTTGTGAAATACTGCGATTCCAAGGAAACAATTTTCTGATGGAAAATCATTTAACTGATTCATCCCATTAGCTTTTTTACCCACATATGAGTCTTTCCCTCATTTTAAGTCTAAATCCCCAAATTTACAATTCAGCATTAGAACCAAATTGGACAAAATATATTCCATGATGAATACTATTCACTACAGAGATTTGCAAAATCACAGTGGTGTCTGAATTAGAAAGCAGTAATTTTGTTTGTACATAAAGACTCAATATGTTTATAACTATATTTAATTAACCATCAATAGTGTTTCTTCATGTAAAATATTAGCACAGAGAACTAGAATCACAAAAACTGGGTATTTCGCTACACAGTAAACATTTTCCCAACTCACCAAAGTATATGACTTCTTTGTTTTGTAAATATGTTTACAAGTATATCCAAGTCATACTAAATAGAAATGATTGTAGTATTTGATACTGGGATTGTCCTTTCTTGCATCTGGATTTATGCTTCATAATGATTATCTACTAGACACAGAAATAGTCTTTCTGTAACTCAAAATTTTACTGGAGGCATTTAGAAGAACCTTGCTTTAAAATATAATGATTTTTCATCTTTATTCTCCCCCCTTCAAAAGGTTTCACTGCTCCTGATGTTTAACGTTATGCAAAGACGTGTTTCTGCCAATGAATATCGCCTTATGGTTATGCTTCTGCAAATAACCTGCTGTGAGCTGATAAAAGGATTAATGCAGCCAAAATTCTTAATCTGTGAAATTACAAATTAAATTCTCATATTAAAAATACCACCCTGAGGTATTTTTTGTGGTTTTAATTCCCCTCTGGTGTTCTGCATACATTGTGCTTGTTAATGACTAGGACAAGACTGTCTCTGTTGGCAGCCTGCTGCAGAGTGATAATGTGTAGGCATTTACTTCACTGATAGAACTGGATTTAACCACTGACTGATAAACTAAGTGGCAAGTGGGTAATAAGTCCATATTAACAGAAAAGTACTACTGCAGAATTCAGAATTCAAAATCCTGGCTAGACTAAATCACACAGTCATAAGGATTGAGATGTCACCACTGCAGAGTGATTTTTGTTTTTCATTTAGTGGAAATATGATAAATGAACTGGCATTCTTGATGTTTCATTAGTCCCGAAGAAAAGAATCTCCTTCCATCAGTTTCTGCAAAGGCAGACTTTCAACAGCAGCTGCCTTAATTTACCCTGAACATTTACATTTTCTGCTTATAAAGTACCACAGTCAGCAAACTGAGTGGTGGGTCACCATGGCAGAGGAGGAAACCGCGAATCTTTTTTGCAGAGCCAGAACACAGTCTATGACAGTGATGGACAGAAATTATTGGTGCTATTTTGGTTTTAATGTTCATATTCTACAAATTGGAGAGTGCTCTTCAGAGCAGAGCTGGGAGTAGGGTACTTGGACAGCCAAGCCACAGAACCAGCTCAAAAGGTGACTCCTACAGCTGTTGAGGATGGAAAAGATAAACTTTAGGAAGATGAAAGTTTTTATACCAACACTACTGTAAATAGATTCTGTTGTGGACGAATATTCAAAAAGAGAGCTTAGTTTTTAGAAGCAAACTTTTAAATCAGCCATAGTTACATACACATGTTCCATTGTTGCCTCTCTGAACTTTCTGCCTTGAGGTACTGGATTTAGATCTTTTGCTAATGGATGCATGTTTGAAAACAGAAAAGAACATACAGTGCCACAATGCAAGCATGTGTCTCTTCACCATATTGAGTTAAAGCAAAATGCTGACAGTTATTCCCTTGTGAAACCTTTTTTTAATTAACAGAACCTTCTCTGAATAAAAAATATCATTCATGATACTATTTTTTCCCTAGAATAAATGGCTGTGTGCTTTAAACACTGAAAAACAACATACAGACATACAATATAAGTGATTTAAAATTACTAAAAAGAAAATTGACAGCATACACAATGATAGGAAGATTTCTGCCAAGTCAACTGGAATGCATTCTGTTAATAAAAGAAGCAAAAGGATGTATGTAAATAGTGAAAGCATTCTTAGTTAAGAATATCATCTGCCATCCTCTTCGTATGCAGTCTAATTCAGCAAATTAACTGATTGTTTACTTTGTGTTTCCCAGACTTCTGAATGCTGAGTCCTTTCTTGAAGGTTACTGTTATAACACATAGAGATACTGTGAATCAAACACAGCTGGATTTTTATCCTGTGTGTGCTACAGCTAGTTAAGAAGTACTGTATGTTATAAAGTGAAAAGCACTAAATATGTAAATTGCATTTTTCCTTTTGCTTTATGACAATTCAGAGAATTCTATTGGCTCCACACATAATCAAATACAAAGATAGCAGGCTGCAGACTGCAGAGCAGAGATAGCAATAAAAAAAAAAAAAAAGAAAAAAGAATCCATTTTGTCCTGTGTCAAGCTAACTATGTAATTTCAATCTACACAATTGCAATCACGTATTTTGTGTGTGGCTGTGTGTGTCCATGAAGCTGTCTGTATGTGAGGGTTGGCATACACCCATGCCTCTGTCTGCACCAGAATCTTTGTTTCTAATCAATTTGGAGGAGGTTATACTCACTATCAGTTAACTCCCATAGCCGTGGGGGCAGATCACTGAAGTACTCATGGCTCAGAGCTGCCTGTGCTGACAATCTGTTCTTTGGGAAACACTGGAGTAGTTTGGAGGCTAGATCTTCTGCATGGTTCACACAGCTCAGCCTGAAACACAAACAAGAAAGTTTTTCTGAAAAACAGTGTTATTCTGTTTACTAATTCCATCTCCAGTCAGCACAGTTGAAACCACGTCTTAATAGCCAGGAGCACTACCAGGAAAATTATTCCTCAGGTTAGGGAGTTGATTAATTATTTCTGTATTGACAGCTCAAAATTCATACAAATTTTACAACTACAGAGCAAATAATATACCATATCACATATGCCCTGCCTAGTATGCTGTCTTGGGTTCTGTAACTGAAAAAATGTTATTCTATTCCATCTATTGAAACTGAGTGGAGCAGTGTTGCTCAAATAGGTCAGTATTGCTTATCAGATGGGTCAGTGTTGCTTATTTCTGTTCATTGCTCCACTACCCCCATGGGGATATCTTTACTTAATGGACCATTAAAGCTCAACAATGACATGACACATTACATCATACCATTGTAAGATCCTCTGCCCAGGGAGGAGAAGCCAAACCGTCTTCACCTAGACAAAAAAAGAGCCACAAGTGGCACCAGTCATCCAGTTTTCCACCGGATTCCTGGAGAACGACCGGACCCATCTCACCATTACTGGACCCTTTTTCAATGGGACCATCTCTACTCCAACAAAGCCACATCTGCCACTCCAGGAGGGCTTACTTTGGACAGCTTCCAACACCCTGCCCAACAGGGCATCAGGTTGTATTTCTGACTCTGTCAGAGTTTTCTAGGATTTCTGGTTTGTTTGTTTGCTTGCTTATTCTTCTGTACTACAACATTTGTATTTTTATATCCCTAGTAAAGAACTGCTATACCTATTCCCAAAATCTTTGCCTGACAGCCTTTTAATTGCAAATTTATAATAATTTAGAAAAGGGGGAGAAGGACTTAGATTCCAAGGGAGACTCCAATCTTCCCTGGCAGATACCTGTCTATCTAAACCAAGACATATGCTAAAGCATCATGAGCAACAGCATCTTGAAAGCAACTGTTTTGATCCTTCCATTTACATTTTATTGAGCATACTGACAAGCTGAAAATTTACAGTGCTGGAAACAAATGCTTATTACCATCTAAACACATGAAATCCAAGCTTACAATAACAACACTCACACAACTTTGAGAAATATCAATTTTTTAAATCTAGTGGTGCTTAATATGCAACACATTCATCTTGTCTCACAAAAACATTTGTCTTTCAGGAAGTACTGACTTCTTACTTGTTCATATATTCACATGGCGGGGAATTGACTATTCATTAAGTGTTAATGCAATGCAAACATTAAATTTAAGTGAGTTATCTTTTCTAAGCTTCCTACAGAAACTGAGAAGACTTACTGTTTCACTGGGAGCTAAATCCTCGGGAATATTGCAAGAAAATATAATCTAAAAGTAATAGACTTGAAGTGGAGACAGTAAAATAGTTATCAGCAAGATGTAGCCTGGGCCTAGTAACCTATAGCTGCCTCCTAAATTTCCAAAGCCACCAAGCTTTTTGTAATATGCAGTCAAAAAACCCATGTTGAATCTTGTTGACATCATGTTGCTATTATTACTAGGAAACTTCATAAATTCAATCATGCCTTTGCTCAGTAAAGATCTCTCATTGGGTAAATGCCAAAGTCTATAAAAGGTTTTTTTCAATGCACTTGTTTCCCAAAACCAGTAGATAATACACTGCAGTCCAAAATAACTCAGCATTTGAAAAATACTGTTATCCTCTAAAATCAATTATCCTACAGCATGTTTCATGCAAATATTAATTCTTTTCAACTCAAATTGACTTCCCAGAAAAAAAGTCAAGAAGATGGATTAAACAGCATTACACTTTTGTTGGGCTGACATGGCATGATTTATATGAATCAGTATAGGCACAGGTGAAAACTGTCCCTTCAACAAAGAACAGACAATGCTGAAAACACTAAATAAATTTTAAAAGGCTACTACAGTGAGAATTTAAGTTCAAACATCATAGACACAACTTTTTGTCTATGCCCATACCATATTCAGTGTGAAAAATAAAAAGAAATCATTTTAGATAATAATTTTAAATAAAAATAATTTCAAGTCAAAAGCATCTGTCCTCAAATTAAGTACTGGCATATGTATGATATGCTGATACCTACAATCATTCAAAAACATGCCACTGGCTGCCTTTTGAATTTCTAGCAACTGTATGCTAGATGCAAATTTGAATACTATGCCTATCTGATCTCTTCTTGAGAACTGGCAGGACTTATGTCCAGAAAGTACCCAGGGATGAATTGCTTAGAAGTGCTGACCACTTTAAGACATTGTATCTCATCACTCATAATCTTATTGAATTCCCAGGATTAGATTTCAGAATTGCTATTTCAGGTTAAACAGATGCTGGACTTCAGTGTTTCAAATGGGCACATTTTTTCTGTTTACATTTTCAGTTTATGACAAAAGAAAAACACCTTGAAAGACTCATTGCTTATAAATTACATCATAAATTAGAATAATTCCAGACTATTTAAACTACCAGATTGTTGTAAATGTTCAGTAAACTTTTGTGACAATTACAGACAATTTCATTACATAACACAGCAAAATGCCAAAACAAAAGGTTATTATTAACAAAAAAAAAAAAAGGAAAAGGAGGGGCAAATAGATATTCAAGGAGAACTGGTATTAATTCTTCAACAGATCCAAAATTTCCATGGAATGGGGATTATATTGAGTCTGTGAGGCCTGAGTCCTAATCTCTCCTGTACCAATTAATCGTTCAGAGGTTCTGTCAAACCATTTCACCAATGTAATTTTTCCCCACAGAGGTAGCTGCAAGCTTTTTAGGAACTACAATAAACCTGCTCTGTCCTGAATGAGAGCTACTTTTAACTCAGAAAAATGCAGTCACTTAAGTCGTGAAATATTACCCTCCAATATATGAATTACACCATTCCTTAGCTGATCCATCCATATAGTGGAGATGCTAATCAGGTAAGGCAAGGCAAAGCCAAATAACATAACATTCAAACGTCAACCAATTCTGACTTGCAGGTGAATTATGGATGACATCTGTAGTTCCTCAGACAGAGTGATGCTGACATTTTGACTGCATTAATGGTCACCAGTGTACCTGGCATACTGCTAAGTTCTTTTTGCAAGAAATTCAGAACAATTAATATAACTTGCAAGTGTTTTGAATAGGAACAGTTTAAAAGGCCAATCACCTTCCCAGTTTAGACACAAGAAAATACATGTTTACTGATATCAGTTGAGAAACCAAAGATAAACATCAAATAATCAGCAGATTATACATTAATATAATATAATACCTACAAAAATATCTAGGGCTGCAAAAAAATCACATCAACTAATTAAATAATTATGAATAAATCAGTCATAATTAGAAGCAGTTTTATAATTAATAAATAGAAAGAAGACTAAATTCATTGCACAGTCTGCAAACATAGTTCAGTCTGCTATAATTATTAGATCTATCTGCCCTGATCAAATTCCAAGTAGTGCTGGGAGTGTGCGGTTGGTGTTAGTTGTTTGTCAGTGCTTTGAAGATTCCAGTTGCTACATTATTAGTATTATGTTTCCAAGCATTTATAGATTTCAAACTCAGAAGGGACCATAATGATCAAGTGTCACCTCTTGTGTAATACAGGCCAAAGATCATCTGAGTAACTCATGGATCAAATCACCACTTTCCCCTAGCTCAGCTGTATCTTTAAAGTTCTACATTAAAATTCGAATTTTGTTTATGGAGCCTTGCACAGCAATGAAAAAATTCTTCTCACATCTTCTGCAAAAGTCACTTCAGGAAATCAGTAGGCACTACAAAAAGCACATCCATGTGGGCTCCTAAGGTTGTCAGTATTAAAAACTGAGGCCTTAATGGAATGCATGACTAATTTTGCTGCTTTGTTTAAAGACAAGCTATTCTTTACTTATGGAAAATGTACTGTTTTAATCATGTATTCAAATTTCATCTGCTAAGTCAGAATTGTTTGGAAAACCCTATTTAGTGCACAGCCTCCATGGTCGGAACATTGGAACGATTGCTTTGTTTCTGTTCTTTTTTTTTTTCTTCTTTCCCCCCCTCCCCCCCCCCCAGTATTCCCTTTAAAATATCCTCCTTAAAACATTAACAATTTGTCTGATTTAAGTTTGAAACCTGATTCCTCAATAGAGACAAAGGCTAAATTTTCTGATGGGGTTCAGTAGTTAAATACCTAATAGAGAAGTTAACAAAAAGAACTGAAGAAAAAAAGATTTCATTTTTAAATACACCTCTTTCAGTACGAGACAGGATGGAATTTCATACAATATGGCTTTGTGTCTAAAACATAATAGCATGTTTTGTCTCACAGCAGTTGGGCCATATAGGAACTTGGCATGCATGATATGGCAAGTCTCAATATTCACGCTTCACTGACTGTCACACTAATCACTGAGGAATAGTTACTAGCCATGACAGCATACATACTTCCAGAAAATGTGGTGTACAGCAGAATACAGAGAGACCTTTGGCAATGAGCATTAAATAATATGTAGATATTGTTTTGAGAAATACTGGGAATATTTTTACACACGTACTCTGATGACGTTTGTGAAACACATTGATTTTCAATTCAATCCCAAATACTATTCACAGCCTTAGCTTAAGAAAAACAAACACCATATGAACCTGTCTCACTTGAAATATATATGAATCTGACTAGACTTGAGCAGTGGTAAATCTCATTGGATTACAAGAATTTGATTTAATTTCAGAAAACAGGCTTAAATGTCTTTCTACTGCAGAGGAAGGTCAGTATTTGGTCAAGCAGAACATGACTAAGATCACTGAAGTTTGGTTTAAGCTCCTAAGAAAAAAAAAGTTTGGGGCATGTGCAGTGAACTTCTGAACTTGGGGTGATTTGCTTTTAAATGCAATGAAGAAGGCAGTTCAAATTCACATTAATAATTAAGACAAATGGGCATTAAAACAAATGGGGATAATATGAAGAATATATGCTCCTAGCAGCATGAGGTAAATACTTTCCAAAGCAAAACTTGTTTACTGTGCACATTTTCCATGTGAAGATTCGATTCTTGCAGTGTATCATTAATTAATTTCTCAACTGGCATTTATAGCATGGCCTAGAGGAGTGAGGCACCTAATTCCCTTTTGAAATTTCAGCTTTTTCTTTATTCTAAGCAAGCTCCTGCAACCTGAAATGCTGAATGACAAAACCACAGTTAACCTGAACAATCACGCCATTTAGCAGAGCTTAAAGTTTAAGGGCATGAAGAGACAAATTGCTGTGAATCAGGCAGGCCAGGTGGCAACCCTCACAGCGCATCTCACAGAGGATGCTCTGGTCCCCTCAACAACAGGGCTCCTGTACACTCCCTGTGCTACCTCACCTCCCAGCCCCCTGCCACAATGGTTGCCTTCCCCATTTTCACCAAAGTCTGCTTGAGGACAGCAGCCTTTTCCCCTCATCCCAGGCTTTAGCCTCTCCTGAGTTCTGTACAAAACTGTACAACACCACGCATTGTAGTTAATATTTTCTTTGGAAATGCATTGTCTTCTAAGCAGCTGATACAGAAATGCCCACGTGTGCCCTGATAGTTTATACCTCTGAATATACATGTGATGCTAGTAGAGCAGCTGTGTGAAACACGGATCAGAGCAGGGCCTACCTGAGTAGCATTTCCTTTTTACAAACTCCAGCAGCCTTTTCTGTTGTTACCACCATGCAGAGAACACCCACCGTCTTCAAAGACCTGACATGCCAGCTTCAGCGTGCAGGAGCCGCTTCCCTAACGTGCCTGGTGTGCCTCCATGGAGCTTTTGTAGAGTTTATTTAGCCATCAAGAAACCACCACAACGAGTGAATGCAAGTTTTGATGTGAGGCTTTTAGCTTTTGATACAGATGAAGGCATAAAGGAGTACCTTAAGATGAGAACCTAACAGAGCGAAGATGTTACCATTTTTTCAGTGTTTTACACAAGGGGTATTGAGGACTAAAACTGAGGAACAAAGAGAGACAAAACCATTTGAAGGCTCACTGAAGCAGTGTTTTACTTGTTGCTGATCAATCACAAAATACAGAATTTGCTCTACAACACAATACAGAGGTACTTCAAGCCAAACTATAGAGAAAATAATACAATCAAACAGAGCCGGTGTGACATGTCACTGTTGGGACTGTACCCCACAGCTGCATGGGACTGCCAAAGGCAGTCCTGGGTTGTGCACATTCCTTAGAAAAGACATGTCTCCAAACACCTGATACTCCTCTTGCTCTTCCCAAATTCAGATGCTGGCAACAGTTTAGATGCACAAACACTGAGCTCTCTACACATACAGGGTGGGAAAATCCAGTCTCCAGGCTCCTTAGGCCAACACTTTAATTGTACTCTTCTAGCTCAACACCTGAATAGAAGCAGGATTGCCATATTAGCACAACATCCTGCTCGTGGGTGAGCTAGGCTGGGACAAAGCCTGCACTTGTATAACATGTATAACGTGACTATACTGCTCCCAAGGTCTGTCCTTGCTCTGTGCTCCTGTACAACACTGCATGCCACAGTCTTCAGACCATCATGATTTCCACAGTGGTGTATGAAACAATCTCTTTGGAAATTTAAAAATTAGTTTGATCCCCTTTAATTATATTACCATATTACAGCATCAGAAGTCTTATCCACTGAAGTACTGAAAAGGTGGTCAAAATATTTATTATTACAATAAAAGCCATGACAACCAATGATAAGTATTCACTGATATATGGAACAGAGATAAAAATAACAGTGCCAGTGTTTGAATCCTTGGCACTGCTGCTAATGTCGATGTAGCAGAGGTCAGAGCCCCATTTGGAAAGCTGTGGAGGTTCATTCAGTGCATTCCAGGAAGGTAATGATAACCCTGGCCCGTCTGAACTAATTCTCACTTGACAGTTGCACAGATGCCATGAGTCGGAAAGCAGCCAAGATGAACAGCATTTCATGAAAGAAGGTAAATGTAACAAATGAAGGTTCTAACAATATAGACAACTAGGTTTTTTTTATTTTAATTAATATAGATTTAGCCCTAGGTATATAATGGCATATACTTGGTAAATTTAAAAAAAGAATCTACTGACCCAGTAGGTAAACCAAAATTACAGCTGCAGCTCCTGAACTTCTCAGAACAGAGAATTAAGATGCTTTAACTGCTCATGAATCACATTAGGCTTCAGAGACTCAGTTTGGTCACACCTAAGTTAGACAATGAAGTGTTAACACCTCTCAAGGAAATTCACTTTTGACAATAGCCATTATGCTCAATTACAACTTGATCATTTGTCTGTCTCATCACCGAATGCAACTCAAGGCAAAAGCTTAGATACGAGTCTACTTCTCCCTGACTCTTTCGCACTAGATTTGATGTGTTTTAGCGTCTGTTTCAGATGTATTACTGTATTTCTTTAACACAATGATGCTTGTGATTTCCAGCTTGAAAGGTCTGCTTCATAGAGGAAGCAGAACATTACCACCATGACAGAACACACCACTTTTAAAAACTGAATTTGGTTGATTTGATGTTTAAAGCCTAAGCTTACGGAGAACCAGTCAATATACAACAGACCTGAAAGTATCCTGAATTTTGTGAGAGCTACCCAGGCTAGTTCTTGCCCTGATGCCTCAGAAGAAATATGCTGAGCTATGAAACCTTCCAAAGAAACCTAGCACCAACTATTGAGAGCTTTGGGCACTAGGATTGCTTATACTGTTCATTGACAATATTGCAGATATTTTTCCTACTTGTTTCTTCCAATTCTTGTGCAAGTAAGGTTTACATTTGATGCTCGGCATCTTTTTGCCAGAATAACTGGCAAAGATGCTGGAGCATCAAATGAAGCAAGGAGTGTGGAGTCTAGATGGTAGACATTAAAGTGAAGAAAAGTTTATTTTAACAGCAAACATACAATGCATGTGCAGTGATAACATACCCTAAACTATTGAAAATGTGGTGTTCTGTGACATGATCATATAACTTCCTTAATTCCTAGGAATTCTGAGATTGTGACAGTCTCGGCAGCATGACTGCTGGGTACAGAGTTTTGCTACTGTTTAAAATCAGAACTAAGTCATGAAACTAAAAGAATACTTAAAGTAATTGACATTATTTCACTCAGTTTTCAGCAGTTTCTCTTAGATACAGGTTATTTCCCAGAAAAAGTATTTCCTAAGAAATTTTAATTAGAACATGCCTTACTATTTTGTCCCAGAAAGAATTTAGCAATTACTTCTTTTTGATTTTACATGCCACCACCAATCAACTATTTTATTCTTTGAGCATCCCAATTAGCCCAGTATTAAAGATACTAATTATGGAAGACATAGTATTACTTACACCACGACAGACCACTACTGAATATGCCAGATTTATAGTTTACTATAAGATCTTTGTTTGCTGTAAGTGAAATTAATGAAGAAAAACAACACAGTGGTGACATCTAGTCAGAAGTTTTGATTATTCTGAAATTCTTTAAAGGGCGTGAATCTTCTGATCAAGGTGAATGTTTTTTAAAGGCTGTCTTTATGCACCTCAGCAAGTTGAATAGAATAACCTTGGAAAATAAACAGAGCTAAAAATAATTGCTAACACCCCAATCATTTTATGAGCTATTATTTCACCAGAAAATGGAGAAAATATAACTTTAATCCTGATCAAAACTCTTCAAGGTTTATGTTCTCCATAAACCTTTCACTGAGAACTGAAAATATAACTTAGTAATGCAATAAATGCCCTAACAAATATATCAGATTTTTCACTTAATGCTTTTTACAGGCTTAAACCAAACTGAGTGAAAGAAAATCACCTTTTACAGTCTGACTCTTAAAGGAAGAATGCCTTTCTGTTATGCTTTTTAAAATAAGGCATGGTGAATTTATATCAACTTCAGTGAATCTTGGGGCATGATAAAAGGAAGAAAATATAGCAGTGGAGTTAACATTCCATAGTATTCTTCCTTCACATATTTATTTCCTCACTGGCTGGACATAAGCAAAAAAAAAAAAAAAAAAAAAAAAAAAAGGAGGGAATAACCCCCCCAACTCCCAACACAGAAATAGCTGAAATAAACCCTTGGCACACAATGCAGTCAAAAATGGTTTTTTCCTCACCCCACTCCTGACAACCTGAATTGCTTCTCTCCAAATAAATCTATGCAAAAGATATTTTGAAGAAAAAAAAAAACAAAACAAGAAAACAACAACAACAGCAAAAACCCAAAACAAAACAAAACAAAGAAAAAACAACCAAACTCTGAATTTCAAATTTCTCAAGTGGGTGCACCCATTAGGGAAGAAAACAAGGTCTTCCTTATTTTCCCTTATCCAGCTGTCTTTCTGTACCTATTACCTTTGGAAAACAAAGTAAAGAACTAAGTGCTAATAAATAAACATTAATACTGCTCTATGAATCTCTACCCTCTTGCCTGATATTTTATCAGCTTGGGTTTAAGAAATTTTAATTTCATTCTAATGTAAATGAGAACTGGTTTGTTTGCTCAGTACCTCCACAAGAATTTGCTACAAGGTTGCAGCATGCAGGCAGTGCCCTGAGAAGGGTGACCTTGCTTTAGTCAGTGAAGCCAAAGATCATTTATCAGAATTAACCTACAAATCTGTCTTGCTGGGGCCTCAGATCCATCAACCACTTGGAAGCAGCTACTTGCCCTGTCCTCCCCACTGCTGCCTAAAACATTGCATGGGTCTGATCTTTTCTATTACTGTATACCTCTCAGCTAATAAAATATATTTTTGTGGCTATGGAACTAACAGGAGTACTTTGTATTTATATATACAGCTCATTAAAGGCGGATAGAGATTTGGAGGCAGAGAGAAGGCCCCAAGCCTGGAAAGCTCAGGAAGACAGACCCCAGGCATATGCATGTATTTAACTTTATGCAGATGAGTTGCCTGGCTGAACCCAATGAGACAGAGCAATTATGTAAAAGCAGACATCCTGGTCTTTTTGCAACTGTACTGCTAAGCTAAGACACGAGAGGGAAATGATGCAGGACTAGTAAATACTGAGAGGAAGAGACTGAAATGGTTGTGATGAGAGTATATGGGAAATATATTCAAGATATGCAGTCAAGAACACTTATTATTATGTCTGTATTTAGACGGACTTACATCACATAGAACTAGCTGCAGCTCCCTGACCCTCAGGTCCTTGGTTCAGGTGACATCATGACAGAACACAAGGTAGGACACCACATTCATGCCAGCACTGTGGTGTAGAAAGTGCCATTCCTTCTGCAGATCCACTCTCCCAATTTGGCACACCACTTTCTCTTTACATTAATGGAGATAGAAACTTTCTAAAGTGAACTTTAGGCCCTCTTTGGGTAGGGAGAACCAGTCAGACTGAAAATCCAGTGTCTGATACCAAAGGCAGTAATACTTGTTAAGAGACAAGTAAGCTTGTATTATGAACTTGGCTTTGAACTTGAACAGGGGGGAAAAAACCTAGGTCTCCCATGCAAGAACCACCATGAAAGGGGAAAACAGTGATCTCTCTAGTATGCAATGTGGAGAAAATATAACATTATTTTGCACTGGCTTTTTTTTTTTTTTTTTAAGGGGAACATTACATATCCACACATACATGGATTGAAGTGTCTTTCTAAAAAGTTGCTTGAATTTAATATATGAGTTTATTCTTTTTATCTATAAACATCTTGGAGGTGAGTCAAGCCACAAACTCCATCTATTTTAGCTACCAATTACTGAAATGCATGTATCTTAAGTGCCTGTACTTATGTATGTGTGAGGAGGTAGTGCTGACACTCAGAAATTGGCTTGCAGTAGGGAAGAACTCAACCCTGAACTATTTTTTTGCAAATCCTATCCTGTCAAAGTATCATGAAAGAGAGACAGCTAAGCAGGGAGTTACTGCTATTTAGGCATAAATCAGCATAGGTGATTCAAGAACTGAAATCAAAATTTTTATCTATAATAGTGACCACTAAAGGTCAGATTTCCCAAAGAGCCAGCTATCACTAAAAATTGACTGCCAGCAGAGCTCAGGTCACTTCTAACAACCCAAAAAAAGCAAGTGGATTCTCAAAAGATATTGCACACATGGAACTGTAGAATCCATGGAGCTCTGGTCATGTGTGCTGTCATTGAATTGGATGGGCAGGTAAATAAACATCTGGGTCTCATTTTAGGGTGTTAAATGAACATTAAGCTTTTGCAAAAGTAGATATTCGAGGCTGACAAGTCCTAGCAGATTCCAAACTGAGAACAAGAAGCCTGCAGTCAAGGACCACAAACAACTGATAAATTCACAATCTGGGAATACACCCATCTGATTCCCAGAAAGGAGAGCAGCAGTTGCGAGTCTGCCTGAACTATCTACGGGACATGAGAAGGCTTAAATATGAGAAAGGGATCACTGACATAAAAATAGGGAATAGGAGCTTTGTGAAGAAAGAGAGGAAGAGGCAAAATTAGGGAGGATTTTGAAAAGGATAAGAAGGAGCTCAAAAATGATGGAGTAACGCATCCAGTGTTGGGATGAGAATTAAACAATACACTAAAATATAAACTGAATTTAGTGGTTGCTTATTATATGATCTGAAGAAGGGTGTTGATCAGGAAAGGACATGAAAAGTCTATTACGATAATCAAGATCAGAGTGACAACGTTGGCTGGAAAGACAAGAAAAGTATCTTGGAAAAGCTAGAAAGAAAAAAAGGTTAAACTTATATTCTTGATGCACACGATAGAGATATTTCTTATTTTTCTTTTCCTAAAACTTTAGGCTTAAATGACAAGGAATCCTAGCAGAACAGTGTGAGTACAGGGCTTCACTAGGAATATGCTCAGGTGTGCACAGAGAATACTAAGAATCTCTCAGCTGAAGCTTTATTGCTGAATTGAGCAGGGCTAGGGAAAGTGCCTGCTAAACTATTGAGTGTCCACACTGTCCCTGGATTATCTGGCCCATGTGAGCAGCATGCTCCAAACTCACTCCTGGACACAGTCCAGGGAACAACTCATGCCAGGGACCATTCCCAAAACGCAGCAGGTTCTATGCTCTTACAAGCAAGGTATGCCATATATTACACATAGAAAAACACAATTCCTACAGTTTGCAACACGTGTCTTACTTTATTCTGGAAATTTTGATTTAAAAACCTCAGGCTGAACAACCCCAAAATAATAACTGCACCTGCATGGGGACCACATAAAGCCCACAGGAGATGCATGCCCAAGTGTTACTTAGCACAGCTGTAGCCAAGGTCTGCCACATGGCCTCGGGGCCAGCAGATAGTCCCTGGCTCTGCTTTAGTTTGCAGTACAGATGTGGGCTGTAGCTGACAGAAAAATGATATTCACCAAACACTATCTGTCAACATCTCGGGAAAATTCATGCCCTCGTGGCTGCCGAATAAAGCTTGACTCAAGGGCACTGTAAGGATCAAATATGAAAGAAATAAAAGGAATGTAACAGAATTCTGCAAAAATCATAATGCTGAATGAAGGCAAATAATGATGCAGAGCATGATTTTTTTATGTCAAGGCGGTGAAATTAGTTTGAGGCACGCTAACAGTACATAGTAATAAACAGAACTTTAAAACTGCCATAAAATCTAACCAAAGAAGGCAACGCAAAAGTGATGGTCCATTCTTAACATGCATTGATGTTGGAGTGAAAAGCATAAATTTAACCTACTTTTACAAGATTTCCTTACCAGAGACCACAGATATCCCAGTATCTGTACCACCGATACCCAAATGGTATCAATCTTTTAAAACTATTCTATATTCCTGAAAAATAGGGACAGTAAAGCAAACAATACATTTATGAGAATGTGACAGAAGTAAAAAAATTTACTTTTTCAATTTAAATTATTCACAGTAGGATTCTGAGTTTATAAATCCAACATGAAAAATTAGGTCCTTTATTCATTTGTATTTTCAGTCTCGTATTGCAGCAGTGATCATAAAACAAACACAGCTGGCATCTTTATTATTTTATTCACTGAAGGATTTAGCTGGACAAACATCACAAAGATGGTGGCTGTTTTCATTGAATTTATGATCAAATATGCTCCAGCATAAGATCAACTCTCTTACATCAATTATTATGAGATGTGAATAATTTAACAGAAAGTTGTCTATTTGTAAATCAGATCTTAGGGATAGAAATTCAGCTGAGGTAGCAGCCAGTGGATATACACTGTATTACAGAATTTAAAAGGATCCAGGCTTTTTGTGAATCACATTTAATGATAAACATTGTCATTTATATTTTGCTATCTAGTGAGCTGCTAATTCAGGCAAACGACTTCAAAATTTTATTTTAAACTTATATTAAATTCATCTTTATCAGAGAAGAATTTAACTTTACTGATGCTTTTCAAAATTACAGAATGTATTTCCTATTAAGGCTTAATTAAAAGCAATAAACAAACTACTATTAACACCATATTTTGGGTTTTTTTCCATGGACTTTCACCAGAGTCTGTTGTTCAGCCTAAAGCCAGGAGAGTTATAATAATTTTAACGCAGAATGTGTGCCTTAGGATACGGGATTGACTCAGTGCCTGAAAGAAAAAGGTCAGTTCCCTTTGGAACCACTTGCCTCTTTGCCCTCCAGCAATGACAGGTGCACCAGCCCTGTGCTGAGGCTCGTTATTCACAGTGTGTTGCTGCAGATACATAATCTAACCTCTCTGATTTAATGCATCAACAGGGTGAGAGTCTCCCATCTTCCCATTTTGGCATGGGTCAAGCAGACACTGAACACATATACATGATGACCTGCTTGCATCTTTCACAAATTCTCAGACAATAGCTTAAGACTTTCTTAGCCACTTCTTTAAAGAAATCACTAAATTTAAGTATTAAACTATTTGGCTAGCAAATAACTTAAAGTTAGAAAAAAAAAATCACTGTTTTCACCAGTCTCCTACAATGATATCTGTTTCTGTGTCACTAATGAAAAAAAAAAAAAAAAAAAAGAAAACCTGCATGAAAAAGCAAAAATTCTCATTTCTCTGTACTATATGGCAGGAAAGATGTCAGAAATCTTAGGCAGATACATGAGGCAACACAACTAAAAATGAAGGAAAGGAAATAATTAAGATTTTCTTGAATGAATTTTGAGAGACAGTCACAGGAGATGCTCATGAATGGCAATATCTTAATACCTGTGATCTTGCCACAGAAAATGTGGTGGTCAAAATTACACTAAAATGCCCACATGAAATCTTCATAAAAGTCAGTATTTGCCTAAGGCAAAGATAGTTTATGATGTTTATATCACTGCAGAAATCTTAACAACTGTCATAAGTCTCTGGCTGGCAACAGAGATGAACAGCATGAGTTTTGAGACTGGCTTAAACCATCTGCAGTGGTTTCAGAACTCAGGAATATTATTCCTATTTTTATACTTATTGCCTGTCTGCACCATCTCTCAAAATAATCTACCTTTCTGAGGCTCTATGATGAGAATCAAAGGAACTGTTCAGTTTAAGAAAAATTATCTGTAATACAGAACAAACAGCAAAGGATAATACCAAGCCACATAAACCAAGAGCAGTTGCTTAGCACTAAGCACTTTTGAATGCCAACCCAGTTCTCAAGTTGCCTATCATTTTCACTCTCCTTTTGGAAAAATCTTGACTTTAATGGCTACATGCAAATAATGAGAGAGCCAGCAGTAAGGTCTACTTCATTTATATTACTACCTTCACAGTATGTCTTTAATTCCTTAGACAAATATTCTTAAAACATCTTCAAGACTCAATTTTGTCAGCAATATCATTATCTGGAGGAGCGATTTCAGCAGATAAGCCAACAGCACAGAACTCAAGCAAGAGGGTGGAATTCAGAATGTGAGGATATAATGATGCCTGGTGCCTCTGATCAGAAAGTATTAGACTTCAAACCAAGAAATGAACAGAGATACCATGGCAACATATGAGTAACAGACTAACAAAAACATAATTCTGAGAAATTAATAAAATATTGGCAGGTAAAAATGCTAGGAGAAAGAACAACTGGAAACATCTGAAGAGCTGATCAGAAAGTACTTAAAAATGTTAACGAAGAACATACATTGAAAAAAGTCATACCTGGAAACACCAAATGAACATGTCTACCTGATATACATCTCAATATCCTACAGAATTCTTAAGGAATTAGTGAGGATAGCAAACAAATGTAAGGCATCTTTTAAAAGTCTTTCCAGGAATCCTACACAAGAATAGCCAGTTCTCTTTCCTCTTTTCTCTTCATTACTGTTAGCAGTGCTTATTACTGTAGATATGTTACTGTAACATTATCTAATTTTGCTCTGCATTCTACAGTATGGTACTAGACTTAAAAAAATACAAATACATGCCCATACTTCCTTTCTGGTTTTCAAATAAGAGAAGCTTGGCAAATATTTGTTGGACATAATATAGAAGGAAAGTACAGACAACAGAAATAAAAGACAATATGGAAACAAATTTTTTTTTTCAAAAGAAATAAGACAAAATGGCAATCAAAAGAGGTGACTAATGAATAAGACATTCTCTAAATTATTTTTTAAGTGGACTTAATAATTGGTGGAACAAAACAACAAAAGATAATGTTTGATGCAATTTCTATTAAAAAAATCTTGCTCTGCGGACAAACTCTGAAGAGCTGGGATGTGATACACTATCTCAAAGTCTGAAAACTGGCTGACAGACCATAAGCAAAGGTTAATGATGAGTGGCAATGTACTGAGTTGGAAGGGAAGTGTCCAGCTGTGTGCCTGAGGGATTAGTGTTAGTCACAGTTTTATTTAACATCTTTATTAATGACCTGGACTAAGGGATACCCTGCGTACTGAATCAACTCTTAGGTGACACTAAATGCTGAAATCACCACAAAAGACAAAGACATTAGCACAAAGAAACTAACAGTAGTGAGACCTGGGGGCAGAAAATCTAAAAACAAGATAGAGCACAGAGCATAGAGTACTACAAATAATTGTTTCCATAGAAAAATAACCCCAAATATGGATAGGTCCAGAGTTAACAATGCCAACAAACCAGATACTGAGTTAAATGCTGCAGAAAACAACAAAGAACATCCATGTACATTGGGACTGCATTTTCACTGCTGTCTTGTATGGGAAAAGGTACAGGGCAGTAACAATGTAATTTTAGTAATGAAGCAGCATAGAGTTATTAGTACTCTGAAACAAAAATGACAAAAGCTTTTGTGGTCCAGTTTAGGAGGCTTATTAGTATTTTTAACTGGGACAAGAGGAGGTAACACAATACCTAAAGCTTAGCAACACAAAAGAGGGGAAATTTAGAATAAAGCAAAAATAAACTGACTGTCAGGATAAACATGACATCAGTGAGGTCTGTTAGGAATAGTCTTCCCCTTACGTTTTAAAAGGTATAACATTATAGCACTTCGCGGTTGCTCGAATTTGAAAGAAAGATTGGAATATAAATAAGAAAGGATTTTTCAGCTCAGCAAAAGGATAAATGGAGGAAGTGCAGAGATGTTTCCCAGCGCTTGGCTTCAATCAGCATTCCCTAATTCCGCACTGCGAGCTGACAATCCCCACAGCGCGCTGGGCTCAGCCCTGCGCGGAGCTGCGCGTACGGAAAACAGCGCTAAGTGGGCGCAGGACAAGGCACTTCAGTACAAACAACCAGCTTCCACCACCTCGAAATTAATTTCTAATTAATTAAAATTAACTTCACCATTTCAATTACAACGAATGACTGAACAAGCCGCAGTCAGCGGAGAAGAGGCGCTGCTGTGCTGCGGGCGCCCCCTGGCGCGGGCATCGCGGCACTGCAGGGGCTGGGGGCCGCGCCTCCATCGCGGGCCATGTCGTGACATGACCGCCCCGGGCCCTCGGGCAGCCGCCTGCTCATGGGAAATAGGAAAAAAAAAAAAACAAAACCGGAAAATACAAAGTGTTTTTTGTTTTCAGTGCAGCAGTATCACTGCAAACCTTCAGGAGACAGAGGCAGGTTTATATGCCTATATACAAATAGTTGTAAACAAATACTTTCATCCTGTGTCCAGTTTCCACCCCTGCTCCCCCAGCATGATCCCTGGCCTCTCCTGGCCCCAGCACCCCAGCGATATGCTCACAGTGCACACAGAGCACCCAGCCAGCCCACCTCTGCTCGGTGCTCCCTGAAATCCTTACTGCTTCTTGGGTTTATCCATCAGAAAGGTTCCTGCAACGACAACACTAAAGCTTTTTGTTTCTATTGTGCTGGAGAGCTTGAGTATTGCTTCAGTGGTACTACAGACTATGTTACAATAAGCAATGCTGGTGAGGGGACAGGAGGTGAAGGGATAAAAGTGACAATTAGTAGAGAGCTTTTTCTTTAATCAAAATCCAACTAAGGCAAAGATTTTCTTAAAAACCCAAACAACACAATCCCAAACCAAAAATGCTTCCCAAGTCTCAGCTCTAAGCAATTCCATAGTCTGGGTCATGCTTGAAACAAAATACAGACTCAAGCTACATGGACTTGTCTCTATTCACTCACTTTGCTTTCTTCAGGAAGTTTTCACTGAATAACAGTCCCAAAATAGGCCAGTCCATCCTGGAATGCAGCTTTTAAACACCCTGGCCTCAGAAAGGGAGGTCTCAAGTACAGAGGCCATCTTGTTAAAGGAAGAAATCCTCAGCAGTGGGACTGGTTGTGAGAATAAAGTGTTATTTATATAATAAATATAGCCATGTTGGGGAATTACAAAGTAGTAGTCCTATTTATGCCGAGCAGAATTTGTTTTCAGCTGCACCCTTTCTTTCCAACCTAATTTCTCACAATACAACCCATTAAGGCAGAAGGATCTGAAAAAGCTTTTTATATCCTACCAAATATACACAAGGATAATTAGTTCTCTTTTGTTATTCTTCTGTAAGGGTTTTTTATTGTGGAGAAGCTTTTGCAAATTGAAAGAGGTTGCATTGCATTCTGGAGGCCGAGCTGTTCTTGGTTTTTATTGTGTAGAGATAATTGAACAGAAAAGTTCAGGAAAAAAAGTGAAAATATAATTAATTATGAACTCTGTAGGAAGATCAGATTACCACATCTTAGCTCTTTTTAGACCAGTATTTTATAATTACATTCCACAGTGTATTATATCATGCTATGTAGGTGAAGCTTCGTACTAGACAGAAGCAAACATCAATGCAAGTTTTGTTTCTTAGCTTTATAAGCACTTCTACAAAATTTATAGATTCCATCTTATCTAGTAAATACTCTCTCTATAATCTTTAAGCAGTTTGACAACCAGTGAAGAAATTCAGTGTTAAAGTCTCCAAAGAACTTAATTCACAGTAAGTGAAAGTTATATTATTTACCTCAAAGACTTCCCAAAAGTAGCCTCTAATATTAACCAATTCTATTTTAAGACATTTAGGGATCTGACTTATATCATGATCCTGCTGGGTTTCACTTTGTTATTGCTGTTAAATTCCATGCTTTTAAATAATTTCCAATTAGACCAGGAATTAAATAGCAATTGACTGGTGGCCAATATTGTTCCATCATCCTTCTCTGCCTTTAAAATCATCTTGTGGAAGCTGATGTTGGTCAGGTGCAATTATTTTGCCCTTAAACTACTGTCTGTGACTTTTTGGAAGGTTTGGGTTTGGAGGTTTTCTGCCTCTCTTCCTTTAGTCTTACAGACATGAAGCTGACACTGTAGATACTGGAAGAGTATTATTCGTCCTCCTACTAACCTACCCTTCCATAAATTGAATTAAAATGTACATTTTGAAGGAAAAGCCTCTTTGAAGGTTTCTAAATCCATATTCTCACCCTTACATGCCATGACCTCAAAACCTATATATAAACAAGATAAAGGATCAGCCTGTGCCTGAAAGATGAAGCAGGAGATAGTGAAACTTCATTGTGTTTAGAAAATTAAAGCTGTTCTCTTCCAATCTGGGAGCATGAAGTTCAATGTCACTGCTGCACAGTTTCTATGGCAGTTTCTTTGTGAAAATTCTTTATTTTTTGCATTGCAATTCCTCCCCTAAAAATGCAGTAATTGAACTTCTAATCAACACAACATAAAGCATACATGTAAATCCTTACAAGACCATAAACATTGCTCTTCAAGGTGTATCTTTCAAAGCTACTAAGATATTGAGAGGAAGAAAATCTGTACCAAAACCAATGCATGTTTAAAAACAAAAGGCTGTGTGGTTTTTTCCCTATTTCAGGTCTCATGTTCATTGCCCTTAAAATAATTACGTATGTGACATATTTTGTGTCACCAAAATTTTTCCACTAATTAAATCAGGAAGTTAAAAAGGTTTTTAATTTAAGCCTGGAGATTGCTGCTTTTTGAAACGTGATAAGAAAGAAAGAAAATTTCTAGAATGAATCAGTCTATCCATGTGTTAAGTTATACAGCTGGATTATAAACCCTTGGGAATGTGATGTCTATAACGGAAATGTTTATACATCCGTAACTACAGCTGTGCAAGCAAACAGAGCTCTAATACAGCACACAAAGATTTACACTGGAAAAAGAGAAAGCCCTTTACATTTCAAATGTAAATGATACATAATTTTGAGGCAGTGAATATTTCCTATTATAGTAGAAATACCCACATGAAGCACTGAACTGTGTGCATTGTCATTGCTTTTGGTATTTCAATCCCTTCATTTATGCTCAAAAATTGCAAATCCTTTATGCACAGAGCATTGAAAATGTATAAATATTTTTGAAGAGGTTTCATAGAATTTAAAAAGCTCCAGTCTTATTTGAGTCAGCCTCTGATGTGATCAGAACTTGTGTCAATTATGAAATCTCAGAGACTGAAGCTGTTTTAAGCAAACTGGGTTTTGTTCTTTTTTGTGGTATTTTATGAAAAGAGAAATTTCATGCCATAGTCTCGAAGGAAATATAAGACAGCAACTTTTCAAATTCAAACCAATTATTGTACTTATTAATACATAACTGCTGTATTTTAATAGTCTAACTGCTGTTAAAATACAGAAAAAAAAGATATCAGCCCAGGCCTGCAGGATGGATGGAATAGCATGCCAGTATAACTATTCACATTACTTAGGCAAATACATGTCTCCAAGCAAACACATTCAAATCAATATTAGTTTCCTTGTCCTTCTTTCCCAATCCAGATCTAATTGCCTATGTTGTAATGTAACTGCTTCTTCCAAGATTTTGGATTTCATTAACTACTTTTAAAGGAAAAAATCAACTTGCAATTTTTTGGTTGTAAAAGGACAGGATACAGGCCATTATAATGACTTAATTTTTAAAAGGAAAGCTGTGACTTTCAGGAAAATAAACTGTATTCCAAGCAGTAAGATTGAGGTACAGTCAGACATGCAAGGATCACAACTGGCAAAGTGCTCTGAGATATTTACAAAAGCCAAATATAAGTGGAGCCAATCTTCCTGTTGTTCCCTCTGCAGTAAACAGGAGATGGACTCATCCATGAAAGCCACCAGATTAGGCTCCTAGATTGAATTGGACAAGCCAGGAACTTTTCTATAGACTACTGAAAATCAATTAACGCAGGCTGGTGACACTTAACCTTTGTGGAGGCCTGAACCGGCTTCAGTGCCAACTCTATTTGTCATTGCAGGACTTGGGAAGTTGCTGCTAAGCAAGGAGGATCTAGTAGTGCTGCAAAGTGAGCTACAGGGTCATGGAAGATACCTGACACTACAGAAGTACAGGTTTTGACTCAAAGGACAAACACTGATAGTATTACATTCAACAACTAATACCAAAATATTTTTAACAACAATCCTGCTATATTAAGAGATTCTTTCTCCTTCAGTCAACCACAATTTCAAAAGGTGGTGGTTTGGGGGTTTTTGTGGGTTTGGTTTTGTATTTGTAGTTTTGTTGTTGTTGTTGGGGTTTTGGTTTTGTTTGGTTTTTTTTTATTTAATGAAAACACTGGACCAAATGGGTTTGAGAAGGAGCCAATAGAGAAAAAAAGTAATAGAATGGCAAAGTGAATATAAACCTAATCACATTTTGGAAAGTGACCATGGTATGGATTTTGCACTTGTAGACACATTTCATTGCTAATAAATAAGGATATTGAAAAAGCATTTGGATTTCTACTCTATTAATAACTTTTTTCCTTTACAACAAGAAAACTTCTTCACCAAAACATTTTGTATCTTCAGTTTCAGGGCTGAACTTGGAGATGTTACAGTCTCCTGCTGATTAATCTCTTGAACTCCCTGATAAACTACCAACAAGACAGCCAGTTAGTAGCAAAAATAAAATTTTGAATTAGTACCAGAAAGAAAACAACAATGCTGGTACAGGAAGGCTTAGCCTTGCTGCAAAACTTTTGGTCAAGAGAGAGTGGAGAAAAATTCTAACGGCTTTTCTGGAAAGACAAGATGTTGACGTATCTGAAATCATCCAATTCAAACTCTGTATGCTTTCTTCAAAATATAAAAGCTATTAATTGCTTAAGACAGTACAGTCCAAATATCCTGTCTACAAAGATTCCACATGTGCTGAGAAATCTTCTTGCAAACTTTACACAGATGATTACTTAGAATAATGCCAATAGTGTGGTCTTCAATCTAACTGCTCATCAGATAACCTTTCTGGACTTTGAGTATAATACCTTTATAATACCTTTATTTCCGTCTGAATTAAATGTGACCAAATTCAGGAAACATTGAAAGGAAAAAAAAAGGGTGGTGAATTTACACTGACTTTTTTCATTCATAAGTAATACTACAACAGTATGGTCAGCAGCTCACAGCAATGATCAGATGGATCTGGCAACAGGAGATGATTATGTGGAAACAACATTCAAAAGTGGATTAGAAACATGTTATTTAAAAGTTTCCTAATTTTTATAGATGAATAGAGAAAACAAGATTCAAAACTGATGGCCCAAACCATTAACACTGTATTTCTCCATGAGGTCAATACACTTGCCAACTAACACCCCCAAGAAGAAAATACTATGCTATGCTTTTCTTCCTATTTCCAAAAAAACTGGCAATTCAAATCTGGCTTATTTGAAAATAATAGAGCCACTCTAAGTTAGATATGATAACTTCAGCATACCCTTGAAGAGTCAAAAATGCAATTAAAAAAATACTTACTTATTCCATGCTTGTCTAAGGTTTTTTGGGCTGTACTGTGTAAACCGTTCTGTAAGAAAAAGAAGTATATTCAATTACTTCATTAAACTCAGGATTTATTTTTAAAAAAATATTTATTTATTGTCAGTTTTCATAATTTCATCATTTCTATGTATCTCCTGCAGCTCAAGTCCTAAGACAAGGAAAGCAAACTAACCTATGAGCAATTGCCATACAAACAGAGGAAAAAAATGCCAAAACAAAACACGAAAACCAAAAAAAGCCCCCAACTTGTTAAACCAAACCAAATCAAACCAAACCAGCAGGACCTAAAGCTCATTTACTGTGGCATCAATAGAAATGGAAAGTTTTACAATTATTTCTAAAGTAGTTTTTGACTGCTGCGAGAAAAAAAGAAGGCTGAAATCTTGTATTTTTTTTCTTCTTTATGACAAATGCAATTCTCTACAGCCTCACTATCATGTTTCTATGTTTCTCAGGATGCATGAGAGTAAGCATGGGTCTCTGTGATACACAGGGGCACACAGAGCATGATGGACACGTAAAAGTCTATTTTCTAAAGAATATATAAAGGTAATGAGCAGAAGAGTAACAATGACAGCTTATTTACTCGAGCATTAAGTTCTTCAGTTCAGATAGAAGTACTTTCCCACTCATGTCCAAGAAGATGCTTGATGCAGTAGGACTCTAGTTGAAAAAGGAAGATGCTACGTAAGCTGCTGCAGAAATGAAGGGTCCAGTCCTTCCTTAGCCTCTTGAACAGGAGCTAAGTGCCTCTCAGGTAGCAACAAACAAGTTCAGCTGGAGAGCAGAGCAATATTTTCCATGGAGACTTGTTGCACGGAAATCCTTCCATGTGGACTGATACTCACCATGGCAAACTACCCAAATGTGATTGCTTTAGCTGCTGTGAAGAAGTTAGAAACTTACAAAATACTCCATTAAAAAAAAAAAAGACACTTAATAGACCCACTGTACAGTTGCAATAGTATTTTTTATATATATGCACACAGATATGCATGCATCTTACTGTGGAAAAACAGCTGTAAATGTAACTTCAAAGGAGTTGTGTTAAACTTTCTGTATTTATATACTTCCTTGTATAATTTCTAAAGTTGTCATGTACACGTCATACACAGTGAGTTCTAAAGATGCCAAAACCAAGGCAGAAGCAAAATCTTAAGCGTCAATGTGAATGCTTTGATTTTCTTCCTTATACCTATTTTTTAGGGGGTTTGCCCCTTTAACTAAAAAGACAAATGCAGAAGCTTCAAATCTCATTGAATTAACTACTGGAAGATACTGATAATGAGTAGACCTGCAAACTGTGTCTGAAGGCCACTTCATGTTTACAAGTTTTGTTGCTTTAACCATACTGATGTAGTTAAAGAAATGTAATCACTCCCTTTTAGATATGTGTGACAAGTGTACTGGAAACTGGAAGCTACATGACTATAACCCTTCAATTTCAGTTTGCAAATAGGAATTAAATACATATATGCAAACAGATAACCATAAAAATTGGGAAAAAAATAGACTTTCTATATTAAGTAAATTTTCCAACCATAACACTCTCAATTCACTTATGACAAGGGACTGAAAAATAAAATGCAGCTAGACAGTGCTGTGTAACAACATGTCTGAGATACACATGGGAGTTCAGCTAATAAACTGTGAATTTGCACATTAATCTATTTCAACACAGGAAAGTCTGGGTGGGAAGAGAATTGAACTGACTTGAAGCACTGTTGAAAAGGTAACCTGGGCCTAGAGAGAGACAGATTTTGATTTTATCTGTCATTCTGCAATATGTTTTGGTCAGATACTGAGCTGGTTCAAGCTGGCACAGCAACACTGACTTCAGCAGAGCTACATTCATTTAAGACATTTGAGAAGTATCATATACAACATATTTTCTTGACCAGACTGCCCAGTGTTTATTTTAATCAATTTAAGCTATTTTTACTGTGGGAAGAAAGCCCCAGAGTCAACCACTTGGCCAAACTGCCGTAAGGCTTTAATGCCCAAAGATCTGTTCCAGTTCTGCAAAAAACCTGAAGAACTATTGCTATGCCAGATGAATTTTTACTGAAAAAATGATACACTGGAACCAGTTAGGTAAATGCTGTAAGGGACATGCATGAGCAAAACAAACTTCTGAAAGGGATCTTTGCTGTCTATGTTTCCAGTTTACATATCTTTTTTAAGTAAGTACCTTATACATTATATTTATCAGGCAGGGAGAGACATAGAGAGGTCAAAACCCTGTCTATAGAGAGGCAAATATTTAGTCCATAGTCCTTAATTTCAAACTCTATTGAATATGCTGTGACTGCAAACCATGCTTCTTCTAACTATTGGTATCAACTCTTTCCTGTCAAGCAGATTAGAGGCTGCTTACTTTACATGCTTTATACAGAAAGAAACCACACATCGATAAAATAACAGCTCACATTTTTCTACATAATTTTGTGGTCATGGCTCCAACCAGGGTCTTACTGACTTTCATGGACAAGACAATTAGTTGGGACTATTGTGTTGATTAAGCCCAGCCTCATGTACATGCCAGCTCATAATATTTTTCTGAATTCATCCCTTAGAGAATAAAGAAGCAGTGAAAGCAGCTGATTTTGGTTTCAGAGTTGCCAGAAGAGAGAAGTTACAATCATCTTGTCCTTGAGCTCCTCCACCATGGTGCAGTTTTTTAAGTTCTGAACTATGAAACCACAAAATTACATACCTAAACCCACCAAACTTGCAGTCCCAACATAGGCAAAAAGTGGTAACTTCACATCTTTTATATGAGCATCTCCTGCTTGTGTCAAATTTATCACAGAACCAGAATTCAGTCTCACAATTACATCCCCAAGTTTGTTTCTGAGTCACTTTTCAGAGTGAATGAGACTCACACACCTGCATGAATGCCTGTCCTTTACTGCTTGATGGGAGCAATAAAACCAGATCTAAAGCTATACATATCTGACTGTGACTAACTGCACAAAATTATGTTCTATGATACTTTCAAGCTTATAGCTTTGATATTTGCTTTTCAGAAGCTATGACTGATATGTTCATAAAGAACAGTAATATAAGTCTGTATGTGAGACTGAGAATTCAGCAGAATTACCATGAATGCTCCCCCACAAAAGAAATCTTTGCCTGACATACTGAGAGGCAACAGTACTGGCAATCACAATCTCAATCCAACTTGTGGAAGAAACCCTTTGTAGCAAAAACTTAATACCTCTCCCTCAGAACTGAAAAGCAAACATGCACATGTGAGAATTTCATGCAGACACTCACATGATCACCCACGCACACAGCCATGCCCCAGCACATGCAAACCACTCTCAAGAACACAAGGTGTACCATCTTGCTGAGGCAGCTGCTCGCTCTCTTCAGGCTGAGATTAAAAAAACATGAAAAACTGTGTGTTTACAGATCAGGATACGATCTCAGATGTATTTTGAACATTTATAGTTCAAATTGTAGGTATATTTACTGGAGTTCAAATATTTTCAGGTTATTCTTATTAAATGTGCTTATTTTGAATAAAAACTCTGGAAGGCCAACACAGTAAGCACATCTGAAATTTGAAGTAAAATTTTTGATTTTAATTTCCTTTATGCAAACATTTCAATATTTGCCAATCTTTTGGGAACAAATTCGGGAAACAAAATTTGATCCTCTGCATTTTTATTCCAAATATGCAGTCACCATCCGCACTACCTGCTACGTCTCACTGTTAAAGAGCTTGCTTTTCACATGGGTGCTCTATTTCACCTAGCAAAAGGTGAATTTTTGCTTATGTGAAACAAAGAAGAGATTTTTAGTTTTGTTTAAACTGCACAGCACCTTGGAGTATTTATTATTTGCTTCTTAGAAGGCCAAGGTAGCCAAATCTTGACTAAGTGGCATGTCCACAATCAAACGCAGTGTAAAGAGATGCCTGTATAGGACTGCATAAATAAGAGCTAACATATAGTATTCCTATTTGTTACTGGAAAGATATAGCAACATCTTCCCGTAGCATAATTTTGACTCTCAGGATGTCCCAAGAGTATCCGAAAGGACTAGGCTAACATGTCTGAGGCTTCCACAGCCTCAGAACTGTTATAAATGATCATGAGCCAATTCACGATAAGTCAGGACAACATCGATAGAATGTTGGGTGGACCTTCCAGCAGCAACAACGGTGCTCTCAGGTATGGCCACACACTGGGGTCTCAGGGTAGGTGTTTTATACCGTTTTTCTGCCCTGAGGCGAAAGTACGACTGCCACAAAGATTGCGGATTCGGCCAAAGAACATGACATCATGCAAACAATACAATCGTTGAAATGTCCTACACCCCGTGAGGGAAGGCTTGATGTAATCATCTGTTAATTTCCACCCAGATCGGTATCAGATCCTTTGAGTGACTGCGAAGATGTGGTCAGCCCGTGATTAATGAGCCGTTTCCACGTTATCTCTTCTGCAGGTGTCAAGGTAGCACCTTCAAGCTAAAAAAAAGACTTTGGAATGTTTGGAGACGCTCTCAGACCGTTTCCAGGAATTCGGGGTTTTTTAATTCCAATGTATAATTTTACACACACAAATTTAATACACGAATTTTATACAGCACATCTATTACAGAACCAAGATTCACTCTACTGCTGGGGCACTGCACACAACCTGCTCAGACAGGGTCAGTGGGCACTTACACAAACCTTCTTCTGGCAGCACAAGGGTCTGAGCTGCTCTTTGCTTCAGACCCTGCAGCACAGCTTACTCAGTGCCTCATTTGCCAAGGAAGTTTTTAGGACTGTGCCCCACAAACAGTAGCATCAAGAGGCTCTAGGAGTAACAACTGCAAAATGGAAGCAGAAATGAACAACCAGAGGAAGAGAATTTCTCGAGCTAGTTAATTTGACAAACTTGATGCATCAAAAGAATTATGCTTTTTAAAAAGCTGCTTCCAAATTTTCCAAATTCTGGCCAGTTTGAAGGCCTAGGGGACAAAAAAAAACCCACAAAAAACCCAAAAAAAACCAAACCAAACCAAACCAAAAAAACCCAAACCAAACCAAAACAAAAAACAAACAAACAAACAAAAAAGCATGGCCAGAAAGCTCATCCATTACACTCAGCAGTATGAAGTGGTCTTAGAAAAAAAAAAAAAACAACAAAAACCAGTCTTTCTTTCTTTCTATTTCTTATTTCCTTTAGACAACCAGTCTACAGCAACACTCTTACATGTGCACACTCACTTGCGTGCCCACACACATACCTACATGTTCTGCACTGCAAACATCATTATCTGCCTGATAAACACGTTCCATCTCACAGCCCCACATCAAGGGCAGGTTCAAACAGAAGCCAGTTTCAGCAGAACTCACTAGTGAGCTTGTTAACAGACCACTGCAGGAATACTAGTCTGCTGTGAGAATTGAAAAAAATAAGCACTTGCATTTTAAGGAACATAAAACAAGATGAGGTTTTTTTCCTCTTTTATCAGTCAGAAAAACACATGAACTGTTATACCTTTTCCACGTTTGCTTTGAAAGGACTAAGATAGGCAAGAAAAGCTACAGAAGGAATTAGAGGCAGAATACATTTTGATTTTTAGCTTCTTTTTAACAGTATTGATAATCAGCTTCTAGTCTAAACCAAAGAACTTAAAATGCAGTTTGACTTCAAGGCATTTTTTATGTTGTTAATCAAAACATGATGGCTAATATGCATTCCTTGATTAAAGTTCTTCTCTATTTAAAACCAAATGTGATTAGCTTAAATGCAAATATTTAAACATCACCATAATTAATATTTTGAAAAGTCTAATTCATGATTTCTTTGAAAGGGTTTTCTTTACATTTAATTTAAAAGTCAAACGTGACTAACACTGTATTGTGATATATAAGCCATACACCATTTTTAGTACAGATTCAACGCTAAAAATATTCAAATTACGTTAGCTGAAGATATTACTTGGACAAGCATCCATGTTGACGAGAAAATTTTCAAGCACTATAATATTTGCAGCACTAATGTGCAATTAGAGTTTTCACTGAAGTTCTGTCACAACCAGAGTGCTATCAAATACATGAGCTAGATTTTGGAATTTTGTATGCCAAACATCTTAAGAAAAATTACAACTCCCTCCCCTCCACCCCATCCCCTCTTCTCCCTTCCATTTGCTTTAGAAGACCACAGTTTGTGTAAAGAGGAAGAATAGCTGCTGTTTTCTAGACTCCTACCTGAGCATGAGTAGAAAATGTAATTTTAATACCCAGCATTGTCTGAAGCAATGGAGTCCTACATTAAATGTTTCCACCTTTTAGGAGAGCTCACCTTGCCTCCCCTGCATATATAATAAGTGACTTTAACTTTTCAGCTTAATGTAACTTTGTTTAAAGAATGGTGAAAATGCTGACAACTCTGCTTCCCTTGGGTTGTGGATACCACAGATGGAAGAAACACTAAATAATACAGTTTAGTTTTGGCAAAAGAGGGGGAGAAATTAGAAATTAATTCTCCTTTACAAATAGCCCTCCTTTCTTCAAGTAATCAAATTCTTGAAGAATTTGAGAATTCTTCAAATTGTCAAATTCTTATGCCAGTAATTCAAGTGAGCTTGAGACTGTTTGGACAAGACACCATCACTGTCCTGTAGCACTGCTGCAGCACCACCCACTGCCATCCTCCAGTAGAGGAGATGGGGACTACTTACAGGGAGCAGTCCCCAGCCCACTTCCTGACCCTAAGGAAGCTTCCTAATGCCCAGGAATTAATTATCTGTAAGTGCTAATTGTCATGAGGTAAAGGCATACCAGAGGCTGCTCTGACAGTCTAACAGCAGAAGCTTCCACATAGTCTGGGAACATTCCCTGGCATCAACGTAGATGTAAACCAGCAAGGTATTGATTTAGCATGTAACAAAATGTTGACAGGCTTTGGAGAAACTCAATAGGAAAAACTGCTATAAAAGTTTGAAAAGCCATATGTTCTCATATACAGTCTGTTCATGTGTTTGTGCCAAAGGAGTTCAGCCTCTCAGTCCAGCCCTACTCTAAATGAAGACTTAATCTTTTGAAAAAAATCTGGCTGTCAATCAGCTGTTAAGATGCATGTAGGCAGATCATATTTCTAAAACAAATCTATATTTATTGATCACCTGGGGAGCGAAGTAGAATTCCTGAGTTAGAACACCAGCTCTGCAATGGTTTTGTCCATCACTGACTTGTGATGTTTTAATAAATCCACAAAGTACCCTTCAGTCCCTGGTAAAATCCTTGTTATGCACTATATCCTATGTATGTTTTTTCTCACTGTTTCTTTTTGTGTTCTGCTTTCTCTCTTTAAGGAGAGACTCTTTCTCTTACCTCTTTTCATCCTGGCTTTAGGGATTCTCTTTTAAAAATCAGTGCTCAGCAGATGCTTCCATTGTCTCATAAAGGCACCTTTTCAGGTGTATTACTCACTATTGCATCTGATCATCTGTGGAATATTGTGAGGTTCAGGCTCCTACACCATCAGCCCAAGATTAAATATTTAACTTTCTTTCACCTAGAAACAGTATTGTAAAGAAACTAATGCACAGTGAACATTATAAAGCATTCTCATGGTTTTTTTCCACCTTCCTAACAAGTTCCTTCTCCTCCTTGACCATTACCATGGCTTCACCCCCACAGACAGTTAATTTATCTTCTATTGTGACCATATCTTACCTTCTCCCATTTTACTCACTGACAGTACCTCCTGGTAAATCTCTACTTAACTTCCCAGGATGGAGGTTACACAGCATCAGTCCCAAATACTAACTGAGAATGTCAAAAAAGTGAAAACTTAAGTGTAGACATTTATCCAAAGGCTTATCCTGCTCATTTATTTGGACAGGACTCAATCCAGGAGAAATGGCTGGAGAGGGAAAGTTGATATAGGACTCCAGAATAAAAAAAATGGGAGATTTAATAACAATGAAGAACACAATGCACAAAAAATCAGGAAGACTCGCACACAAGACTGGCAAGGAAGCAGCTTGTTTGGGAATACTGCTTCACCTCTACTCATATAGATACTACATATTTCATGCCTACTATAATTCATTCCTGGAGATACAGGTCCAGTGATATGATTGGTGTTTGAATCTGTTTTAGCCCAGCAAATCTACGTATTTCCTAAAGTACTGCAACAAAAGAGTTAAGAGTGAAAACTATTCTCCAATCTAGAGGGTCATGTTAATCATTGAAAGTGTCTGTCCAATAGCCTGTAACATGGGGCTTCTCATGTGGTCGGAACATCAAGATTTTATTGAAACAGCAAGTATCACTTTTTCCCAATTCCCTCAAACTGTTTTCCTGTTTGAGGGCAGATAATTACTTTCACAGTGATCCAGGATGGCTGGGTTTAACTGGTGATAAAATAAATGAAATTATGGTTCCCAGGTCCAGGAAGACCCTCTCAAGATTATAGCATCCATAACAGCTTCAAAGTGAATCACAGAGGTAACCCAAAGTTACTGAAGTACTCTTGAAGTATTTCAGGCCTCTCAAATGCATTATTTGGATTATCCTTAAGTAACTTATTAAGCAGGACATGTGTGCATGTGTGCTCACAGGTGCAAACACAAACTGAGAGGACAGAGGCTGCAGCAGAGAAAGCTCTAAGGCCAGGCAAACTTTTAGCTTTACGTATCTATCTATTACTTGGAACATTCGTAAGACAGTAAGTAATCTCAAAGCAGGCAGGTAAAAAATACAAGTTGTTTTCTGACTTTTTAAATAGCAAACAAAACTATGAGAATTTTATTTTCACTATTATAAACTGATAAAATCACCTAGGTTAGGGGTTTAAATGACCTAGAGCTACCCACAACTAGCCTTAGATCATATTTCTTGTTCAGGCTCAGAAATGTCCCTACATATTAAGATGTCACAGATCATAGTTATTAAAGCACTGGATGCTTTCCATAATAATCAAGACCCTTGGCCACCATAGTAGAGAATAATACCACGTTTTTCAGATAGGTTTCTCCCAGTAAACTGTGATTAGCTCTCTGCAGCACAAGACTGTGCCCTATCAAATCACACTGTGAAAATAAGTTATTGAAGTCTGTATGCAAAGAAATACAATGCAATTCTGTTTCAACTCTCAACAGTCTTCCCAAATCCACAGGCATTTAATGTGCTCAGCCTTTTTTAAACTATAGTAACCATTTATCACTGATACTTTCAGTTCAAATGCTTTTGTTTTATGCTTACACAACTCAAGTTTATAGAATCAAAGCCTTGCCTGAGTGAACATTGACATCCTCACCACCAATGCTCTCTGCACTTCTCAATTTATCGCAATTTCTGTCAGCAGTTATCAGTTTTAAAACTTACTAACACATGAAAAGCACAGGAGTTACTTAACCCCATATCACATATATTTAAACACAGTAATTTCACAAATCTTCAAGAATAATAGAATTGGTTCAGAATTGGCAAGACATTTCAGGATACTTCATTATTTTGCTAGGAGAAGGAACAGATTAAGTCATCTTCAAAAAATCACAGAATATTCTGAGTAGGAAGGAACCCACAAGGACCACTGAGTCCAACTGTCAAATGTATTATTAAAGCTTCAACTTTCATTTTTGCTCCTAAAAAATCCATCATGAAAGCTAGAGTGTAACAGCAATTTCAGACCATCAGGGAGGGGAGCATGGCTGGTTGAGCACCTGTAGAAGATGATGCAGTAGCCTTACCATAGCCAGAAAGCTTTTGTGAACAGAACAACATGAAGGAAAGCACATTTTTAAGAAGTGACAGAGAACCTGGTATCCTTGACCAAATACCTCCAACAATCCTAATGGCCTGAGCAAATAGCATTCATTCCAGCCCAGTCCATAGGTCAGATCATTTTGTGCAGAGCATACCTTAGGTGCTGGTACCCCAGAGTAATCCCAGAGGGACGTGTTTTGCTGCTCTAATAATTCCACATTTACCAGCATAAAATTCAATTACTCAGTTTTGAAGTATGCAAGCCAGTTTTGGTTATCCAGTTAGATGATGCTTTCTATTGCTGTAATTTCTAAAATCGGCAAATAAGGAACCATAAGAGAAATAAAAAATCCTTTTACCAAGGTCATCAAGAATATAGGGTGCACAACACAGTATGTGTACAGAACAGGGATTTTATCTTTTGAGTGCTCCCAGACCTCCGCAGAGTAAGGGAATTAAGGAGCTCAGTGCTTTGCATTAATAGGCCCTAAAAAGATTAAATGATTGCCAGCAAGAATAGTAATTACTCTGACTTACAAATCTACATACTTCACAGATGTGGAAAGGATCTTAGAGAACAAAGGTCACACCGTGCAGAAATGGTGAAAATACTTGATGACCATTTTCTGTCTTGGAGGCACCTTTCCTCCTGTCCCCACTCTGCATTTGTATAAATATTACCTATTCATAGCTGAAAAAAATCCATAGTCCAGCATGGAGAAAATACGAGCAATTCTAACACAATGCCTGTATAAAAATTAGATTTAATAAAGTGCCTACAGTAGATTTATTTCCTGATGTTCTGTGGTAATAAACCCATATCCCTTGACACTTTTGGAAGCCAAACCGAAAAATGAAACCAGGAGATTTCTGGGCTGCCATCTACTGTTCAAATCTTTCCTGTATATCACAGAAAAACAAACCAGCCCAAAAAAACAGTCACTGACACCTTCAGGCTTTCTCCTCCTTCTCTTTACTATTCTTGCTAAAACCAATGTTTTTGGGCTGCTTTTACAGACCACTACATTTCTGTAAGGATTCTGTACTTGCTCACCTTTCAATCAGTATCAAGAATGAAAAATAAAAAAGCTTGTAAACATAATTGACACACTTTAAGGGAAGAACACTGAAGTATTTTAGTGAAAGACTGTTAAAGAAGTTTCTACTAATTCACTAGTGAGCACTAGAGCGTGATTTCACTATACAGCAGTCAGTCAGCAGTAGGACGGAGACTAAAAAGCAATGTGCAAGAAAGCTATCTGCATTCCTATTTTTCAAGGCTTTGTGTCTCTGTCAGGGTAAGCCCTACAATATACTTGTTTCTCTCTCTCCCTTCTTTTGAGAGCTGTCTATATCTATTTGTCCTTTAACCCTCCTCTGCCTCATCTCCTGCCTACTCATTCACCTGCTTTGCCACGCTGAAAAAACATACTTCTGAGATCCCCACTCAGAAGTTCACAAGACTATATATATTATATACATAAACATGCATACATATTTGGCATAATGAAGCTGACCACATCCTCCTAGTCTCTAGGAGACAAACTGCTCCGTCTTACAAAAAGATATCAGATGATGAAACAGTTTTTCAAGGATAGTTAAAGAGTATGACAACTGCAAACACAACACATATAAAAAAATTGAACCTTTGCAGAAAGATACTAATAGATGCTGTAGTAATAATCTCAGCTTTCACAATTTCTTTACTCTTCAGTTTCCTTCAGTATTTGTTAAACTTTGGTGTGCTCTGCTGGAAAAGTAATCCTGACTAGAGAAATCAGCAGTCTGAAAGGTACAATACACAGTGGCAGAGGAATGCAAGCAGATCAGGGCTCCTACTGTAACAAACAGAAGAAAATGAAAAAGCAAGCACAGAAATTAAACGAAAGAAAACCTCTCACCCTGAGCCAAATAAAAAGTAAGCAGCTGTAAGAAGTGCATTATGGTTCACACACTGCACACCAGGTCATTTTGATCACTTGGGGTCAGGGATGTAATTATCTCTGTTGTGTACTTCCAGCGGGGGAATTTGGAGGAACTTGGTGCTTCAACCTACCTGGTTTGAAATGGGGTAAAGAGTGGACTCCAGGCCACGTATCTTCGTTTGGTGTTCCAAGTACCTGTACACAAAAATAAAATAAAATTAAATACCAAATTGCTTTAATGGCAAAGACTTAACAAGTCACAGCACTGCGGAAAGCACAATCTAAACTTCAAATAGGTTTCTTAATTGGGGGATGGGAAGGAGGAAGAAGGTACAAAAGGTTAAATGATTACAACGTTTCCACGGTACCAGTGGAGTCTGTAAAGTAAATGGGAGTGCTGTGTTCCTGTCACACTCCCTGTTTAACCAATGGATGTTAAAGCTACTTGTCACTGACAAGTATCAAGCTACCTGAGAGCACTGGTGTTACAGAGGCTAGATAATTCAGCTCAGAAATAACTTCAATCCCTAGAAACTTAAAGAAGATAAACAGACAATGAATAGATGCTAGGATAGAAGATTTACAGAGAGGATAAAAGAGGATGATCAAGAGTGTGGCATGAACAAGAGTGGACAACAAAGAGCTGTTATTTTAATGTGGCTGCAGTACACATAAAAACAGAAAATGCTTAGGAGATACAGACTTTATTGACCTGTACATTATGCTTTGTTTCACTCCAACTATCCTCCTTGTAATGTAAGTCAGACCAACTTACAGCATCAAAGTATTTACACTTCTCACATGCATCTTATATTCTCTGTTCACATGAAAAGTTCACTCTCCGTGCCCTTGACACAAGTAGTAATTAAAGTGAGACAACTGCTATAAGTAGTTCTCCCAAACCTAGTTTTGCTTCATAATATGTAACTGTCAAGACTTGCTTTAAGTAAAGCCAGGAGGAACACTTAAATTAACAGCTCTAGGAACACATTTCTGAATGAACTATGGAATTCAATATTTTACTAGTAGGATCCTTCTTTTAAAAAATTTACACTCAATTTCTAACATGAATGAAAATGCTAGATTCTTTTGAATGTTTGTTACAAGCTCAGGCCCTGGAATAAAAGGTTAATATTCTAAGTGAAAGCAATTCACATTAGTCTGGTGCTTGTTTTGCATTATCAATGCACAGAAGTCCCTCCCAGCTCTGCCCCTATCTGCACTGCAGGTCATCTGAATAAATCTTTTGGACCTGCATATATTGAGTCCCTGTGACATTCTGCGTTCACTTACGTCAGCACAAAGAAAGCCCAAAGTTGGCGTGAAAATCTTTGATCCAAAAAAAGTGAAAAACAACATCTACTCCAAATCATTTGGAACTGAAGAGATTTATTTTAATTTTGTTTGATGCGATATACATATGAATTAGGAGGAAGGACACCACTCTAGAATACTTGTTTCATTTCTTAAGCTATGTAAACATTTGTTCGTGTTGATAAATTCAAGCTGAAAAATCTTCTTAGACGCAAGACTGGTAAGGTAAAACACAAAAAGTTTTGCTTCAACTCGCCAGAATTTTATTAAATTAAATTTAGAAATGAGCTTAAAAACTTGAAACAAAAGTCCTCTAAAATAGATACAATTTTTACCTACAAGGTTTGCTTTATGAGTCTAAGGCCTCAAATTTGTTGATCAGTTTACAATAGTCATATGATTTTAATTTAAGAATATTAATCCGAAGACATTTTTTCTCCACAATCAAATACAATAGGCAAACAGTCCAACTTGGATGCAGTATGATCAGTAGAAGGTGAAAGCAGAGCACTAAGGTGACAAAGGTGACAGTATCAGTGCAACTATAAAGTACACATTCACATAGTTATTTAAGTATGCAAATTCGCTGATTTTATTTGTAAATATTGTTTGTGGCGCACTTTTTTCAGTCCTTGTGATATGTCTTAATTGGCACTTGAATAAAATAAACCTGGCACTGCAACCCTGATTCATCACAACACCCTTGTTCATCTCATTAATGCTATTAAAGAGAGCACAATGCTGTCATTAAACACTGAGAAAGTTAGGAGACACTGTCGACACTATGTCACAAAATCAATTTGCAAATAACTTCCACTTACCTTCTGCATTAATCAAGCTCCTGGTGCCAAGCACCTCCCAGACCAGGAGAGGGAGCCCGTGGATCAGAAACAGAGATTTTTGCATCAATTTAAATTTAGAAATAAGGTTCTCAACTTTGCAACCCCTCTTAGTGAATCAAAGGAATATTCTCTTATTAAATAAGATATGTTGGTTACGAAGGTATTTGTTCTGAATATTAAAAAAATTAGCCACATTCCTCTAAAAGAGTGTTCTCATTTGCCTCTTATTTTAAATGAGACAGAGGCAGCTATGGGATTGTACAGATGAAAATTAAAACCTGCTAACAAAATCTGTAATTTTCACTTTTTAAAGGAATCATACTTGACTCACTGTTTCTGGTTTCACTAGTTTTCCAATCTGTTTCTTTAATAATATTCAAGCACATCTGCCACCACAGTATCTAGGAGCCAGCTACAAGCAAGTTCTGTGCATTGGAGTACTCAAACCTCCTACAATATTCATACCTTCTCTCAAGGGCAGCAGTCAGGCTGAAAACAACTGCGGGTTTCCTAACATCTAAATGTCAACCATTTTTAAGGTAGAGAAACTTGGTGTTTCAGGCAAGGATCCAAAGACTTTATTTTAGTGCATGGTACAAACACAATAAAGAACATCCTTCTTCCACATGATTTTTAGCATATGCAGTACAGAAATTCACAATATGTGACAAACAAGGAGGAGAGGGCAGCAGTGAAACAACTGTGGTTTTGGTTAAGATGAAACAGTCACTGCTCACAGGTAAATCAATATAAAGAGATTTGTAAGCATCACCTTGTAAGTGATTCTCCTATTCAGCTGTCAATCCCATTTTGATGGGGAGGATTAAGTAATCCAAAGCAACGAGTTTTGACACCTGCTATAAATAAAGCAAAGTAGGGTTCACACTTAACACCGCAGTGGGGAAGAATCTGCCTTGTTTTGCAGCCTAGAAGAGAGAATTAAGGCACCAACATGGAAAAGAGAAGGGGAGTGGAAGGGAGAACCCAACAGTCTTCTGGTTTTACTGCAATACACTGTCACTTAGCAGTGAAGACTGATTATCCAGACCCAGACAGCAGCTGAACACCAGGAGCTGTTATTTTACAGGTGACCTCCTAGCCCCAACCTTCATGGTCCACCACTTCTCATCCCAAGCACACCACCAGGAGTTCTGCCTCCTCTACATTTTAACACGTTTTCTTTCCATTTCATGTTCCATAAAAAAAATCACTGCTGTCACAGCAATTAAGCTCCAACTTAATACTGGAAATAAACTTTTATTTAGCATTGAGAATTATTTGAAAAAAAGAAGACTAACTTGTTTGCTTTCTCTACTGATAATTTGCTTCTCTGAGAGGTAAGCATTCAGCTTGCATGGTTTAAAATCCTAATTTCTTTAAACTGAATTACTAACACAAGATTAATCTACAATTCTCAAATTTGGAATGGATTTAATTTTTCCAGGGACCATGGTGGTTACAGTTTCTGCAAAGAAGACTCCAAAATCTACTGGGGTTCTGCTGTTCCACACCACAGACAAAACTCTGGGCTCTTTTATTCTCTGACAAGGGATATAAAATGATGTTCTCATTTGAAACTTGCTATTAAAAATCAGGACCAGATTCTAATTCCATTTTTAGGGCAGGGCGAGAAGTCTGTTTATAAAAAAATAACAGATTTACAATACATCAGGGTACTGAGGGTCAAATACCTGTACTGCCAGTTGATATCATTACGGTTTGGCAGAAAGTTATAAAAAGAGAACCTGTTGTTCAAATCTCCATACACAAGCATGATATAGAAAGATTTCCTAGGAAATGCAACAAAAATGCATCAAGGGCCTTATTTTTTTAATATAAGAAAAATCTTGGGGTTAGCATCTGGTTTTGCAAGGACTCACCATTTCCTGATGTAGAAGGGAATAATTAGTTTACAGTGAGCTTTGCACCACTCTACCAACACAATTAGTCATGTTGTCCCGTATTCTGCTTCGAATGCAAAACCATCCCATGTTACCACCATGTATCAGATGAGCAGCAGTGCAAACCTTTCCTACCAGCTCTTTCCCAATTGCTGGCATTATTAATAAAGCTAAGCATTTCCCTTTACACTACAAGTTTTGAATATACAAAGCTGCATATTACTGATATAACACTTTAACCTTTGTTAGAGCTGATGATCCTCAAGAAAGGTGACAGTTTGGACTTCAACTAGACAAAGAACCTGCACCCTGTGGTATTATTCAGAGCAGAATGAATAACAAGACCAGAATACAAATGAGCTGCCTATCCTTAGACAAGAGTTATGGTAATCAGGCTAAGTAATATGCAGAATTTCAAATTCTTTTAATGTTAGGTCAACTTGATGAACAAACAAAGTTTAGTTAAAAAAAAAAAAAAGTGTCAGGAGAATGCAATTTTTCTTTTTAAAAGGAGAGGGGTTTGTTGAAAAATAAATGCCCTGGAATTTTAACTGGGAAAAGTTACAAGCTGGATATAAAAATGTTTTCTTTTTTTATTGTACCTTTTCTTATTTTATTGTACCTTTTAAGGATGTTCAAGATTTCTTTTCCAGTCTTCCTGTATGCTGGGTAAAACAATGCATTTAGTCAACCCTTGGCTGTGATGTACCATGGGAGACTACAGCTGTTTGAGGAACTGAACTCAAACAAAAGAGGAAGAGAATAAGCATTGCAGACCATTTCCAAATCAGCAATCTCTTTCAGTCGAGTGAGATTTGGAGGTTTCTGATGTTTGGTTTTTCAACAAAAATCTGTTCTATTCTTCCAAAACATATATATCTAATAAAGCTTTCAATTTAGTCAAAACCCAGGTATTTTCTGTTTTGTTAGAGGAAAGTACATAACTGCTTTAGATTTGCCTCTTGAGGAGCAGTGTGGGTTCCAGGGTTTTTCTACAGCAGGTCCATCACTCTCAGAGCCACCTCTGAACACAGAACTTCTGCTCTGGAACAGCAATGGTGCTAAGCCATTTGTCCAGATGATCCACCCAGAGCCACATTCCCTTCCTGAGGGGTAGAGTCAGGTAGATCTGAACCACATCTTTCATTTTCTGGAGAAGTTCTGTGTTACGACCCAATAATGTCAGTGAGCACCAAGTACATGTAGTAGTGAAGACCAAATCATGAACTTCATCCTTCAACTGAACATTTGGTTTTAGTTAAAAAGGTTAAAAAACCATTCAGTAACTATTTGTGTATTATGCATGCTGACTCAGAGCCTGCTGACTGACAAGTCAGTCTTCCTACAGTGAGGCTTCCTTCGACCCTCTGCTGGGCACAACGGTGACAGCTGAGCGTCAAGTTTAATAGCCAAAAGGTACAGTCGGAAATGGAATTGCCTCAGTACCAGTCATTTCTTTCATTTCTTCACATCAGGAGTTTAGAGGTTTGCTTTTGCAGTTCAGTTTCCATAAGGGCCTGCAAATCTATTAATTTGTGTAATGCACTTAACAGGTTTGTTAGACTGGGGCCGAACACATTTTACCCTTGGGAATGCTGTGGAAGTTCCAGGGCTCACAGCTGCAGTGAAAAGGTCACCTCATTTTTCGCTAAAGAAACAATGTCTATCAGCTTAGATGGCAAGAATATACTTTTTTGGATTCATGAAAAGTAAAGACCATATGTCTATTCATTGTCCTTGAGATTTAGAATATTGAATATTGAATATTAGAATATTGAATATTGAAGTCTTAAATTCATTAAATGAATGGCAAAATTATATATGATTATAATAATATATAAAAAATTATAATAGACATAATTATACATATAATTATACATAATATATATAATTATATATAATTATATAACTAATTATTATATAATAATATATAATATATTATAGTATGTAATAATTATAACTATATATAGTATAGTATATATTAATATATAATATTAATATATTAAATATAATAATTATATATAATTATCTATAATATATAATACATTATATAATATATTATATAATATGAGATATATAATATGTAATATAATACATTATATATATATATATATAAAATTATATATAATTCCTAAACCAGGAATCCATGCCAATTCAAAGTTAAAACAACTGAAGTAAGATTGTGTAATCTAGGCAGTCTCTTCCCATGTGGAAAGCAATAAAGGCCTTGTTCAGAACCTGAACCTGAAAACTGTATTTTAGTAAAATTATTTTCTTACATAGAAAACTTTCTGTGTTTTTTCAGTCAACTGTCGTCAAAAAATCCATTATTCCCACACAGGTAAGAAATTAAATGCCAGTGAAACAGATTAAAAATACAGGAAATGTTATGCAACAGATTAGGCAAACAGAAAACATAACTTGTATGATTCCTCTTCAGAACAAAAGTGTTAAACAAGAACACATCATTCCTTACAGACAAACACAGAATTTCAAATCCTTAATTTTATGCGTAAAACAGGTGGTAAATTTTTTTGCTTCCTTTCATGTAAATGCTAGCAGAGTCATGAAAAAATCCTTACAATGATGATACATAGCAAAAGGAAAAAAAAATTCAACAGCCACCAGTTTATACGCACAATGGTAATGTGCAAAATAATATTTTTAATGCAATATGCATTCATTCAGGAAATTAAATCAGAATTATGGATTTAAGAGAAAACAAGGCTGGTTAGAAAACAAACTGGAGTATTTCTTTTTCAAGTTATTTTGTGAATGATCTAAGCATGGTCTTAACGAAAAAAATAGGAAGGTATTCAATTCTTTCACTAGCCTTATGAAGTATCTGCTACACAGATGATGAGGTTGGGACACAACAGCAACACAAAAGAGAGAAGGCACCTCCTCACGAACCCCATAAACCTGTTCTTGCTGTAAGGAAAGTGATGCTGTTTTGTGAAAAAATTGAAGTTATCGAGGCTTATTCTTTAAGGCAAAAAAAGAAGCAGCAAGAACAGAATAAGGCTCAACAAAGGCCTGATTCAGGCATCAAGTGGAATATCATCATTCCATTATATATGAGTAATTGAACCACTTCCTTTGAGCACAAGAAGTGATTTATGATGAAGCTGTATTCTAAAACCTTGGGGTAATGTGCCAGTATGGATGAAGGAAGCAAAACACACATTCCCACAAAATTCTAATAGCATACATTCATTAAAAAAAAAAAAAATCAAGCTCAACTAATATTTTGCTTTAGCTCTGTCAAGGATGAAAAACGAGGTACTTGAAACAGTAGAGGGCCCAACTGTTCTTAACTTCCTTTCCCCATAGAGGCAAAATACAATGAAGTCTTGCCAGGAAACCTTTTTAATATGTGAGTTTTTCCATCCTTACTTTATGTATATAAACAATATTTTAGTGGCTGTCTGTGTCGCAAAGCTAAATTTATCCCAGCACTGTTTCCATACCATTTGCAGCACAAGTAAATTCATGCTTCTCCTCATACCCATGGTAACCACAGCCACCTTTCTGAGGGACCCTGGCAGAGCCACCACTGCAGCTGTGCCAGCATGAGGAGGACAGCAGGGACTGGAGACTGCCCAGACACTCCTGTCCATCCTCACAGAGACCTGGGAGCTGGGAACAACAGCTGCCAGGAGGAGCTTGAAGAGGAGGAGGAATTGAGCAGCCATCTCTGCAGACACAGCACTGCTGAGCACCAGTGTGGAGACCCTCAAACCTCTCGGGGGAATTCCTAGGGTCCTGCCCTGGAAAGATCTATCATAGAGTCTTCCCTGCCTAGGCTGAAAGAAAGACCTCTTCCCCCACAGTGCCTTGCAACGCTGTGATCCACCCCAGTTTGCTTTCCCCACAAGTCCCTAATTGTAGTAGTTTCTCCTTTCCCTGTTTCCCTACTGGTTGTGGAATCCCTGGTGGCGAGCCCCGTGTTCCTGATAGGTGCCTGATCTTTGCCCTGCCCTTTGTACTGCCCCCCTGCCCTCAGACCATTGGTTCCTGACCTCTGTTTAGGCCTGTGCACAGCACATGGCAAGGTCTTTCTCCTGATTTCCCTTCGATGTGTTGGAATAAACCTCGCTGGAACTGATCATACAACGGCCCTCCTTGCCTCTCCTTGCTTCCTTGTGTGGACGTGTGAGCATGACTGCTTTGCCTGAATTCCTCCCAAGCAGCTTTTCCGCAGGAGATGCTTATTGGGATACAGGTAGCAGCACACCATCTAAAAACACACTGCTACACATCAGGACAAGATTAAATGGAACCCCCAGCCCTACAACAAAGCACCATGGGGGTTTGACATGCCAGTGTCCCTAAATGATCAGTCAGGGAAGAGTTTTGTTTATTCCATAAAGTACCTACTAAGTACTTACTACACTTTGACAGGGCTGTTTCTGTGATTTGACGAGATGACTTTTAGAAACAAATTCTGTCCATAATCCAAACTGAACTGCAATGAGCACAAACCTAGAGTATTTAATCTAAATTTCACAACAAGAAAAACGCAAGTCTGAAACAACTCATAGAGGACCGTGACATCGTAAGGCCCAATTTTAGTAACTTAAAACATTCATAAAAGTTCACATGGTGGAAGAAACTGTTTAATTTAGTAGTTCTTACTAAAATGTTTATGTGAATGAGATGAATGCTTAAAAAAACCTAGAAAAAAAGATTTGGCAAACTTATTTTGAAAATAGAGAGGCCTAGGCTGTAGAGACACAATCTAAAATTAGCAGCAAAAGGGGAAAAAGGAAACTCCTGACAGAGATTGCACTTTCCCTCAAACCAGTGCAATCATGCAGCAATTTTGCCAAATCAAAAGCTAGTTAAACAATTATGTACATGGTAAAAGGAGATTGTTTAGCTCCAAAGTGAAAAGATGGCTCCTCTGTGAGGGATGCTCCATGCTGGACTGCTAAAAGCAGAACGGAAAACTTGTCCTTTCATCTTTTTCCCAGCCATCTCTGCTCAGGAGTCTTCTTCCATCAGCAAACAATCCCTTAATCAGAATTTAAAAATTCTGACATTAAACTAGACTTATGGTCTCTGATATCTGCTTTGGAGCTGCAGAAACTGTAAAAGGCCTCCACAGGACAAAACTGTTCCTTTGTAAGAAGTGAAAAGATTTTGAAAGCTTTTGTAGACTTCAAAGTTGTGGATCAGGAAAAGACTGGGAAGAAAATTCATGTAGAAGACTCAAGCTAACCCCAAGAGATTTCTCTCCCCCTCTACAAGGAGAAAAGTTTGGTGTTCTGGCATTGACAGAGCTTGTGAGCTCTCAAGTAAGGTTACAAAGAGGGAATGATTTCACTGAGGAAGAGATTGGTTTTAATACATGTGAAGAAGCAGCTGCTGCTGCTGTTAGCTGTGCTGGAAGGTCTCTTCCTTACTGTTTGGGAACAAACAGAATGGTTTTCTTTACTGCAAAGAGCAATTTTCTGCCAGAACCCCGTGGCTCACAAGTCATGCTTGTTTACAAATTCTTTTAAATCTGCGCTGATTTACTCTGTACAGATAGTGATATACTCTGCATTTCACATTTCCTATCCCGTCCTGTCTGGCTTGCAAAGCCTGTGGAACAACCCACCCAAATAGACAGTCCTCTCCTAAACATGCTCTTTAAAGATTTATTTCTAATTTTTTTACTGACTTCTTTTCTTTAAACTGAAAAAGGGGAATAAAAATAAAAGCCAAGACCTTGTGGGAGACTTTTATGAAATGTACTTCGAGAAGCCCTGCTGTGCTGGCTCAGCAGCTGGCTCATTTGAATTCCAGGTATGCACTACACAGGGTTTTTTGGAAATGCTGGCTTATCAGAAAAGCAATGCTCCCTTTGGATCATAAAGCTGGCTTTAGGGTCTTTTTGAAGACCATAAAACTGGCTCAGTTAACACATATGAATTCCTACCTAGTATTGTAGTCTCCAATCTCATTGGCACAGGCCAAGCTACACCATTGCATCAGGATACTTAAGGGCTTAAAGCTGCCATTCAGCTGGAAAGCTTATCTATATGATTAACAGACCAAAGCATGCATATTCCTATGACTCGTTATAAAAACAGCAAGAAAAATATTTTTATTTAAAATAAAATTATGTCTCTTCACTATGGTCTCATTGAACTACAACTGTTTAAACAAATCAGAACATTTGGGATCACATCCTTTCTCCACAAGGATTTTCTCTGCACCAGAACCTGACCCACTGGTTTTCACAGGAACCAATGAAAGTTTCCCCAGAACAAACCTCCACTCTGAGGTGGTGAAGGCACAATGCACTGCTCTGATACTGGAAACATTTTGTCTCTGGCCTGGTGCCCAGTCCCAGCACATCAGAGGAAGGACTGTGCCTCTCTATGACAACACATCAGGACTTGCCACTCCTCACGCCCAAGGAACAGCATTGAACGGCACAATAGAAGCTCATGACATGTGCTGCTTAGGTGACAGAAATGTACCTGAAGAGGAAAACTGTTGTGCTAAGGCAGATAGAATACTAGAGCTGGGCTGACTGAGCTGCCTGAGCTCACTGTCTGGGCAAAAAAAAACCCCAGAAAACAGGGAAGTATCATGAAAATTCTTTTTCTCACCTAAAAAACCAGGGGAGGTAACATACACTGAGACCTATATATGAAGCCTGGTGCTCAGCATCACAGAACAGCATGACAGTAGAGTTTGATCAGATCATCCAGAAGTTTGACAGCTCCTTATTTTGCCAATTAAGGTCTTGATCTTGTAATAATCTCAATTTTGAATAGATTTGTGAAGCCACATGGAGCTCAGTGATGCAGTGAGTATTTTGTCAAGTTTTTTAAAGTGACAATCTGCAGAAAATGAAGACAGCCAGTCACACTGCCATTTGAAGAATGTGCAGGTTCAGGTGTTACAATGTTTCTGAAACAGTGAGGGCATTAATAATGAGCTCCAGTTGTGATGGGTATATAGATAGATAAGAGTACTCTTCTTGGATGTCTAAATATCCAGCTGATTCCTACGCTGAACTTTATCAGAATTCCCAAATCAAATCCCTTTAAAAAAATCCCTTATCACTTAAAATCCATTTCAAGTTATAGAGTTCGAAGTGTGCCTCCTACAACAAAACACAGCATGATGCTTGGTGTATTCACTCCAAACAGCAGTATTTTGCTGCTACAAGAGAAAAGAGTTTTATACTATCCTTCCGAATCACAGGCACAGAACAAGCAAGCAGGATGAAAAATGGAAGTACAGAAATATTTTTTTCCTAAAAATGGGGGAAATGTCACCCTATGTCTGATGGGGAAAGAGTGGCTATAAAAAAAGCAGCCAAGACATCTTAAGTGGGGTCAGTGCAGAATCCCAGGGAGTTACACATTCCCATCCAGAGGATGGTAAGAGGGAGGACTACCTGAAGAGAATCTGTATCCTCCAATGCAGCCTAGTGAGCTAGCACACCTCACTAGAGCACTTTGGAAATTTCCAGTGAATTCTTTGCTGAAACATCTACCCATTTTCCTGACACTTTCTTTACCTATTTCCTTGCAAACCCATTAAGAGGAAGGGGTTCATTGCCCTGACACCATGAGGTACATGCCCAAGCATTGAGATCACAAGTGGGTTTTGAAAGAGTACAGAATGTTGAGATAATAAAATTTTCAAAAATTGGAAACTGATTTAACCATTTATTGCTCATTTAGCAGTTGTGGCCTTAAAAAGCAGATGGCAGACAGCCTAAGAGTTTTAATTTTGCTTATTTAAATGAAGGTGAAAGCTGATGTATCTCAACTGGAAGAGGCAGCAGCACTGCCAGCTTCCGTGAACCATTTTGTTTGTTCTGACACTGATGCACTCGGTAACTTTGTCCGTGACTTCTGAGCTATCAAAAGCACCATGCAGGAGGGACTAGGGAGTAGTCATCTCCTGTCTCCAATTAAACTTTAGGCCATCTGCAGGGCAGCTGCACTGACAGCTCCTGCTCTTGGCAGCACTACTTTTAGGCAAAATGGAACTACTTCCCAGGAGCTGCTGGAACTGATCCTCTCTACTCACTGGAGAAAGGAGCTGAGAGGACTCAGTCCTATTTGAAGAATATACTGCCTACAGCTCCAATATGAATTGAGGGGGCTTGCACTGAAATAATTAGTGAAGTGTGAGTAAAATACAGCAAATTCTCAAATGATTGGAGGTACATAACACCTGTATATCATACTCCACTTTTTTTCAGAAAAACAGAATAAAAAACAATCCAGAAGGGGAAACAGATAACTAAATAAATAGGATACACAAATTACAAAAAGAAAATTTGCACAGATATATGACAATGAGCTTCAGTACCACTGGTAGTCAATAATGAGAGAGAGGAGGTGAAAGACTGGAGTAACAATTTCTTATCCTCTGTCCCCAGTACATTAAAGTCCACACAAATGCATGGCCTGAAATATTGATGACATGAAGACTGAAAAATGATGGGTCATCAAATACAAGAACAGTAAATTGACAGTTTTAATCTTTAGCATGAGCAACTCCACTATTACAAGGTGTTTTTGAGGTAAATGTTAAAGATCTCACTGAAACAGAAGAAAGAGAGATGTTACACCAATGAAACATGGACAATCAACTAAGTAAGTTATCAGAGAAAAAAATCAACCTCTCAACACTGTAGGCACAGCTGATCTCTTGGACTATGTGAGGAATGCAGATGAGCAGCACAATGTTATCATAAAGCTATTTAAAAGGCCACAAAAGCAACAAAACCATGAGAACATTAGCAAGAAGATACTATAAAGCAGAAGTGGTAGGAAGCTGCACCGAAAGTACATTTTACTGAAAGTAAAAGCCCAGAGAAGACTTTAGCAACAAACAGGTGTTTCACTACCCTTGGTTTTCAGTTACATTCGCCGGTCTGAAGATTTTTTTATGGAATAGGGTATTGCAGAGTTTTCATGAAAAGACCAATTAAACAAACAAAAATGATTTTCCCTGGCTACAGTTTGAACTGCTTTGAACTGCTGAGCAGCTGATAAAATGAGTGAAACGATGCAGTGAGGTCAGCAGGGCCTCATCCCCAGCCCTCCCTTTCGAGGAGGAAGGAGCAATACCAACACACTCTAATGAGCTGGCTCAGCAGCACAGCAATGTCATCAACCAAATATCTCAGTCATCAGACCGCAGCAGATTATACCAAAATGCACAGGAACTCCAACATCCAAATTATTAAGGTCTCTTTTTAAATAATTAGGGCCATATGTTTTATGGATGCACACCAAGATGAGACATGAAGGATACTTAAAGGATTGATAAAATCCTTGGCTGCTTTCCCTCTGATTTTCATGAAGGGCCAGTTCAGAGATACAAAATTTATGTACTTTTGTTTCTCTTATGAGAAAAGCACAATTACCAGCTATTTAAAATAATCACATTCAGGATATATAGGTTCAAAATGCAAATATGGTCTGCTCTAAGATGAAAATAAGTTATAATTCAAATAACACCATTTTGAAAAAGAAGTAAATTTGGAATATTTTAAAATGTCTGTGAAAGGAAGTAGGCATAAAGTAATAAATCCCCCTTCATAATGTAATAAAGTTTAGTCAAATTGAAAGCTTACAAAGTCAACTGATTTCTCTCCTATCAAAAGATACAGAAATCTAACTGTAATCTTCCAGTGTTCTAAGTCAGATGCTAAAAACCTTCTTAGATTTGTACTCATCAGAGTAATCATATCTATGTGAGAACATACCTACTGTAGCACACTACATTCTCTGTTAAGTATTTACCTTATGCTGTACTGCTCCATCACCAATAGGTTTGAGAGTTTGCACCACAGCCATTTGGGTTCTATTCTGCCCTGAAAAGGCACTGTGAAGAATTCTCACTATGGTCTCACAAAATATATTGTTAGCTTTCCGTCATGTACTTGGGAACAGACCTCAGTTGCCAGAAACACAGCTACACAGTGATATACATGCACGCTCTAAAGACAAACAGTGAATGCAGGACATTTTTCTTCCTGCAACTGACAGCTGGAGAATCCTGTTCTGCTTTAGGCTCCAAGTCACTTTAAACTCAGAGCTTAGAAAATTGGGGAAGGAAGAACCAAAGCACCAGAATAAAACATAATACTGCATAGCTTATAACCTCCTCTGTTTATTACACAGTCAGTTGAGAATACCTACTGCATTAAGATCCTAGTCAGGTAATTCTACTCTCAGTGTCTTATGATGCCTTTTTTTCTTGTTTGTTTTTTTTGTTTTGTTTTGGTTTTTTTTGTTTTGGTTTTGGTTTTTTTTTTTACATTTTCTTATGTAGCAGAATACATTTAATTTCTATAGCACTTTTTCTTTCCTTTTCCTACCTATTAATACTGATTCTGTCAGTAGGATTCTCTTGTCTCTGTGGAAGTCTCATAAGAAATGGCAACACACAAATAGCGGACACAGAAATTGTGTGACAGCATTTTGATATGTATAATTAAAACTTAGATACGGTTACACAAAATTTTCAACATATGAAAATTTTATGCCTAAGTTATTCAACCACAGCCATTTAATGAACTAGAAAAGCAGCTGTCCTAATCAAGGTATATTAATGTTTGCCCCTTGAAAACTTGAAGCCTCTTGAAATCACAAAGCTTATATCAAAATTTACATTTAGCTCAATAAGGATCAGCAGTTTGTGAAAATGATAGTTGAAGACAATCTTATGGCAAATGCTCAGCATCTTACTAAATTAATACCTAGTCTAGGACACTGATTATGGAAAAAACTAAAATAGGTATTAAAGTGTAACTTTATTCAAATTAGGCTTACTGCAAATGGTACCCCATAGCATGTGCATGGGCTGAAGGGGAAGTTTCCCCCAGATACCATGATAGAGAGAGCTATTTACTTTTACTAGTTCTTAGGAGGACAGAAGAAATCAGCTATTATTCTTGAAGCCTTTTAAGAAACACGTGCAGACAGGCAAGACATATCAATCTTATATTCTCATAACCCATCTCTAAAATCATCATCTAAACCAGCCTCACATTGATTTTTAGACATTTTCGACCTTAAAGATGCTTCGACTTTTGCTATAGATCATAAACAACAATTTTGGCCATCAAAATTCTATACAGAAAACTCACTTTTGACAAGCAATGTGCAATTCAGACATAAGTAAAAGAAGAAAGGGAAAAGGGAAGATTCAAGCGCAATGAACATTGTTTCTTTACTTATGAAAGAGAAAGCAATGTGACAAATTGATGCCTGATCATTTATTATCTCCCCTAGCAAATAAAGCCAGCATTCCAGAGTAAGTTTTTTGAATGTGTCTTTGTTTTTCATAGTACAACATTATCTTATAGAATAAATTTTTGGATAGCAGACCAACACTTGTGCTCGGAACAGGCTTCACCTCCCACAAATGCACAAGTTGCTTGCAACTGATTTTCTGTTCAGTGTCACCTGCATGCAAAAATGTTTGCAATTACAGCTCCATAACACATGTGAACACAAGCTGCACAGAGAGGGATTTTACACAGCAAAGAAGATATTTCTGTTGTGTAAGGGGCCAAGAAGGAAGGTGCCTGCAAAGATGTAAATCAATGCACTGATTTACACCAGGTACTGATTTGTACCAGCTGAGTCTCATCGCTTTTTTTTTTTTTTTTTTTTTTCAGTGTATGGTCTGTAAACACCCTCTTAAAGGCTAGAGGGGAGTCTGGAAAAGAAACAATGCTTCCTTATAATTATAGCCCATTTCTCATTCAGCAACTGAAATATGGCAGAAAGTAAACATTCTGATTCCAAAGAAAACCACAAAGCCATTGTTTTTCACTGAACCATGTCTTAATTTGTTTTCTTTTTCTGATAGCCAATTACTTCTCATGTTTTGCACCACCAAGCTGATAATAAGCCACACTCTTGCAATGCCAGCCCAGCTACATTCAGAGTTGTGCTCAGAATTAGCAGGCTGGACAGAAACATCTTGCCAGCAGACGACACCTATGTGCATGAGGTTGTGGGACTGGCTGGCCTGAAATCCAGCCAACCCTCAAAGCAAAAAGGTGGGGTTACACATTACTTTTTTACTTCCTCTCCTTCTCTTTCCTCCTGCTACCAGCTGGCAGTTCCCCTAGAAAGTGGCCGTAATACACTGGTGGGTATTTTTATGACTTTAAACATGGATAAATGTAAGATTGCGTGTCCCAATTTCTAAAATAAATGTTAGCCGAGTGTGAGATACATACTTTTTTAAAGCCTCCTTTCCTAACAGACATAGGCAATACTCCTCTAGAAATTGTTCTAAATTTTTACAAGATTGCTGTTTTTAAATCCTAGGCCAAGTTTGTTTGTCCAGTACCATATGGGTTTAATGGTACAAGGCAAAGAACAGCACAGACTATTGATACTCAGACATGGCGAGGATGGGAGTTCTTCATAAAAAGTGAATGCAAATTAGCATAATTTACCTTGGGCCCTGTTACATGGGAAAAAGTCCACTCACACAGTAATACACAAAAAAATATAGTGCAGTCAGAGATCAAAAGTTGAGCTCAAACTCCATACAGAGAAATTTTAAAAATTACCAGAATCCTTTACAATGCATGAACACACAGAAGATTTACTTTGTTTTTTAAAGTTCATTTTAAAGGGTAATTTTGCTTATAGTTGCCTAATTTAGAATTACTTTCATTGAAGTTTGGCATAAGACATAAAGCCCATAGAGGAACCTTGTAAAAGTAGTATCAGTGCAAAACCTGCAGGCAACTACAGTAAAATACTGAGTAAGTGCTAACAACTTCAAAGAGAAGACCCACAGGTAGAGAAGGCTGCTATTTATGCAATTAATTTTCAGTGGTGCTGAAAGGAAGTGAAATATTTTGCATATTGTTGTTATAAAGCAAAGGAGAGGCAAATTTATTAGCAGGATTGCACTTCTCTATTTACGTATTGTGTTATAGAAGACAGAACTCAGCAGTCATGTTTCTAAATTAGTTTCAAAACCCCTCTCATTTTCCTCTTGAAGTCATTGGTGGGAAGCAAATTGAAAGAGATGGGGGGAAAACACAAACTTTGCCCTCTAAGCAATAACTATTTATATTATAATAGGTTCATCCAACCAGAAGAATAGATGGCACCATAGACACCATGCCTACCCAAAATAAAATTTGAGCTCATCTTCAGCCTCACAATTACATGTATTCCATCAGAGATGAATGACCTATGTTTCAGAGCCAAAGTATTCACTGAATGAAAGAAAGACATGCTTTAAATAATGAAACAGGAAAAAAGAGACCAGTAAATTTGACTAAATACCTGATTACATGGATGAACTTCAAAATCCAATGATTTAAACTTCTGTCTTGGGTTTAGTATTGTTAGCTTCCCAAAAGATACTATTAATACAATGTACCAGAAAGCACATTTTCTCTGGGTTCATCATAAGCTTAAAAGCTCTCAAAAAGTAACACTCCAGGTTTCAGAGGATGTCAGTGACATGAAGCAAACCTTCAGATACAGAACCACAGGGAGAAAGATTTGCAGCTTCACAAATGCCTGTTAACATCAGTTGTGGAGGAAACACTACTAGCCTGTGTTACAGGACACTTCAGGCTTGTAGTAATATATTACAAGTATGTGTGCATATATGTATAAAAATAATATTGATAGCCTTTTAAATCTTCAATAATGGGAGAAACACTTCCAATCCCATTGAAATAAAAATGCCATTTTCCACAGCTATCTGAAATGGCCAACTCTTTTGAGTTTTGCTGCACAGCTCCATGTGGAAAGCTGGTGTTTCTGGTGTCACCCATTGGCAGATCAGGCTGGTGGGCTCAATGCATATGGTTCTCTTTTAATTACTTTTTAGTACTGTGTATTATGCTACCCAACAGAGCAATAGCATCCAATATCAGAGAGGAGTCCTCAGCTTGTTCAATACCTGTGCCAGGAAAGACAGAAACTTCTGGCTGCCATCTCCCACTCCTGCTGTGACACCCCACCTGCAGTGTGATGCTCCTGTGGTGCACATGCTTCCCACAACCATGTTTGCAGAGAGAATGCCCATTTTCAGACAAACCAGCATTTAAACGCCATTGTCCTGCCTGTGCAGAGAGCTACAAAGTACCAGGAGAACTCTTTGTACAGTATGCTTGCAGTGAAATCTAATTTGCAGTGTAGTTGGCACCAAGGCTAAAGTTCAGGCAATGCACAGATTATTCCCTTATTGGGAAGGCTTCAGAGCCTGGGAGGAAAATTCACTTTGATCAATTGTGGCTCTCAGAAAGCTCACATAAAACAGAAAAGACAGAAATACCTTCCCACTTAAAAAAAAATCTTTGCAGAAGAAAAATTTAGCTAATACAAGAGATTCAACTGTGATCTGTTTTGAATCTGTTAAGAACAGCAAGTATGAAAGCACATGCTTATATAAAAATCAGAGCTGTAACCAGGTTTCTATCTCCAGTAAGGCATGCACATGCATACTGCAGGCTGCTCAGTGTAATCAGCTTTAACACTCAGCTAATTCATACTGATCATCACCAGATCCAAGGAGCTGTCAATTTTCTGTGGTACAGGGCTAGCTTGAAGGCATTTGGTGCAGCTTCAGCTTCTAGACATAATTAAATTTTCTATTTACAATGGCACATTCTCCTTGATCTGAAAACCTCAAAGTTTGCATATAGAGATATGTATGCTGACAAATGATCAATAGGAATACACTACTGATAAAGATCTTAGCTACTCCTTATCGGAAGCCAAATGATATTCCCCAATTTTGTGTAATTTTATTTTGACTCAACAGATTGCCTCACATATTTTTCCTATTCTCATGGTTTTACCATTCAGTGTGCACTTGATCAGTTTCATCCTGTCTTGTGCATGTGTGGCAAGAGTAAATAGAAATGCTAAGATTACCACTTCATGTCTTCAGTCCGTCAGACTTAGCACTTTGCAACAAAAACCCAAGCTGCTTGTCTCAGAGAATGGCAAAAAAAAAAAAGGTTGCTGGAAATTATGATGGCACACCATTAGTTTAATACTTTGAGGCAAGAGACTTGTTAGCTCTTACAGGCTGAAATTACAAAAACCAGTGACAGAGCAAGTGGTAATGGCCTCAAGTTGCGCCCAGAGGAGTTCAGGCTGGATATCAGGAAGAATTTCTCCACTGAAATGGTTGTCAGGCATTGAAACTGGCTATCCGGGGAGGTGGTGGAGTTACCATCCCTGGAAGGGTTCAGGAAATGACCGGACTTGGCATTCAGTGCTATCATTTAGGTGACAAGGTTGTATTCAGTCAAAAGTGAGACTCAACCTTCATGATTTTATGATTTAATTCCATGACACTACACTTTCCTCTCTTATTTTCTGTGATGCATTTCTATCCAGAAAGTAACCCCAGTTTCAACATGCAGGAAAAAAGATGGGGCAAAAATGTAATTGTATACTGATTAAACCAAAATACCACTGCATTAAGGCACTTTATTCACTGTTAAACCTCTTTGAAAAAGCAACCTATTTATATGTGTGATTCCCATCTCATTTGGTAAGCATAGTTTTTTTAAAAGAGCCTATCAACACTTTTAATTTTAGGCAGAAAAAAGAATTCATGCTATCAGATCCAAAGTGTGACAACAACTTGCAGCTGCTTATTCATCAACATCTCTAAGTGCTGGTCTGATTCTGAGAACAGATCCTGTGTATAAACCCTTGCTATTTTATTGAGGCCTGTGGTTGTAATAGAACCTGAGTATGCTTATTAAAAACAGCTGCTGTAACAGAAATGGAGAATCAGTGTATATTACCATTTAAAAAAACACAAATTGAATCCATAGAAGTCAGGAGAGACAAGCTTAAAGAGAAAAGTCCTTAAACAAAACTGAAAGATCGACCACTGTTCTTAATCTACTATACACAATCACTTAATTCAGCTGTTATGAAACATAAATAAACATCATTCATAATGAGGAAGAAACATATGTAGTGTGCTCTGTTGCATCTATTTTTGCTACGTTAGATATGTGAAGAAGGCCAGCAGTAGAGATACACAAAAACATTTAGAGAATCTCTCTGACTCCAAGTTGATAATTGCTAAAATAATGTATGTAAAGTATATTTTAATTTCATTTACATAATAATGGTAACTAAACAATAGGAAATCAAACAGCCATTTAAGCTTTTTAAACTGTTATTCATGTTAAATTTTATTTGCTTTTCTTGGCTACTATTTATTACATTTTTCCAGTTTCCTACACATGTAACCCAATTCCCTAGGAGCTGCAACATGGCTCCTTACACACGAAGGACATGTAGCTACATGACTAGCAACAACAGCAACAGATACGATGAAGATTATTATTCCTTTGTGCTGCAAGTTGGGTACAAGGTGTGAACAAAGGGATTCCTGGATCAGAGTGAAGGTGGGCTGTACCTTCCACCATTTTCAGAGGAGAACCCTCTGTTATAAGAAAATTGTCACTGGTGAATGCTGAAAACATGAACTCTGGGAACTCTTCCTGCAAATGTCTTTTATTGGCTGATCTGTTTCTTTTACAGCCATGTAAGTGCTCACTGTGTGGGAGTTAATCATATTAGTTATCTGGTAAAACAACCTGATTCATTTTGTCTTTCAGTGCTATTAACTACCCTACTATATATGATTCACTGGAGAATTAATGAATTTAATCCCTCTGTTCAAATACAAAACCAAACAAGAATAATCCTCTGGTTTATAACTTTTAAATAGATAACTTAAAGCCTTAATGAAGCTTAGAGTACATTAGGAAGGCACCCAATGAAACTATTTAGCTTATGGTAACTAGACACTACCATTAGAAAGCCTAATTAATTGGGATTTAAAATTAACTCTGATTTGCAATGGACCATAAAACATCCAGACCAAAATTTTATCTATTTATTTGATGGTTTGCAAAAGATCAAATTAAAGAAAGAGTATCAATAAATTATCCCTTGTTATTTCAACACTGTTCTCAGTATTTGCAACTGCAGTTTAAAAACAAAATTTAAAATAATTGGCAGGCCTCAAACCTCATCCTAGATTGCATTTATCTTAGCATTTTGACATGCAAATAGTGGTTAGAATAGAGAAAAAAACAGTATACAAAAGGTTTACAGAATGTATAAAAAATACATTTTTATGATATACCTATCACTATCACTTTTTGCACTATATCTTAAAATCTCATATGATAAATTGCAAATAAGGCCCTGCTAAAGGAAGCACTTCATTTCTGCTGTTACAAGGACCCTTAATTTCAACAGGAAAAATGATCAATAAGATTTTACTGGAATAAATGAGACCAAGTGCCAAAGAGGAATTAATTCTTTCAAAATTTCATGTTCTATAAATAAGGAGAAAATTTCAAATTAATAAATGAAAAGCATAATAAGTTTAAAAAGAAAAGCAGGAAACTGGCTCAGAAGTTGCTAGCTTAAAATACACAAGCTGGCAAACAAACAAAGCAATGAGACACGTCACAGGAACTGCTCAGAACTGCTGCTCCCAGTCTACGTTGCAGCATTGCTATTCTTTCACAGCACAGAATTTTCAGGGTATTAGCCAACAGGGCAGAAAACCCAAATATTTTACAGAAAATGAGTTATATTTATATCACAATCATGTAAGGCCTTGTTTTAGAGAGATTTTTTATGAGTCATTTCTAAAAGCATTTGCTAAATTCCCTGATGTCCCAACATAAGAGATATAGTGCAAGTAAGTTTCAATTAAAGTGAAGAATGTAAATTTTTAAAATGTATTATGAAAGACTTTCTTCCTCTCCCCATGGACCAAAAAAGAAGAATACCAAATAAATATTCTGCATTTGAAATAAATGACTACTGACAAAATAACCTTTGAAAGCAAGAGTATGCTCATACCCTTGAAAGCAACAGACCATGTTTCCCTTCTAAATTTATGGTCAGAAGCAATTCAGAGAGTGACACGTCAGGGCAAGCTGCTGCTCCTACGACACTTTCCCTGATGACCACCCATGATAACCACCCAACAGTACCAGGAGCCATTCTGGCTCATCTGGGTGAGCAGTGGCTTCCCTGAACAAACCCACTCCATAACAGCACAGCTCCCAGGGGGCTTCAGAGTAGATATAAACCTTTATTGGGAGTCAAGAAAAGCTGTTCCTTAGCCTTTTGCAAGGAAACTGCCAAACCCAGAGCACAATAGAAGAGAGAGCAAATGAAAATAAAATCCTAAGCAAACAAACAAAACTCAAAAACCACAACCCTGGGCAGAAAAATGTAAAAGTTATTATTATGCTTGAGACAAATCACCTTTTCTTTCACTCCCAGTGTAGATGTGTCATCAGTGCCTTTGAGCAACCCATATGAAGGCCCTAACCAGGCAGCAGAAGCAGTAGTCAAGGACCCCTGCTGAATCTAAGCATGATTTCAGAATTCCTATCCTGTTTCTCACTTCATATCTTACTTTTCCTTTATATATCTATATAACAAAAAAATACTTGGCATTAATGCTACAATATTAGTACAATATTAATAAGGCCATCCAGAGCTGTCCTCTGCAAAGTGAGGATGACAAACTGGCTGGATTTCCATTGCCTTACATTTTCCACAATAAACCTCTTTGTTTCTTTCTAAAAAAATTAGGTGAAAAAATTAGAAACAGAATTTTTTACACAAAATATATCAAGTAAACTGTATCTAGAATGTGGACTGGGCTTCTGATCCTTGGGTCTGCCAGTAATTTAATTCATAACACAAAGAAATATGTGAACATTTATCAATTGATCCTTTGTTGTCTTACTTCAGCAATAAAGAACTCACCAGAAATATCCTTTCAAGCTGATCTTGAATGTCTTTCATTCCTGGAAAAGCAGCGACCCCTTGAATCATTTCTACAAAGATACAACCCACTCCCCTACAGAAGGAAAAAACATAAAGGCAAGGTTAGAAAGATTTCTTATAGACCAGAAAGCCAACAACAATAGTTCTGTATCCTTTACCAGCGTTTAAATATTTTTTTACTTGATGCCAGGTGGAAGGACAGGCATATGCATTTGCTAAAATCAGTGTATACAAATGAACACTTCTCAGGTGTTTGAAGAAAGGTGTAGAGGTAGCAGGAATATGGTTGGTGGGTGTTGAGACCAATAAAGGCACAGCTGCTGATTTCTGTATTAGTGTTTTCCAAGCAGAATAGTCATGGTCCCAAAGAAACTCTGGAGATGTGGGAAAGGCAATGAGAGAGCATCCTTGGGAGAAGCTGAATGGGGACAGACCAACAACATGGAAGCACACTTAGCATAGGAGGAGAATCTGGGAAAAGGTAAGTAAAAGGAAAAGGGCCCACAGCCACTGAACTTAGCTACTGCCCAAATGCTGCTAGCTTGGGGGATGTACTTGCTTGGACTTTCTTCTCCTCTCTTCCAGCATAAATGAAAGAAGCTCAAAGCCCTTAGCTGCTGACCCCATTCCCGGAAGCTCTGGCTGAGAGGTCCTGCAATGGGCTGAGAAGCCATGGGCTCCCTCCTCTCCCCACAACAGCCACCTCCTTTACAGTTCCCTGTCCTTGGTTTCCCACACAACATCCTTCACACTAGCCCCCTCATCCCACTGAGTTAAGCCAGTGGCAGAAGTACTGGGAAATCAGATGGTAAAAATAACTGAGGCACACTAACTGCAGCACAAAGAATGCATTCTCAAAGGTTGAGGAAAGCTTCTGTGACTCTGTCTCAGATTCCAGATAACCTGTAAACTTCCTTCAATCTGAAAAGGAAAGCAAATTACAAACTTGCACTTGTATCTTTTCTGGATGAAAACAGCTCAAGAGTTGCTTGTTCCCTCAGCAAAAATAACGTAAAGAGAAAACATGCCTCTTGGCTATCAATAAGATGCAGATTTTGATGATATACTTCAACTTCTTCAATTACATTTTTCTGCATACATTTTTTTACAACTTTCATATGCAAACACCCACGTATGCTGTACAACCATGCCTGTGTAAGCAACCACACAAAAACACTCTTCACTCAAAGTAATAACATGTTTAAATCCCCAAAACAAATATCAAAATGAACTAAGAATTTGCAACACTAACTACAGCACCAACTCCCCCTAAAAATGAGAGTTTTGTTTCTGTGTCAGAAAAATCCCAGCAATAACCTCTAATTTAACTTTGTTTTTAGAAGTAAATTATTTGGAATGTAGTAATTACATACCTTTTCATTGCGTATGCATCATGATGATGCATTCAGAAATCAGCATTTAATTTTAGGATTTGTGTGCATATATTGGTGAGGAAGTGGTTCTAGAATAAAACAATGCTTGAAGTTGCATAATTTCATTAAGGCTGGAGCTGAGTACTTAGAGATCCCACTTTAACTGAAAGTATCAGTAAATAACCTATGTTTTACTCATTTCTTAGGCTTTGACAAATACCCAATGATGAAACAATTTTACATTCCAGGACACTGAGGGTTGATAGTCAAATTTTTGAAGAAGAAAATTAAATATACATCACCATTTTCTAATTCTACAACCCAGAGCACAGATATTTTAAGTAAAGCTTCTTGTTGGCATAGAAAACTGGAATAAAACTTTGAAAAGCAGTTGCAGTCAAATTTTAGAATAGATCAGGTGTTTATAAAAGAGAGGTTAAAATTTATGTTCCATATGCTTCTGCTGGTTACCAAATGAACTGAATTGATTAAACTGCCATTCATCATTTAGTCTGCTTACTGCTTCATTAGGCATAGATAGGCACAATATATCTTAGTCAAATACTAATAAACAGTACCAGCATCTCAGGCAAGGAAAAATTCAAGATTTTAGCCAGGAGCCATTTATTCAAGATGAGCAATAAAACAATTGAACTCAGACTAAAGAAAAGAGGAACACAGTTCTATTCTTGCAACCAGAAAACAGGTATTTGATTAAACCAGCATATCATTTGAGAGCACATACAAATCTGCAGAGAATCTTCATCTAGCTGTTTGAACAGAAATGCATTAAGGGCAGTAGGAATATTTTACCTAATTTTGTATTGTTTCACTTTATTTATAAATTTGTCCACTTTTAGTGGTTCTGACACAAGTATAAGCAAAAAAATCAAGTAAGAACAGCAAACAAAACTGAAGAAAAATTTCCTGCTTGGAAAGAAGAATCCTATTATATGTCTTGGACTCTTGTGTTGCCTAGAATTCCATTTGGTCACAAGCTGAAATAAAAGACTACTGAAGTTAAACAAGCACCTAATTCAAAAATCTTTAAAAGAGTGTTATAATCATTGGGGAAAGAAATATAAGCAACCTTCAAGATTTGAGCCGGAAGACTACTGTTCCCTTCAGCCCACTTGAAAATTAAGCTTATGATAGGTTTCAAAAGTTATGGTGTTCAACACATTGACAAGTAAGTCAATAGAAAGAGAAGTTTAATGAATACTATAAAAAGGGGAAATAGTAATACAGAAGAAGTATGACATTGAACTAGGAAATGGATAGGAAAGACCCAGAAAGCTGTGACAGCACATAAAGGCTTGAAGATGGCTGGACAGTATTTTAGATGGCATAGTGGTACTGGTGAATTTTAGGGTCACAGTAAGTAGAAACTTGAGTCTGTAATAGGATCCCTGCATTACAAACTGTAAGTGCACACAATGCAAATGAGAAAAGAAAGCCTCTACAAGGCCTTGAAATTTTGCCTTGTTTTTGTAGACCTCACAAACTTTTAAACAGTTTAGAGATGTTTTTGAACAAAGAAAAACTATTATCATATCAGAAGAACTGGGTTTTGAGGAAAAAATTAAGAAAATTATGTCTTTCTTGGCTACAAGAAAACCCAAGGGGCACAGGAGAATGTGATGACTCTGTATTTAAAATTATGCAAAACAAAGGACAGGGAAGAACTGATTAGGATTTTAATGGTTCCCAGAATGGTAAGTAGATCCAAAATAGCATAACTGGAAATAGTAGAATGCCCTTGGGAAATAGAAATTTTAGAGTGAATGTTAGGGAAATAAAATTAATAATTGTACTATATCCCAGCCTCCCAATGGACTTGAAGCCCAGTTACAGCCATGTAAAACTAGACAAACTAAAATACTTAAGAATATGCTTCAGGAAACAGACTTGCATTAACAGTAGAGTGGGTAAGATGATCTCACACATCACTCCCAGCTCTAGTTTCTATGATGCAAAGATTACTTCTTAAAATATGAAATAGAGGCTTTAAGGTGCATGTATCTCCAACAGTATATTATTTAGGTAAATTTGTGCACGTTTAGCATACAATGACGTTTTCAGGAAGCACTTATAAATAATTTTTGACAAAAGGATATCACCTTAACAAATTTCAGTGTATTCAGTTCAGATTTTCCTAGTCTCTTTATAGGACTTCTGAGTTTGGATAAATAAGCCAAATGCTGCAATGCTGTTCAGAGATCTTTCCAATGCAATGGCATAGGATAAACTTGCAAAGTAAAAGTGACAGCCATTTAATGCTGAAATGGTTTACTCTCCAATGATAAAAAGCATGACTAAACCTATTGATATATTGATGAGACCATACCACCTAATATTGTCCTTCTATTGTCCTGCCTAATTTCCTGGGACTCTGGCTGTCACTGTACAGCCTTATACAGAGTAAGAGTTACTAGCACAGCTGAATGGCTTCTCTTGCATTTGAATTGACATAGTAAATGAGCCTGTAAAAATGAAGTTGAACGCCCCAGGAACCTCCTTTTCTTGTTTTTTTTTTTTTTTTCTGCACAGCTTTTATAATTCAGAAGGGTATTCCCTTAAAATTAACTTGCTTATTGGTGGATTGGTTTTATGTGTTTGGCTCAGGGAATCACATTCCTGTCTCTGTGTAACAAAGATCCTTATTGCTACAAGAATCTCCAGCATATCTGTACTTGAATACTGTGCAACAAACAAACCAAAAAACCCCATAACAGCTTTGGTAAGGCATAATGTATAAAAGATTATAAGGGATGGTTCCTTCAGTTAATATTATGACTTTTCTTGATGGAACCATAAAAGAGAGTACCGACATATTCCAGAATGAGGAGCTGTTCCCAAATCAAGTTTTGGTTTATACTTTAGTATATTCTTACCCTATATTCTTACTATATATATTTTGAAGTGTTGAATATTCTGCCTTGAACAGATCTGCTTTGTAGCAGGCTCAGTGCAGGTGATAATATTCAGCATGGCCTTTGCAGTGAAAACCTGTGCTGGATGTTCACATAATATTTTTGTCTGATCATTAAGCCTGTTTTCTGTGTGCAGGGTTTGGCTTCAGAGGGGGAAGGCATTTTATGAAAGCCAAGTAATTCCTTTCAACAATCCCTCTGGTGAGATTTCGGAAATTCAAAGGAACAGCAGAGTTTTCATTCAAGCTTCCCAAACTACACACCGTTTGTAATGTTAAATATATCAGAATTAAAAAGCAAACAGACAAACAAATAAAAACAAAAACAAAACCCCACAAAACGTACACACATCCCCCCTCAAAATCCCGCTGCTTTACTTTTTTATGTATTTGTCACCGAGATGTAATACTGGAGCACCTTCCAAAAAATCCTAGTAATATACATGTTGTAAGGGCAAAGAAATTTTTATCTTGTCGGATTTATTCAGGGAAAAATGGTCATGTTCCTTTATTATCTTGCTTATAGACACAACAATGAAAACAAATTTTGGGGAAAAGGAATCTGAAGCAAGGGACTTTTTTCCTCCTTAGTTGACTTCTTTATTAAAATCTGATTTATTTCCACTTATTATTAAAAATCTGATTTATTTCTACTGCAGCATACTGCTGGAATACCCACAAATGCTCAAGTTGGCTAGAATTTGTCTTTCATGATCACTACTCTTTGAAATATAAGAAATAACATCTAATGGATGATGCAGTCTGATAAAAATACAGAGCAATAAGGCAAACAGCAGTTCTCACATGATAAGTAAAGAGTGAATCAAAATTTCCCTTTCATGATGACAAAAAAAAACATTAGAAGTAGTGCAGGAAGCATATGCAATGAACGAAAACTACTTGAGAGCATGACAGCTCAAGGTATTTCTTTACAGTCAGACTAGAAGTGATTGTAATTACAAGAGAATAGAGTGGTCATGTTTTTGCATGTGTCAGTGAATACCTAGAAATAAAAGCTCCAGAATTTTTTTTTCTTTGTAGCAATACTCCATTTCTATATTAAGAAATACTATATTCATGAAGGATTAAAATCTACATGATCCTTTCTTGTGGGATTCTTTCTCTTGGACTCACTCGTTCCATAAAAGCAGAGTCAAAATAAACTCAAGAAAATACTCCTCAAACTTGAGCAACATTTTGCCAGGAGACACTTCCTTATTGAACATGAACTTCCTGGTTTTCTTTTCTGCATCCAAATATTTTTATAATGTACTTTCCTTACACACGTGAAATGTATTACTAGCAATGAAAAAGTAACAGGAAATCCGATGTTGCAAATGGATAAAAGTAGTTTTCAGGTAGGAACTGAAATGCACTTCCCCTAACTACAGACCCAGACAGTTCCTCACTTCCTCACACACAACATTTTTATGAATCTGAGCCTATAGAATTTTCCAATCAAAAGCTAATTCAGCTGATAAAACTTGTGAAGAACTCACTGACAGCGAGAAAATTTAATTAACAATACCTCTATAGTTACTGCAATATTACTTTAATACCCTAATCCTACACATTAGCATTTCTTTGGAGTGGGAGTCATAATCCTGAGGAACATCAAGGGCAGAAGAGCTAATTTCCCCTATGCTGTTTCCTCTCTCAGGCCCCAAGGAGAATTTCTTCAGGGCATACTGGGACTACTGCTCTCACATTTCTCTCACTGCAAACCATTTACAGGAGAAACAGGATAAAGATGCCTTTGCAATGTCCCCCGTGTAAAAACCATAATTTGGTGCATTTGTGTCTAAGGCAAAATCCATTTTTATGTAATGAATGTCTTAATTACACTTACAGGACTTCATTGGTCAAATATTCATGAAAGCACGCATGGAATTACAGTGAGCACTCAAATCCACACTCATAGGAGGCTATGTGTGAAAAGTGGTGTGTTCCCATATACCACTGACTTTTCTAATAATAGGATAGAGAAATTCCATATGAACAGGTTTCTCTAAAATAAGTTCAGATTTGAAATCATGTATAACAACCCAGATATAATAAAGTTAAATAAGAGTGATTTAAGAAGCAATTTTGTAACATTTTACTGACCTAGTTTTAATTTATTTCTTCCTCAGTACTAAACATAGCTGATGCTAGTTAATAAAAGTGAATTTAAAATATATCCTGGCCCGTAACTGCTTAGGTTACCTGTACTGTGACTAAGAGTGTGTTTTTTTATATAAACAAAACAACAGAATATGCAAAAAAATTTGCCAGCTGTTAGTAAACACAGTTTAAAGCCATCTGTACTTCAAAATAAAATATCCCTAGTGATTTCTTGATGTAAGCAACCCAGATGTAGCAGCAGCACATGCATTATCAGAATCAAATGGATTTAACAGCCTGTTTAAATTGCTTCATTTACTAATATTATCCTTTTCCTGTAAGGAACAAATAGAATAGGTTAATTTAGGGATTTTCCCCTATGTTTCTGTGTTACTTATATATGGGTTTTAGTAATCTATAAAACCTTTATGTGTTGAAGCCTATTTTCCTTGCATTGACTTTCAAAGGACTGTAAAATTCAAGGATTAGGACAAGTTACACCAGAGGCAATGCAAAACCATTTTCCTAGCTACTAGTAAGTCCTCATCAAGAGGGAAAAAAAAAAAGCTATATCAAAGGTTATCAGAACTGTTTGATGCAGTCGTGGGTAGTATAATACATTCACATAATGCTGCTGTATCAAATGCTGTCAGCAGTAAATCACAAAGCCCAACACACTGATTTCCATCACCAGCCTGACACCACTCTTGCATGTACATCTTCATTAATATTATTTTATTGCCAGTGGCTATTTAAAAAAGAATGCAGGAGAATGTAACATTGCATGTGGATCATTAGCTTTTAGTTACTGTTCTAATTCTCTACACCAGCAAATGAAGTGTAAAAATAGCCTGCAGCCTCTGCCACCTGCTTCCCAGCCACTGCCCAGTGGTTAATATTTGGACTCTTTTTTCATGCAGCTGGTCTTCTACTCTGTGGGAGCCTCACTTTCTGTTCCTGGGGAACCACCATGAAATGTCATTTATCATGGCTATAGAAAAAGCCCTGTTTAATTTTTTTTTTTCCTCTAAATAGAGGAAACAGCTGTGCTTTCTACCTTAACATTATTTAAATATTTAGTGAAGTGGTTGCCTAGTTTTGTCATCATGTAGATCATCAATAACAACACAGGAGAGCACACACTATCCTGCCATAAGGACATAATGCCAGTAATTGCATAAAAATGCTAATGCTACAAACACACTTTTGATAACAAATTACCAAATTATCTTGGAATCTGATGGTAGACAGGTTTCTCCGTGTCTCCCTTCCTCCCGCTCTGGGAAGCCACTAAATGGCTTTAATGTAATTATGGCTCAGCTCTGTACAACCATTGTGTAAGCACAGCCCCAAGGCTGCCTGTGCTCCAGCAGAGCTCCCTGTCAGATGTGCCAAGTGAGCACAAGTGACCTTAGCACGCAGCTACACCTCTTGCAATCAAACTGCAAGTGCTGTCTCAGACAACCCAGCAAAGCACAGAAGTAAAAATCCAAAGCTCTTCTGTCACACACAGTACACATTTGCTCTCATCTGATTCCTGATGTGGCAGAGGCTGAGCCCCTGCACAAATTGCTGCTATGTGAAAGGAACTGTATTACTTGGTCCCTTTTTCTTAAGCCCTTCAGTTCCTTGGTTTGTACAGCGCAGAAAAAAATATTGTAAGGGCTAAAAATTGAGTACAAGAGGAATATGATATTGTTTTTCATTTGAAACAGAACACGCCACCTCTGACCCCTGAGCACCTGGATTTTTTTAGGCCTTTATAAAATGGTCTGTGCAAAAGAACATCATTTATTGATACCATTGAAGATGTAACTATTGTGTTCTTCCCCAATACTCGAGTCATTTTTTGTCAGAAAACAAAATAATGACCTTAACTGCTGAAGTAGCATTTTAAGTCCTTCCTTGATCTTCCCTGCTGCCCATGTAATTTGAATATAAACATATGATTATGAAGGATATGCTCAGTCTGCAGGTATAGTAACTTTTAAATGCTTTTAATTAGCTACATGACTTAATCCATATTATACGAGCACCATGTGTTTTGATTGGACCTTCTAATAGTTCTTTTACTAAAATCATCATGTAGGGAATGTTAAAATATCTTTTTTCGACAAGCTATTGAACTTTAGAGAGAACCATTTTTATTTGTGGAAAAATTTTCAGCAACAATAAAAAATATTTTAAATTCCTTTTCTCAGTTTGACAATGCACTGTTTTTTAAAGTCAGAAAAATTTAAAAAATGAATTTCCAATGTTGTTTTTAACTAAAAAAAAAGCCTTTTAAAGTGCTTTTTGAGCAGTTTGTCCTATTAAAGCATTAAAATTTTTCTCTAGCTGTTTCCATGTATTCTCTGTAAATTACAAGTTGACTCATGTATGTGCAGACATACACAAATATGTGTGACTCAAGAAATAAACAAATGTAGAGGGAACTATGAGAAGATGAGCAGAAAGGACAATTTATCTCTCCCAGCTACTTCCATCCTCTGCGTCAGTTTTCTTGCCTCACCCCCAGCAAGATGAGCTTCTTGCTCAGGGTGTCCAAGGTATTACTTGGAAAAGAGGTGATTGTAAAACAGCAGCAGCAGATGGGCTGTAGAGATTGTATGCAACCACTGAAGGCACCAGGTTGAACCTGATATTAAGGCAAACAGGAAAGTTTCATGATAGATGAGAAACTGACATGCAGAAGGAAATTATTTTAGACCTATGAAGTGGAGAATGGTCTGAGGAAAACCAGACAATTGATACAGAAGATGCTGCCTTTGCCTCTCTGGCACACTTGTAATACCACAGTGTTCACATCTGGAGTTTTCTCACTGTCCCTTTCTTACCTCTTGGTTCACCTTCCCTTAGAGCTCAAGGAACTGCAGCAGCCAGAGCCCAGTTATAGTAATCAGTCACTTCAGTATTAGATATTCTAGTATTTATATTCTGTAACCTTTTCACACAAAACAGTCCTGTGATTTCTAAATCACATGCCCAGGAGTCAAGATTTTCAGGAAAACTTAAGATTTCATCCCATCATCTCTGATTTCATATCCAGGACTAAATACAACCTCATGTTTAGTTCCCTTCCCCAGCAAAAATATTTTTCCTGCTAGGTCTTCGGTTCCAGTATAACACTGCAAGATTACCTGAAAAAATGTTATTCACACACCATATGAAAACATAAGGTGATTTTAACCTTATCTTACAGCTACCTCTAGATTTTAATATAATCATAATTCTAACTTTCGTTTGCCTGTATTAAAGAAAGATATTTCAGTGAACTGCAAAAAAATTACTGTATTTTTCTCAGAAAATTCCTCATTATAAGTTTTTCTCGATTGAGTTACAAAGGTTTAAAAAGTCAAACATGCATTAAAAAAACCAAAACGAAACCAACCAACCAACCAAAAAAACCCAAACCAAACCAAAACAAAAAAAACCTCAAAGCAAACAACCAACCAACCAAAGCAAAAGCCAAACATATTCCAGAGTATCTTCCTTTCCTTATAAGGAAGAGGATTTTTTTCTGCATTTCAGAATTTGTACAGATTACAGAGATCCTGTCACCTCGAAACCTACCGAATAAACTAAGAAACTTCAGCTTGGTTTTTAACAGTCAAAAACCCAAATATCTTTCTTTTTCCTTGTTCAACAAAGGACTAAATAATGTCATCAAAAATAAGCAAGGTTATATATATTGTACAAATCAAACTATTCTTCTAAACCTGCAAGTCTAAATGAAATCTGTAGGTTTGAAAGAAAACTATTCAACAATATTTACTGCTACCAAATACAGTAGGTTAAGAACTGAGGTTTTATGCTCACAACCAGAGAATTCTGGTTTTCTCCTTGCTACAAATGGGCATGTTGAAAGCCTATCTTTTGCAAAACAAGTGTAAAATCATATGAAAGTACCACACTAAGACTACAATAGTCAGACTAGAGTCTCTTGCAAAGCACCAATGGGTGCTGTGACAACAGCTGGTAGCAGCTGCCAGCCAGTGGGGTGGCAGGAGGGGATTCCTTTAGGGAGATACTGCATGAACCACACAAATCACTACACATATGTTTTTTAAGCTGCATCAATGATCTCACTACATATTTGGTTTACATGTCTAAAAAAAACAGGAGCTAAAACATCTACATAAAGTCTTTCCATCTACACTTACCACATGTCAAGGCAGGTGGAATATTCTGTTGATCCCAGAAGGACATCTGGAGGCCTGTACCATAGGGTTACCACTTCATTGGAATATGTATGACTAGGAACTGATTTAGCTCTTGCAAGACCTGTGGGGTAAACACAAATAAATTAATGTAAACAAAGCAAAGAAATAGTTTGCTGTACAGTTACAGTCTGAAAGGATATATGAGCATGTATCACGTAATGTGATAGGCATGTTGCAAGAGTATTTCTCTTCTAGAACTGGAGTATTTTACTTAATGGTAGCATCTATCATTAAGTACCTGGCTAAACAGAGCTGTGAATATTATGAAAGGATAATAAAATATGCTTTTCGTAATGAAAACCACAGGCCCAGGAGAGATGCAAAGACATACTGTGGTATACCTAAATAAATAAAAGACAAATAAATGAAGATTTTAATTGCCATTAACTGCTCATCCTGAGGCATGAATAGTCTTCCATTTCAGTGTTATTTAGAAAAAGAAAATGAAAAGGAAACTCCCAGACAAATGATGCCACATATGAGATTTGGCTTCCTATGGAAGTCTAGGAAATCTTCAACAGCTTACACTGCAAAGCCCAGCCAGCTTCTTCAAGTTTATGTTTGAAAGCTGTAGATACACTTACACATTACCATTCAAATAAATATTAATACTGCAGCAATACAGCAGAAAATGGTATCTGAAAAATTCCTCTCTCTTAAGAATTGTGTATTGGCAGTGCTCAAATTTCAGAAATAATTTCAATAAAATCTGTGGCCTACTAAAGACATAATATTTACAATTATTGTCTTTTAAGCTTGTCAGTAATTTAAAAAAATTCACATGCTACACAATCTATGTAAAATAGAGATTGTCATATGCTAAACCGAGAAGTTTACAAGTATGTTTCTCCTCCAGAGGACTCTCTTCTCCAAAAAATGGAAAAAGATCTTAAAGGCTAAGGTGACTCTTCCTATCATGGGCCTGCAAATGCTTTTTCCAAATTATCTGATCCTAGCTACTGCCTTGAGAACATCCACTTCCTTGCTGGGAACACTGGACGTGCACAAGTAATGGAAATCAGGAGAACGCAGTACTGGGTGCTTTTTTGTGTCTTCCTTCTTATCCTTTCAGAAAACAACTGGATTTAGTATAACAAAAGGTCATGTTTTACACCTCTCAGAAACAAAGAAACAAAGTCATGCACTCAGACAGAAATAAGCAACATGAGAATTCCAGAAAGAGTGCAGAAGAGAGTTCTTTGCCCTTTTCTTCTTAACACATCAGAAAAGCTATTTATGAACATTTACTGTCAGTGAATGTATCTCCATAGCAATGATGGCCAATCTTGCAAGCAGATTGCATTATCAGCTGATTATAGCAATTAGACCAGTGGAGGGGAATAATTTGAATTGTATGCCATAATCTCTTCTTTAAAAAATTTCATTTGAAACATAAATACCTATTTTTTTAACATTTGCAGACCTCCATTTCTTTAAGGTTTCTGCACCTGTCCATCAGCTTGATGAACAATTTGGCTTACAAAGACAACACAGGGTTGGCGAGGTACAGTCCCAAAGAGGCCACAGGAGAGGTCACATCATGTGTTCCACAGTCTCTCTGCCTGCAGATTAAGGTTTTTGCTTCTAAGAAACCACCAACAGCTCTAACTGTTGAGCAGTTCTTATTCCTGACACACAGAACCATTAACAAGCCTGAGTTTCTGTGCATCTATATTGCATGTGACTAAACTGAAATGGTATTCCCTGAATTTGTGGATATAGACCTACTACTATTAAGCAATATAAAAGTTATGAAAGGATTTGAGAAGTCTGGATGGTGAATGATTCCATCCTTTTTGCCTGTCTGAGCTTTCCCCATTAGTCTTGTCTGAGGAAGACTGAATTTGTTTGCAAATTCTAAACTTCTACCAAGCTTTCATAGGAGAAGAAGCATAACCAAGCAGGGGAAATGGTTCTTGAAGAAGCCACATCATGTATGTTGGGGAAAACTGTCAAAAAACTTTGGAGTTTGTGGGATAACAGACAAACTCAAAATTTCACAACACAAAGCCATTGATCCACACATTTCAGAAATCTTCCATGTAGGGAGAGACGAGTACCCTACTTGCCATACCAGAAATTACATTACAAATGATAACACCATAACCATGATTGCCAGCTGGCTTCTGCCACTTTACAAGAATGGAGCTTTAGAGATATTAGTAGTCAGGCCAAGCACACCTTTCCTCCTCTTCTGTGACTGTTCAACATGGAACCAGTCCTCCCTTCCTGCTGGGAATGTCAGCCATGCTGTTTCCTCAATATACTGCTTCTAGATCTCCTCCACCTCCAATCCATTCCAAGTTAATGAAAATCCATCTTATTTCCAAAGAATGGCCCTTTTAGGCTAGTCCCAGCCTGCTGGACACCTAAATGTTTTTCTTTAATCCATTCTTCACTCCCAAAATACTATGAAAATTTCATTTGAGGTTGGCTGCTGCACCTGGTTTCTCAGTTATAAGAGAATCATTAATGGAATTGAAAAACATTTCAACAAAATCTTAATTCGTAAAAGCAAGCTGAGGCCATACATTGGTGACAGACAGCATCAGGTTAAGAGGTGTTCTAGTTTGAGTTAAACCATAACAAAATGAGCTTATGAGTACAGGCCACATGTTTTAGGTTGTGGCCAATTGGTCACATACACTGCTTTGGAAAGTAAATGGAAAAATGGAAAGCAGAAGTGAACAACCAAGGGAAATACCTATAAAAGCTAAAATTTGGAAGGAGAAAATTTGGCACAGTCCCACTGTTCAGTCAGTCACTCACTCCCGTTGTGCAGGACTGACAGGAGCTGAATCAGGCTAAAGCCTCTGAGGAGCTGCTTTCTCACAGGGAGGGAGCAACCTTTGCATTTTCTGAATAATTCTCTGCTCTGCATAAAGAATGCGTTTAGCAATAATGAACACTTTCACTCAAAATTAATACAAATATGTTTCATCACACATGAGATATGAAAAAAAAACACTCTCATCTTTCAGATATATTTACAATCTAAAAAGAATGCTATCAAAATACATATGTGAAACACCAAGATACTTTTCTTGTTTTGATGGTCCAGATGCAAAGAGATGACAGTTACCCGGTTTTTTTCAGATATCCTTCTGCAAGAAAACTTGGTACATATTTTATACACCTTTGCACATCCAAATACGCTTACTCATGCAAAATTTATTTAAGCACATCCTTCAACTGAAAGAAAACTGAAGGGTAGGATTAATTAGCACAGCATGTTCGATCACTTTCTTTAAGGGTTCCCTGTCTGTTTCCATGGTTACACTACAGGAAGAATGACAATCTCATTTAAAAAAAACTTATAAAAAAGCTTATAGGGGATCATCAAAACTTCAAACCTTAATGGCCCATGTGCATAAAAGCCAAGAGGTAAGTGGTAGATCACCGGGTGAGTACACAATATTTACATATTGCTGCTTGAGCACTCTTTTAGCCTGGGAAGGTGGAGGCGGGACCTCCTGACAAGCAGCGAATCCCCTCCAATTCCTGCGTCTTATGAAAGATAAAAGGTCAACACATGTCCTGCTGCTGCAGCCCTATTTTGAGAGAAGGAATCCAAGGATAAGGCCCAGTTATTAAAATTAAGTTTGTGCCAGACCCACTGGAGAACTTGAGTGTAATTATGTGAAGGACAGACACCGTTTAATGTTCTCTAGGCAATGACTTCTATGACCATTATTTACCCAAAATGAAGAAAGAAACTGTTCTGATGCATTACATACTGCAAGGCTTGCACAACATCATCTAACTGCTCTGGGGCACAAACCACAACTTAATTTTAACTCATTCATTAAACAACAGCTCAGGATACCCAGGGAAGCCCAATATTTAAAACAGAGTGAATAATCTATGCCTATGTATGTTTATGTCTTTAACACAGAAAATCCCCTGATGCCTCCTATTCTGAACTTAAAAAAAAAACCCTTTCTTTTTCTCAGAAGAAATTTTCTTGTGTGGCAAATACCATTTTCTCTGCTTAATCTGGCTGTATATTAGACTCAGAGGATGTATCTGATTTTACCTAGGATCAGTTATTGACAAAACGTATTGCACTGATTTATCACTGTAATTTTTAAATTGTATTTGGCTTTTACAAGAGGCTGTAGCTACATCCAGACTTAAGACCTATCCGATACACACACCTTTGGCTACATGAGCACAAATATTAATATTTGATTCCTCTCTAGCTGCAGGATATCTTCCTAGTCAACTTCATATGACAATCGGGAAGCCTTTGTTCACAGCAAATATGATTCTGCAAATGAGTAAACCAGTCACGTCTGCAAAAACAAAGGCTTAACAACCATGTGTATGGTTTCCCTTTCCATTATATCTTAAATGTGTTGAGCACTTTATTATTTTGATCTAGATATATTTAAAAAGGCCCTAGCAAGCATACTAAAAAATAAGGTGCTTTTCTGTTTGCTTTTCCTTGATTCAGATTCTTTATTTAGCTTCCAGTTTTGTTTATTTAACAATTATTTACTTTAATATAAATGGCCTATTGAACCACAACTATGAGTCAGTAATAATATTAAAATTGTGCTATGCACTCTGTTGTAGATCATGAACTGTCAACCTATTTACTCAGCTACTTGTTTTCCAGCAGAAGCACACTTATCCAGCAAATACTTGAGTGACAACAAAAAATAAAAAAGTAAAAGGGGTGGAGACACTGACACTGCTTCAATGAAGTGGTCAGCACTCTAATCCAGAAGAGCCAGTTCTTGGCAATCAAAAGCATCCTGCAGCCTTTAGGTCCCTCTGCTGTTTATCTGAATGCATCTATCTCCAACATGAAGCTTTACCAGAGCATCTGAGGTAAATTCCTCTCACATAAGATAAATTACCTACAATAATCTATGTCCTAGTCCTAATATAGCCATTAGCTTGTGATAGTGCTGTTCATTTATAAAAGTTACTCACGATCAGAGAGAGACTAATTAGGATCTCAAATTAGTATTCCCAAAATGCACTTGGGCAATGACTACTCTTCCAAACTGGTGCAGGAGTCAGTTTTCAAGAGACAGAGAGAATTAAGTATGACAAAAGGCATGTGTGCCTCTCAGCCTGTCTGGTTTTTCCAGCTGTTATCAGCTGTTGTAATAAAAGATTATTTTTCCCTAGTAGTCTTATCTCATGTATGTCTTCAGACAATCACTTACAGTAACACAGATGATAATTATTCTAGTCTGTGAATAGGACTCTACTGTCAGTTGACAAACACAAGTTGCAGAATGGGGAGACACAGAAATACTTTTCCTGCAACCAGAAAGAATGACTCTAGCACTCGTGAAAAGTGTTTGCCCTTTCCAACAAATCCAGCATCATCTTTTTCATCATAAGCTCTCTCCTCTGCCCCCTGTGCCTCCCAAAGAATCACAGAGGATAGAAAAAAAGGATACAAGAAAGAGCTCAGCAGCTCTTGGTTGCATATTATAAGATCCCTTTGGTAAATTTGTTTGAAAGCTATCATAGCCATAAAGCTGTTTATTTCTTTGCTTTAAAATCCTTATAAATAATTTCCGATATGTTTTGAAAAAAGACACACTGATTTTGAACGTGTACCATGACTGAAAAATTTATTCTTTGTCCATGAGCAGGAAAAAAACACACTAAAAATTGGGTACTGTGCAAAAAGTGGTACAGAAATACCAAAGAAATATACAATCCTCTTTTGACACCAGGAAAATGTATCTACCCCCATGGCATTCTGGGTCAGCATGAATATGTTCAAAGTGCCTCTACTAAGTCTGGAGGTAGAAAAGTAACAGTGTCGTCAGGAAAAAAGAAGGAAACAAACTGCATCAAGATTATAAACAGTCACATAGATGTAAAAGCTAGCAGGACTCAAGGACAGTAAGCAATTTCAAATCAAAGATAACTTCTGCATTACAGAAAAGACCTGGATTACTTATGGACATGGTGTACATGGCCACAATAGCCTGAGTAGGTGATTGATTTAAGTCTTGCTTTCCAGATTCCACATTTTTACTTAACAATTTGTTGTTTCACAAAAAGTCTATGAGAAGATGATGCCCTCTACTCCTATAAATGCTTCAGCAGGAACATACCACTGTGCTAATAAGGCTGTAAGTGAAAATGTCAGAATTACTCATTTCACAGTGAAGTTATTAGGTTTGAAGCAAAGAGTTAACAATCGCTGAACAGATGGTTGTAAATTGGAAAGATCTGCAGAGTGCAGGGAGGAAGTTCTAGAAAGGACAAACAGGCAGAAAATAATTCTTCACTGAAAATGGGAGCTAATGTATCTCAGGATATTTTAATATTCTTTAAGAAAAGAGAGAAAATGGGGAAGCAGCTATGCGTGAATGAGCCTAATCAATACTGGACAATTATTTGTGTAATAGTAATAATTTACACGTGGAATTTTAAGACATGACTAATGAACTTGCTAAAGGCAAAAAAGGTAACAGACCACTTTCAGTTTTGAGGTATAAATGTTTCATCACCATTAGGATTTTCCCTTAACAAATCAAACGAACCCAGAAAAGAGAAAAAAAAAGATACTCAGGAGAACAGTGTAGACAAATTGAGAGCTATGTGTTCCATTTGGTGAAGTATAATAGTTCATCAAGCACCAAACACAGAAGTTAACAACTTACTGCAGGCTATTGTGTTTGAAACTAACAATTTACCATGATCTCTACCTTTACAACTAAAAGCAGGACAGCAAGGATCATTTCTGGATGACTCCATCTGGCATTCAAGTAAAAATGAACCAACCCTTTTCAACTGGTAACTGGATAACTTATTATGTGATAGGTACTTGATGTATGGCATGAGACAGGTTAAATATAACACAGCAATAAAGATACAACAAATGTGCTTGCTCTCCAAGACTTACCTTTTTTAAAAAATCATCACGTAGACAAATGGCCTCCCCCTCTACCCAGGTGCAAAGAGAGCTGAACACATCCCAGATGCAACTCAGCTGTATACAGGACATCAGTACCATTAAAGTCCTTCTAGTTTCATGTTGTATTAAATCTGACAGCTGAAGAACTGTTTAATAAACACAGTTTGGTGCTACTGTAGTGATTCACAGTCATCCACATAGAAACACAAAAGCTAAGTTTCACTGACAGTTTTATGTTCTAACATCTAATCCCAGTTGTTTATCCTCAGGTAATTTTGTTTCTTAACTGAGCATACAACACTGGCAGTGACAAGGTGATGCCACCTATTGCTCTCTCCACCTATTGAAGGGGTCCAAACTCACTGAAATGAACCCATGCTGTGCTTGCTGGACAAAAGGCAACAGTAGTAGCATGGCAACTGGGATGTTACTCTATGGAGTGATTTATTCCAGTGGCATCAGTTTCGCTGATCTATCATTTTCTATCTAACTGTAAAATATCTGGACAACTTTGATGAAGAGCAATATCTCAAGTGATGGTCAGCTATTAAAAGCCTAATCAAGTTGCTGCAAATTTACTTGAACTTGTCTAGGATAAGTTGTTTAACAAGAACAGAGCTACATGGAAAAGCAAGTATTTGAACAATATTAACATCTATAGACAAACAATATTTTTGAAAAGAAGATCTAACAAGTATTTTGTTTATAAATCAAACAATGCTGCCATTTGACATTACCCTGCTGGAGTGGAATCTGTGAATTTGAAAAAACTGCCACCTCATGGGTACTGAAATCAGCAACTCTTACTATACAAGGTCTGACTTATGCATAAATGACACAATTCCATGGCTAGTATCCACAAGATCCTCGCCCCAGAGGATTTGCACTACAGAGCCAGTGCAAATGGGTTTGATATGCCTCCTTTTCCACCCAAGGTGCCACCTGAGCATTCTGCACCCTGTGCTTTAGAATGCAGCTGCATTTGGTCCCTCATCCACCCTTAGCTCACGAACCATGGCTGCCCTGCCTGGCACAAACTGTTCTCTAGAGCTCATGGAGTTTAATCCAGGCTGCCTCTGGCTTGGGTGAGCCAGACTATTTATAGATAAGACAAATATTTAGCTGACTTTTGTCACTGCTGCAATGTGATATCTCACAACTTACATATTCCCTTAGTAGGTGAAACACCGACTTGGAGTTCTACCAAGGAACTCCAATACATTTTGCATGTGTTATCACACTAGTACATACATTCACATACTAGGTAACACCCACAGCATCTAAAGCCACATCTGACTGAACAGGCTTGTCAGAGAAAAATGATCTGAAAACAGACATTGGTGCAAAACTAACAAAACTGGGGAAAAAAAATCTCAATTATATAAAAGCTTTTTTAAATACAGAGAACAAAATAACTACAAAATAACTTGAAGATTTCACTAATTTTCAAAATTGTTTCCACTTTGCTTTCAAGAGAGAAGCCATTAAGAAAATCTGTATAAGCACTGTTGCTTCTATAATGCAATATTATAAAACAACATCTAACAAGAGAAATCTCAAGTCTCAGATTCACCTGTTCAATTGAATTGCTCCTCAAAACTCATTTAATGTATATGTCATCCTAAATTATCTGAATCACAAATCTTATTAGAAAACTTTTATGTGAGAAACATTCCAATATGCTTAGGTCTAAATTATTATTTGACTTTGCATCAGTAATAAGGCATCCATATTCCTGCAGAGCCATCTATTCAATTCTTAATACAATTTTGTCAAAGAAAAAGAAGAAATGAAAGCTGACAATTTCATTTCTAGAAAAGTCACATTAGAAGGGCATTAAGGCTGTTCCTTAACAGTACAATTCTGGAAATATGTAGTTAAAACCCAACTGCTCTTAATGCAGCATTTTTCTCAAAAGTGATAATGAATACTAAAATGCCACTGTCAAAATGGCAAAGCTGGAGGTATACAACCCAATCTAGTCCTTCATGTAAAGATGTAAGCCTACCAAGTCAGCAGAACTGCAAAACCTTGTATTGTAACTAATAAAATAGGTGAAAATTTGTTTGTACTGAAACCAAGCCATTCATTTATCTATTCAACTTGGGGAAAATGGATGTACTTCTGAATGCAGCGCTCAATAAAAATTACAAAGGATCCCTATCAGTACTTTGACCACCAACCAACTACTACTGTCACACTGTTATTGAAGCATTCCATGCTCTATTTAAACCACTTACTCTATCAAGGTTCCATGTTTGAACCAACTGTTAGTACACGTAAGTATGTCTCACTTAGTACCACAGACCACAACCTGAGTAGCAAAGCTGGTGGTAATCCTGAGCACTGTAAGACAGAATGGGCAAAGGATTGCCAAAATAGCAAGAAGCTAACATTAGGCATTTGTGTTTATAAAGTACATTTCAGTGATCTGCTGCCTTTTTTCTTATCCCTCCCCCTGCCTTTTTTTTTGATGTATTTATTTTCTTCCTACGGTCCACAGACAGTCAGAGATGGACCGAATTTCAGGCCGGCTGGAAGAGTCCAGAAGTAACTTAAAGACACTGCAATGACATATGCTTAAAAGCAAATGTAGTCACAAAAGCAAGTAAATTTGATGCCCAAGTGACTTTAAAATGGCTGCAATAAGAAGGATCATGGCTGTGGGTTGGAATAAAAGAGATTACATCTGAAAATCTCCTCCTACGTTATTTCCAATTACCCCACAAAAAATTGCTGTGCAATTTGACATATTATGAGCCAGAAAAGCCTAAGGTGGTACAACTGACCTTGGAGAACCTTTAATAAGGTGAAGCTCTAACCTGCCATTCTCCCTACCATGTAAATCAAAAGTTACTCAACACCATTTTCTCTCCATGCAGAATGTTATTAATGTTCCCACATCACCCAGACATAAAGCTGCTGATTCCTAATTCTCCCACTTCTAAGGTTTTTTAATTTGAGTCTTTCAAATTATAAGACCAAAAGGTCAAGCAAAGTATGGTTATTTTTAATATGCACAAGGGTAGCTACTTGGAGTTATCATTTATTTGTATAGTTTTTGGAAATGGAAGTAGCTGGAGAAGTGTTAAGTATTGCTAGGACAAGCACTGCCTGATCACTTCTGGCTATCATCAAGGGTAACTGATGCAGGGGAAACTCTCATCTTAATGCAGGTAGTTTATATCAGGATGAATTATGCACCCATGAATATATTAATACAACCAGCACTGTGTCTTTCAGAAGGAATGAAAAAAATTCATGCATAAATTATTAAGAATTACCTAGATAAAAAGTGACTGTGTTGCAGAAAAGTAAGGTTTTAAACTGTCTGGGACAAAACAAATGATGTTATAAATTACAGAGCCATCATTTCTTTAAAATGCAATCTCAATTATGGAATTATTTCAGACCGTGTTAAAGGCACATTTCTCTTAATGAACTGCCAGTTCTGTTCACGTTAATCTTTTTCTTTGCATATCAATATTTTTGTTCAGAGTGATGATGAATTTTTTTCTTCTTTAATCCACACCTTTCCCAGTCAACCTTTAATGTCTACATAGCTGATTATTTCCTGTGTAAACTAAATCTGCATAACTATTAAACACTAATGACATTAAAATAATTTTAAAACTTGGCATAATTTTCTCACTATGTAATACAGTATGTTCTCTTAAATGAGGAAACATAAAACAAAATCATAATCAGACCACGAAAACAAATGAGTACTATGGGAGCTACCTGGAAGGCCTATATTCAAATACTTTACCATGAGCAGTACCTTTTTCTACTGTATTTTTTCCCTGTAAGTACAGTAACAGAAACAAGCTAAGAAGCTTCAAAACAATAATGTTTTAATGAAAGTTTGCTATTTTAAATACAGGTGCTTGTAACCACAATAATCAAAAGGATATGAAGAGGGATAGGAAAATGTTCTCATGTAAAACTGAGAGAACACCAGCACATGACTGAATAAGGTTTTTTTAAAATAAAACAATATTTGTTTTAAATATGTGTATGGACAGATTCATACAGACGGATGGATGGATGGATGGATGGATGGATGGATGGATGGATGGATCTCTTTTGTACAGACAGCAGATCACAGTTCTCCATGTCTTTTGTGCCATTGTCACGTAACAGTCTAGTTCCCACTCAGGTGGGCAATACAAGGCAATAGAAAAAAAATCATGATTGTCATAATAACACAGCACTGAGCTAGCTGCAGTACAGATGACATTCAAATCCCATGTTCTTCTTAAGCACAAAATACTGAAACAGATTTTTCATCGCAGTTGTTTAATGGTGTCATAACCAACTTCCTTTATTACCCTTAATGGATAATTAAGATGCTTTCCTCCAATTTAAAGGTTTGATATAACTCTCAGTTGTAACAATAGAGAACTGCATTGAACCCTAAGTAATCCGAGATGCGTTTAACAAGGGACCCATTTAGTGAGTCACACCAATCTCCAGGTCCTTCATGCTTTTTAAAAAATAAAACATTTTCCTTTACAATCAATAATCCTACACAGTGCTTTTCAGCGGGAAGGGCTTAAGTTACAGCATCTGCTTTAGTTAAAGCTGAAAAGCCTCGTCTTTAGAAAATTTTAATTCCAATTGTTAAAAAGCAATCAATGAAGACTGGCATAGGCAGAAATTCATTAAGTGGCTCTACTTTGTCCTAACAATTGGCAGAGAGAAGTTAAAATCTTAGCTGAATACAGAACCTCCCTACAGGTTTTGCAATTGCTGTCTCCAGATAGCAAACCCATGTCAAATCTACTTTCTTCATAGAATGTGAAACCCAGTTTCTCCTCATAAGGGATTCTTACTGTGTTAACTCTCACATGGTAATTTTTTGTATAGATTTAACTGGTACCTCAATAAAATCATCAGATCTATGAAGAAAATTAGATGGAGATCCATGATGAGAACAACGAACAAATAAATGGGAGAAGAAAAAACATTTCCAGCAGCACTAGACCACATCTTCTCCTGCATCTTCACCTCTGAAACAATTATTTACCCCAAATGCCAGAAATCAGATCTACCTCTCTGCATTGCTGTTGTTTGAAAATTTTCTGCCGCGTACCCATCTCCCTCCCATTTCACCACAGGTCTGGGCATCACAACAGAAGGTCACAAGCACAGCATACGAAGCCCTTGTTCCTGGGAGGGAAAGGGAAGAATGCAGCTTTGGCTACGCCCTGACAGCAGCCAGTTATACCATTAGAAACTTAAAAGGAAGGTCTGCTGGTAGAGGGAAAGACTATCATCCTCGGTAAGCAGAATAAATTACATGGCAGCCTGCCACAGGTCTCTGGGTCCACAGTGCCCACAGCTTTTGCAGCCTACAACATTTACCTTTCCTCTAAGAAAAAAGATTTGCAGGTGCCATAGCTACCTATCATCAGCTCCTAAGCTCTGGCCTTACTCTGTCTGGATCTAGGATGTGTGGATTTCTGGGCTTTTTACCCTGTTACTCAGTAACAGGTCATCCAGGACAAACACACACAGTCTGCTCTGCTGCTCCAGCCCCAGCTGCCACTGTAAACAGCAACAGCAGCTTCTGCTCTCTATGGGAAATGAGGTATTTACAGCTCACTACAAAAATAATTGTACTTTATAAAGACCTGCAAGTTGACTCAGGTTTGAGCAGTTCGGGGTTCATTTCCAGGTTCCACTTCCTTTTCTTCAATTTCCTCACAACACTGTCACTGAAGTCATCTTACTTTCTTGATATTAATACAACTAGAGTCCTCAGAGAAGTCCATTACTGTCCTTCCTGAGGGGTAAAAGAACCAGTTCTTCAGATTTCAAAGGCTGTTATCAGAAAGCAACAGGCTGCACCTGGAGTAACAACAACCTCCCACAGGAATATAGAAAAGAAATGTCTTTTCTTTCCATGCTCAACTCAGGCAGGGTGTTAGAGGGTCTGTGGACCTACGTTTGGGGTAAACTGGTTTTCTTTACCAGCAGCAGCCTCTGACAACCAATACCCAGACAGCTTCCTGCCCTTCTCCAGAGCCTGCAGAAGGGCTGCTGTGGAGGGTAGGAGCTGTGTTGGGCCAGCTGCCTCAGGGGTGACTGGGCTGTTCCTACAATTCACCCCAATGGCTGCGATACTCTTTAGGCTCACCTAAAGCCAGGCAACCAAAGGGAGCCAGCCTAGATAACTAGAGGCACTCTCAGAGGAATTTTGCTAACGATTTCATCAGGCTTCACCAACAATATGACACCAGCTCTTTGGGCACTGAGGCAACTCCTTATATCAGCATCGTTAAGAACTGATACTCTGCGGAACATTGACATGGGAAAAACATTGCAGCTATCCATGCAAGCAATCTTTTATGCTATTCAACTTTTTGTATGAATTTTGTACAGTACACTATAAAGAAACCCTTGTGGGATTCTTACTGTGAAGGAAAAAAAACCCTACTTTTTTTTCAACTTGTCAACATAGTTTTAGCAATTTTAACAGTAAACTACACAGGGATAACCTTGTCCCTCATGACATACCCCCATCATGCTCTCCACAGAAAAATCTATATGGAAATGCAGGGAAACATCCACTCTAATACTCAGCTGCAGTTTTAAACTGTAACTCCATTGAGTAAAATTCCCTTTATTATAATCCTCAAGTCTCTTTGCTCCTGCTATTTATTATTAATAATTCTATGTGTCTAGAAGGATGCATGGTTGAATCACACTGACTTGATTCTTTTACTACATCAGAGGACTTTATATTAACAAAATTCCAAAAGCTTAAGGCAGGACTTTCACCATAATACAGGCCTCCTGCAGATCCTTACTCATCCAGAGATCCCCCAAGACAACAAAAAGCAGTCAGGAAAAGCTTCAGGGTCAGTGTTATTTGAGAGACTAAATGAAAGACATTTTCATTAAGATGTCATGCTGTTTTTCCTCTCCAAAGCTCATTCCCACAGATGAGAAAGAACAACTCCCATACTGCAGAAACAAGCATTAACGCATTAAAGTACTAAGTTCCTTGTCACTCACCTTGCAACACTCGAATTTGTTGGTAGTGTTACTGCAGTTTGAAGATTTTTTTAAAGGACTAAAATTACCAAAACCTGGGACAGGGATTGGAAAGGAGGGGAAGCATCTATTCAAGTCTTTTCTAAATTTTTCAATTTAGAAAACTATCAATCATCAAGTTTTCCTATCCTTGCAAATGATACTCAAGCTAACAACACTTCTGGACCTGTTGTTCCATACTTTGAAATCGTACTTTGCACAGGTCTTCAAACTTCCCATTCATCCACTTCATGAATCTCACTTCTGTTGCAGGTCTAACAGAAAAAATTAAAGGGAAAGGCAGCTGCAGAGAAGATTCACAAACAAGAAATCCCCTGAGAAACAAACCCCAGCAGCAGGCTGATCATCTCAGAAGTAAAGCAGGCCAAGGGCCCAACTAGTGACTTGGCCAGTTTCTCTCACAGCCTCAGAAGTGCTTTTACTGTAACACATGCTAGTCAAGTCTAAATGTTTTGTTCTCAACACACATGACCTGATGATATTTTCAGTACATTGAAAGGTGATGTAACCTCAGGGCTATGTAAATCTTTTATCAGAAAATATCTAATAACAAGCATAATTATGCATTTTTCAACCCAAAAAGCAAAAGTCTGTTTTAACTAAAGAATATGTAAGAGTCATTGTGCTATGATCAGAATAAAGATCCACATTGCTCCTGGAGGTATCAGAATATTAGATTGCTAGTGGCTCTTTTCAGAGAGTAAGAAATAAGGCACAAAAAGAGTAAATCCTTCCTGGGAAGTCCCAACAGAAGGTGGGACCCACCTCTCACCTCATTATTGTCAGCTCTTTAGGGACTTGGTGCTGGAGTTTATCAAGTTTGATAATCTGCATGCAAACATAATTGATTACCCGATCTTGATTTATATCAGCATATACAATAACTAAATAACAATATCCAATCATTAAGAAATAAAACAAAACAAGCATAGTATTTACTGAGTCACAGAACCACACAAGAAGGAGAATTTGCCTAGTTCAATCTGCCAGGTTGTTCAAGGCTTAGTCCAGTAAGGGAGGCAGAGATTTCATAACATCTCCAGGCTGCTCAAGTGCTGAAGTACTTACATACCAAACATTTTTTTCCTTATAGCCAGTTGTGTTTCAACTTATGACCATTATCCCTCATCCTCCCACTATGCACCTAAGTAAAGAGCACCACCATGCTCTTGGTAACCAACCCTTAAGGCACTGAGAGACTGCAGAGCTCCTAATTTCATTATAGAAGGCAATCCCATGGATCAAACATGATTTACCTTGATTAAAACTGGCAAACACTGTCTTCACACCTACAGAAGCTACTTCCAAGAAGCCTCACTCCATTATTTTCTACGGGATAGCGGTTGACCAGGCTGCAACCACTTCTTTCTTGCCCTTCTTGCAAATGGGTAAAACAATAGCCTTTCTCCAGTTATTGGGAAACTCCCTCAATCTATAGTCTGTCAAAGATCACAGAGAGCAGCCTGAGAATGACATCAGTTGCCTTTCCCAGTTCACTCAGGCACATGGTGATTCTTGGGTTTCTCCTGGGCAGGGCCAGGATCTGGACTCTGTGATGCTTACAGGTCCCTTCCTGAGGTCAGACTGACAGGCCTGTAGTTCCCCAGATCCTCATTCCAACCCTTCTTGTAGGTGGGTTTCACATTTGCTAACCTCCAATCATCTGGGACCTCCCCAGCTAACCAATATCAAAGATAAATTATGCAGAATGGCTTGATGAGCTTCTCCTCCAGCTCCTTCAATACCCTCCTATGAATCCCATCCGGACACATAGACTTGTGAGTGTCTGAATGGCATTGGAGGTCACTAACTACTTCCTCCTGGATTGCCGGGGCTCTGTTCTGCTCCCTGTCCATGTCTACCAGCTCAGGGGTTGGTGTCCCTGAGGATTACTAGTCTTTCTATTGAAGGCTGAGGCAAATTTCTTATGGTGTTACTCATTAGAGGTTTAAAATACTTTATTTCTACTTAAGACTGACATATGCAGGAGGGGAAATAAACTCACAGCCAAATTTACACCACAGGATCAAAAACAATTCTTGCACTCTGTTGGGGAAGATGAATCAGGGAAACCTTATAAATATGATTGTTTAGCAAAAGATTTTGAAAATATGAAATTTATAATAGAAATGGAAGCTTACTTCAAGTTGTAAGATACCGATTTTTAGTTACTATATAATCTGAAAACAATAGCCTAGCCAGCTGAAGGAGAATCCCTTTTGATTGAACAATACCTTTCTGCTGGCTAAGGAACCAAAGGTCAATGTAGCAAAACAGAAAAGTCTAAAGAGTAGTTTTTAGAGTTTAAAATATAACATAGAATGGTAATGTAGTAGTTCTTATAGGCTATATGTAGATTCTATAGGATTTTGTGTCTTGTATTGGTTGATCACTGTAAATTAGAATATTCATCACAAAAGGAGATAAAATGCATTGTAAGAAGGACGTCACTCTCTTTTCCTAGCTCTATTCCTGGCTCTTACTTCTACGTCTTTTAGCTCTTACTTCTACCTCTCTATTCCCTGTTCTCTTGCCTCTTCTCCCTGCTCTCTGACCCCTGCCACCTGGCTCCCTTCTCTCTTAACTCATACCCCCTTGTTCATCCTCTCGCTCTCTCTGGGACTTCCCTTCAGCTGAGGCTGGTGGCTGAAGGCAAGGCCCTTTTTACCCACGACCCATGCCATAAAACCACGTATTCTAGAATATCTCAGGTCAGCAGAATTCCTTCTCCCTGCCGTCCGCAGATGTTCCTACAGCACTCTATTCCATGAGAATTCCTAATACACTTTTCTCAGGAATTTTAATTAGTTTTTAAAAAGAATGCAGGTATGGTGTTCAAGGACTATTTTTCACAGCAAAAATTACTAAAGATGTAGTCTCCTCTATTATATCTTCTCAAGAAAGCCATTTTTTATAGCTCATCCATTTTTAATTTGATAAAGCCTCTATATTCTGCTCTCCCTTTTCATTTGACCGCTGAGTCGTCTCATAAATGCTCATTTCCTAGCAGCTAGAGCACAATGAACAGGAAAGCAAACTGCTGTTCATCTGAACAAAGACACTCCCACACAGTGAAGGATCTATGTCTGGGAGTCCTGCTATAGAAAAAGTACATGCCCATAGTTATTCAAAGATTCCACTTCAGCCGCAGTGCAATGCCCTGGCAGACATGAATAGCCTGTCTTTTACCTTGTTTATTCAAGAACTATGATCCACTAGCCTGCTTTTAAGTATTTGATATCCTACAGTGAAGAGATTAAATAAGCCTGACACCAAATGAAAAACTTCAGACATGATGATGATTTTTTTAGCAAACTTATGAAACCAAAATCTGAAGGTCTTGTCCTTAGAGACTAAAAGGCCTTTTCTCTAGGATTTTATATTTATTATGCTAGCAAAGTCAATCCTATCTCTAACAGACACTGATTTCTTGATAGTTTTCTCCTGCCTTGAGTGCATTTGAAAGCAAAGCAACCATCTTTCTAATTTCCACACTGCTCCTCATGTAATTTATCAAGTATACAATCTAAACCGACTTCCTTTCCAAGCACATTATTGCAAATCAGTCATTTGTGGGAGAAAAACATAAAGAGAAATAGGACTGTTTTATATCTTGTTTAGGAAGAGTCTTTCATACTGGCAAGGTGGAAGATAGGCTATAATAATACAGCATTTAAATAAGTAAATATGCACAGGGGCACATGGAGAGCACACAGGTGTGCTCTCATTTTTCATGTTTCCAGTGAAAGAGGTTATGACCTTTCAGACTTTAACCTCATCGCTTCTAATTTTTCATTTTGGTTCTCGGAAGAGAAATTTAACCCATCTGTTTTTCAGTTTTATGAGGTCATGAGCCATGAAAGAAAATCTAGCTTAAAAAAAAAAGGGGAGATATATAATCTTCTCTCTGTGTGTAAGAGTAGATTACGCAAATGTTTCTGTTATGTGAAGGCAAACTTAAAAGGGAAAAAATATCCTCTGCACAATATTACACATTCATGTCTCTACCACTGTGTGTTTCTTTCTGGTTGTACTTATACATTTCTAGTCCCTCTATCAAAATCATACACAATGGTCAACCCTAAAGTCCTGCCAACACAAAACTGTGAAAATCCTCTCTTTCATGTCATCACTGGGGTATTTAGCCTGGTGCCACAATGAGGCAATAATTTCATCAGATAGATAGATAGATAGTTACATTTCCTACTACAGCAGGGCACAAACAAGAGTCCCACCCCATCCTCTGCTCTATGGCAACACCAGGCAACACTACCAGACAGAATCAACTCATGTCTTAGTTGGACATTTCATTGATCACTTCACACCTATAGCAATGCATTTAATAGTGCTGGTGAAAGACAGGTTACTCTCTTTTTTCCTAAGAACACAGCAAAGGAGCTTGCAGCCTCCCTCTCCCCAGGCACACAAGCCATAGAGTTTCAGCAACTCACTCCGTACACCATAGGAAACATTTTACATACAAAAGAGTTTGTGAGATCTTTTACAGTTTTCAGCATCCACCAAAGCTAGAGAACCATTGTTACAGTCTCCTGAAAGATTTATGTTATGGGGATACTTGGAAGTCAGATTAGTTCATAGGGTTCTATACATACAAATGATACAACAAAACTATTAAACAGCACAACACCTTCAACAGAGGGTTAACTCATTTTTCACTACAAGAACACTGAATGATGCACCTGTTTCATATCCTTAAGAGATGAAAGCTCTTAGTAAAAAGCTCTCAAAGTAAAATGCAACATGCAGGAATGGGGTTTTTTTAGCATTTATTTCAAAAAACAGCAAGTTTTGAAAAATTACAACAAAAAAAAATCATATATAAACCAGGAGACAATTGCTTCTAATACTATTTCTCTAATTGCCTTGCAATCCAAAAGCCAATCAAGTTCTTATGGACTGTGTCCACCTTTAGTCCTGTCCCCTTTTCCAGCATAGCAAATACACACTGAGTTGTTAATTGCAGTAACACTAATTAAAAGACAAAACCTCATGACTATATTAACAGTAAAATTGTCAATTAGCACACAAGGCTTTCTCATTACTGCTGCGGTATGAAATGTGAAGCATGATGTGGATAGCAGTCATAAAATAAAAGACATTTTAAAAAAGCCAATAGGTCATATTTTCAGCTTACTTAAAAAGTATTGCTGGAATCAGTAACTGAGAAGCTGACCTTCAGGAAAGAAAGAAATTCCTATAACCTTTTGTGAAAACCACTAAAGAAAAATATTGCCATTATCCACATCTGCATTCACAGTGGTTTTCACTGGAAAGTGTACTTGCCTTGGTGTAGCCACTAGAAAATGGCTTAAAAATTTAAAAGTAGGCCAAAGGCTAAGATTTCAGTGGATAATTTATCCTAACTTTATACTCCACATGAGGCTTCCCTAGAAAGAGCTAATGGATACTGAAAGCAGTCCAGGTGATCCTAGTGTCCTTTTTTCTGCAGAAGGAACACTTTTTCTCGTGTCCTTCAGTCTCTTTCAATGACCATTCAATGAAAGTTAATCCAGATCTCCACAACCCTAGAGCTGCTTCCATAAAGTGATTGTGCTTTTCATGCAGTCTGTATTTATTTCCTCAGGTCTCTCTCTACCATTTTCCTTTTCTTTTTAAAGGTTTTTAATCCTAATTCAGAGGTCTCATGGTAAATAAAATGGAAATACTTTCAGCATTATCTTCCTTGAGAGAACTGGAGTAGATATTTGTTTTTCACTTGCTCCCTTTTAATCAAGCATTTTGTTGACCATAATCAATTTCTTCACTCAAGAGAAAAATGTGCAATTATCTACAATGAAGAAGGTGTGTCTAAGGAATAGGGTGGGGGGAAAGACAAATCAATGGAACCATCTGTCTGACATTCCTACAACATTATAAGAGACTTGTAATTAACTGCTTGCCTACCAAAGTCTGCCAGCTTTAACTCCCCCGTGTCACTGATCAGAAGGTTCTGTGGTTTCAGGTCCCTGTGCAAAATGTAACGCTGGTGGATGTAAGACAGTCCTCGCAGCAACTGAAATAAAAATAACTGAAAAAGAGGGGGACAAAAAATGACCTCTGTTAATATTTTGCATATAACCACAGGTGATTTCTTCACAATATGCAGGGTGCTTGCACATTGCGGTAACATTGTGTCAGAATTCCTCCCAAACTGGCTAATTCCCACCCAAATTTAACACAATGAAATTTCCATCTGAAATATACTTACTTTGCAAGGACTAAACCCAGCCTCCAAGCCCTTCTATGTCATAGATTCAATTTGACTGGTTTAAAAAGAATGAGAGCAATACAACCATGTGCAGAAGGCTTGGTTTCTACCAAATTATAATTATGTTCCATTTACCCATATGGCCTTAGAGATTAGGTGGTAGCCTGAAGGCAGATGTGTATCTTCACTAATTATAGGAAACAACAGTACAGGGTGGATAGGGATGGGGAGATAAGGCTGGGGGATGGAACACTGAGGCTAAAACAAAGAAGAAATTAATAGTATAACAATAATGCCTGTGTACCCAAGGAAATCTGCAAGTAAAATAGACTTTATCCTTCAAAGTCTATTTTAATGGGAGTTTCTTATGTATTTTTCATTAGTAAATAAAAACTCTCACTGAACCTAAACATGACTTTTGAAACCTACTTGCAATAGTCTTTAAGGTAAATTTAGATAGAAACCCAACTCGCCATCTCCTGGTTTTTTAGAGTCCTTCCCTGACTCTATTAATGCTTACTCCTAAAACTAAGCATTACTATTATGTATTCTGTAATTTACAATTATGAACAAAGAGCTGGATGAAGGAGATATTTTGTCCTCCCCTTTTCATCTCCCGCATGCATCCTTCTCCCACATCCTTTCAGACACTCGCTGAGAAGGGCGGCGTTAACTGTCATGCGTTTTGTCAACACAAAGCGTCAATGAAATCCCAGGAGTTTCCTTGGCAGTGATGAAGAACCTATCCCAATGTAGAGATCCTTCCTTTTGCCTGATGTATTTTTAGAAATATTTCAGTTTTTCTTAAATTTTAAAATGTGGACACAAAAATCCCCTTCAAAGCTATACATGGAGGATTCAAGAGCAGATATGGACTTCGTGCCTCACAGCTCAGAGGACAGCAAGATGTGCTCTCTAGGAAGATGTGGAAACCACACCAAAGATTTGGGAAAAGTCAGCTCAGGCACTCGAGAATTTCTAATTAACTTGCAACACAAGCATCCTATTCAGTGATTACTGAAGTGAAGAGACATTATAAAAAGGGTTACAAAATCTGATTATAGAAGAGAATAAAGACTGACATGAAAGAAACAGAATTGTCATGTTACTGAAGGTGAAATGAATTTAATTGCATTTCATTTTTTTCCTGAGTGCAGACACAATGCACTCCATGTTTAGCTATTTAGCCAGGGCACAAAGAGCCATATCAATCACCTTCTTGCCAGGGTTGGGTCTAACAATGTGCTGAGGAAACCTAAGAGCAAAATACAGAAACAAAGAAAAGCAGGAAAGGCATAAGTAACACGCACATTCCTTTTTGAATTGTGGTTAAAGTGGAATTCATGGTACATAAGAACTATTTTAATAGGAGCAAGAAGCTTTCATTACAGCCTGAAAATCTCAATTTAATTCTATTAAATTACTTCAAAATAATATATATATATTTTAATAAAAGGGTGGGCAAAATAACCAGTTTCCTAGGCTAAATCAATGGCATTTAACTTCAAACATTCCTTCTAAATATGCAAAGAAATTTCAATTATCATGGTAGCTCATGGTAATCTTTATAATAACTCAAAATATATTTATTAATGTCTTTCATTTGGCTTTAGAGCAAAGAGTCAAGCGATATGACATAATGTGCCAAAAAATTGCCCAACAACTTCACAGATAAACAGAATAAACATCTGCACTTGAGGACAGCTTTGGAATGTAGTTTTATTCCAGACTTGTAGACATGCTGTACTCATTAAGTACTTCCCCAGAAGTGAATTAATTCACTCACACCTCCTTGGAGGAAGCTCATGGAAGAGAAGGAAAAAAAAACCCCACCCTTCCTGAATTCATTATAGGGTAAAGTCAGATATTGTTTTTTTGCTTTCTCTTTTTCTCTTCCCCTTTGTTTTTATTTTCTAATATAAAATGTGAAAGGTTTAAGTGAACACAAGCCTAACATCTGGCAGCAAGGCATTCTGCAAACCACAGGCCTTTGTGATTGCTTGGGACGAGAAAACACCAAGGGAGGGCTCTCCATTTCCAAAGTTTCCCAGCACACAAAAAGAAAAGATGATTTGGAAAAAACTGTTTCTGGTTCCTCACAAAGCACTTCGGCCCTCTCACAATCAAGTTCCCTCTCCTGATCTTGAAGAAAGCCTTCTCCAAGAAACCTGTTTTCTTTCCAGATTATCTGCATTACCTTCACAAGGACAAAAATTAATCCTAGATGAGGTACCATCAATCCTTACCCACATACCCAGCCTGAAATGGACAAACCTCCTATCATAGTCATACTCTCATCTTACTTGCTCCTTCCTCCACTGCACTCAATTCCAATCATTATGAAATCTCAGCCAGGGGTTTTGAACAAGCAACTGAACTGCCATTTCCCAAGGCCCCAGGATGGCAGCTGGAGTCAATGGCAAATTCAACATCTATTTCAAATAGTTGGCTGAGATGACAACAACACAGATTCATAGCTCTTTAGCTTCTATGTTGGTAATTTTAATATTTGCATAGTCATACACAAGGTTGCGTAAGTATTGAATAACCTGCAATAAATAAACTAAGACATCATTCACTAAGACATCATTTGTGTACAGCTTATTAGTAAGAACAAAGGTTTTGGTAATAAAATTAGGCTCACAAAATGAAAAAGGTCATTGTGGTTAGAGTTGAAAAAGACAGAAATCAGGACAGAGATTTGTCCCTCGAAGTCAGGTTTTCAGCAAAGCTTAACATTAGGAAGCTCAACACTTTATGTTCAGATAAAAAAACCCTAACACTTATGGCTTCAAGTCTTGCCAATTTATTATAGCCATTAAAAAATACCTTTTTTCCCCCTGGCTGTTATGCAGCTCTCACTTTAATGAGCAACATATTCTAATGAAGACTTTTCATTGTCAGTGAGAAAAATACATGCAGGTCAAAGCTAATTCAGGGTTTATGGACTGTGATATTAAAAGAACCTTAGCAGTTCTTAAAACTTACAGGAGAAAGCCCTCAACTCCACAAAGGGGTGAGTTAGCACCTACATGATCCTTCAAGTGTAATGCCTGGATAGTCATTTGAGCTATATGCAGCATTTGACCAGATGTCCATAGTAGTTTTAAAATATATTTTCTGAGAGACTTGTAGCTATCTGGATGAACAGCCCAGGTTTCCTGGTGTTTTTATGAGTGTCTGGGTGAGTGTACAACCTAGAGCCTTACATGCAGGCATCCAATGACTGCCTGGTGGCCCATGTGCTGCAGAATGTTTTACTATCCCTTGGCCTCTGAACGAGTTTGTGAGTTAGACACTGACACAAGCCATGCAAAACACACCTAAAGGCTGGGGCTGGGAGCAGCTAACACTGTCTGACTGAGGTTCAGAAAGCTCTTTCCAGTCTAACGATGAAGGGGAACACTCATGTACAAGTAATCTGTGTAAAGTACTTAGATGACTCCATACAGTCGCCCTCCATTACCAGAGATGGTAGAGAGTTTCTGGCAAAGGATACTGGGGTAAGTGGAAAGCAGAAATTCACAACATGTCTAGGGAGATTCTCCAGAAAATGTACCATTTCCTCTCAGACTCTGCTGAGGCACTGAGGACCCCAATGACAGAAAGGATGCTTGCCAAGAGGACAGAATAATGATGCCTGATGGGCGCCTTTTTTAAGTCTTTCCATGATGGTAAAGAGGGATTTCCAAACTATTTTCTTTATTTGAGCTCTCTTTATTCATTTTGTATTGTGGGAATAGAGGATATTCTATAGGATATAGGTATCTGGCCCTGGATGCAGAAGTAGAAAGCTACACAGAACTAGACAGCTACAAACAACTTTTTAGTTTACAGAAAATGCACAAAACTCTTGGTTCTGCTCTCTTGGCAGCAAAAGACTGCAAAAAAGACAGATAATCTGGACCAGGAGTTAAAATTATTTCAGAAGAAAGCTGAAAGCAAGCCTGAATTAATGTGTCTTTCCTTCAGCAAGCTCATACTGCTCTATTAATATAGTTACTTTTGAAAAATAATACACAATACCACACAAGATTTATTATCACCCATCACTGATTACACAAATGCTCCTGCTTGCTCTATGTATCAAAACACACTGTCTGGGTATCACAAAATCATCTGAATTCCCAAGTGTGTATTCAGCATCAAACAAATCATATTTAGTCTTAATAGGCCATCAAATCTAAAAATACCAGTAAAAGAAACCAAACCTGGGATATCCCATCTCATGCATGCAACCAGTGAAGTTCTCCCTATCATCCAGAGGCAGTACAGGCTTCTGTAAATTATTGGCTATTTAAAAAGGTAAAAGAAGGTAATAAGTCACTACAGTGCCATCTCAAAGCCTTGGAAATAAACATAGCCAAACACATTACTCAGTTCCATTTGGGTTCACTAGACTGTTCAGGAGTTTTAGAACTACTTGTTTCAAGACAACATTAGAAAAAACTACCTGGTAATATGTACTATCACAGAAGCAATGCGAAATGTCCCTCTGTGACTTCTGCTGGCATGTGAAAAGTTCGTCAAGCACAATCTTTTTTATCGCTCTTGCTTTGATATTCATTTTCCTCTTCTCAACCAGGATAATAACCATGAGATAAAATCCAACTTTTCACTTCTATGTCCTGGGGAAATACTGGACTTTTTAGGTCAAAGCTTTGTAGACTCTGTTGCTAAAATTGTCAGAAGAAGTTGCAGGAACAAAGTATTGAGACAAATTTGCATCCCCACAAATAAGGAAAATCTGAATAAAAAATTTTTAGCTATTTGAATCTGCCCAATTTTCAGGATCATAGTAAGATTTATTTCACTAAAGGTTTCTCCTATCTGTCTTTCCTGGAATCAACTGAGTTCTCTCCAAAAGCATTTTAAAACAATCTACTCCAAAATGCATTTATAAAGGCTTCTAACTTGCTCCAACATTCCTTACACGAGAGCCTTACCAAGGCAATGTCACACAGAAATACATATGATACAGCCACTGGAAATGTGCATTGCATCATCGCTTACAAAATGTATATATACAGATTTTTCCACTTATTTCCAGCAGAACTGCAAAGGAAAGAGATTGGAATGTGTTAATTCGCTAACTTCTATTCTCTTTGATGCTCTTTTAATCATTTTTTGTCCCCTCTGGGTACTACTACAGTCATTTGCAATGAGGAAGGTGTGCTTAATTAACTGAGTATAAAGACACTCCCTTATGATCAGTTATAGTCGTCTGCTAATGTTCAGTAAGTAGAGGACTCAGGTTTTTTCTTCTGAATGGCAAAACTAAAAATAAATTCAATTCAATTGAATCTGCTTTTTTACCTTTCATCAACTCACATCCATGCTGAAGTAGGTCAGAGTGGCAATCGTTGCCTCACCGAATTTAAAAATTTTGAAGTGCTCTCCCTACAATATATATGTTTTCTTGCCATATGTGAATCGCGAAGATCATACAGACAATAAATTACAAATGCACTTACGAAAGTGACATTCTTCTAGCATGAATTTTAACATGCTAATGAAGATTCTTCATTAACTGTTCACAGTTGTGCATATTATCAAACCATTAAATGACAAGACTGACATGAAGTAGAGTGAAATGCAGATGCCATATTTAATGTCTGATAACTAAAAAGTCTAATTTAAATAATCAATTCTCAATGCCATGTGTAAAAGACGACCTTAATTAGGCATAACATTATTCTGTCTGCTGCACACCTGCTTGTTCACTGAACGTGGAATGAAAAATAGCACCTTCTCAACCACATTAAACAGCATCACTTCTTACTTAACATATCTGCTGAAATAGACTATTAATTCAACTTCACATCAACAGCATGACCAATTTTAGTGAGTAGGAGAGAGATTTCAAAAGCATGACATTAGTTTAGATTTGCTTCCAGTAACAACGGATAAATTTAAAAGGACCACCACAGCAGGTTTTCACCTCAAAGTCGAAGACTATTTTCTTCAAACCCCAGTGAGTCAGTGACATGAAAATTCATCACAGCTGGATCTACTACCACAGTTTAACTGCCCACGTCCCGTGCACCTATGTGTATGGCACCCAGTCTCCTGGTCAGACACCTCTACACACAGGTGCTCATGCACCACAGCTTCCCCTACACCATGTAACATGTCTTTGTCACATGGGATGCAGAACTTGCCACATAATCCGACATATGTCTACCCACAGAAAAGGGGGAACACAAACCTCCTGTCCATGCCACAGATGCTGATACACTCACACAATGGAAAGAAAACAGAAACAGGCGAGGGAAGTTAACAAGCGTTGTTAACACAGCCACAACCTAAAACCTAAAGCATTTTTATCCGACTTTTCAGATATTATGCTTTTCAAACAAGCACGTGGGTTTGAAGCTTACTATTAATAAATGTAGCTACTGCTTAGCAAGAGCCAGTATGAAATGCTCTGCTACTGCCAAGTTCAAACAGCTTCACTTAAGTGCAGTAAGCCTCATATGGATATGACACAGGAGCTGCCTAATCCTTGCATGTTCTGAATGCTTCCCTACCCTATGTGCTTCAGACCATCCTAAAGCTGTAATCAGTTCAGTGATAAATATTAATGTTTACAGAAGACATCAGATGACAACTACCCTATGTCTTTGACTCAGATTATTAATTTTCACATTAGTCATTAAATGCCAAAATTACTCATCTGACAAAAACAGATTGAACACTAAAAACTGCAACCATTAGTTAAGGACAACGTCCACAGTGCTGCAGTGCAGCGAGGAACACATGAATACCATAAATTACTAAGTTCCAGACATTTCAGATAATATAACAATCAGAGTATTTCAACATTTTCAATCCAATGTTATGGAGACCACCATTAAACCCTTAGTTTAATAAATTCAATATTTTTTTCATATCTGGGGTTTTTTTAACTGTGTAGTTGCTATAGAGTTGACTGACCTCTTCTTGAGCATTTAGCACAGAAAAATGTTGCAGCATCCCATTATGTGTCACTAATTACTATCGATTACACTCTTTTTAAAATATTTTTTAAAGTTTTAAGACAAACTAATTTTTTTGTTTTTTTCTGAAACATAAGCATATTTTTACAGAGATTATTGGGCTGCCCTAGGAAACTAAGTGCCCAAATCCCAATCCACATTTTGCCATACACCCTGACTTAGTATTGCAGTGATAAAACACATTTTAAAAGGTTCTGGTGGGGGTAGGGCCTAGTTACTTGAGGTTTTGCTTCAAAAATATACATCCATTATGCACAGAAGACTGCTGTGCCCTTCTTCCTAGGAGAATGGAAGGCTCAAAATTGAGATGGGTCTGACGTCTTGAAGGCTTCTGGGAAAAGGCTGAATATTCTTGTTGCCTGCATGCAAAGCTCAACAAGAGGGTCTGCCTATTTCTTCTTATCACTTTTTTGCCCTAGGAAGAGAAAAGGTGTCCAGGGAGAAGAACAAATCACTGCAGCAATATTAGACAGAATAAGAACAAACTGGAAGTTCCTTCCCCCTCTGGTCACAGCAGACTACAGGAGGCTTCCAAGTTGCCTGAAGTAAAAGATTTTGAGAGCAATTAAGAGACAGGGACAGTTTTTGTCTGGTTGACAATTCATTGTGGTGTTGTACGGATTAAGGAACAGTGGGTCAGAGGCAAGTGTCTTTTTATACTGCCAAAGATGGGGTTTTTTTCTGTCAGATGCTCACAGGAATCGATATTACCTGTAACACTGCAAATAGAAGAAAAAAGGCAGAGAGAAAAAATTCAGGATGCTTTCCTCAAAAGACTTCAGCTATCTCAAGGCAGCTTCACTAATTAAGAAGCAAATCAGCTTTCATTAATAGATTTATTTTTAAGGCAGGGATGAAAACAAGCAATGCAGGCATGACAGATGCAAGCCTTTGATCCACTTATTCTACCTGTAATAGGAGTTACAGTAAACAAACTCAACTATGAAATAAATGCATCAAGGCATAAAGATGAATTTATGTACATTACTGAGAATGTTATAATATGGAATAAAAGACACAGTTAAAATAAAGGTGATATTTCAAAGACTAGAAGAAGCTCAGAACAGTTACATTTTCACAGGACATGCTGAAATGTACAACTAAAAAGATTCTTAAATTATGAATTTTACAAAACCAGAGCCATTTATGAACAGCTGCAAACAAAGGCTCAGGAGAACCAAGAAGGTAAGACAAAAGACTGGTGGAGACAGCCCTGTACCAGACAGAAAGGGACATAAAACAGAATGGAGAACATTTAAAAAAAAAAAAAAATCACTGGTAGGGTCAGCTAGTTGCTCTGACCCATTAGAGTTTCTGCTGTAGAAAGCAATCCTGATGTTCCAGCTGAGCATAGACTATCTCTAAAAGCTGCAACATCTGTAGGAAAGAAAGTCAGAGGTACAGATTTCAGTAGTCTGGAACAGGAGGAACAGCACAGGGAGAGTCAGGAGCAAATCTTGTACCTCAGTTTGCAATAGCACATTTTGCAGCTCAGCAAGCACCACACGGTACACACATAAATCAATTCCTATTTCCTGCCATGGACAAGGCTGCAGCAGTAGCTTCCAGCAGAAACATGATTATATGTGGGGCCATGAATTTAAGAGTTATTGCTTGCCTTCAATTGTAGGAAAACTGAGAAAGACATCTTTTAAGCCAGACAAGAGAAGATGAGGCCATGCCTACTACACACGGACTTATTAACTGATTACCTTTTTCCTCAGCATCTCTAACTATATCACTGTACACAGCATACAAATATATAGTTACAAATAAATGGTAAACATGCAAGTTTGTTAGCTACCAAAGACATAAATAATTGTATATTTGGAGCTGAGGGAGTTTGCAGAATATATGGACTGAAACAACTGCTTTATGCCAATTTCCCTTCAAGCTGATAAAGATGTTTCAGGTACCTAACTGTGTTTATGTCATCAGAATAACTGGTTTAACATTACCAGGGATTGGCATTTTTAAAACAACATCTCAGCATCACACACAAACTCCTTGAAGGGTTTAAGCCTGATGTTATTTGTAGGACTTGTGCCTCCACCCATGAATTACAAAATCCTGAAGTCATTATGTGTCAATACATACATACCAATAAAAATGCTAAACCTAATACTTTGGGAAGCAATCTGGTTTTATTTGCCTAAGCATACTGTCGCTGGACTTCTACAACTGCCAGCTGAGACATTCTTCTTTATACTTCCACGTACTTACAATATCCTGCTTACTCTTTATTTAAAACAGTTAAGTGACAGCAAATAGCCTATTTAAAACCACAAAGAAAGGCAATGTCAAACACAATACCTGAGGGGACAACAATATGTGTGTCCGTCAAAGTAATTTAGATTTTTATTCTATTTATTAGTCTTCATTTAAAAGTAAGCCTGAGGGAACAAGCATTGTCTTTAGCTTCCAAATACAGAGCAAATTCAGAAATATAATTAAGCTGAAGATATCCTATAGAAGTCAAGATTCAAGTAAATAATGGCTTTGCATCTGCCTTCCAATAAAATACTGTTTAACTGGAACTACTGTACATATTCTTTGGAAAAAGAAAGATGTCTGATTATGTGGGTTTGTATTTATAATAACTGGCAACAAGCCAGAAAGGAATATCCATCAATAGGCAATACTTTCCTCAAGTACAAAATTAAAAGGCAGGGGGTCTTTTGTCATGCTGGGAGAGCATCAATGGCTTAATCCCACAGGTTAGCCACAGAGAGCCGAGACTAATTTATTGCTACTGGAATATAATTGCTCAACTGGAAGCTTTTAAAATGGATTTAGGGATCACATAACCACTGATTCTGAACAAACAGTGTCCAAAAGTCTGACCAAAAGTGAAATTACTGAAGGATCTCTAGAAAGAAAAGGCTGGCAGGGAGAGAAGGCTAATTAGTATAGCTCAGCTTAACCCTTAGAAACAGCTGCAGACCCAAACAGACAACTTTGTCCGGAAGCTAAAACCAAAACAAGGTGGCAAAGTCTCAGATCCCCAAATGCATAAGTCAACAAACTGAGTACAGCACAAAAAAGCATTAAAATGAAATGGTTATGGAATAACTATCTTACTTCCTCTGAAACAAAAGAGCAGTGCAAGCTTTTACTTTGGCATGCTGGTGAAGGTCTGGGAATTTTTAGCATACGTGACTGAGTTTCTGTCCTCCCAGCTGAAGAAATCACTCTCTTGGACTATTTTAAATTTAGCTTTGAGAGCAGGCACTGAAAATCCCAAGCAGGCTGATTCGTTCATTAATATGGTAGGACCTCAAATCATCATGCCTGGTTTTAGCAATTACGGTATGATTAAGGCTAGCCTTTGTTGCTAGCCTTAGCCTGGCAAGAGAGGCTACTAAATATATATAACTGATTTTCATCAACATTATTTAAGAGAAAAAAAGAGTTAATTTTCAATGGGATTGCTATGTTTTGTCTGCTGATTGAAGTTTCATCTGCTCCAACTTCCAAATTCTTTTTCTTTTCTCCCCCCTGCCACCTCTCACTTTTATCAATAATCCATTGGAAATTCAAAAATTTTGAACCAGAAGTACATCAGGATTCTGCACTTAGCCACTCAAATAAATATTTCTAATGTGCCTATAAGCTTCAAAGGTGTTGCTGAGCACTGTTAGATGGTACTGATAGCCACAGAAATACATGCAGAAAAATCTGAAAGGGAAATGCTGCTGCTGCAGTTCTCTCTGAGGCTCCCGTTTTAAAAGACAGGTATCTCAGGATTTAGAGGAGTGATGTACTAGCAAGCCGAACTATCTGTCTATATCCATCCTCTTCAAAGACAAGCTCACTGGGCCCTGGTGTGATGAAATAAAAGTACAATTATGTGAATTATTATGTCTCTTTTAGTGGGGAAAAATTACAGCTACAACTACTGCATATCAGACCTTGAGCTACACATCACGGCAGCCTTGCAGGAAGACTTTCAAATCTGAAGCAGCAGAAAGACTCTTAATAGCCAGTCTTCATTTACCCCAAAATTCAGAGAAATTAATGTAAAAGTATTCAAACAGGGAAATTAAACACAGCTCCCTTGTTTTAACAAGGACATTCAACACCTGAAACTGCTTAGGAAACTGATCAGGGAAGAAAGCTCAGAAGTTTCAGAGGTTGAAAAGTAGGACCTACCTCACCCCCTTTAGTGCCACACTCATGGTGTGTGTGCATGTTGGTTTTGGGTTTTTTTCCCAAATATATGCAGTAAGGAGGAATTTTCCTTGTGGTTTTTTTTTTTTTAACAGTAATTCTTATCTAAATTCATATGTTGTAGATGCTACGTATGAATTTAGATAAGAATTAGTGTTGTTGATGCTACTTTTCATTCAAAGAACACAGAAAATAAATGAAGCTATATGATGTGCAACAATGATCAGCTATTGCAGAAGAAAAAATACTTCCTCTTTTTAAAATAATTTTCTTTGTTTAAAACCAAACAGGCCTTCTGGCTTTTCCAGAAAAGAGAAAGAGTTTTCATGAACTTCTACCTTTCAGTAAGTTACATCCTGGAATAAAGTTCCCAGTATGACAAGTGAAGACTTAAACACTTCCAAAGTAGAACAACAGTAGGACTGATATCCAAGTGCAAGACAGTTGTAACAAATATCATTTGAGTGACCTATACACACACGACACCTTCTGCATGTCTGGTTGGCTTCCATTTGATGCTAAAATTATTTGGCTGACTTGCAAATAGTACCTGGATCGAGTCTAAACTCATCTATCTTTCCATTAAATCCTGCTAATAAACTCTCTCCTTCCTGTGTGATGATTCTCAGATGATCTACCTTAGAAGGAAAAAAAAATATTCCAAAGTGATATCAGCTATGAAAATGCTCTCATCAAGAAAGTGAGCAAAACAATTAGGGGAAATTTTATAGGTTCATATAAAAACCAGTACATTCAGCTAATTACAATTAATTACAGTTTCCTCAAACTTGATGAATGCACACTAACTCACCTAACTGTAGATTTAGCACTGACAGCCTAAACCATATTTACCTTGGGGTTTTAGGGCAGTATTGCCTTAAGAGCTAATGTTTGAACGGAGGGGAGGGATGACCAACACTCTTAACAGCATTCGCTAATATATTTTTGACTCTGAGTCAATTTTACAAACCTCAGAAATTCTACTGCAGGAATGCTCAAATACTTGAATTTGTAATTATTTTCAAAGAAAACAAATATTTAAAAATACAGTTCATATGCCAGGCATTTTCCCTTTAGCTAGCAATCGGTTTCCATGAAACAAATGACATGTCATTTTTTGCAAAGTAACTGCTACTGCATTTGCCTTGAATGTGTGCTCTTTTTGACTCTTACCTTCACATTCTCTGGATGAAGCCCTCCAGGGTGTTTGTCCATGTACTGACATAAATCAGTGTGCTAAAAGAAAGTCAGATGGAGAAAACTATATTAATATCCATATGACTGCAGCAATAAATACCCCTCTACTTAGGAGTGGACATAACAAATGGAAAATAAGATTTTTTTTTTCAGCCACATATGTGCAAACACACATTTGTACCTTTACACTCATTTTATTTAACAGCCTTGATAACGGATATGAATATTCAACAAATGCAAATTAATATTTTTTTCTAACACCCTGCATTTGGTAGATTAATTACCTGAATTTTAATATCATTCTAAAACTTGTAAGGACAGTATCACCATCAACACCACAAAGATAATATCCAGATAGAAGAGGAAGAACCTAAAGGGAGAAATCTCACATTCAACTCCCATTGCTCACGTTATAACATTGCCCTTTAAATACCATCTTATAACAATTCTACATAAAGATGGGTTAAAGGTTTAGAAAATAAAGCTGAAAGGCATTGCATATCAGGGTACTGAAAAAAGAAAAAAGAAGCTCAAAAAGAAGCACATACTGTGGACATGTAGAGCCATTAAATACAGATACTTTAGAAAAGAACTTAATGGAAAACTCAAACCTAAGTTCTCCCTTCACAGTTACCTATATTTCCGGCAAACATAGCATGGAATCTCTTCAGGAAAAAAAAAAAAAAAAAAAGAAGGCTTGCAATGAATAGATTAATGTTAATTTTTAATTAATAAATTTTTATAGTTTTTATTATGGAAACACTTTTCTCTTAATTTCTCTCTTACATTTCTACACTGCAGCAGCATGGTTTTAGCCAAGTGGCATGTTGCTTCTCTAATGTGCTTGCACAACTCAGCTTCTGGAATTATGTTCAGAATAAAAAAAAAAAAGGAAAAATATGCACTTGATTAACCAGCAAATACTCAGACTCTGTCTTCCACATCTGGTTTCTGAACACATCTGGTAAAAATCATCCAACATTCCTTGAAAAGCTACTTGGCAATACCTGCCTCACATACACAACAGCCCAACTAAATACAGGCAGTTTTCAAAGTGAGAGTTTTGGACAAAAGTTGCCTTCCACACAGCAGAATGGTGTCTCCATGCAACACTCCCCAAACCAGGAGGCATTCTTTAGCTTTCTTTTGCAGTGTAATGCAGATACATAGAGAGTTCACACCCAAGACACAGAATTTGTTCTGGCCACAACTATCTTGCATAGAAAGTCTCAGAATCCCGGAAACCTTGCAGAGTCAATTATGTTTCAACAGCAGTCTTTCGGCATTTGGTTTTTTCCCTACACACACAGGTGAGACACAGAGGAATATGTACCAAAACCTTCATTCAGATAGGGAAGAGAAATTGAATGTATTTTCTGTTCAAGTCTTTCAACAATTCGCTTTTATAAAACTAAGATTCCTCATAAAAGTAACTAAATATTATGATAAGAACTGTGGAAGCAACTTATAATGTTAGAGAACATTGCTCCCCACTTTAAAAAAAAGGTGGCAGCAAAGCAAAGGCAGCATCAGCTGCTCCCCTTTTCCAAGGTAGGGAGTGAATGCACATTGAATTAAACATTAGTACAGCCAGGATAACTGACAGTGCTGCAGAGACAGCTCTTTCTAAACCTGTTTTCCCTTTTGGCAGCCAAAGTGTCTGCTCCAGTGCTTGTGTGCGCAACTGACATTGAAGAAGACAACACGAATGCAAGTTTCAGGAAAGCATTAGAAAAGAAAACAAGAGCGCAAACTGGATGAAAGCAGTTTTTTAATGGTATTCCATGAAATTTGTACTATACAGATGGAGTCTTCTTCTTGCCGTATTTCAAGGTAGAAAACAACGTCCTTTCCCAAGTGGAAGAGTGGCTGCAAATACACCCTGCCGTACTCTGAGACTGGAGTCTTTGCTGTGCTCACCACCCTGATCTAATAAAATATATACCCTAAAGGAAAAGTCAGAATACAATTACAAATCAGCAATAACATAAAACTGTACTGAAACAAGGTACAAAGACAAGGAACAGACCGACCAATACACCTTTTACAGTCCATTCTGCACTGTCTCAGAGGGTCAGGCACCTCCCAGGGAAGCAGCATACTGGGAATGCAGTACAGAGACTTCCAAGTAATTGCACACATTCTGATCCCAAATGGACCGGGCTAGACCAATTCTGCTTCAAGCTAGCTTGTAACAGCTCTATCAGCCGTACTGTTAACCCCCAACACACATAAATCACCAAAGTAATACCATGCTGACAGAACATCTGATGTTTTAGTTTAAGCTTAAGATCCCATTAGTTCCTGCTCTTTACACTCCACCAGTTTACCCACACCTATATGTACAAGTATTCAATTAGCACTCCTCTGCTCAAAACAGCTACACAAAGAACAATAAGCAGACATAAATCAAGTGTCTATAGAGAAGAACTCAAAAGGTAGGAAAGTCCAGAATTAATGGGGTTTATCCAACCTTTTGTTTCTCCATTAAATGTATATTATAACTCCTAAAAGGTCTAATGTAATCACATACTTTTTTTTTTCTTCCTGGATTAGACATACTCACTGAACAGAAGGAGATACTTGATTAAAAAATAGCTGTGCTGTTTTACGCTTAAGGGGTTTTCTTCTGTTCTCAAACAGCTTGAAGAGTCTGGCTCTTTTACTACTTTGAAGACACAAATAATCTCACAGGTTTTCCTACGCTGCTTATTGCTATGGTATTGACATGCTTTACAAACAGAATAATTTCATAGCAATGCAGGAGACATAAGACATTACTTCCTTTAATCAGAGAGACAAAAAAAAATTCCTAAGAATCACTCATCTGGGCTTGAATTTTGACTTTTCAGAGTATTTGGCACTATTTTGTCCTCTGTGTTTTGACTGACTGTGGTGGTAATGAAAGATATTCTGGTCTTCAGGTGCATCCTTTTCCCCCCTGCCCCCCCACACCCTCTTCCTTTTTGCCGTCTTTGACGGGCAATGTGGTTTGTCCTAAGCTAAGAACACCTGGTGGACTTTGCAGAAGGAACTGTCTGGATGCTCTCATTCCAGTGATGGGGAAGCTGATATGTTGCTATTCACTTTGGTGCACACTGGCCTGAAAAAGTATATAAAATGCACTGGTAATATTTAAATAGATATTGACAATAAATCTAAACATAATCATCCACCTAATCATTGTGTCCTTCTCATGCCCGGCTCAGAGCCTTGTCCCTACTCTGCAACACTGGCTTTAGTTACCGATGTAAATGTGTAATGCTTTTGCAAGGGAGACTGAGAATCTCACGCTGAATAGCAAAAATCTGTAATGACAGCAATTTCAGCTGCTGATGACAATACAGCAGGGGTAGAACCCAGTTCTCTACACCAGTATTACCTAACTTGTCTTGAAATGATACTTCAAATAAGGCAGGAACCTCAGAAGACATCCTGGTTCCCACATTCACAAAAAATGAGAGAAATTCAGCAACAATCACATGCCTTCACCACATAATCCTCTGCAGAGCTGCACAACAGACACTTCCACAAGGGTGAAAAAAGGAGATTGCCCAGGCCATCTTTTTCTTATTCCTTCAATTATAAGAGCTTCAATTTCCCACTTCACTAACAAAACAGTGTTTTATGCAAAACCTGTTATGTTTTCAGTGAACAACTCTTATCTCTCCTCCCACTACTGGCTTCCCCAGAAACAGAAGTGAATAGCTACAATATTTGAAGTGAGAGACTAAAGATTTTGAGAAGAGAAAAGGAATCTTCAAAGACATAGCTCTTAAATACAATTTATGATTTTTCTGAAGCTTATAACTTGACCAAATTTGTGGCAATTTTCAAAATAATAGTCCAATGGTACCCACAGCACAAAGGCTACCCATCCCCTAAATTTCAAATTCATACTATATAGTTTGAATATTTAAAATAAGGGTCCTCCAGATAGAGATTCAAGATATTTTGGCCATTTTGGCTGAAAGTAAAAGTAAACATAGGTAATCTGAGGCAGACTTTGGCATTTTTGCCTTCAAATAATTGTATTTCACTACTGTGTGCCACAGCATGACTGCTCCAGGGCTGCACCTTGACTTCAGGGTTCTGGCACACACAACTACACCTTCAGGAAGGCCCTGTCCGGCCTTTTTGTTACCTTCTCTCAGTACAGTAAAACACAAATCCTTCTCTCAATGCACATCTCAAGTAACAAGGCCTCCATTAAGAAACTCATGACCCTTCCTGGGCTAGATGGAACAATTTCTAGATAGACCAGAGACTACACAGTGCTTCCTAAGATAGGGGATAGAAAATCCATTCTCAGCAATGCTGGTTCACCTAGTCTTGTTTCCAAACTAAATATAGAAACACATAAACCAATGCCCATTTTTGACTTAAATTAATTGCAAATACTTTCTTCCCTGTGATAGAGACTAGTATCACAACTCCTACAAGCATCTGAAAATGAGAGAGAGAATAAGCTACTTTTCCAAAATAACTGCTCATAGTCTTAACAAAAACCAACAAAGTCATACAAGAATTAAAAAAAAAAAAAAATGCACAGATGCTCAGACTCATTTTTTCCCCATACCATCACTACCATGACAACTCTACAAAAAGTATGATTTACTTATGAAATATTGTCTTCCAGACTCAGATGAAGAAATGAATTGATGAATTGGGGTTTTGATTCAAACTTGGGGCAGTGTATAATTGTATGAAGGTCATTTTTATTCAGCAAGACTCTGGTTTATAAGTAGACACATGTGTGTTTATGTTTGTGAGCATACTGTGTATAAGCATCTGCTGAAGGGAAAAGAATTCTGGCTGATATTTATACAGCTGAAGCAAGGTTTATATACATTACACATCCTAGGTCTGGAAAAGAGAGAGTATGCAAACAAAGGGGAAAAAAAAAGACAAATGTTGATGACTCTTCCCTTCTCCTCTTGAAGGAATTCTAATTATGAATAGATGAGTAAACCACAAGCTAGAAATGTCCTCAGACATGCTCTGTGCTTCACTTTAACATCAACTGTTTTGCTCAGCTATCTTGCTCAGAAATCAGACTCTGCTACCAAACACAAATGCGTTCAGACAAAGGGTGGGACGCTTTCTTTCAAAGGCATGGCTAGTGACATGAAATGATCTCTACTTTGCCCACCCTTCTCCATAATAATACTCCATAATAATAATGTGACTGTCATTCTCTTCTCATTAAATTAGTCACTTCGACTTCCCATGCAATACATTCTCTTCCCCTCCTCTTCCTCAGTCTTGATAAATCTCCATGTGACTCAGGCGTCCCATAATTCTGCCTAATTGGTTTCAGCTGTCATTTTTGAAGCTGGAATGCACGGAGAGCCCGGGGCTTGTGAATGGAACAGGAAGCACTTCCAACTTCATTTCCATCATGTAAAACCAGCAATGTGTAAGAACCCTCCCATTAAAACAAAACCGGGAGGATTTGGCTGCCGGCGATGCGGTCGTGCAGCAGACAGATTGTGCTGCTCCACTGAGGCAGCGAGGCTGTTGTGAGCCATTCCTCTCTGCTCAAAGGAGAGCACACATTATTTATGCCCTAGCAGCTTTCCTGACTAAAATACTCTCCCTTTTGTCACCAACAAATTCTTAAACCGATAATATAATTTACCAATAAAAGGATGGGTACCAGGAATATTTAAAGTGACAGGAGAACAAAAAAAAAGTTAATTCCTTTTAAATGGCATGTATCCTCTAACCTAAGCGCTCTGCAGATTACTGTGCCACAGTTTAAACTTATTTCATGTCACTGGTATCTTCAAAAGTGTCATAGACTCTCATTTTCATGTATTTCTGTGGCTTTCTAGAATTCAATCTTCTCCCTCTATGAGATGACACGGTGTTACCCATGCTAACAAAAAAATACCATGCAAGGTATCTCTGGGTGATACCTAACCAACTTCCAGCAAAACAGCAGCAGGCAACAGCACCAGCTGGGCTGAGCAGCAGGGGAAAGATCTATATTAGGGATTCAAGGAAGAAAATCTGCCCCACAAGACACTCATAATGAAAACAATTCTGCTAACAGATGTTTTTAGTGCCTTGGATTTCTATCACACTGTCAACAAAGATAAGTATACTTCAAAATACATGAACAATACTGTATAGAAAAGGAGACTAGATGCTGGGGGAGTACATAATGCAGATAGAAACATATCTGAAAATCCCACAGAGAAAAAGGGATACACAGTTGTCTGATTTTGGCTGTTACTAGAAAAGATAAATTTATTTATGGATACAAAGCCCCTGTTCATTTCACAGAGAATAATCTGGTTCCTTACAGACAAGTGCAACACACACCACTAAGGAAAAAATTACTGAATTAACTAAGAGATCTTCAACAAAATACAATTTTCTAAAGATGCCAGTTTATCCTCCTCCCTATTCTCTGTCCACCTTAATAATTCTATCAGCTTTGTCTTCTTAGTAAATCAGGTTAGGGAGACAAAACCCACTTAATTTTGTGAGATTATCTGAAGAAAAGAATGGCATTACAAAAAAAATAAGCAGGAACTCCTGTTTAGTGTGATCAAAACCTAGCACCCAGCTTGTGCAAACTGTGATGGACTTAGAGACCACAAAATCTACAGAGTTGAGACAATTTTTGCAAGCTCTAACACATGTGCCCACAAGGATGGGCATGTGCACTTTTTCTCTAATTTGTTATGTCACTGAGCTTCCACAACACTGACCACAATACACACATCTAACAAACAAACATAAACATAATAAAAATTTGAAGTTACAAAAACGTTTCTTGTTAGACCATGGAAGATACCCACAGGCTCATGGTGAGAGAACTTGCCCCAGGACCACGTAGGCAGAGCTCATACATGGCAGGGAGGCTGAAAATCTTTTACATCATAAAACTATAAACATAAAAATACCTGCAATTATTGATTTATTCATTCTGACTTCAGGACTTTTTACTACTTTATTTTGCCAGAATTGCTCATCCCAAGTTTCTGTTTTTAAAGATTGCATAAATGTATTTTGATCAATATGACTAAATTAGTACATAGCTACATACTTTGTTCAGGAAGGAAAAATCTATTTCTAAAATTTAGAATTATGGTAGTAAGTTCTGGACTGGTGGTTTGTTTGCTTGTTTGTTTGTTTGTTCAATCTGCATGGAATAAATCAGAGCTTCACATTTTAAGAGGAATTAAGACTTACAACCCATTTATTAAAGAGAGACTGTGAAAAAGTTTAATTAGACTGGACAATCTCTAGTGCAAATTGAGATACTGTCAGGTTTCACCTCAGAGGAACTAGGCAATGCCAGTTTATGACAGAAATAAAAAGATAAGGAATATGTGGGATGGCACCAGAACTACTGATGATAGAGGTGTGCATAAATCTATAACACAGAAAAAAATAATTACTAAAAAACCCAACCAAAAAACCAACACACACTAACAAACAAAAAGTGCACAACTAGGAGAATTTCTTTTTGTAAACATTTTTAAAGTAGTAAAATAAACTCATATTTTTTCTTCAATTCCTGACACAGGAAAGCAACAGCATATTAACTTCACTGAAAGACTGAAAGGGTTCATATTTTGCTGATAAAAATTATGATGCAGAAAGATACATTTAGAAAGGACTTAAAAATCATACCCATATTTACTATCAATGACAGAATTCCGTTGATTATTTGCCTAAACTCTCTTTTAAAAACTCACAGTATTAGACAAACCATCACCCTATAGTAGGTTCTTATGTGCTCTATTATTGTTAGCATGAAAGGGGCATTCCTTGAGTTTAATGTTTCTCTTCCTTACTGTAATTTCAGATTTTCTTTTTTTATCCTCTTTACCATTCACATAGAAATAGGTCACTGACTTTCTCTATGATATATTTAAAGGTTGTAACTGTCTCATCCTTTTTTTATCCCCAAATCTTAAGAGCCCTACTTACTTTGACTTTTCCTTAGAAGGCTTTATTCTTGATGTTTACTCATCCTTGTCTTTTTCCCCCTCAGGTCTCCAGCTGATTCATGTCTTTCTTGTGTGTACAAATTTACCCTTTAGGATGGTGGCCTTACCTGTATTAAGTAGAGTGTCATCACTGGCATGTCTACTATGCACATGCATCTTACTTACTACCTTAAGTCCGGGTTTTTAATGGACTGCAATGACACTTGAATTTTGATCTGTAATTAAGGGAAAAAACTAATTGGGATCTGTCAGAAAGTAGAATATCTCATGGGATCTCCAGTGTTCCATCCGTCAGCTCAACTCTGGATGTTTCTTATGCTTTGATTTTGTTGTGTATATTGTTTTGGGAGGTTTTTTTATACTTACATTGAATGCAAGTGTTAATACTTAATAAAAAGAAGAATAAATAATAGATAATAATTATTAAATGGTGCACAGCACATTTAACCAATATTTATCAACCATTAGTAAATTGTACAAAAATTGGTGATTCAGATACACATAGCATTCCAGTCTGTTGGATTGTAAATCTTGATTAATTTTATTAATACACCTATTCATCGGCATGCGCCCTCCATATGAAGGCTACACAACATCTGGAAATCCTGCAAAGACAGGATCACAGAATCACAGAACATGCTGAGTTGGAAGGAAGCCAAAAGGACCAGCAAGTCCAACTCCTGGTTGTGCGCAGCACCATCCCCAAGAGCTACACCACGTGCTCAAGAATATTGCATGAATAACATCTGCCCTTGCTAGACGTGTAAACTTCTTAGCCTAGCAGGAGTATTTTTATTTAAATTTAAATATAATTTTTTATTCCTTCTTTCCTACCATTTCCCATGTCTGGCAGAAAATTTACCTCTCAGCAAAGCACAAAACAATTTCCTCCTGAAATCCCACCTCAATCCCTCCCTACTGAAGCCTATTCTGTTTGCATTCACATAGAAATATAGGCACATAGGCATTTCCAGCCTAAACTTGGACATCAGCAGCAGCTGTCTCTGATCCGCTCATTAAAACTTGAAAAACAAGGCTTTCCCAAGAGCAGTATTCCCTTACTGCCTTATTGTCTCTTCCCAATAGTACGGGATTTCCTTTCTCTCTGTTTACTCTCAGCCTCCTTCTGTCATCTTTTTGCCTGCAATTTAAGCAATGCAACTTGAGGCAAGCATGGGGCACGAGGCAGGGTTACACTACAGGGGAATAGCTCCTTTTCTGGTCAGGGTAAACAGAAACTACTAAATTCATCTGCTTGCATGCTGGGAGCCCTCAGTGGCTCTGCTCCTTGCCAGGGAGGACAAGCACCTTCACAGTAAGCAAGGGTGGTGGAGGGACCTGGCTTGTTGCAGAGCTTCACTACCTTTCAGTTCTTGATCACCATAGCTGGACAGGCACCTCAATTTCAAACAGGAAGAAAATCACCCATCATTTCACTTTCACACCAAAATAATGTAGTTCAGTCTCCAAATAGGTTTCACTTTAAGTCAAGGATTAGAAGACCTCTCCTTCCTTCTTGTGCCCAGTTTCTCCCTATGTATTACACGTCACTGAAGGATCCCAGTGATAAGAGCTCAAAAGCAGCTCTGGGACACTACTGATTTTCCCTGCTCTCTCACCCACTAAAAAATGTGGCTTTTTTGGTTTGTTTTCACAATCAACCCATCATACCTTTAGTTTTAACATGTGCTCCCTAGTAAAATAAATAAAAATGGAAAAACAACAATAATGTTCAATCCAAATTATCAAAAGTTAAAAGAAATTGAAAATTTTCAATGGAAAATTTTTTCATCCTCACAGGTAATCAATTTTGCACATTTTCTTATATTATACTATGTAAGTATTGTGTAAGACAAATTTGTCCCAAGACAAATTCAAAATCTCAGCTGTGTAATTCTTAATTCTGATGAAGAGTATATATGTCAATTTGTGATAAGCCATAAAATGAGAAACTCACACCAATTTTTTTCTCAGAGGAAATGGGAGGGAAATGTAACTAATGAACTTTATTAAGTAAACTCATTGTATAACAACCTATTTTAGCTGCTGTAATGAAGCAATAAAAATTAAACATTCTTCTTTAATGGAAAGTAATTTTTAGAAGACAAAACATACACAAATACTAAAATAGGCAAGGCAATTGAAAATGCTTGGGTTTAAATTACATTATTAGATTACTCTGGAGCTTTTTCACTGTTGAGGCAGACATAATATTGCTCATTACTCATCCTTCCAATTATGAGTATCTCTTCTTGCTGCAAACCTAGCTCATAAATATTGAAACCATGATGTAAAGTATTGCTGTACAAGCTCACTTTTACATGCCAGGAATAGGACGAGCCGCTGGTTCATTTATTGATAATAATATACTTACATAATTATGCATAATACTAAAAACTTCATTATCATTCTACCAAGCCTGTAGCAAATACGTCTTGCTTAGGATAGCATTTCAGCAATTAAATGTTTCTAAATTCAGTCATCTTCCTTCTAAATAAACAAGTGAAGCAGCAAATGGTAGCAGCTAATGATCATTTTAGAGCAAACAGATGTGAACCCATCTTCAGAGATCTCCCAATATGTCTGAGATCTCACCTGTAAAATTCACCACCTCCTTGGGCAAAGCTGGCTGTGTCAGTGACACTTGCACTAAAGCCACAATCCCCATAAGATTGCCTAAACCAACACCTAAACAGAGCCTGGTGAGGAAGGGAACAAAACTTCTGTGAACAGTTGCACACCTCCACTGAACCGTAAAGCTGAACTGACCTTTTACTTTGGGAAGTCACTGCAGTCTCAGACTGCAGATGCAAAGTGTGTCAAAATTTTATTTTCGGGTCTTAACTTAGCACATCCCAGTTAATTATACAGAAATAATTTTCTTTCCCATTTATACATGAAAGACCATCAGCCATTCAGGTTTTGTAGAGGAAATTCCAAGCAGCTCATTCTCAAAACTCCCCAGGTAATAAGCAATGGCTCTCAGTCATCCAGAGATAAAACTGAGCTCTAAGCATCCTCTGCAATACGCTGATGTAAGAGTCAACAAAGAACACACAGAAATTATGCCTTTGTAACAAGGTACTGTATTCTAAACTACTTTTGACTAAGTTCTGTCATTCAAAAGGAGTAAGCTCCCTTTCTCTTCTTCCACATAAATGTACAGCTCCACATTCACCACCAAAATGTTTATATGAAGAATATAAACTTGAACTGTCAGACAGAATTTTTAAAGATTGCCTTTTCTTGGCTTTGCAGACCACCAAGCTTGAAGTCAAAAAACTGTCATGTTTTCATCTGACAGACATACATACTGGAAAAAAAGCTAATTTGAGGGTCCCAGAGAATTTAAAGACTGATATATTCCCTTTCAGAGGGTATTCTGCTTTCAGCATTTCACTTATTACCATAATGCATTTTGCAATGAAAGATGCCGCATGAAATTCAATTTCATTCTATTCTTTCAGGGTCAATGCTGAAACCAAATACCTCTGATAACCTCAGACATTTCACCAGTATTATTTTCCCAACCTAGCAACCCAAAGTTTTCATTTTCTGCAAACTCTCAGATCAATAACTGTTCATTCCTAATTTAGTCATGATATCTTTTATTATGTTTGAAAAGGTCAGTAGTGATCAATGGCAATAATGTATCAGTTCCATGATATCCCTTTATGAAATAAGTAAAATTCAATCCCTTTTAGGTTAGGATTCAGTCATTCAAAAATGTACACCCCCATGTAATTTTAATCACGTGAATATTTTGACTTCTTTCAGTGCAAATTACTCATATGATTGAGCTAAACCACATACAGGTGTTAAAATAACAACAAAACCAGCCATTACATATACAGAGCTCAGTAACACCAATTATACAGCTAGATTGCATACTCAACCAGCCAAAATTTGTACATTTAAATGAGCAACTGTAATTTTTGCTTCTGCACATTCTCATTATGCACTGAATGGAAGCTTTCTAACCAAAGGAACAAATGAGATCCTTGCAATCATGCAATTAAAACCTGTATCATGCACACCCACAAGAATTCAGTTCAGGTTAGGAGGCCATTCTCAAGCATTATCAGATAGCATTCACTGTTTAATCAGACTACAGCTTTACATTTCCGAACAATGAAAACAGACTTTTGTTAAGAAATTCTGTCAATTCAAGGCACAGGGGCATGTTATAATGTCATTATTATGCAATCTTTAGGCTGTTTGGAGAGAATAAAGTATCCTTCCTTTCTTCCCCAGCAGCACCTTGAGAGACTGCCTACCAACTTAAACACTAAAATATTACTTGGATCAGTTGCTAGAAACCATTACTAAATGAGATTCTCAAACAGCCTCAATGGCCACCAAACACCATGGGAACCAAAATGTGCAACCACCAGCAGGGTTGGTCCCTTGTTGAAAAACAGCTAAGTGAATCCAGAAGAATGTGCCACTGCATGAAGCTTAATCTGTGTCTGTACATGGCTGGGAGCCAGAGTTGTAAACAACCTGCCGAAACAACCTTACTAGATAGAAAATCCAGAAACTTGCATCGGTCTAATAAGCAACATGTAAAATCCAGCAATTTGAAATTAGTGTAATAGGCAAACCCATCTATTTTAGTGAGAAACTTATTCTGTACATCTAATTTCTCAACCAGCTCCAAAGAATTACAGCTAAATACAGCTGCTGATAAATGGGACTACAAAATGTATTCATGTAAAGATATGCAAGTAAGTGTACACTGACCATTACATTAAATCAAGTATCAAGGCTTTTCCTATGTTAATTCAGTGCGTAAGTCAGCAGCAGAAGAATTACTGATTATAAGAAAATTAATTAAATTTTTATTACTGTTCCAATACCTGAGGTAAAAAAAAAAAAACTGTATCAAATGCTCTGCAGACTGCTGCAGCTGAATACCCTCACCCTCACAATGTAGCACATTTACGTAAATACACAAGGTGAACGGCTTCTTCAGACAAGATTCTGTGATGCTGTGTGCATTAGCATGTAAAAATTAAGGCCTGCCCCCAAGAAATACACAAAACAATTCCTGTCTTAAGCAGGGATGTATTTGGAGTAATGCTGGCAATCACTGTACTTTATAAACACAGTGTCTCACAGACTACAATACAATGACTGATATGATACTGAAAATCTAACGGTATTGAAACTCATTTGTCTCTTTTAAATTACATGCTCTTGGACCCATCTGTGAAAACTGGGAGGTTAATTATGATAGTACATTGCATAATTCCACAGCTAAATGCTAAAGTAGTTCTACATAAATGCCATATGTTTGTCTTAGAAAAACTAAAAAGATTAATTAGGAGGCCAAGGCCAGTACTTTGGAAAGTAATACTCTCAACACAATTAGATCCTTACATTGCCTACTATGTAAATTGAAGTTTTAATTAATAGTTAAAGCATTAGTCATGGCAAATTTAAAAACATCCCAAATTCTAAATTGCATGTACCAGACATTGTTTTACTGACACTGCTTATATAAAGACGCTCTGCACAAGCCAATCACAAAAAAAAAATTAAACTTGATATATGCTTTTCATTACGGAGCATATACCTGTTAAGCATTTCAGTCCTGACCTCTCTACACTATTCTCACCTATTTAAAGTTACCTGATCACATCAACAAAGAAAAAGCTCCAACAAACCAACCATAACTAGGAAGCAGAGTAAGTATGAAAAGTCCTTCAAGAGCCCTATCAGCCATTTCTCCATCTCTGAATCTGGTTTAGCCCAGCTTTCCACTTTTAACTGACTGCACTAGAAAGCAAAATCTCTTACAACCATCAGTCTCCCGAATGAAGTAAAGGGTTATTTTGGCCTGACTCATAGACCACTGATGGTAAAGAGCATTTCCACAAAATTCAATACATTCTGGACAGTACCTAGAACAAACAGTCACTTTACTCACCACATATTCAAACACAAGTGTCAAGGTCTCCTTGGTGTGAATGATGTCATGAAGCAGCACAATGTTTGCATGTTTCAATCCTTTCAAAAGAGAAGCTGAAAAGCAAAACATACATGTTATTTTAAAGAGTATCCAGATATTTTATATTGATTTTCTCTCTTTTTTCAGTGACTTAAATGAGCTTCATAACCTGGCAACCAATAGTTGTACTTTAGTATCTTCTATGTTCATGAGTTCCACACATCCAGTTTTTGAAGATCACACCTTCCCATTCAATGCTATTTTCTCCACCTTGCTGGTCAAACTCAGTCTCACTCTGAGGCCAAAATGAGCTGGAGCAAGAGATGCTTTCTTTACACAGCCTCCTCTAAGTGAATCACTCATGTCTGAGCAACCAGACAACAAGAGCACTCCTACACTCAAAGGTATTTTTTTTGTCTCAGATAAAAGTCAAGCATGTCTTTTCAAAATATAATCTTTCCTATCCAACACAACAGAGTTGCTGTCTAAATTAAGTGCAGCATCTATCCTGAGAAACGGGTTTTAAGCAATAATTCTCCTTTCTCTCAAATATAACAGAGATTTAATGAATCATTTGTATTAGCCCATGAGAATAAATACATGGCATTGTCTCACTATATCTTTAAATGGTACTAGCTCATGTCTCCAGAAAAGACAAAGACTTATCTAGTGAACTTTCAGGTAATCTCCTTCACTAATTTTTTTTGCAACCTAATACATATTTAATGTTCATTCCATATTACATATTTAATGTTCCACAAGACATGGCATATTTTAGCAATATATGCTGACAAGCCATGTGTTGTTAACAATGTCATTCTGTCATCAGTGCCTTGTCATCTCATGCATACATCTGAGCAGGACTATCAGTCACCCTAGCAAGTAAATAATAGATACAAAGACATGCAAATGAGTGACATATTTCTAAATTGAATAATGTGGAACTTTCTTCTATCACCCCCCTACTTTTGTCAAGGAAAAAAAATGAAAGACCAAATGTGTGTCTCAATCCTTTACTGTGCAAAAAGGAAACTACAGAGCTTCCACAGCACTGTTTACCCCTTGCTGTCCTATTCAGGGTTTTCCATCGGGCTGAGCTAACTCCAGGAGTCATGTGGCTTTGAATTAAGATAAGTACATATCATCTCTCATACTGGTCTTCGGGAGATCAATCTGACAAGTTAATCACTCTTAGGAAGCAACACAAAAGCAACATGGCATCTGGCTACATCAGTGCTCCTCCACAAGCATCCTTAGCATCAAACTCTGGAGTTCATCCTAGGCAGAAGGCAGACAGCAAAGAGGAAAATATCATAAAGCTGCTTCAAAGAGAGTATCATCACAGACATCATGAAAACAGGACTGCAAACCTGCAAAAAAGCTCTGTGACCAAGAATGAGGCAACCCTACATCCTGGCTGAAGAGGTGAGAAAAAAAATTTCAAAAGAACTTGCTTTGGCCTGCACTCCACAGCTTATGCAATTTAGGGAGCCAGCACAGAGGAGTCTTTCCTGTGCTCTGATTTTGTTGCCACTGAGCTGTAAAACAGTTACTGTAAATACAAATAAGAATTTTAAGCATTTAATCAGTGCACACCCAGAAACTGTTAATATTCCACAAATTAAATAGAGGCCTTTCTTGGAAAGGGAGAGCTGTGAGCAATTTTCATGGGATCCTCGTCTTGGAACTTGGACAATTTCTTGGAACTAAAGCTCAGAGAGATTTGGAAATGTTTGGGGTTTTTTAAAGACAATGATGAGAAATTGCTACTGGAAAAAGGTATAGATGCAAACAAAAGATAAAGAACAACTGTTTTGAAAGGTACCTCCTGACAGAAGCAAGAACTTTTAACCCAAGGAAACATTAAGAAGAGCTCACCTGGAGTAACAGGTTTTTAACAGCTCTTTTCTCAAACCTTATTGAACAACCATACATTCACAGACACCTTCCTCCTAGCAGAGCCTGTGTTGAACTTTAACAGTATTTATGACCTCTGTCAGCTTTTGCTGTTCAGATCATCACCTGAAACCTTTAATTCCTCTAGTTGGCCATTACTTTGTTGCTAGAATCTTTATATGGGTCATTAAAACTTAAACAGTACATTGAAAGCAGCTTACCTCGAGGTCTTTGCAAATACTCTTTCCCCTTCAGTCCCCTCCACCACTCTTATTTATCTTCTCTAATATCCAATTCTCCCCTTTTACAGCCTCAGTAATCAGCATCTGCCATATATTACAAGAACTACACCTGCAGGGGGAAATTTCTGTCTCCTCCATTAGTGCAAGTGAAATACAGTAGGTAATATAGCACAGAGCGCAAAATCATCTTAATTGCACTAATTTTACACTACAGAAATAAGCAATTATGCTATCAATTTATGAGAATTTTGTGAAAAAACAAACATAACTGGTGAAAGTAAGAGAATTGCCCCACCTATTCTTCTGTCAGGACTTACCATTAAGATTGCCTGTCCTGTGAAAACACTGTTTTGTTTCTTTAAAAAAAAGGGAGGGGGGGAGGAAATGAAAAAGAGAAAAAAAAGTTGTCTGAAATAGGAAAGCTATTTCTTCTCCCACAGAGTACTTTAAAAACAAAATGAAATATGAACCATAATATGGAGGTTTTTTTCCAGAAAAACAGCTTTTCAGAACAAATGACCTATACACCTCCTCTTTTGGGCAGGTTTTTACTCAGAGGCGATAGAACTTTGAAGGAACTCCACTAATTCAAAGACAAAACCCAAAAATTCACATCCAAAAGAACAAAAAAGAGTCCAGAGAATCTGTCAGCATCAACTTGACACAAGGCTGACTTTACCTTTGAAGCTGCCAATGCAGCTGCTACTGGAGCTCAGTGAGAAGTCAGGTGCTGCTGTGCCTGGTGTTACTTCTAGAACAAAATAATTCTGTCAGAGAAGGCCATCTCCATCCAGTGATTATTACCCACAGATTTCACGTAGAGTTGCTTTTCTTTTAAGACAAAAAAACTAAAATGTTGTTGAAAAAGAATAGCAACATCTCACAGAAGTGGGACCAATGTACCAGCACTCACTGTATTCTTAACATGTATTTTTAATAACAAAATTATACAATGCTGCCTCAAGAGTACTGGCACTCTTTTTTTACCCTTGGTATGAAATGTAAGATAAACAGATGGCAGCACTTTTAATTAATTTCTCCTAAGAGTTCTGAGAAGGTACAGCAGCAAGGAATGTTAAAATTAATTTTTAAAACACTTTGGACAAAGTATTATATGAGTTTGAATGGCCAGATGCTTGTTCTGTCACCTGTGTTTGCACAGTCCCACACAGCAAATTCTAAGAGGGAAGGTGAATTGTTGGCATACTTCAACAATTAACAGCATCCCAGATGATAATTCCTGTGACTTTTACACAAGCTCATGATCTGAGTCGCTAAATGTACCAACACTCCACACTTTCCATCAAGGGCTAATAACCATATTTGCATACTTAAAGGAAACACATTGCATTTGCTTGAATAACCATCACAGGCTTCGCTTCCAACAAGGGGATGCTCTCATCTATTATGAGCTCCTGGCAAGCTGCCATATCGCTTGTGCTGGTCAAGGAGGTTCTTGCTGTTCCCAGATGAGCTGGATTCTAAAGTACACTCACTCCACAAGCAAGGCAAGCCAGATGGACTGCAGCCAACTCTTACCCAAAACCTGAGTAGCATCAGTAAATCAGGGCTTCACTCCCTGCGGGGTTTACGGCATCAACTCAAGCCTGACACTCCATTAACAAAGCCTTGTGACTTTTAGATCAGCCTCGGCTTGGGAGTGTTTTGAAAAAGGCTATTCCCATATCTCATAAAGTAATGTTTCACAGCTATATGATAAATTCAACAAAAGCAATTGTTACTATTGACTACCAGGTCATATGGAAGAACATTTCACTAGCAAAGCTAGTAGTTTGGGACATGGTAAGTACATTAAGCTTGAACATTAATTATGGTCCTTTGATCATCCATTCAGTCTTTCAATCCCTGACTATTATTCTACTCTCACTTTGTGAAAAATCACAAATCTCCACTGTGGCCCCAGACAGAAGGATAACGCGTGATCTTCAAACTGGCTGATATTTCAGTGACCTGGAAGCTTTTCTCAGCAGCCGCAGAACTCAGCCTCATGCTGCTAATATGCACCATAATGTACAACTGCCGCTGATGCTCTCTCCTATTTCCACATTTTCAACATTTTTCTAAGAAGTATAACTATAAAAATACCTGCTTTCCTCAGTAGCTGGGGCGTCCTCTGGGTTTACCATGCACCAGTGCTAACTATTGTTCACGCTGCTACTCATATGCAGTGCTCACCCTTTCTCACTGCCACTCCAGGAGGATTTCTCTCATCAGGAGACTTTTGAAGACTGCACACCATGGAAGCTTGCACTTCTCTAATGCTGTTAATACAACTGTGCATCTTTGCTGCCCTGTTGGATTTCTGAGATGCCAAAGAACACACATTCTAGTCAGTCACACAAATCTGTGAAAGCAAGTAAGCTGCTGTGCTTCAGAGCCAAACAACTTATCTTTAAAATTCTGCAGCTTGTCACACTCTGCAGACACAACGGTGCTCTCTGTCAGAGTGCCAACTCCCTCACATACACAGTTGGGATCAGTCTCTGAGCTCTCCTGGAAAGGCATCCTTAGTGAGAAAACTTTCATAGGGCTTTTTTCTTATAATCATGTTTTCTGAACAAACACACTCAAATGTGTCTTACTGCCTGTACAAACTACAGTTCTGCTTCTCTCCCAGCAACTTATTTTCAATCTATACGTCTTTCATAGCAATTTTTAAAATTTGGCCTGAGAGCAGAATGTCCCTTATGCTTCTCATCCACTTCCCACACAGCAGGAACTTCTGTGTTACTTAGAATTCTACCACAGAGACAGGAATTCAGCACTCTGTTGGTTTTGCAGCAATAAATGTGCAATTATTTCCTCCTCAGAAATGCAGTCCCCAATCTACACTTTGCTATTTTCCAGTTCACCCATCTGAAATGATTTACTACGAGCAAATAGCTTTGCCTTCTTAGAACTCTAACATAACAAAATTCAATCCAGTGAAAACTGTACATCCTAGGTAAGACCACAGTGACCAGAAACTTCCCATCTTGTCACCACGGGATATATTCTGCAGAATGATCATTATTTATAGAACTTTTGTAATTCCAAGTAATTGATTTTAGAGCTGCCTACCTATAAACACATAGAATTGGTCAGCTTCCATTCTGATCTTAGTGGACACAATGCAATAAAGATATATGGGTCACTCTTCAGCTTGGAAAACTTTCTAGGAGGAAGTTTCATAGATAATTGCAAAAGAATTGGTGAGCTACAGAAAAAAGAACTAGCAGAACAGAAAACTTTAGATGGGTTATTATATAAGCTTAGCTCAATTACCTTCTTTACGACTAATTCCAACCTCATGAAAGTCCCTTCTAGATTTAACAAATTGTCCTTATTCTAGTTTTCAATAAGTCAAAATAATGACAGTCTGCCATTAAGAAAGCAAACGCTGCTTCACATGCTTGCAAGAAAGGACTTGGTAGTCCTTCAACTGTAGGTCACTTTGCTGGAGGGACTACATGAATCAAATTAGCTTCATTTACCTTCTCAGCCTCAATTCAGGCTTACATGAGTGACTTCAACTTTTAACCGAGTTTTTTATTTGTGAAATTTCTTTTTGCTGCTCCTCCTTGAAAGTATAGTGTGCTGTTAGAGAAGAAATACAGAAAAAGCGTGTGTGTTATAACACATAGGCACCTTCAAAGGTTCTTGTTACAGCTGCAGTCCCCTAAGCAAAAGGCAAGTCACAAACCTGCTAAAATCTCTTTGCCCATTGAACTGGAATAAAACACTGCAAGGACTGATCAAATAAGCTCTGAAAAGCACTACAATATATTATTCTAACAGTTATACAGAAAACTGCTGCCATATGAAATGAACGTCTCTTTCATTACATTCTAGATAATAATGTATGCATTGTGTATTGTTCCCAGTGCTCTTCCAACACAAGTACAGATGGAGGTTAAAAATCATGAGACATCATCCTATTAAAGCCAGACTCTTTTGGAAAGCAATTGCAATATTCTGCTCCTATCTTACAGCCACCAGTCATATTTTGCCTTCCCTATCCATTTCAGTATTCAAGAGGAGGAAACTGTGTAAACCAAAAATATGCAGTGCTTACAGAAAACAACTCTATAATGCAGGTAGGATGTGAAAGCAGGAACATTTCTATTACTTTTTGATGCACACATAGCATGACCGGGGCTAATAACAAAATCTATTTATAAAACCATCACCAGCTGGTTTTAGCCTTGTTATTGTGATGAATTTCAGACATTGTTTTCACATAAATATCTGTCTACCTTAGGATTACTTTGGAAGTTTTCAACCTAAACAGTTCCTCCCATCTCTCAAAAATAGGCTTTAGTAACAACTTTTGTAACCCATGGAATAACTTTCCCTTTGAAAAAAAGCCAAACCCCTCAACCCAGACTCAAAATCTGGGAACAAAGAGGCCTTTAAAATAGAAATACACCCTTTGCAATCTCTGTGAAACTATTCTAAATTTGGTCAAGTTAAAGCTTTGCAAATTGTCTCTTTGGGTCAGCCTGACTATCAGCAGTGTGAAAGGAAGGAGGAATACCAAAAAGGGGAGACGGCAGGCAGGGCTGTGATCCACAGTGGAAGCTAGGACAGCTGGGTAAGGAGACAGAAAAGCCAGAGGACAAATGAACCTTCCTTCACAGGTGGAAAAACGGAGGAAGTGGAAAGAGCACAAAGACAGGACAGCAAAGGGACAGGATGCAGAGCACAGGATGGGCGAACACTCACATTTGGGCGAAGTACACAAGAACCTGCAGACACTAGCATATATTCTCCACCGGTGTCCATACAAGAACTCAAGATTCCCACTGCTTTCAGCAGGAATCAATGAAAGTGTCTGGCAGTTTTCCTCATTCTTCTGCAATTTCAGTCTACAGAGAGAAGCACCCTTCAAAGTACCAGTTAACATTTCAGTTCAGGCAGGATGTGTTCATATGAGAGCTAGCAAATATAATGAAACACTGGAGCACAGATGCAACACCAGAAAATGGAATATAGATTTCCACTTGCTTTTTCAAACACTTGGAACATTACTTACAAAAATCCAAATTAAAATAAAGAATGCCAGGCCAAGTGCTCCAAACAGAGACGGACTACAATTACAGGGACTGCTGCAATGTGAACTCCCAGATACACATTCCTGATGTCACTACCATGAGATAAACCAGAGTTTCAGTTCACAGCTGCTTCACATCTACCTTGCATTTATCTCACACTTTGACAACCTGCAAATTCACATCCTAACTTCTCCTGCAATGGCCAATTAGCGTGCTTGTACCTATTAACTGTTCTCAGGTCTTTAATTTTTTTTCACAGAGGGAATAAGCAGTGGAAGGATCTTGCCCATTCATCAGAGAAGCTGAAAACTCCACCACATCCAAGACAGAAGAAAATCATCCTGATCTTTACTCTTACCTTACCACTGACTAAGCATCACTTTAAGTCACTCAAGCTGATAATATGACCATGTTCCTCATTTTCTGAACATTTCAACTTTTGATCTTCATTCACACTTACCAGAACTGCAGAGTGCATAGAATTATTACAGAACCCCAAGCAACCCTGTACACTGATATTACTCAATGTTATGCAAGTACTTTGAAAGTCATCTCAAAATCACAATTTAAAAGGACTCTCAGCAAGTGGGGTGCTGACAAGATGAACAAATATTTAAGTAGTCAGAGTAGACTGACGAGCGTTCTAGAAATTTTCAAAACCATCTGTGTTTTAGTAATGCACAGTAGGTGCCTATAGCTAGAGCCACCCATCAAGAACATTAAATTAAATTAATCGATCATCATCTGACACAGGCAGAGATCACACAGCAGGAGCAAACATGGTGCTGTTGTGTAATTAAGGAAAGAACAGTAGAAGTAGAGAGACCAAATTAAGTTTTCACAGGTAAACTTAATTCTGACAACTTTTGAATGATTGAATTTGCAACCATAATAAAGATCCTCTGCTGTAAATGGAATATCTGCAATATTAGTATTACACTGCCCAAATGAGGGAGTAAATAACCAAGTACCAGCACTGAACCTCATGCTCTGCTGAAGTCAATGGGCATTTTGTTACTCACTTTTACCAATGCATCAATATGACAAGAAATCACTTAACCTTATGTACCTGCAATGAATATTTTTTTGTACACAGAAGACAGAAAAGCATCATAGGAAATAATTAAATTGGATTGACATGAAACTCAGTTGCCTACCAGCATACTTGAGCCACTACTTACAAATGAGGAATTCTACAGAAAAGCTATTTTAGAAAAAAAATTACTTTTGCTCTATTTCTCAGTAGGCCATTTCCTTCAGGAAAAAAAAAAAAGAAAAAAAGAAAAAAAGAAAAAAGAAAAAAAAGAAAAAAGAAAAAAAGAAAAAAAAAGAAAAAAAGAAAAGAAGAGAAAAGAAAAAAAGAAAAAAGCTGCACGAAAAGCAGACTCATTTGTCAGCACACACTTCAGGCAGCAGAAAAAAAAGGCTTGTGGCATATGTCTAGCTATTTTTCAAAAACGGAGTGAGACAGGAGTCTTTAAAAGATCATGTCAATTTTCTTCTCCTGGGTGGGTGAGGCTCAACATGCCTCTTTGCCCGTAAGTGGAAAATAAAGCTGGAATGCTCATAGCATTGCTGTGTCTCTTGTGAAATGGTTTAGATAGTAAAGAAAGGCAGCCTCAGTAGAAAGCTAGCAAATAATTATTTTTCAACTATTTTAGCAAACAAAATCAATCACGGTGAAAAAAAGGCATACTCTTCTGTAACTGAAAAGAGAAAAACATGGAGTGTATATCGGAAAAGAACAAAAATTTCACGATAAAGCAAATGAAATCCACCCCCTGTGTAACTTGCCCTAAAAAGCAATTCAAAACAATGAACAATTAGGCTCTTGAGCATCATTAGAATATGAATGATATCTAGAACATTTTAAAAACATTTTTAAGGACAGGAAATAACCTCAATTCAGGCTAGATCTCTTTGATGCCTTTTATAAGATTTGTATTTGATTTTTCTTTCCCACCCAAAAATATGCTAAGCATGCAGATTACAAAATGGCAATGTTCCCTCAAGTAACTTGTAAACTAATTTCTACTGTGAAAAAAGCAATAGTGATGAAGCAAGCTTGCAGACACAATAGCAGCAAAATCAGTGAAGGTTAAATTCTTTTCCAGACTTAATTAGTTGAAAGATTATATCAGCAATATACAGTCATGCTTTACCACAGCAAATAAAGCCCTTTGGTGCCAGCACTGCTGGACATCCACTTTGCAAGCACATACTCTGAAAATACATTTTAAGTGTTATTTTCACATGTAAAGGCCCTATCAATTCACAAGGAGCAGATATACTGTCCTCCTTCTGCGATTGCCCTGTGGTCTCTAGGTACTGTCTTGGTTCTCACCCCATCACTGAACTGTCATTCACTCTTGCACTTCATAGTACCCATCAACAGTGTTAGTTGAATTCAAGGTGCATGCAATGGAGAGGAAACAGAAAAACTGGGAGCCCCTGGATTTTTGCTTTATTCACCCCAGAATGTAACTATATCCAAATCAGTATGATTGCAAACTTTACAAATTTGCATTTAAATGACAGCGGAGAGCTGTTATTATCATGTCACTCTCTAGAGCAGCATGTGCTTACTGAAAGGTTGGGGATATTGTTTAACTTGGAAATATGTGATATACAGGACAAAAATTTTCATTTAAGCAAAAGATAGCAAGTCCTGTATGTTTCTTTATAAAGAAGCTGTCCCTCTTAGAGTGCAGGAGAGGTGCTAGAACAGAAAAGATGAGCTGCAGGAATGTCTCAGCTTCAAGGAGTTGACAGCCATAGCTGACAGTGACAGGGTGATGCAAAAGTTAAGTGATGCTCAGAGGAGACCTAGTAGGTAAGGTAGTGATTTCTATCCTCCTACTTTTGCTAAAAACATACCCATAATTTTCAAGTACAGATTCAAAATTACCTGTGTAGATGCATGACATGAATCAAACTATGGATCTAAATCATAGTGGAAGCCATTCTGAGCAATGACATAATTAAAGTTCTCCTAAGAAATGTGAGAAAACACATTAAAAGGATCTTCGAGCATAACCCATTAACACCACAGGTGGTAGGATTTTTTTTTTTAAAGGACAGCTCAACAGCTTGTCTGTCTACTACATACAGATATAAAACATCCAGCCCCCTTGAAAATATACTCAGTTCTTCCATCCTGTTGTGTCATTCATCAATTATAATTACAGCAATTTACTGTTTGCTTTTCCAGATAAAATTCTTTTTATAGAATCATAGTAATTAACAATGACAGTAGCAAAATTGATAGCCCTGCTTCTTAAAGTACCTGTTCCTCTAAAATGACACTACTGCCTTAACAGACTTAAACAAATATCCTCATCTTTTCCAATTTGTCTAACAGTGTTTGTTCCAGCCAAAACAGGTCAGCTCTTTTCCAAGAGAGAACTAGAGAACAAATATGCTCTTTAATGCTGCTGACCTTTTTTTTCAAACAGTTCTCTGAACTCATTCATTGAGAGGTGGCCTTCAAAAGTTAGACTTGAGGTCAAAGAAATGCTTTTTCTAGTTTCTGTGAAAATTTGTCCAGTTTCCCAAAGTTTACATCCTGCCAGTGGAAAATTGTACTTTAAAGCTGCACTTAAGCAGCTAAAATCTCCCAGATAATCCATCCTCCCTGAGCATGCTTAAACATTTAGGTATTTGGCAGAAACAGAAGTTTGAGCCAAGAAATCTGGAATACAACACCAGTTATAGATAGGACAGGGTCATCAGGAGAACAATTCTATCAGTTTCCCCAAAATCCCAGTCATGAACCTGGTTTTGGCTGAATGCATCTCCAAATCCTGTGCTCCATTTCTGCTCCTCCCCCCTCACCCCTGCTAATAACAAAAAGGGTGGGAAATGCTAGCCCTGTCCAGTTAGATTCCCCATTCTCCATGCCCTAGGCTCCTGACTGAGGCCAAAGTCTTCAACCTTTCCCATCTTCCTGTTCCTTTCTACCCCAGTGCTGCTTTGAATGGCACTTTGAATTTGCATTCTTCCAAATTCACTGTGATAGTTGGTGTAATCCTCACTCCAACATCTATTCTTAACCTCCATTTCTCCTAGATCTCCTCCCTACCACTGCCTGGGTATGGACGGTGCCAAGCACTCAGCAGGGCAGTCTTCTCTAGGCTGCCAGAGGATGTCAGAAAGGGGAGCAAGAAAGCTAGAGGGAAAACAGAAGGGAAAAGGGGACAAAAGTGCATGGATAATGCATGTAGAGTTTATGCCTCTGTCAATATAAGAAAAAAAAAATCCAAATACAAAGCTAAATGCAAAATGGGAGGTTTACACCTGTGCCATGAAAATTGCTACCTAAAAAGCCAGTTTCACAAGCAGACTTTCATAGGCTCAGGACATGGTAACAAGCCAAAATCCAAGAGCTTAAATCTTGGTTCATCATCCCACATAGTACATGAGCCTAGAGATACAGAAAATTCTTTAGTTGTCTCTTTAAATCCTTCTTGCTTATTGTTACAGCTAAACAAAAAAATGACTTGCTAACCAAACACGAGTCATGAAGGTTCTTGTTCCTGAAGAGGAATGCAACAGAAAATATGTAGGGCACCTTAAGCAGCAGGACTTAGAAGGAGCATGACAATATGCCTAAATTGTACTTCTCTATTACTTCCAATTTCAATTAGAAAGACAAAGCTAATAAAATAGTAACAGATTGGATGGCTGAATCAATAAGTGTAGCAGAAACTCCTCCTGACGAACTCCTTTTTACTTGCAAAAACCAAGAAAGGAGAAACATCAAACTTGAGCTGTTAATTTGATTTGACCAAGCACGATCTGGACTAGACCACTCAGTGTACAACTATGCTGCCAGTATGGGACCTGAACACCATAGAACTACTGGATATAATCTCCTTATAGATGTAGCACTATCACATGGTCAAACATGAAACGCTATCATCTCACCAACTGATCCCAAACAAACTTGCCCAACACAAGCAACAGATTCTACAGTGCAACTGCACTTCAGTGCAGCATAAGCAACAATTTCACGCACATAAGACCAAGATCCAGGAATATGGCAAACCCATAATTACTTTGAAGCAGTTTCTGAACCTCTGAAAGTCTTTGGAATGTTTTGTTTCTCTAAAGAATCATTTTTCAAGCAACCCCTGAAGATAGCTGATCTGCAACAGCATTTTGAGATACTGTAAAAGGGCAAACACATTTTTAGTTTCTACAACCAAAGTGAGAACATCTCGGTATGCCGGAAAACACAGCTCAAGCACTGTAAAACCCTTGGAGCTCTTTACTAGCAATTTGCTGCCTCACCACCTCATGCCAAGTAAATCAAAGAATGACTTAACAAAGCCATCACATTTTTATCGGCCAAGATTTTCTCCCAAACGAACACACTCTGACCTAAAAAAGGTCACAGGAATTGCAGAAGCAAGTACCCAGAAGCACTAATGAATCTTTTTCCTGCTTCAGCATGGCTAGTTAGTGTGCATGTTATATCAGACATTCTGCAAAGTAAACTGCACCTCTAAGGGAAATTGATAAATTAGGAATACTAAATCCCTGTTCCAACACATGCCAGAAAGCTTTGGCTAAAAATCAAGAACTGATTGCATTGAAAACTCTAAGACCACATTCCAGTTCAGATACTGATATTAAAAAAGTGGCAGTCAAAGTGCTAACATGCACAAGGCTGAACATCCTCCCTAAATTCACAACATGGTTCAATATTTCAAATAGCATCAGCCTTATTAAAGCAGAAACTAAATACTCCCAAACAAAAATCAACCAACCAAATAAAAGGAAGCTCAGTCAAAGAAACAGGCTCAGGAACCCTACTCATTTAATTCTAATTAGGGCTCAGGACCCTAGTGATGACAGATTACAGACTCTGTGAAGTCCATCAAAATGCCTCTCCCACAGCTGGTTTGGAAACCTGTATATGACAGCCTCAAAATATTTGAAACAAACTGACAAGATCTCCACAGATAAATCTGGTCTGAGGTAGTAAAACACATTCCTCTCCAAAAGTTCTCTGACCAAAATAAACTACATCTAAAATATTAAGAACAATTTATCTGAGAAGAAACCACTGTTGTATATCCGTATCTTGAATGTATCTTTGATGTTAACTATACAATGAGTATTACACAACATAGGAAGCAGTGTCTGTCATTAAGGAGTGTATTATTATCTGCAGGTTTTTTTCTGACATTTTACTGGGTTTTAACGAGCGCTGTTAATAAACCTTGTCCTTGTACACAGGTTGGCTTTCATTTCACTTGAGAAGCTTTTATAAACTTGTTTACATAATTCTCGAAGATGTAGATTTATAACTCAATGATTTTACAAGGTTAATGGCCTATGTAATTAAAACAAATGAATGAGAAACTCAACTTCTTTAAATTTATGCACTTCAGTCAACCAGAAAAACAGCAAACTCTGCAAAGAACATGGATGTACAAAGCAGACTAAACTCACCTTTGGCTGACTGCTCCAAAGCAATGTACAGAAAAGAAGATACTTCTATTAATGATGCACTTAGACTCTGGAGTATTTTGAAACCTAAAATTCTAGGAACAGAGATTAATGGAATTTCTAGTTTAGTTTCCAGATCTAGATGCGAGACATACTCTTACTCTGGAGGTGTAATTTGAATTTAACAAACACACACCAGAATATAACTTTGTATTGTATGATACTGAAGGCTCAAAAATAGTGTTTTCAGGAGCATATCTATTACTGAAGATAGTTTTAATTTACTTTAAACCTCACTTTCTTTTATTTTTTAATTTGGACCTTAAGCTTTTAATTAGTATATTTTTAAATAAATGAATTTAATCCATATCATGCCTCAAAAATTTTTATATTGAATTAATTCATATACATTAGCAAGTAAATTCCATACCAGATCACATCATACTCTTTTTTAAGGTTAAATAATCTGAAGCTGTAATAATTGTAACCAAATTTCTTTGTAGAACTAAAACTTCTGCCATCCAAATTTCACTAAAGAACTTTTTTCAACAGTAACAACACATCAGAAATTCAGTCTAAAAAAATTAAAGGGATAAAATCTTCTGATATTTATGGGGGTTTTTTTAAGGTCCAAAGGTTTCTTATTGCCTCAGAGAGGTTAGAAGTTGCTTTGTGTTCTTGAACTGCGATCAGGAGTTATTCACATGCAATTGAATGTGACATTCTACCTTCTTGTCCACAGCCATAAAAATGGATGAAAAACATAAATGCATGGTCTGATGGCAAGATGTGACTATTATTAATGCAATTCACAAGCCTCTTGGACTGCTGGCAGAAATCTGACAGAAAGGTGGTAAAGTCTTGGACACACTATCCACAGATATGTATATACTTTTATAGGTTATTTAGTTTGACCTCCTTGGCACAAGAAGCCATTTCCAAGCTCATAAATTTTTACTGAGCGTATCTTTAGAAAGACATCCTTGCAATAACCCAGCAGCACAAATGCTCCAAACTTCATTCACATTTGGAAGAGTAAGAAGTCCATCTAATCCTTACACTGATAACTTACGCAAAGCCTGCTTAATCAGACTTTTAATGAAGACTATACATAGCTCCAAAACCTTTTCTTTGGCTTTTATATACATGTGTACTAATTTGTGCAAGCAAGACTGAGAGACAGCAGCATTCAGACACACATCAATGCGATCACTTGAATTTTGTTTGCGAGCCACAGCTACAACCTTTAGCTTCTCCACTGGCATGCAAAATAAAGCATTTTTGATTATGCAAATAATCCTCTGCTCTGTGAATAGGGCCTCAAGTGATTCAAATGCTAATTCTGTTAGAAACGTTGATGCAAAGCCAGTATTTCAACCATGTCAGCTTTATAACCAAGACTTTCCGAGAAACACAAAATTGCAAATTGAAAAATATCTTTTAGAACCAGAGATACATAGAGATAAAGTAACCTGGAGAAGCAGGAAAGTGTTTACAGCTTTCTGTCAATGGCCCTGCAACCTGCTGGCTTTTGCTTTGAGTTAGATGCCCCTTCAGGAACTGGCAGTTTCCTAGCAGAGGCAATGTAGGCACTGCTGCACTGAGAAAAACAGAAATGAAACAACAAAAGCAAATTTTTATCTTGTCCAGAAAATAATGTGGTATATAGTTGGGGTTTACGTCTTACTGTTTTCTTAATAAAACCCTCACACAATCCAGTGAATGCCTGCATGAAAATGTTCTTGCCATTATTAAACACATTTTTTGAGTTCTCACAGCACACAAAAGAGCAAGCATGCATCCTGGAATTCAGAGAAATAGGGGGAAAGGAGAGAGAATGTGTACGTGAAATGTGTAAAAAGCTTTTCTTTTTAGTTTGCAAGCAGTTTTGATTTACTTTTTCCCCCCCTGATTAGCTGCATTTAACCTACTACAATACTTGGTCCTCTCAAGTTCTAGGAGGTCTGAGGAAAGGGAGAATGATGGCACTGCCATCAGCCTGTGTGCAAAGCTACCTTAATGGTACATTCCTACCACCCTCTTGACTTTCTTGATTGCTTCTGCTCAGGGAAAACCAGCTGATAATTAAGGCTAAGTAAAATCTATGGGTCTAATTACCTGAGCTGTACAACTAAGACAGGCTTTAAAGAACTAACCTGCAGCTTATGTTGCCTATAGACAAAAAAAAGGGTGTTAGGAAGCGTCCACATGAGGTCCAAGGATAAAAGTTAAATAATATAAGCTACCTATCATTAAATGGTGCCAGTTTTGAGCATCTCCTCAAGGCAAAATCCAGAGGACAGAATCCTTATTTGCATTAACCCCTTCCTAACACCCCGAAGTAAAAGTAAAAAAAACCTGGTCTATACTACTTCTGTGGTGATTAAGGGAACTCTGAAACGTGCATGACAAAATACACACAACAAACAAGCTATATCAGATCAGAACAGATACAAATCACTGAGTTTATCACACCTAAAATATCCTTATTTACAAGGCTTCCTCCATTCATTTAAAGTTCACTTTTCAATTGGCTCCAGCTAAATCTGCTGCCAGCTGAGAAGCTGTGGAAGTTTATGACAAGTGGCTAAGACCTCAAAAATTCAGAAATACAGTTCCAGATTCTACAGCTGAATATCCCACAGTGATGACTTTTAGACTCCACTGTCATGGCTTATATTTTAGTAAATGGGTCAGAGGTGGAAGGTCACATATCCTATTACCAGTCTCTGAACCATCTAGTTCCCCTTCATCTCGGCAGAAAAATGCAACACATTATCAGCTTCTTTTTTAATATTGCTTACTCGGGGGGAACATTCTGAAGTAAAATAATGTGGATATTCATTTTCATTGCTTTGAAGAAGACAGTAAAGGTCAAATTCTAATATTGAAATGCTACTCTCTTCATATGGATTATAAAGCCTGAAAGCAGTAACTCCACCCATGCTGGAAGAAGAGACCCCATTATGAAGCCTGTATTCCAGTTCTGTATAATTCCTAAAAGATAATCTCCCACCTCTCCCAGCAAAATCTGAAAAATTGAACTGAAATGTTTTCTACACAATCTTCAGGCTATGGAATAATAGATATGAGAAAAAAGAGCAGTGCTGTCTCCCAAAGGAATGGTCTCACCCAGACAGCTGCGCCTACAGCATCTGACAGCAGGTAGACAAAAGAAAAAAAGGAGCCTGTGAAGAAACAGAAAAAAAGGAATATATTTTGTCCCACATATATAACTTTAAAATAAGATGTATTTGCGTTTTCACTGTTTTGATTATAACAGACCTTTTCTTTCCTATGAGAAAGGTATTAGTGCTTCTTAATAACTACAGTGGTTGCTGCCATTTCATGCCAGCACAAAGATATAGGCTGCTGAAAATATTTCTCACCTATTTCAAAGTTTAAAAACAAATCATGCTTAAAATTTTCAGCAAATTACTGTGAACTATACAAAGCATTTTACCATTTGGGACTTTTTATTTCCCTGTATAGGTAAAGCATTTTACCATTTGGGACTTTTTATTTCCCTGTATAGGTAACATATTTAAGGAAGAATTGAATCATTACCACAAAAGATGGGAATAAAAAGCAAAACAAAATACTGCAGTTGTTTCGACCTCTCAGGCTGCCTATCTTCTCAACTAGCAAGTCTCTACTTATGTCATGGCCCCATCATTTGAAAATAGATGTAATTTTCCCTTTGATATAGGAGAGGTTTGTTAGATATTAAAACAGAATAATGTCTTGTATCTGTAAAGAGACTAAAGGTGCTTAATTTTATAAACAAGTTACAAATTTGAAATAAAGTACTGGATTTTTCTCAAAGGAAGAAAAAGTATGTATTGTGCTGTGGATAAAAGCTTTGAAAACAAAGGCATTGTTGAGGATCCAGCAGAAATACATGCATGTCTTCATTGTAACATTCGTGGCTGAAGAACCAAGACAATTTTTAAATTATTTATACACATCAGGAGACTTAGGATAATTCATTCATGAACTTTATGTGTTAGAAACACACAAAGCTGTTCTGATGATGTTTCTGAATGACTGAATTCACTACCAAGAAGATGCAGACATGTCTCAGACATGACCTTTGATGAAGATGGATAACTTTCACAGGAAGCATCTTTACTTTATCTACATGGGTACATGCCCAACTCACATTGGACATTCTCTGGGTTGATCAAAGACAGTATGTGACCATTTGCAAAGGATTTTGCTCTTTTTGGGACAGGGTTAATTGCTTTTCTAAGTCTTAAAAACATACAGGAGACACATGAACGCACAATACCCATAAGCACTCATACACTTCTTTCCATATATGTAGTGGAGTGTCTCCTTCAAGGGGGAGAGCTGTAACACAAAAAAAAAAAAAAAAAAAAAAAAAAAAAAAAAAAAAAAAAAACCAAAAAAAAAAAAAAAAAAAAACCCACAAACCAGACAACCTCTCAAAGTCCTTATTTTGTACTTTACCCAAAGCTGAAGGCAATTCTGCTAAGATACAACAGTTTCACATGTTAAAAAGACCATGGATAAAACTGAAGCTGACTGAATTGGTTCAAACACTGAGTTGCCACCTTGCTTGGGTAATTTTGAAATCCAGGACACAGCAGTGGAAAAACACACACAGGGATCTTGAAAAATACTTATGTCTTTGTGCAGATTTGAAGTCACCACTTTAATCGTAAGGCTAAATGATATTGTTGTCTAGATTATCCTTTTTGCAAAAGGGAGATATAACAAATAAAAAACAATTAGAAGAACTACCTAGGTTCAGGAGACATTTCTTTGCCTCAACATCAGAGATATCAAATTTTTATTTCACCAGGTGGCCATGGAAGATACTGGTACTTGGAATGGTGCCTGAGGGTCTCCAAACAGTTCCATCTGAGACATGCCATCACTTGCTAGCATCCCCACTCATATTAAGAAGATGGTTTCTGTCCTACCAATTCAGTCTGGTCCAGCTGAGATATGGACACAAGGTAAAAACTAATGCTACTTGGAGAAGGATTAACTTAGCTCCACCTTTTCTGGTGGCAGAATGTACTGGAAGAGGACATGAAATTTGCATACAGCATAAGAAGACAGACTCTCAACAACTTCCACTCAAACAAGAAAGCCAAAGGATTGCCAGCCTTCTTGTATCCTCCAAATTCTGTGACTGTCATGTGTTTTCTATCCTTCATGTCATACTATCAGGGACAACAAGAGCAGCAGACCAGAATCTAAAAAGCAACAGTTCAAACTTCTGCATTAAATAGGGAAGAGAAGAAACAGTTTTTGAGCAGAAGAAATTTGCTCTGAGCAGAAAGCCCCGGGGGCAAAAAGCCAAGTCAGAGAGCCCTGAAACTCAGGTCAGAGGAAACTGTAAGCAAAAGCCATACTGAGAAGGGTTCAGTAGCACTTGTGAACTAATGGATTTGCAACCTTCCCGCACTGGAACTAGCACAAGATCCCTTATCCAACACTTTCCGTGTGAGCAACGAGCATGGACAACTTCTTCAGAGGAAGTAGGGCAGAGCCTGAGAAGTCTGCCATTAAGTTAACATAACAAGGATGAGGAAAGAATTCTTGACGGCAAAATGATCATATTAAAAAAAAAAATCTTTCAAGTGTCACCCCATTCTTTTCTTGATTGAACTGTGCTCAAGAACAAAAGCCAGAGCCTGAACATCAAAAGTACTGAATAAAGATTCAATTGATACACTCGTATTCCATCTCAGCAGGCCACAAATAAAATGGTGAAGGGGGAATGGGAGGAGGACAGAGGAGACGGAATATTCTGTGGAACAAAACTAGTTTATGAAACTGGGTAATTTGGAATTTGCATTTGCACTTCTCAGAAAAGCATGACACTTTTCCTAGATGATGGAAGCTCATTATATATTTTAAAATTTAAAACATGATTCTCAAAGGGAAACACCATAATTTATGCCATATTTATGTAATCCCAGCTCTCCTGAAGGTTTTCTAATTGAGAAAACTGCTTATTTGTTAGACGGGAAAAAAAATAAACAAGGGGGGGAAAAAAGGAAAGACTATGTTCAGTCTGTGAATAGCCAAGTACAAAGAAACGAACAGGACAGACTTTTTCAATCTCTACTGTTTCTGACCACCCTATGTGCACAGAAGTTTTCATTTGGTCCTACAAAAATAAATAAGTAGCACAGTGCAATTTGGACACACTAAAAAGCAGGATAAAATAACATCATAACTTGCACTGTATATGAGACCAGAAAACTATCAGCTCTCCCACGTTCATCTTAGAAGACAAGGAATTCAGTTCACCTGCTTCCACCAGCCAGTCCCATTGCTTTCAGGGAAAAGCAAATAAGTACTGTCTGTAAAAAAAATTAGCAGCCAGTCAGGTTGGAGAGAACAGCAGGAGGGAAAGCAGAGTAAAGATGAAAGCTCCTGCTGCTTCCAAGCTCCATATCACATTGCCAAAGATCTTACACACTTCTCTTAGACATACACAACTGCACATGCAGGAGAAAGCACAAACAAAAGAAACATAGCTGAAAATCTGAGCTATCAAAAAAAAATCAGAAAAAACCTCCAGAAATTAAAAGCAATTTTTCTATCATGAATATTCAAGAAGAAATAGTTTACACTTCTCTGTAACATGAAAGGGTATTTAATAAATAACTTCCAAAAGTCTTGGAAATTTTAAACGTTGACTTTGTTTCATGAAAAAGGTCCCAAGAACATCCTTTTCCAAATATATTGTAGATTTTGAAGCCCAGCCTGTCTTAATTTGGGAACTCTTTTAACTCAAGGAAACCCACAGGGTGACCACAAGAGAAAAAGACCAGACAGAGAAATAAAAATTGCCGGAGTTTCTTTACTTTTGAATATTCTTGACCTTAACTATCCAACAACACAGTGTCCCAGAGGTTCTTGGCTTGCATGTTTTATTTTTAACAACACCAGAAAACAAAGCTGTTGCGACTCCAAGCTCAACTGGCTGTGCAGGGACTTTGCAGTTAATTGAGCCGTCACATTTAGCCTGCAGTAGGCACCAGCTCTGCCAACTCTGTAGGCAATGAAAAAGTTCCCCAAGCTACAGCCAAGCTACTGCCCTTTTCTTTTTTCACTTAAATGCTCCCAAGCAATGTGGCTTTTGTGGAGAGTCAGCTTAGCCCCTAAAACATAGACACAAACCCCCTATAGTAACTCTAGTGACACGTACGCTCAGAATAGCTACTTCTCTATAATCTCAAACATAATCTCTTGAAGTTACCTGAGGCATGTTGAGCCAGATAAATGTGAAGCTTTTAGGCATTTCAATTATGGAAATTTAAATTTCTTGACTGGACTTTGTGAAGGAAACCAAACTCCTACCACTAAAAAGAAAGTAGTTGTTAAGCTTCCTTAAACAACAAAAACAAAACCAAAAAAAAACCACTCAAAGTAACACTAAATACAATGAATACATTTACTTTATGTAAGTGGATGATTTGCCTTCCAGTTAAAAAAAAATAAATTATTCTTTACTGGAAGATGAAGACAGGATTTTCATTCCAATTTTCATGTTTAACTTCTACCAGTAGATCAATCAATGACTTAAAAAAATGTAGGCACATATGGTTTCACTGTGCCCTTGACCTCCAGTATACAACCTTCCAGACCTACTATAATAGAGTGAATAGGGGGCTTATCACCATGAGTCATCTAACCACTGCCATGAGGTCATTTGTTGACTTCAGTGCTGTAAAGACTATTAGGCTACATATCACTGAGCGGAGAAGTGCCTGCAATAACTCAGGTCATAATTCAGGATGATGTCACAAGAATTATACCTACTGAGTCAAAATACAATTTTCTGGAGCTCTTCCTTAGATGATATGGGTGCAGAATCTATTTCTCCAGGATAATACAAAAGCTCAGCTGCTTTACATCACTTGCAGCATTGTCAACACAAATCAGTGTTTTCCACTGTGCACCAATTAGGAATATCAGGCAATAAATTACACATTCACTCAGGTAAAAGCTTTCTCTTGACAAACTCCTGATCTTCCCTGTATTTTTTTCTTAGTAGTTATTACACTTTGATTTTCCACAGATAAAAGTTTTGTGATGATATATCCCCTCCAGCATGACAATTTCAGAAAGGTAGGCCTCAGAAAACCTTCCAGCCTCAAAGAGGCTGTCTGGTATAAATATATGTCCTGGGGAATAATGTATTATATATTATAACATACAAAATATAATATATAACCTGTATTATATATTTAATATAAATCCTGAGGGAAAAAATGAACTCTCATTTCTTTCTTTGAGACTGTTTCAGGTTTTCATTTTTTTTTTTCTATTATAATCATAGAATAGTCTGGCTTGGAAGAGACTTTAAAGACCATCAAGTTCCAACCCCCTGCAATAGGCAGGGACAGCTATCACTAGAGCAGGTTGCTCAGAGCCTCATTCAACCTGGCCTTGAACATTTCCAGGGATGGGACAGCCACAATTTCTCTGGGCAAGCTGTTCCAGTGCCTCACAACCCTCACATTAAAGAAATTCTTAATATCTGCTCTCTGTCATGTTGAAGCCATTTTCTCATGTCCTATCACTACATGCTCTTTTTGGAAGTCCCTCTCTGTCTTTCTTGTAGGCTCCTTCAGGTACTGGAAGGCTGCAATTAGGGAACACCAAAGCCTTCTCTTTTCCAGACTGAATAAACTCTCAGCCTTTCCTCATAAGGAAGGTGCTCTATCCCTCTTGACTCAGCCCTACCACACAGTGAGATAAGGATGGAAGAGGCCTGAAACTTCAAAAACTTCTGAAGATGTTCCGTGGCCAAGGGTTAAGCATCTCTCTTCCATGCTTTATACTGGCACTCAGATGCACTAAGTTTTCTCCTCCAGCTTACAAAATAAATTTATTGAGTATGCATGATAAACTGCTCTTTAAAAATTAAAAAAAAAAAAAGCAATTCCTGTGTTCTTTGTAATTTTATAATGCAAGACAGCAGATGCTTCCAAAGCACTTCTGTGGTGTTTTTGCATGCTGCTATCCATACATGGCATTAAGACCACAGCCTTTGACAGTGAAGTAGATGGAAAAGTATTATCTGAGAAACTGCCAAATCAAAGATGTAGAGATTGTCACGTGAGCACTTTTAAATGTGACACACGAAGTGGTACAAATACATATAAATTACAACATGTAAATACAGTAATTAATAGAAAGAAAAACTGCAAGTTACCCAATCATAGAGTTTAAATGACAAAGAACAAAAATAGCTACAAAACTGGATGATACTTTGAAACACCACATAGACCTATGGGAAATGAAACATTACAATATATCGAAACACCCGAATAGAGTTTTATTGATATAGGAGATAGCAGTATTTCCAAGGCTGGAAAATTAAAAACAAATGCAAAAAAGTTTTCATGACTGGGATGGGAAAGAAAGAATTTTGTTATCCAAGAAAAGAACACAGTAACAAGATAATCTCAGAAGCAAGGTGCTGATAAAGCCAAGAGATGTTTGTCTATATACGTATCCGAAAAGCAAAATCTTTGTCATGCTGGATATAAGCAATATTATTACCCAGAATGAAAAAAAGGTAACTACAGAACTGTAAATCAAACTGTTCCCAGAATTAGAATCTTCCACACAGTTCAGTATTTAGCCTAGATGAACATATGATATTGCAGGAAATTAAGGGAATGAAATATCTGAGATAAAAGTTAAGGTCAGTGAACTTTTCTCCTGGCTGCCATGGGTTTAATAATACTTCAAGTCTGATGCTGAGCTGTCTCTGAACTGTTGATAATGAACATTACAGTAAAAGAATGAACCGCAACTGCACCAACACAGAAAACAAATAATTTGCTAAAGTGTATAACTGCCAAATTTATTTTAAATGGGCAAATAGGATGTAAATGATGTTCAGCTTCACAGTGTCTCAGGTATCACTGTTGCAGGCACATTTAGCCCACAACAGTAATATGGTGGCCTAAATCACTCACATATATGTTATCAGAAAATCTCATAGATTTATCCCACTCAGGTATATACACCAAAGCAGTAGTGCTTTTTTCTCCTTTTTTTCTTCTTTCTTTTTTTTTCCCTTGGGCTCTTCAAAAGTAAATTAGATTATCTCAGACTAAGTGAATTAAATTCAGAGGGAAACATCCTATAAACTGCATACAATAAGCTGATACATCTGACTCAGGCCAAGTTGAAAGAACATTTAGCACCGGCTACTTCTAAATTTTGTTCTAGGAACCCAATAGAGAGCTGAACAGCACCAATAAATATGCCACATTCACCTATTTTCATTTAAACCTATGTAACTTTGATGGTAGAAGACACAAACCTGTATCTGCTGTAAAAGCAAACTTACTCTATAAGCTTTAATTGAAGCTTCAGCTAAACCGCTTCCAGGCCTTAAAATTAGCTATTATTTTCCTTATGTAGCTTTACTGGGCTTTTCGTTTGGTTGGTGTTATTTTTCACTTTTCCTTCCACTTTTTGTTTCAACCAAGTTAGCACTTGTCTCTACAGTCACACATTCCATATTTATCTCCTTCATTCTCCCACTTCTCTGAGTCTCTTTCCTTTGCGGCTTTGTTTTACTTTGAGCTTCATTCTACTGCTGTCACAACAGTAACAATATGTTTCCCTGTACATAGACAGCTACAACATTCCCTCAGCATGACCACTGCTCAGGATTTCAGCCTGTAACTTCCCCTTAATTAACATCACACAGCATCCCGCTCAGGAGCACTGAGCAGAAATGCTATTTTCTCTCACTGCTTTACTTAAGCAGCCATGAGAAATGTTAAACAACCTTCTAACAGTAGATCTAATTTACAACTAACTAGGCTTCTGCCTGAATTTGCCTTGCATTGGTGGAAAATTAGAAAATAAGGAACAAGTCAAGATGAAAGCTGCCTGGTTTCTCCATTATGAAAGCATTTGGAAAGAAATGCCCTCCAACAGATCTCTGGCTCATACCACCATATATGCATTTTTCCATTAGGAGAACATTATTCCTCAGATAACTGACATTAGAAGTTGATCTCATCTTCAGTGGTATTTGTCCTTGTTCTAATTGTCCCAGCCTAAATTATAGCACTGGAGCCGTTAGTTAGTCATCAAAGATCAAGAGAAAACTGCTTAACACAGTGTCCCATTCTTACTGTTTTTCCATATCAAACTTATCAGATAATTTCCAGAGCTCAAAGAAGAATTTCTTTTTTCCATTTTTTTCCCCACCCTTGTAGCTGACAGCAGCCATGGATGCATTACAGAACACAGCATGTCCAAGATGGATTAGATGCTGTCAAGAGGAAAGAAACAGCTTCCTAAGGTCCTGGTAGTGAAGCCCATGGCTGTAGGGGCCATAGTGTTACTGTCAAATACTACAGGCCTGGCACAACATCAGTGAGGTCACCTTCTGAAAATTGCATTCATAATACAGCTTTCCTTATGTTTCTGGTCCTAATATTTGTTTCTGACAAAATCAAAACCAACAACAGAAAAGACAAAGCCTAAATAAATACAGATTTTTTTCCCCTTCCCATCTTACATATCAGGTATGTATGACTTCTACATGACATAAAACATACACCATTGTACTTATACTGATAGCTCCTGAAGGAAATTTCACTATCAAGGAGACAAGATTTCATTCACCAAAAAAACCTCTCACAAACAAGCTATAACCCAAGTTTGACTCCACCTGACCAAGAGTCTACAATAGTTGAGAAAAAATTTTTTATTATCCTAATACTCTTTGGATCTAGTCTCAGCTTAGAGGAAGACTTAAAAACATAATTGATACACACAATCCTATCATAATCAATGAGACACCACACAGTTAAACTGGTATTAATTATTAACTTCAAGACCTTTTCTAGACAAGACCTTTGTTCTACCAATATTAAAGCACCAGGGTTTTAACTGGCTTCAACCACAGTATTTGGTCACAGCTAAAAAGAAAACCTTCCAATGACAGTGTGAGAAATACTTTCATGCAAGTGTGCCTTTATAGTTTTTTTTTACTATATCAAGTGGGAAAAATCTCTGTTCTTGTTCCTAATGAATACTTCTATATACTGAGCTCACTAAGACACTATTTATGAAGGAAAAGGGATTATACTGCATTTGACAGTTATAGTGCTATAAACTTTCATCTAGACCAAGCTCACACTAAAAATCCTTTTAAGTGTCACTAAAAAGGCACAAGAAAGCTGGATTTACTATTCTCTCATTAAGTCAGTACCATATCAACTATAAACCTGAAGAACAATAAACATATTTGAAACACAGACTTGAGTTATAACTTGAACTCAGAATTACAGATACTGAAAGCTTCACCTGTAACCCTCTGCACTCCTCATTATCACAGCACAGCTGCAGGGACAGACAGCTCACAGATAAAATAGATATTGTTATGAATAAATGTGTCAGATCATTCAATAATTGTTACTCAGATGAAGCAGTAGAGAAGAACTGCAGAAATTCCTTCATAAATTGGCCACCCACGGTTTTTCCTCCTTTGTGGAAGTGCCACTTTTAAAATGCACAGTCTTGGGATGGAAATCCCAAGTTTGGAGATTTCTAACTTCATGGTGTCAATCACAAGAAACACGGGGGGGTTTTTTTGCCCAGCCGACTCCAGAATGGGCTCATTGTACAGACAGACATACAGCAGACAGATGGCTGCAGGAGCAAGGCACAAGGGAGCTACAGCTGCTCTGTCTGGGGCTGCCATGATCACGAAGCCACACATCTCACATGGAGGGCCAACTGTGGACCCTGTGAGGGCTGATGTTCTACTGCCTTCCTGGCTCATCTCACTCTGGGAATTATGCTGATAGTACAAATTTAAAAGGGCCCTCAAAGTCGGAAGAGTTTGATCTCTTCAGTTCATTACCAATTCCAGCTCAGTCTGAATCAGTGGCGTGATGGTAATTGTTTATTATTTCTCTACCAAGGCTCATTTTTAGTACCTTCTAAGAGAGAAGGACCACACAAAGAAGGCATATCCAGCAATTTCTGCAAAGGAGCTCAACACAGACTCTCAGATAAGGCAGCTGTCACCAGGGACCAGGAGAGGCTGACAAGGAAGGATAACAGAGTGGAGCAGAAAGCTTAACAGGCATCTCCAAGCATGCTAGATAAAAATAATTCCCAAGCCATGCAAAGAGTCCATGGGGAAGGAAAAAACAAACAAAAGCTAGTTGCAAACTTCACACAGCTTCAAAAGTGCCTGCAGTTTTGTTCCCTGATCTTTTGATTGCCTTTATCAAGAAATGCTTGTCATTGCTTCATGCTGCATATATGTGAAAAATCACATCTGCCTTCATCCTAGGTGCTGCCTGTGGGCAAGAAGCACATCTTACACAGTTCCCTCATCTTCCAGAGTGACCCCACCTTAAACATGCTCCTAAAGTACTTGTATAGATTTACTTGTATAGTAAATTCAACAGGAGCCAAAGCACAGGTGGAGATGCATTCTTTAACAAGAACTCCCACACCAGAGGCTTTGCTTTTGAAGCACCAAAGTTTCTTCTTACTGAGAATGTAATCAAGTAATTTGAATTCTCAAGCTATTCACTATAACATGGCGCAGAAATAAAAAGCACAATGTAGTTACAAAAAAAAACCCCCACATCTATAATAACTAAATGTAAGTGCATACCTTCCCTGATAGCAGTAAATGGGGTTCCTTCCTCTTCTTGTAATCTAATCACCTTCAATGCCACCAGTTTTCCATTTACCCTGAAACGGAAAGAGGGGAGGGGAAGGAGAAATTTAGAAAAACCAAAATTATAGCAGAAACTGTATTTCTCATAATAAGACTTGTTTCCTATCATGTACTTTTTCAATTTCTTCCTGTCAATGCCAGTGATTCATTTATAGCACTGTAAGAAGCACTTCATAGCTTCCATAATGTCAACTTTATATTTTCACACTCAGATGCAATCCAAGAAATGATCTCAGTTTTCTGTGAGTCAGTCTGCTTCCTTTCTACCACAGCTTTGTTACTGAAGCTTTGTTAAGAAGTAACACATTTTAAAACTTCATTATAAAATATCTGCTCCTTATTTGATGAAACTGTTCAAAGAAAAAGGAATATGATTTTCATAAATCACTTCACTTGCAGTATATTGAGATTTACACTGATTACTCCTTCCCACTGCATGATACACATTATTATAGCCTTCAAAAAGCTAAAAAGTTTGCATAATGAAATAATTTTTAGGTCATTCTGGCCATTTCCCACTGGGGCAGGATTGTTCCTGAGGCATATTCTTGACTGCATGGCCCAGACTACTTTTAGATTATAATAACACTCATTTATAAGTTTAAAAATATTTTGTGCTCCAAGAGACAGAAGTTCTTAACAGGACATTTTAGTGTAAAATCTTTTTGGTTTGTTTCACTTTTAGCTTTCAAAATTTCACTGCACGCAAACTACATTCCAGCCTTGCAAAAAACGTCCAGTTGGTTCAGTTTATCCAAATAAAATCTCACAAAAATGGAACTAAGCTGATACTCGTTACCCTCTTCAAGAACAAACTCACACCATGAGACTTTAACAGACTCCCCATGTATTACAAGCAATGGTGAGGATAAACTACCAAAAAGGCATAATATAGTTTAAAAAAAATTATTGTTATTATTATTATTTATTTCTGTAAAAGCAAAATTAGCCTTTACAGCCACAAAGCTCAAGGATGCATTGGAGCCTTTACACTCCTGTAGCCATGGAGTGACACAATTCTTTACTGTACTACAAGAGGAATGACCCTAGAAGACACATTACTTTTCAAAGCAAGATGATATAGACAACCACCAACACTGAACTGAATTCATCTTCTCCCTCAGGCTTTTAATTTTTGCAGTTATATGAGTTCAGTGATGGATAGCTACTGTCTTGTTTCTTCTGATTATCCCTCTTTTATAATTACCAAAACCTCATTAGCCCTATACAGAACATTACACAATGACTCTGAGCAAGTTAAGAAACCCTGGTTATCAAAAGATGGTTTACTCATCACCTTCCAATTACTCATAATATTCAGGCTGGCACCAGTTCAAGTCTCAGGCCACTAGTCACTGTTGAAAGGAAATTATCAGCTTAACTCTCCTGGATTTCTCCAGAAGAAATATATATAAGGTCTAATTAGTTTACATATTTTTTTTTTTAATTTGGAATTAAATAGGACTTATGGCATCAGACAAAGATAAGCCTTGCCTCAAGTAACTTCATGTGTCATGCTCAGACAGGAGATTGAACCATATTAAAAGCAGAAGGACTAATGACAGTCATGCAGTTCATAAACGTGTGGTTTTCAATTCTTCTGTCAAATCACCACCCTAGCTATCATATCCATATTACTTAGATATCTGGAGAACTTGAATATTTTGCAACAGATGAAATAACTGCAGGAGGAAGTTAAGTAAGAAAAGCAAGATCACTTTGCAGATAAAGGACAAGACAGATGCTGTGTTCAGAGAAGGCAATGCAAAATACAATGAAAAAAAAACACATCAAAGAGGTATAAAGGAAACAGGGATATGGAGTCCCTTGATAGAGCAGGACAAAAAATGTGCAGCATTGTGTAGTTTATAGTCGTTTTAATCTGAAGTTCTACATTCCATTGGTTCATGAAGAGCAATATATAACACAAATTACAGTAGTATGGAACCGATTTCAAAGAATTCACCATTAAACACAGTAGGTGAGCTGTGCTCTTTTTTTAGTTATCATTGCCCCTTTGTCATTGGTACCTGTAATCATCTTGACAGACATCATGGTAACTCTTAGTACTATCAAAATAATCAAACCAATCTCAAGTAGTTTTCCTCTGGGATTTCATTCTTCTCTATAATATAATTTATCTCCAAAATATCAATCTATAATTTCCATAAAAAAACAGCCTCCTTATTCTCATTCACTACCCATTTGTAGTGACCCACAAGCCATTAAAATCTTTTTTTTTTCCCATTTAATTTTCTATAAACAGGAGCATATGAAACTGGAGATGTGAGAAATTATGAAGTATCAATTAAAGAGATAGGGTGTATATACATCCTTTAATTATCCTCCCACTGATGCAATCTCAGGATGCAGTTAGATGGTGCTGAGGAGATGAGCTAAGGGCTGCCTCACAGTATAGGTTTTTCCTGCTTAATCCTTGCCACACACTCCTGACACTGCCTTGCATTTGCTCTCATTCTGCTGGACTTTACAATGAGACTGCTCAGAGACCTTAAATAAGAGAAGACTGGCCCTTCCAAGAAGAATTAAATCATATTTTTAAAAAATTATATAGGCATGAAATAAAGAAAAAACCACTAGAAAACACATAAGAACTGCATCCAACTTTCGAGAAGCAATGTGTCATGGGATCAAGGCAGCTATGTCATGAAATTGCACCCTGAAACTTGGGATGCCATGTCAAAATAATATGGTAATTTCCTTAGAAACAGTACTGAAAAAAGGAAACTTGGTAAAATTACCTCTGCAACCTATCAATACCTGTCTTTGCAGACTTCAGAAGTCATCAGATAAGGTTAGCAGAACTCCTTCCATATATTACTTCACATTTGTCTTCCACAACTTTCAAAGCATGCTCAGTATTTTCATTATTTTCAAATGCAAGTGAAAAGACTGACAAGCGGTCTGCCTTTTAGACAGTGAAAAGGCAACACTGCTTAGTCTTTTAACATCTAGGATTCATTAAACCACCTCTATTACTCACTGTCCAAAGCAAACAATTTCACACCTTCTCAGAACAATACACTTCACTGTGTCAAAGATTACACTTATCATCTTATGCCCATCCTGTCAACTGCCTCATTAGTTCCTATTAAGGACAATATTGACTAAAGAATTCCTATTTTCAAAGTCATTCTCCCTCCTAAACTAACTTACTTTCTCTTTCTCATGGAAAAACCCTCAGAGAAAGTACAGAAGTCCTAAAGCCTCTCTAATTATCACAAAAAACTACTCTAGGGAAAACACCTGCACCTGATGGACAGTTTTCCAATTTATGGAAATTCAGCACTTTAACATTATATAATCTCTTTTAATAAATGTCTGATTATATATGCAATGTAGGCAAAAGAAAAATTAGTCCAAATTGCTTTATGCAGCATAAAGTAAAAGTCGGCACATTATAAAAAATACAAATGAGTGAGATATTACAAAAGATGGTAATACAATGTGACATTCTGCATTTTCTAAACCAGAATGTATCAGCACTACCAAAATAAACACATTTATAAAATATGACCATTTATGAGAAAGTAGAGAAGATTGGAATTTATTTAATGCTTTAATGCATCATTAAGAACATATAATACTGATGAATATAAAGTAACTGATGACTTAATTGGCTTCATTGGGGATAATGCTGATGATGCCACATAGAGAACAAAAGACTACAATAACACTATTTTCTCAAGTTCTTCAGATATATTTAGATGAAATAAATGTTCTAAATATACACATTTAAAAGAGTCAATTAACATAAAATCTGCCAATTCTGATTTAAAGCCTTTTATTTAATACTGCGTTTTATCACTGGCTGGAGTTGAGGTTGAGCTCATAATTTGAGCAAGTGATAAGCTTGGGAATACTTATGTGAAGAAAAATCAGTAGATGGTATTGGGATGATGCTTTAATTTGTGATACAAATTTCAAGAAACTAATTCTTATGAAGAAAAGTAACTTTCAATTGTTAAATATTCATTCACAGGAAAATCTCAAAGTTTGATGATCAAACCTTGAGAATATCTAATTAGATCTACTCTGTGGTGATATTAATGTCATAAACAGACACCTAAAACTCCAAACAGACCATGGAACCAGGCTCTGCCAGAAATTTCCTTTGAAGAAACCTGACAGAGGCACATTCACTTTAGCTTTAGTCACCTCTGATTATTCTACCAACAAATAACTAATTCCCCATTGAGGGAAACACTTCTTTTAATCATTACCATAAAAGACAGTTCAGTGTAAACATGGTTTATATTATATTTTTCTTACTAAAAAGGGGTTACATTTCTAGTTTACAAAAGCCTCTCCCAGTCCTACTAAAGCCCAATCGTGTAAATTCTCAAGGGACTGACACAGGCCACGAATTTCTGTTTTTGAATCCCACCATCTTTTAACCTCATCCTAGACAAAAGTTACTTTGTCTAAATAGAAGCCAGTGGATTTAAGATACTTCATAATGCTGACATTTATTAGGGCTGAAAAAAAACAGAAGATCAAAGAGTTTCATGAGAGATGAAGGATTTAAATTATTAATTACTGCTGTCACTAGAACTCAGGAGTCACGGCAGTCTTGTGCAAACAGTGTGGCAGCCCTCACTTGAACAGGAGCAGGTTAGAGTTTACCTGCAGGTCCCCCATCCCTACCCCCAGCTCACATCAGCTCAAACCACTCAGCAGCTCATCTAAGCACAGGGGCTGTACCCCACCTCTGCCTGCTGGAAGGAGTCACCTGGGAAGGGCAGCAGGGAAAGCAATAGTGAGCACCATCCTCCACACACCTCACATCTACCCACACCCCACTGATGCTCACACAAAGAGAAGTTGAAGACAAACATAGAGCTATCCCTTATAAGTAAGGCGGCCTCTTACAACTGTGCACACTGGCAGTCACAGGGGATCTTCTGAGAGACGCCACTGATCAGTTAACTGAAAATGCTTTGGCGCACAATGGCAGCTGGCAAATTACTTCAGTATTCTCCCTACCATTCCAATCATGTATATATGGCCTATAAGGCACTATCCAGTAACTCTACCACACGTATGTAATATAACTATATTCTGTCCTAGTTTTTCTACCAAGTTTTCCAGGGTAGTCCTGGGTAAGTAATATAATAAACTTAGTTTCTTCAGTTTTGTCCCTTGATATGTGTGATAATAATATTAAGTCACCTCCTTAAACTGCTTTTCAAGTTGAAGTACAGCACATATAGTGTGATGTTCTTTCTATATATTCAACTGTGGAGAAAAATTTTCCTAATCTCTCTTTTAAATGCTGAGAAATTCACTCACTAAGTGGCCAATATAGTCAATGATTCATCTTTGAGTTAGAATCCTAGTAACTTATTTTAGTACTTACTCTACTTTAATAATTTTTTCCACCATTCGGCATTTTAGTTGCACATCTAGTTGTCATTAGTTTTCTATCTAATTCTACTTTAAGTAATTATTTTTATTAAAGATTTAAAATGCTAGAGATTTTTTTAAAGATTTTTTATGTACACATTTTTATAATCCCATGTCATAACTTGCCTACAAAAGTCAGTTAAGGAAATAAATTTAAAAATGGGGGGGGGGGGGAGGGAAAAAAGCCTAGTTGGTAGCCATAAAGTGCCTTTTTTGTAACCCATGAATATGTATTCCTTTTTCAGCCATCTGTTATCCTCAGATGAAAAGAGGATTTCATTTGTAGAACAGTAATTTCAGGCAATTTTCAAGAAATAAAGAAAAGGTTAAGAAAGTTTAGGTCATTAAGGCATCATGAATCAGAGTAATTTTGAAATATCAGTCTAAATAAATTGGCCATAACATGAAGAAAAACTTTCCTGTGAACTGGACTGTAGTACAGTCCAGGGAGCCTTTGAACACAATACCTCACGTGGGCACGGAGTAAATCTTGGGGAATGACAAAAAAATGGCAGCTTGACCATTATGGCACTTGCAACAGATTGAACATAAAAAACAATCAAGGAGTCAAAGAGATTTCATGAGAAGAAATTCTGCAACTTCAAAAACAAAAGTCAGAACAGCAATTAGTCCTGTCAGCCATCCTCAGTGAAGGTTTCAGCATCACAAATACAAAAATCAAAATACACACACCATCCCTTTTCTTGTGAGCAGCCATCCACACACATTGTCATGAAATGTTATGGTCAGCTGTATTCATAACACACACTGTCATACATCATGCCAATAACAAACAGAGGTAGTTTCCCCTGATTATTCAAAGACTCCCTGCTGCCTCAAGAATAACACAGCATGGAAACAACACCAGTACAGAGCACGATGCCTGCCTGAGCGTGATTTCTTTCCACTTTGCACCATGAACTCCCTATTGATTTTTAAGGTGAATAGTAAAAGGTACTGCCTTTGATGGAGATAAATGTCAAATGACCCGGCTCCCTGAAAAAATACGTTTTATCTTTAGATACAAGTTGAAGTCACCTTGAAAACAAAAGATTCAGATTTTGAACTGAAATGGGAGAGGTGCCTGGATGGAAGGACCGCCCTATCTCTGCAGCCTTTGAGCTCTTGTTGACAGCACCAACTTCATTTGTGCTCTGCTCTGTGCTCTGCTCCATGCCCGACTGATTTCTCATATTAATAGTTTAAAAGGATAGGGATCAGAATTCATTAGAACAAGTGTTTTATCAAGAGTAAGTTGTTATTGTGTAATTTTGTGATAGAGGAAATAGGCAAAAATGTCTTGATGGAGCTGTTAAAATTCTACACACTTTTGCAATACTATGAGCACATGCAATTCAGTAAAGGTGCTCAAAAAGGTAAAAAAAATCACAGGGACATTCAAGAAGCAGATCAAGATCACAGTGGAGATACCACTGGCATGCCTCTCAAAACAGACACGTGCTGTGCAAGCAGCAGTCACAGATCACATTGCTTTGACTGAGGGAATCTTTTTTAATTCTTTGCCTTGAAGGGCAACTGAACACAGTGGGAGAGGATGGAAAGCACGCCAACACATAAAATTGCCAAAAGCACAGGTTTTTCCCTTAAGTGCAATATGCAGAGCTCCCAGTGGGGGAACACAAGGCTTCCATGCTGCTTTGCAAGGGGCTCTGGTTGGCAGCAGCTCCCTTGTGCTGTCACCAGCTTCATCTCCAGACTCACAACTCACATCAACATTTATATGCCACAGATCTAGCCAGATCTCACTGCTGTATGTTCAGGTAAATTTATAATCAAGCTCAAGAGGGAAGAAGGGCAATGGCAGCAGGAAGACACACATGTCAATACACAGGCAGGCAGCACTTCCTCAGCTCAACCACACAGTGAAATGATACAGGAATTCAAAGGCCACCCATGGCTTTGCACCTCCTGTATGGCAAACATCCAAGGTGTTAATCAACTACAGAGTCAATGGAACTTGCATCATTTTTTACAGTGTTATAAGTAAACTACTCGGCCCGTTTTTTCTAAATTTTACATTAAAATAAATTCCTTCAAAGTCATCTGAATTTTATGCAGTAAGCAGCCTCTTGTGATTTTACACAAATAAGTACAATATGAGAATCTAACCTGAATGAAAGTAGAAAATGAACATGCCAAGATGAGTTTCATTACACCCGTCTGATGTGCAACAAATGAAATCAAATAGATTTACCTATTGATGCAACTGTCAGCCAGAAAAAAATGACTGCTTGGCTGTTTCTCCTATAAACAAAAAAGCCCAGCCTAAGAGAATACTGCTTCACTTTCCTCAATAACACAGTTCTCTTCACTCTGCTGCTTCTTCACCCCAGGGATCCATTTTTATCTGACTACAGAAAGAGAAATCAATCATCCAGTAAAAGGAATTAGCCCATTTCATTTCACTTTCCTGGAATACAAGCACAGATGCTCAAAAAGATAGAAAAGCAATGAGCTTTATAGGAAGACAAGGGCTTGGTACCATTTATCTTGCTCCAAGGTGCAAGAAGCCAGGATTGTTCTGAAAGCAGGTTACTGCACATATTACTTTAAATTTTAGGAAGGGAATGGCTGATTCAGTGTCTTTTCAGGCAGGTATGCATCTTTTAGACTCTCCAAATAGTATGCTAAGATTAAGAATGTTTTCTTCCATCATTATGATCAGCAGGAGAAACAATTTTAAAAGCTGAAATGTATCTCAGGAAATGAATAAAAACCCCAAAACTCTACTACTCACCACATGCAGCTGGTGACAAATACTGAGCAAAATAATTCTGAGTACAAAGCATCATTCAAAATAGCTCAATACAATCTTAAATTTTCCATTTTCAACTACAGTTAAGGACACATCACTGTTTCCCCAAGAGTACATCACAGTAGTGATGCTCTTGCTTCTACAGGGATACCACACAGGTCAGACAATCCTCACCTTCACACAGGGACAGAAGAGGTAACAGGGCTACATTACCTCTACAAATAAGTCCTTTTGAAATAGCAAGTGAGACCTGCAGTGTTCCCCAAGTTCTTAAAGTACAACCTCTTCCTGCTGTGAAGTAATTCAGCCGTCTCTCTAGGTCAAGAAACAGAAGCCTGGACTGGAGCTGCTGAATGTGGATAGTGCTAGATAATATGGAAATTATTCAATTCTCAGTGGAGAAAAAAAAAAAGTCAAATTCCAACAGGTGAGGGAATACTACTGTAAGAGTAGAAATACTCTCTGCATATGAATTGTCATCCACACTCCAGTTACACAGATTGTTTTTCAGAAGACCTTGCAGAAGATGTTACAAAGCAACGGCACAAAGTCATACATAATTGTTATAACTCTCGCTACTTATTTAGAGCTGTTTATAATAGAGAATGCAGGGTGCCCAGTAATTTCAATTTATTATTCAAGTACCATTAAAATCATTGAAGTATTTCCTTCAGATTTGCAGGCATCTCTATTAAAATCAGTATTTCTAACCAATCTTCATTTCATTACATGTTCATTATTAATGCAATAGCTTCAGGGAAAGGTTTTGCTTTGTTTTTGAATTTCAGTCTGTTCCACTGACTGACAGGACATGCAGTGACTTTGTTGCCTTAGCTCAGTCTTACTGAAAGTGGAGACATATGGACTGACTGTCATGAGATACTCACTGTGATTTTACTAAAGGATTTTCGTAATAAGGGACAAGCTGTAATCTATACTGCTTTCTCATATTACATAGACCCCAATAAAAAGCTTACACAGGTATAATGTCTGGAACTTATGGTAATGCATAACTGAGCCATTAACAACACAATAGCATTTCCTTGAAGAAAGCTGCCAGTGAAAGACAATACCTGCAGTGGCATGGCAGAAGTGTGAATATTTCTTTTACATTTGGAATGTGTTTTTATTCCTATCCACTATCATAATGCTTGTCAATACCTAAGCAAGCTATTGAGACATGAGGGAACCCTCATTCTGATTTGTTAGAAATATTCAGTGAAAAAAGATAATTTTCAGTACCTAACCAACTTAATGACCTTGGAAAGTGTTAGGATATATTTTCTTTCTTTCAGTAGTTATTCTGTCCCATGATCATCATGGTATTCTCTGCTGGAACGCCAGTGTTGCCCCATGTATCATCGACTAACGAAAGTTTTAAAATAAAGATATCACATGTACCAAATCCCTCTTTCAGAACTTTTTTGTTATTATTGGAAATCTGATTATGAAAACTTCATTAAATATATCAAATGGCACAAGACATTGCTTCATAAAGGATAACTCTGAATGGAAGCACTGGTTGAAGAAGTATATTTTAAGTGTGTTTACTAAGTTATTTTATGCAATATAAAACCACTTAAGGCTTTTGGGGATAAAAAAGCTGCAACAAATAACATTGAAGTGGCTGAAAAAATGTGTGACATGTATAAAGTAGATTATTTTGAGGTAGAGTTGTTGCAACAATTGTAAATAAACTCTTGTAAACAAACTAAACCTAGAGAAGTCCAAAATTCCATTCATTCCCTTCATGTTGTTTTATTTATTTAATAATGATAAACAAAAATGAACAACTCATGACATATACTCACCATTACTCTCAGACCATCATAAAACTCTACTTGACAGCATATTTTGCTTTTACTCCTAGAATTTAATTTGGTACGAATACCAAGAAAGTAGTACAACATTAAGGTGCAAACAAAGCACCAGATTAACAAGAACCTTATCTTGTTCTGGTGTGAAGGCAATATGCTATCTGTGCAATATGGTCTCAGCTCCCTTCACTAGAGCATGTGGCCACCAGTAGCTCTTTAATTCACAGGGATTTATGTACAAGTTCAGCAACATTAGCTGATACTTTCTGCTTATCTTCATTTACACACAAGATTAAATAAAAATAAAACACCACTTACTTGCTTTTTCCTTTGTATACTGTAGCATAGGACCCTTCCCCTAGTTTTTCCAGTTTTTCATATGAGTCTGCTTTTCCAAACTTAGGGCTTGTAGGCTAAACAAAACAAAAAAGAAGACCTTTCAGCATTGCACCTATAACATTAACTTTGATTCAGCCCTTAGAGAACAAATATCATTATCAAGGCTCATAGATGTGCCTGTTTTCAGTAACTAACAGCAAAAAATAATTAATTGGGGAAAAAAATAATATTAATTCAACAACCCAGATGGTAGTTGCTAATATCAACCATACACTTAGATCACTGGATCTATCAAAATGATTTTGTTCTTAATCAAAGAGATGGTTCTGTTTTATTTTTCACGTATATCACTTCATGGAGGGAAAAGGACCATTAACAACTAAAGCATCTTATCTATGTTTAGAGATCTAAACAGCAGCCTTAATCTGCCCTACAAAATCAGACTAATAAAGCTGTTTAATCTTTTTTTCTTTTTTCTTTTTTTAGACTAAAGCCCATCCAAAAACACTGCTCTACATATTCAGTGTCCGTCCCATTACATCAATAATTGTTCAGAGAGTGGTCAAAATTCTACAGGAAAGCATCTTTAATGATGTCATCTTCTGAATTATGATTACAGTCTTCAGACATGGATATAATTACATCATACTTTAATGTACATTCTACATAGTTGATAAAAGTCCTTTATCCTTAATATCTGCAGCCTAAGTGAAGAGTGTAAAACTGAACCAAGCTAAGGAATGATTCTTGTTCAAAGGGGCAGATAGCTCAGCTGGCCTTTGTGACAGACTGTTACTTGTCCCCTTTTACACAGTCCTAACAGAGAACAAATCAATGCTGCGACAAAAGCAATTCACCTGACATTATTTCCATTCTGAAATTCTGAGAAAATGTTTGACTTTTTTGAAGTCCATCCTATTTTCCCACATTTCCCCATTTTTCAGTTTTTTGGAAGGAAAGGGAATTTTATTTTTTCTCCAAGACCAAATGGACACTGCAAAAAACTGCCCTGCAGCTGCCCTCAGCATCGCCTACATATCTTTTAGACTACAGTGCTGAGATATCCTCCTGTCCTAAACCAACCCAAAGATCATAGAGAAAGTCTGAAGGGTCAGCACTAATACTTAAATCACAGACAGTGACTGGTTTGATGCAAAGAAAAGCAGATAAGCAAATCCAGCACGGTTAAAGTTGAATTCAGCTGGGATGAGCCATGTGCAGCTGTACACATGGTTCCCTCACATTTGGCATCCTACGTCTGATTTACAAAAAGTATTCATGTATCAGTTTTTTGAAAGGCAACAAACAGGGCACATCTGTGTGAAAATTCTTGCTAAGCCATGGTTGAAAGTTTTAAATCAAGTGACTCTAAACATTGCTTCTTTTTAAAATAGGCAGGGGAATCCCAGGCAAGCTGACTTGGTGCCTCCTACTTGTCCACCACACCCAATTAATCATTAGCCAGAAAATGCAAACCTTCTCTTTACTCAACTACTCTGTATTTGTCCTATGCAAAAATTCTGGCACTTTGGCAAGTATACACCTTTTTTTGATATCAACATTCCGGCTTTCTATTCAACGGCATAAGGACATACATATGTATGTTTGCAAAATTGAGCCCTTTCACCTCTCTCCAATACAAAGAAAAACCTATTATTTTGCTATCCAATTCCAAAGTATTAGTAGACTTACAGAAATTTGTCATAATGAAACTCTCAGATCTTTTTCCTGCTACATTATTTGGAACATTTCATTATAGATAAGGCAGTAATATTCTTGGTTTCCAATCTGTGCTTAAAAAGGCATTCTGACTGGTTAAAAACAAATTTTAGGATTTTTTTAAAATCACCGTTTTATTACAGATGTCACTAATAGAGGTGACTAAAATATTTATTCAACTAGCCTTCTCATTTAGCTATCCAATTATGGACTAATGCAACGATAAAAACCTTCAGAAAAAAAATAGTTAGATGTCAAAATGTCTTGCATATAATGAAGAGGGAGCGCAAAGCATTTCCCAAATTGCAGGCTGCAATGAACACACAGTGAGTAGCTTTGTTTGGAATGGAAATGCTGCCCTAGTTAACAGTGAATAGTTCACTGTTGGCTTGCTCATAACAAGACAGAGAAAGGACAGGGTGTATACATGTGTTTCACATCCATTCTTATTTTCACACTGAGATTTGCTTTTATTCTCTACCTCTGGAAACCATAATCTAAAGGTCACAACAACTTTTAAAGCCCTAAGATCTTCACAGGAAACAGGATGCCTTTAATCCATTACCACACAGTAAATCATCAACAATAATTATTCCTACAACCTCAAGCTCATTCCTCCATAGTCCAGCTGCCAGAAGCACAGACTGCAAGTCATGACTTTTGACTTATTCTCCCCCTGGAAGTTGCTGCATCCTCACCAAGAGCAGGCAGAAGTAAAAGCTGGTGTTGGCTGGATGGGGAGGACAGCTCACTGCTGAGGGTACAAGTGAGAGCCCTGTGCCCTGGGCTCAGCTCTGTGGCAGCAAGGCCGACCTGCCACCCACCCCTCATCCATTGTCTGCTGACACTGGGTACGAGCCCAGAAACAGCCCAAACCCCACACCTGAGGCACCACCTGCCCCGAATGCAGCAAAACCCCTGGCTGGCACCTTCCCCTTGCCAGCTCACAGCATCTCTGCAGGGTAGCTCTGCTCTGCTCCAACAGCACCATCAGACTGGATTGCACACGGTCTCCACTATGAGATCTCCCTCTGTGAAAATGGACATTATATTTTCTGTCGGAGTCCAGGGCACCCTGGAAGGTCACAGATCTTGGCAGAGAGGTCTGGGACCTGAGCAAGAGAGTTTGAGATCTCTACAGGGGGATCTGGGATCAGTACAGGGGGGTTGTAGTAGACCCTAGCACAGAGCCCAGGAAAACACAGTCTTTCATTTTAGCCCATGGGAAAAACTTCCAACACTGAGAGAAGAATTAAAAGTCACAAAGGTGTGATAGACAGTAGTGTAGTTTATCACCGGGTGGAAAATTTTGTAGTTTTGGGATTCTTAGAATGGAGGTGAATGGGGAACAAGATGGAGGATTTAGAGCAGTGCCCTGGGTTCTTCTTCTTCTCCCTTTGGCCTCCATCTTCTGGTGACAGTGGCAAAAAGTAGTTCAAGGAGATTGGGTCAGAGTAGAGGTGACCCCTTTAGTATAGGCGATAGGTATTGGCACATAATTGTAAATAATAGACACGTAATTATCTGTAAAAGAAGGCAGCGACCTCCCATCGAGGGGGGAGTTGTCTTGTGTCCCAGCTGCTGAGCGGACCTCAGCTGGGCGCCAAGAACATTGTGCGATATGAAATAATAAACAACATGAGAAACCTGGAAAAACAAGACCTTGAAGACTCTGTCTCGCTCTTAGTCTGGCTCGGGCTTTCAGAGGGCAAAGACTTTCAACCACCTGAATCTTGGGCGAGAAAAAATCCAAGAGTTTTCCTTGCATTTGTAATCTTTAAAGGCTTACAATTTTTTGAAGGAATGTGGTGGAGAAAAGCACTTCAGGGGATTTTATTAAAAAAAATTAAATTAATTCTGAGGCAAAAGAATATATGTAATAACATAAATAATTTGCATTATACTTTTTAATTAAATGCCAAAACATTCATCATATTGCAATTACCTTAGCCAACGATGAAGGGACAGCTTTAACAATTCCCCAACATTTTCTCCATTTTTTTAAAATGAAACCTCATACTCTATTTCAAACTTCTAATTACAAATTGTCTATAAAGTTAAGAAGTTCAGACACTTCTTATATTTCCTTTTATTTCTGGATTATAAAGGAGGTGAAGACAGACAGAAATAATGCAAAAATGTGTAACTTTTCAAAACTTGAGTTTTAAGCTTAAAGGAATCTAAATAAAAGAATCTAAATAATTTGAAATTCCACATGACTGCTGAAAATGATAACCATTTCAGCCTACTTTCCTTTATTATTACAGCCACCCATTCATATGGGTATTTTTTCAGCTTTATAGATATGAATTTCATTATACAGATTTCTCCACATTAGCTTATCCTTTTCAACCATTTCTGTTAAAAAATATTATTTGTTACAGCAAGATTGGTGGCTTTTTTATTAAATGCTAATATTAAAATCAAATCCACAAAATCCTCTTTTAAGTTCAATTTCCTCTTCCAAAGCATTTTATTCCTTTTGGTAAAACACATGGGAATATATATACACAGAGATTTGTGTTTGTTAAATCAAGGGAGTCCCTTACTATGCCTGGGATGTGGTTGACTGAAATAAACAGAATGAGTGAGACATATCCAGAGCATATCAGATGTACAGTGCTTGCATCAGCCACTGACAGACATCACAAGCAGCAGACTCACAAGAAATTCCCCTGTATTTTACATAACTGGTGCAATCCCCTAATTCGACCCAGACAATATTTCTCAATGGAAAAGAGTACTGGTTTTAGCTGAACACATGTATTTTGGTAATTTTTTTCAAAGCTTCTGTTTGAAGATCTAACCTTACAATATTTCTATAGCTATTATTTTTCCATTTCTCTTGCTCCTTCTTACTGCTTTTTAACCCTCCAAAACACCAATAGAGAATCACAGAATTATTTAGGTTTGAAAAGGCTTTAAAGGTGACCAAGTCCAACTCTAATCCTAACACTGCCAAGCCCACCACATACATGCCCAAGCACTACATCTATACACATCTTTTAACTATCTCCAGGAACTGTGACTCAACCACCTCCCTTGGCAGCCTTTCCCAGTGCTTGACAACCCTTCTATATACTAAACATCATTTGGACTACTTAGGCATAAAGAAGCCTGTTGCTCCATGTTAGAGCTCCTCATTTGCTACAGAAAACCCCCCAACTTACAAAGCTGAGAAAAAAAACCCCAACACCTAGGTGCATCTGTGACCAAAACTGAACTATCTAACAGCAAGAAGTTAAATAGGCAGTAAACAACCAGGCAGCAAGAAATTGATACAACTGGAAAACTGACTGCAAAGTGAATTTTGATGCTCTGGAGAAATCTTTCAAAGAACTTAAATGGGAAAGCTAAATGAATTACTGAGACAAAAGGGAGTAAAGGTTCTCATGCCTCTGAAGAACACAGTCCCAAGTCACTGCAGAAGACAGCACACTTTGTGGCAGATCACGTTATCCCCAAGAAGACACTGGCAACTGGAGCACAGAAAAATGCAGATCTTTCCCTTCAGGAAACTAACGGGGAGTTTTACTTGTTTGCCTTCACGTTTCACTTTCCTTGAAAATAGTTTTGCATTAGGTAGCTTCCTTATTATAAGCCTACATTTTTCCCAGTGCTAGATTAGTCTAAGAGCACAACTGAGCACAGAAGTGAGCATTTTTAGCAGCATGGTTTGCAGTAACCAAGATTAGATACTTCTTTCCCCTCTGGTTAAGGAAATACAGATCATAGTAACAAGGATAGAAAGAGTATGCCAAAATGTTGAGTACAGAAATAGAAGAAACTAGTATTTCAAACTGACGTGAGGGTATTAAAAATAACGAAGAAAAAAAGAAATTAGAAGAAACTGTCTTTTCTGACCACGTTTCAAATGGCCATTTCATTGATACAGCCTGTAGGAGAAATAATAGGCTTAAAACCAGGTCTTGCAGTAAGAATCCTGGCACTACATTGCCACGTGAATCCTTCTCTTTCTCAGAATTTTTAAAAATCTATGTAATAAAGACAGCTTTAATGGAAAATTACACTGAAAATCACCTGACTATTCCTATAGAAGCTGTGTGGGTTATGTTCTCATGCATTTTTCATAACTGCAGAACAGCTTGTGAATGTCACACTTAACTGTCACACTCCCGAGTCTAAGTTTTAAATAGATTCTTTTTTTTTTTTTAACTGAAGGATATTAAACTTCAATATAAAACTATCATTAAGAGAAAAACATTGTTTTCACAGTACCTCTGTAAATTAAAGAAAATCAAAAGTGAATATCTGCTTTGTTACACACCTCAAAAGAGATAAATCAATTGCTAGAAAAATTTTAAAGTAAACCCAGGCCAAGAATCTCAACTGAGATTAAATCATAAGAATGAAAGATAATAATTACTTTTTAACCATTTTGTCTTCTTTGTCACAGGAGTAAACCTTCTTTCACAAAACCATATGCAGTTTTCATACTAATTGCAGGTTGTATCCAACTTATAATAATAGGGCAATTTGACCGTATCTTGAAAGTTGGACTGTTTTCTAAGGCAATGTTCAAGGGATACAAAGATGTTCAAGCACTCAAACCAAGCCTCAGTCTCAGTTCTCCCGATCTCTGATCCCATTCTGTTGCTTGCATCTTCCTAACCCTTTAACACACAGCCATAAATTAAGAGAAACCTGGGCAGAAGCAACCATAGAGCTCTCTGTGCAGGGTGCAGTGTTTAAAGCTGTTCACTTGCTCTCCAGGCTATTAGAGCACAGGAGCTGGCTCAACTGCCACATTTTATCTGCCTTTTCATCTAGAGAGCATCCCCCAGGTTAACGATTATTAACGCTCCCCTTGCGCCAGTAGAGAAGACTCCACCCTCTACACTGAACTCTGAAATTATCTTACCTCCATAAAACATACCAACCAGGAAGGATGCACTTACCCTAGTAATTAACAGGTTCCTAATTGGAGAAGGTTGCCTACATCGGAAGAGGAAGAGAGGCAAGAATGCCACAGCAAGTGTTTATTTGGGCAGACAGAAATGCCTTTCAGAAAAAAATCCTGATATTAGTGTCTATTTTAAAGCTAGATTTCTTACACAACTTATTTGCAATGTGCTAACAGGATCAGTAGGATCATTACAGGATTTATGCTTTTTTGCTTGTACTTTTTGGAGGAAGGTTGCATGTATCAGGACTGAAAACTAATAAAAGTTACAGAAACAGAAGAAAGGTTTCACTCCCAAGGAGCGCAGAGTCAGTGCAGTAAAGCATTGCTTATCCAAGTATTTTAATTTGAATGTTTGGGTTTTTTACATTTATCTGAGTTAGCAGAATGTTGGTGTTTTGCTTGATTTTGTTTTTAAAAGGTAACTTACACATAAGAACATATACCTTAGCATGACATTTAAATTCACCACCAGGGAGCCTAAGCTATTTAAGGAGAACAAACTGATGTATATCACTACATAACTAAATCTTGAGCAGATGGCTACTTTATACAGCTTGCAATATTCTATTTACATATGGTGCAAAAGTACTATTCTACTGTAAAAAATATATATACTCTGAATACACCAAAACTTTACCTTGCACTGGAGTTTGATCAGGTGTCTAAAGAGCAGGGATCTCAAATAAAATTTTCAGATAATTAGAGTCAAGCCATCTTTTAAAACCAGTTGTTTGGGCAAGAGTGGCATGTGTTTGCTTTTTAAGTTGTGATATTTTTTTTATTTTGTCCAGTTTCTTAGGTAGTATTACCTTTACTTATGGAGAAAAGAAAAACATTTTCTTGTCTTGGTAGACAAAGGACTCAGCATGAGATTTTTAGAAAGATATAAACAGAGAGAGACAGAGATGAATAAGTACACACAACTGTAGCTATATGTATATTTTTTACATATATACACACACACACACACATATTGTGTTGGGATGGATCAGAGGAAAGGTTTGTCAAGCCAAATTCCCTTCTAACAGTGGCTGACAGGCAATGCACAAGTAGACAAACACCTACTTCACTACCTCCAAGTTATCCACTACTCTGATGTGCTAAAGGAATAATTCTGTTTTGCTGGAAAATTCATCCCATAATAACCTACAATTTCAATCAGCATAAGCAGTTCAAAAATCACTGTCATATATGTCTTCTTATGTTCAAAGCGAGTGGAGAAGGTGGAAAGATTCTAAGTGTAAAAATTAAGCTTGTTGTATAAGAATAAACAAACAAAAAGTGCTAAATTCTATCTCTACACTATTGCACTAATTAACTAGACAGGAATTCTACCATGTTGCAACGAGGTGTGACATTAACTGCAGAAAAATACTTCATGTTCAAAAGCAAGAGATTTATTTTCCAAGTGACAATCTGTGGGAGGATCATGGAGCTCCAGCTTCCCCAAACCTCTGTGTGTGTGTTTCATCTTTCTCATCACAAAGTGCAGCGCATTTCAAAGGTAAGGACAACACAAAATGGGCAACATACCACCTGCAGAGTATTTTGTGATCTTTACCAAACACTGAAACTGATACCTATCAGAGAGGTGATAAAGCTGCTGAAATTAATCAAAGCAGAAACTAACACCCCAGGGCATTATAAACAAAGTCTTTCAGGTCACATCCTGAAAAATGTTATTTTTCTGAGATAAATAAAGGATTTTTTACCTGAGCAGAAGCACTGAGTGATATGGAGACTGCAAGCCTTGGCCATGTACCTTCTGTAAGAATCATTTCCACACCTGATGGCTACAGTGGACTTCAAATGATGAAAGGAAAAGACTAAATGGAAGCCTACCTTTAATTCAGTTCCCCTACTAATCAAGCATAGAAAGTGCAAATTGAAGGTAGCATATCTCTATCAGAATATCTTAAAATAAAGCTCACAGAAAGCAGAGTCAAAACTGAAACATCACTCCACAGCTGTAGCCCATATGACCCAGAGGGCATAGCATGTTCAAGAACATTTACAGAAATTGAAATGCTTGTTCAGACTGGTATAACCTATACAAGAGGAAAATTTCCAGAGAACCAAGTACAAACTCAGTAAGGGAGAATATGCAGCTGACATGGAAGAAAAAGATGTAAGGATCAGAAGAGTAAGTAGCAAGGGCATCTGCTAGACAACATCAGGGCTACAAAAAAAGATGAAACCCTAAACTCTTTGTTAATTCAAGTATTATTCAAAACCACAGAATGATACATTTCTGCAACTAGCCATATGGGCATCATTCAATAAAATCTGCATCAGGGCATCTACTGCCTGATGCAATGTATTCAGATTGTGGGAATGGGAATAAAGCATCTGATCTTGTCTCTGCATTGGATGGCTGAACTCAGGTCTGCCAGGCAGGACCAGGTGTGACCTGATCAGCAGAGGGCTAACACCACCTTTTGCCGTGAACTGCTCTTCCCTCTTCATTGGCATGAACACTTCCATTATTCCACATGCTCTTCCTCGTGAGGAAAAGTCAAAAATTACTAACAATGCCTCCAAGCAGAAGGAAGAACTGAGTTCACCAAACAGAGCTATAAAAATCAGAGATAATTACAGGAAATTGAGAAATAAGAGCTGTATTTCAAGAAATTCCTTTGCACCTCCTGTATCCAGCAAGTCTGTGTGAGTCACTGTGGATGAAGATTACCAAAAGCATATGTTTAGAGCTCTAACCAGCAGCATGCTAGTAGAGGAAGCATTAATGTCATTTACATAAGAAAATACTGGGATCACGGGAGATATGGGATGCAGCTGAGTGCCCGCCCTCTGGAAAGAACAAGATGCCAAAAACACAGTTTCGAAAACATCTGCTTCAAAATTCTGGAAGCAAAGCAACTGAAACTCTTCAGTGTTAACAGAAGAATGTCAAAAACATTAACAGAAATTAGTAATAGCTTCTAAGAGGAACAGCAGAGATGAGGAGTGAGTTAATACCACAAAACATTTTAGATTTTCCAAAAAAAATCATTAATAGTTGTGCTGCCAAAAAATAATCAGACATCACAAACAAGTAAACCCAGTGCAAATAGATTCATCCATTCTTAATTATCGTAAAAGTTTTATGGTAAGAACTCCTTGTCATGGACTCAGATGGAACACACTAGAGACATCTTTGGCAGCAGCTATATAATGCCAAGTGATGATGAAAAAGCAAATTTGTTTTTGCTACAGATGGTTACATTTTAAAATGTAACCTTTTCTAAAAAGGACAGTCCCCTGGAGGCGTGACATCTTACCCGCTAAACTCACACGGGTTAAACACAGCTCATCTACAGAAAATTAATCTCTTGCCATTTCTTGTTAGAAGCCTGACAGGCTTCAGTCAAACTTTTGTAGGGAGGACAAAAGATGTCCAGAAGATAGAGCAAAACAAAGAAAAGAAAGAAACGAAAACAGAAGAGGCAATCAACCTTTTAAATTTTTTTCACACCAAATAAGATTTGAAGTGTTACATCCATTCTACTTAGATCTGTAGTTTTCAACTCAAAGGTCACATTATTATGGATTTTTTTCTTGCCAAAGCATAACAGAAATAGGTTTTCAATAATTTTGAAGGTCTTTTGGGGGAAATCTGTTCTGAGCATAATTCATAAAAGATATGACATTTTATTTATCTAGTTTCTATCAAAATACTTGAGAATAAAACTATTATGATGTGTTGCCAAACCGTTCTCTGTTATTTTTCTCTCTTCCCGATCTCTCTCCCAGAGTTTCTGACAGAGAAATAAATGCTAGTTTTACTACTTGATTTTAAAAAGAGAATTCTAAAATGTAAACAAAATCTGTCAAATCTGATCTGTTTCTCTAAAACCGAAATTTAAAAATCAAAAAGGCAATTCATGCAGTTTTTTAAACTTCATGGGAAAGAATTCCTCTTCATAAATAAGCAATCCCCTGCCAAATTTGCTGCATAAACATTATAGCAGCTGTAATGACATACCAGGATAAGGAGAAGAAAATGCTCAGAAATCCTGTAAGACACCCTAACTAATATCTGAAAGGAATTTCATGAACATATTCTTTTTCAAGTTCTATTTTCTGATACTATTTCATTAATAACACAACAAATATATATGGAAAACACATTTAATAGCTGCTATAACCTTTTTCTTTGTTGTTTCCAAGTAAACCATCCCGTCTTAAGCAAGAAAACATTTATCTGGTACCTCTAATTTCACCATTGGCACATGCAGAGGTATCAGGATTGTGCACTTACAGAGCTGGGGCTGGAGTGTCGCCTGACTTTAGGTGATTCCTTCCCTGCAGATGAAGTTTTGAAGTTAATGCAAGCATTGTTCTCTGAATGAACCCTCTTCACTTGATTCGTTGGCTTCTCAAATGGATCAAAACTACTCTGTGTCCTCTGAACTCGAACTTTTTTATCCTCAGGAATTGTATCCAGAGGTTTGATCACTGAATCCATTCCCTGGCAGTTCCGTGTAGACATCTTTGTGACACATATCTGTAAAGAAAAAACATCATTTGTTGACTCTAACAGGCTTAAAGTCGGTATCATTCCATGCACCAGCCAGCATCAAAATAGGCACTGAACTTCATAAGCATTCACTTTCTATTTCTCTATTAAAATTGGAAACAACACATGCATTTTACATAGGGGAGACCCACATCACAATAATAACTATAAAAAGCCTATCTTTGTACAATGTACTAAAAGATTCTGGAAAAGGAAGGCAAAAGAGGAGCACAAACTCATACATTTGTATTTTCTTGTACAATGTGTTCTTGGCAACAATACCACTTCACTTCTCTCTCCAATCTAGCCACAGATATCCACAAGCAGTATTGATTTCCATTTGTTCAAAATTGGATGAGACTAAACTAAAATAAATGATGGTAGTTTGTGTGTGCACTGGCTGGTGCTGGCTTTCCAAAGATTCAATACCGGTATATTATTGTATTTTTAAATAATGCTTATACAGTGGTATTATTATTATCACCATATGTCTCAGAAAATCAAATCAGTAAATCAATTCCCAGGCACTGAAACGTGAGAGTGCAGCTCAATGGCACACTAAAGCACAGAAGTTCAATTCTTTGTTACTGTGAAGTATGACTCTGCCAAGCTCTAAAGACTACCACTTCCTGCTTGAGCTATCAAAATGTGCTATGGTTAGTTCAAAAGAACTAAATGAGCAGAACAGCACCTTTAGATACTCCAGTCATGTACGTTTCTGGTTTTAATTTCAATGCGCTCCACTATATATGACATTTTTTTAAATTACACTGTCGGTGAGGTGTTGTCTTTGAGGCCTCAGCTTCTGTTTTCACCCATAAGAGACTTGACTTTTACTTGGAAAGAAAAGAAATAGCTTAATCTTTCAAGCTACAGGGGAAAGTTACGAAGTGTAATGCAAGGAGACCCAAGAGGCTCCTCTAATTGTAAGGCACATCAAAGTAATCTACAATGTACTTTTTCCATGATATTTGCATGTTTTTAAGGATAGACAGTGTTAATAAGCTGTCAACTGAACTGCTCATATAAAAACAATTTCACATTCCATTCAAGTACCCATAATCTATTTGAATTTTTGAAAACAGTTAATATAAAAAAAAAGAAAAAAGAAATTACCATTAAATCAGGAGTCTTCCTTCCTAACCCCAGTATCTCCAAAAACTTCTCCAATAAATTTTTCTTTGCCATTTATCCAGAGGCCTTTTGTGCCTTGAAATCCAATTTATTTCAATTGTTTATAGAAATATTGGGTGACTATACCTTGTGGAGCTCGGCTTTTTTATTATTATTATTATTATGATCTTTTTTTAACAGTAGATGAAAGACTTCTTTTTTACATTAAAAATTTCGAGTATGTTTCCTGCACTGTGCTATCTGGCCAAATGATCATATACCAGGTTGACTCTAATGAAGGACATCACTACTGTCACAAACCAGGCCTCACAAGGGCTCACATTTCTTCTCACTAAAGTAATTTCTCCAAGACTAGAACTTCACCAACTTATAACTTCCTTGAGAAAAAGAGAAGTCCCCCTTCTTCCAAATGATAATTCTTTTTTGGGCTTAAATTAACAAAATTATGTAATTTTGGTCTGTTACTTAAATGAGAAAAGATAAAGAGCTGCAGCACAAAGAGTTTTTAATTAGTCTTCTTGTAAAACTAATTGGTTTCTTTTCCCTGAAACAACTCATATGTGCCAACATGTATCCACACACTTCCCACTGGCATCTCCATGTTCTTGCAATGCTTGCTACCAACAAAGATGTTTCAAAATAACGTAAATTGAAATTACTGCTAATACAGCAGCACTTCCATGTTGTTTAATCAACATGGATACAAATACATCAGTAATCAGTAGTCAGTGTACTCCTCAGCATTTGAAACCCTATGATCTAGAAAACAGGGGCAGGAGATATGGACAGAAAGTTCCAAAGCAGTAATTGTCCTCCTTTCAGGTTAACAAGGTGCCTGTAGCAGATGAAAATACTTGGAATACACAACTGTAAACATACTATAGATAATAATGCCATGAATGCTGCTTCTATTTTCTTTTTCCACTGGAAAATCTACATGTGTCTTATGTGGGCCATGTAAGCATTTGTTACTACTGCCTTGACTGGAAGCAGTAATAACTTCGAATTAGATGTTGAAGGGAGGCACTTGAGCCTTCAGGCCACTCGACTGAACCTGGAGTAGAATAAAAATCCCCACCATTAGTAGCCAACTTCCAACTTGCAAATTACTTAAACCAAGACAGCACCAACCAGCTCCCCACTCAGAAGGCAAACACCTTGGTGGATGCAGAGGCTGGACACCACTGTCACCTCTGGAAAAGCCGGAGGACTGCAGAGAAATGCAAAAGTAGAGGCTGCTCACCCTACCCATCTGCCTGTTGTGCAACTCCAGCACATCTCCTGCCAGAGCTGACAAGGAGTTTAATTCATCACTCCTCTCTCACCAATATCAATATTTCCTTGGCAGAAACAAAGCATTCTCTCCCAATGGCTGCTGAGCAGAGCGTACTATTGAAGCCAGCAAAGCTAAGCTTACACCACTGTTGCAGGGCACACATTTCCAAACTGTCTACCCTGCCTATAAAACACCAAAGAGACACAATATTTAAGCATTTGTTTTACATTCTGCCATTGATAGGCCAAGTCCATTGACAGGCCAACTTCATACTGAAACTCTGCTCTGTGAAGTCTGAAAGGATCAGGTCTAAAAGGTCAGCACCGAGCACTGGCTGTAACCAACTTAGGAACACAAACTCATTGGTGGTTTCAGGTTTCCCTCCATCAGCAGGGTTAAGCTACCACAGTAGTGCAGATTTTGCCCCTGGTCAGCAGGAGTGCTGACCAACTGCTCCTGTGCTCCAGCTAAGGGTACAACTTATTCTGTAGTGGCTTATCATGCAGAAAAGCAACAATGTGCTTAGCAAAACTGAAAGATAACTTATTTTGGAAATCTTCCTCTGCATAAAAATGATCATAGATTTCATCAGCTTGACCGCATCACCTTTAGGAATATTATGGATTTGAATTTTTTTTACTCTAATTCAGCCTTTTAATATAATTTTCCCTTGTGCAGCATAACTGCTGCTTATAAATTTCAACTTCTCAAAGGAGATGTACAAATACTTAGCATCGGAAGGTGTTAGATTTGTAAACCAGTGTCTACCACCTGGTAGCTCCTTGCTGGTAGTCAGGAGAAGCCTAAAACACCTTCTCATTTCCAGATTTCCTTTCCCATATGAGAGTTAAGGACCAGTTAAAGCACAGTATTTGTCGTAAAGAACACCAGTTCATTTTCAGAATCTTTTAGATGCTCCAGGGTGATCCTCTGGGAAAGTGAGACTTTCCCTCTAAGTACATTCTGCCACCTCGAAGACCAGATTTTGTTTTTTCCTCCCTTTCATTTGTTCTATCTACATAAGTCATAGGTTCTTCAGAGTGGTCACTACTCTTTTACTAACCCTTCTTTGACACACAGAACCTTTGTGCACCTCAGTGAAGATGACAATCCAGAAAGTTATGGAAATTATCTTTTTCCAATGCAACCTCAAAACTGGATTATTTTGTTGAATATCTAATTCAGCTGCAGTTATCGGAATAAAACACAAAGCAAAACAAGCCATTACATGTAGGAAGTCAGTATCTATGATTAATTAGCTCTCCCTATCTATGTAATACCGTCGTTAAAACAGTGTAGCCCAGGCACTCATTGAGATGCTGTAAATGCCACCACAGTCAAAAACTGGTGCTACATGAAGATATGATGTTCAATGGCACCTGAACTAATAAAAGTACTGATCCCAAATGTATGTAGAGACAACACAAGTGATACCTTGTTTTGTCATGCGTGAGATGACAATTATGATTTATAAAATGAAATCAAGGAAAGCAAACTTTCAGTACGAATATTCCACGCGTTTAAAGAAACCTCTGTCTAGCCACCTGCATGAGTCATTTAGCAGTTTTAATTGTCTTTTTTTTTAAAACAAGTAATCATATAAGTAAACATTAAGTTATGTCAACATTTGAAGTGATTCTTTCCCCTTCAGCAGTTACTGCCACGATTTTGTGCTTCTCCCACCACAAACTACATTCAAGGCAAAATTTTCTGAGGTATAAACTACTACCAAAACAATTTGGTTTTTAAAAGTAGGGCAATGGAACCACTCTTATCTCTCTCAGATGGGGTATTTTTGTCAGCAGATCTCATGAGGAACAGAGCTATGGGATCTTCATTTATGCTTTAACTCTTCTTTACAGGAAACAGGATTTTAAAATAAGCCAATCAACTTAATACATTTAACAGCTATAAATTATTACAGGGCAACGGGGAATACACAAAAAACCCTGCATCATGTATGGATTGTTCAAGAAAATATTACTATCCTTTCAAACCTCATATCAGATACAAAAGGCTTAAGGAATTCACTGGATTAATCACCACTTCTGACTTTGGGCATGTTAGGTGGCCCCAGACATGAAAAATAAGAGAGGAAATAGCTGCTTTGTCACCGAGGTTCCCACCTTGCAGGAATCTCAGTACCTCAGAAAATCATGATGAAAATGGATGTTGGCAAAAATGGCAGAGATGAGGAGCAGATGATACAAAAAAAAAAAATCTAGAAGGGAAAAAAGGTAAGACAACTAAACAATGAGAATGATATGTATGGTATTCACATCAGAGAATTTCACATGTAGAACATTTACCCTCAAAGTCTCTGCTTTGGTTCTAAGATGAAAATCTTGAAAAGGCTAAACTAGACTCCAATACCAGTCTTCCTTTAAGGAGATTTGCTTTTCTACACCGAAAACAGAGTGGTCCTACAGAAAATCATTTTTTGTGTTTGAAGTTACTCTTTGGAAAAACACTTCCAAAGCAGCACTCAAAAACTGCCCAGGCACTTTGTATCCTGTGGGAAGAGATTTCATCTGGAAAACAGCAATGACTATTCCTATTCAGTGAGGCAACAGCACTAATAGCTGAGAGTTCTTGATCCCAGATCCTATTTCCAGATCTTGGAAAAAAGATCCCAGTCAGCCCAAGTGTGCTCCAACAGAAGCACTTCTCCATGAGCATCCTGACCATTAGATTTCTCACATATGGATCATCAATAATTAATGTCCCCAAGCTGTCCCACATTCTGCTGCCAAGCCATATACATTCTCCATACTCTGATCACTGAAATAAACCACTTTTAAAATTTGTCCACAATTATTTACTCAGTCTCAACTGAAAAACATAAGACAAAATGAGACATCATTATGAGATATTTGGCCATTTAAAACCTACAGCACAAACAACCACGTTGCAGCAACCTGAAGATCTCTTGCCTACTTTTTAAAAAAATCAGAATATTCATGTCAATTTCAGTAATTACCTGAGCTATCACAGATTCTGGCAATGTAAAGCACAATAAAATGCAGTACCACAAAAGTTAGTGCAGCTTGATATTCAAAGTTATTTTAGTGTTTCTCTGTGGTTCTTTATTTATTTAAGGTAAAAAGAGCCAGAATATTCAAGAAAGATCTCATGTTAGAACCACAAAAAAGCACAACATAGTTTATACTTTGTAACTTTCTTAGTTGTGGATCAGAATCTGAAGATAATGTATGACAGACAACAACACAGCTTGGATGGTATTTTTTCCCCCTGCTCCTCCTGCCCAGTCTCCCAATAAATTTGAGAAGATCCCAAGGCTGCTCTAGGTTAAAGAATCTTAGTCATCATTATGTCAGTATGGACCACGGGGCTACAGCCTCCACCCTAACATCATGGTATTCATCACATCTCAAAACATAATGTCATAATTTAGCCAATTTTTATTTTTTTCCCATAAAGAATACTGCTGAAATTAAGAGACTGAAACCACAAGAGTAATTTTGTTTCATGTGTTAAGCTCCATAAAAAGCCCCATTATGTAAATAAAAATCAGTATAATCATTCATGGAACCATTTCTAAATAAAGACGCCTCTTTGAATTACCTTAAATCTCATTTCAAGCAATACTCCTTAATCTGCATTTGGGATTAATGTGAAAATAATAAATGGTGTATCAGATGTAGTAATTGTGATACCATTTCAATGCAGGATTTTTTCACTTCATCACTGTCAGCAAAATTAAGAGGAACAGAAACAGGTTTCCCAAAGAAACAGGATTCTTAAAATTAAAGGTTTCTAGACTAAATTCATTTACTGTTCAAAGTCATATAGCATTGAAAGAGTGAGACTGATCAGTTAAACCGTGTAAGTAATTTATAGTCTTACAGTTCATGAATTTTAAAACAGTCATGAATGACTCCAGAATTAATCACCTGTTTGGGTACTTAGTAAAATACAGACTGTCCCATATCAGTGGAATTTATGCATATGAATAAAGATATCCTCAGTAACAAAGAACAACCAATTCTGGCAGAACTGGTCACGCATACCATACAGAAGAAAAAGGTTTAAAATGCTTGTATAGTGTAAAGACACCCCACTCTGAAGCTCATCACATCTTTCAGGAAGATACATTATATCTGGGTTTTAATTCTTACATTTAACACTACAAATGCTTAGTTTGTTCATCCAGTGGAAACAGACTTGTGTAAAATACCAAAAAATATTGCCAACCAACTACTATTTTCTGTTGGTTATTGTCACTGTGCAAATCTGGGGGAAAAAGTGACTGGTTGAGTAAATACCAGAGTGGACATCCAAAGCTACTACTGAAAAATCTGAAGGAAAAATCTGAATTCCAACCATTTGCACCATTCCAGGAGAATGGTGTATGAAAGGATCAGATACAGGACGGGGAAACCCAAGATCTAGCATGCATCAAGAAAAAAAGAAATTAAAACCACTGAGTGATGTGGGGTAAGGAAGTCGCTTGACCTCTGCACAGTTCCATTTTTCTGTTCACAAGACTGATCTTGCGCCTATCAAAAGCAGAAACTGGGAGTGCTAATTAAGTTTGTAAAGCACTTGGGCTTTTTAAAGTGAAAAGTTATATAGATTATAATTGGTAGAGCCAAAGCCCGCTGGAAGTAGTGCAACAATCTCATTATTACAGACAATAAGACTTAGCAGTTGCATTTAGCTGAGAGATGTATAAAGAAAAAAATATAGTCAAGTGACTACTGGTTCAACAGCTGAACTGCTTAGAATGTAAGTCTGCCATTAATTTTCACTGGAAAAATCCTATCTGGATATGAGTTTTTATTACCTTTTATAAGCATGTTATTTTCTATCATGCTTTGGAACCATGGCAATTGAGAACACAAGTCATCTGCAGATTCTGGCATCCCTGGAATTTGACATTTGCTACTTATAAAACACAGTTTGGGAATGTTCTGGAGTAGTATAAGCAGCTTTGTTCAAAATAAAAATGCAGCTATCTGCAGATTCAGTCTCTTTGCAGAACAAAGCAATAGGGAGGCTCTTTCTCGTTTTAAACAAAAGTCTTGTCTGCTTCCTCTCAGTCCATCTGGTAGCACTCTCCATCCTCCCCAAGAGAGGGTCAGCAAATGACTGCTGCACCCACAAGCAGAAACATGCACAGGTTGAGAAGACAGTTCTGTGGGGAGTTGGTGAGAACTCTCAATATGGGAAAAGATCCATGAAGAACAAGAGATGAGACAAGGGAGCGGATGAAATTGTGAAAGGGGAAGTAGAGCATGTAATGCTGCACAACATCACCAGCCAGCTCATACCAGAGCTACCAGTGCAATCAGGCTCATACTTGAAAGAGGTCCTTGAACACACTCACCCCTCCCTGTAATCACCTACACCAGCCCTTTGGTTTGAACATTTGATGGACACAGCTAAAAGAAGCTGAAAGAGAACTTGAGTAAGAGAAGGGGGGAAAAAAAAATAGGGAGGTGGTGGAAAGGAAGGAGGATGCAAGGAAAAAATGGTCGTTAAATAAGACACTTCTTTTCTTTTCCTGATAGCCCCTCTCCATGTCCCAAAACTATAATTCATATTCTTGAGTAATATTTATTTAATTTTAATTGGCTACAGAGATTGCCAGCAAAGCTAGCCGTGAGCAAGCAAATGAAACCGAAAATAGAGCTCAGAGACTGGAAATGGTATCTGGGGATATGGTATGCTCCTTGCTGTACCTATCACAAACTTACTCATACACCTCCCACAGCCCATCTCAAAGGCACTCGCCCAAAATGGCCGTTTTATTTCCAAAGTCAAAGCTGATGTTAAACCAACTGTCATTGTCAGATGGAAGAAGGCGAATATAAAAAGGTCACTGAAGTGCCAGATGGGAGAATTTTTGAACTAGAAACTCTGACATTAATTCTCTGTGTTTGTCTGAAACACTGAACTCAATGAGCTGATTAAATGCCTGTGCTGAATTGCCAAGTGAGGAAAAAGTCACTCTCACAGAAAGACCAACTGATCAGACCCAGGGTAGGAATCCCAGCCGCATAAAAATTTGAAAACATTTTTACCTGCATCAAGGAAAATAACATTTTATACTAGAAGTTAAAACAGGTTACACAATTCTTTCCTTTCACCACCAACACACCGAGAGCTGTAATATAGTACACATTTATTCTGCTAACTTGAGACCTAAATATTAGCATAATTTCTGAATCAAGCACAATCCTGAAATCAGGAATTATTGAAAATTATTTTAGGTGCCCTCAACATGGTAAGAAGAAGCAGAGCATTTCTAAATTTTTTTTTCTTCTGTTCATAGCACAGCCTAACTTCAGAAAAGTGAGTTTCCAATCCATTAGAGTTGATGCCCCTCTCCTTGCAGAGAAAAAAAGGTCCAGTTTTCAAGAGAGTCTGGATTAGATTTTAGGTCTATAAAAGCCTACATATATCCTCAAAGGAAAACTCTGTTCTGTGACAACAGACGTCAGGAGGAGTCACCTAAGGACAGGGTCTCAGATAAAGGTCACACTGAAGTCCTGACAGCCTCTAACGTTCATGAAAAGAGACAGAAACTCAGTGGAGCTGATCTAAAGGGGCATTTTGCTCTATTTCTGTACTGATGCCCCAAAATACAGTAACCGTGTTAGTAATAAAGCCTGGCAAATAAATTCTTCCTTTTACTTGCAGTATTCACATTTGTCACAGTGGCATGTAATGCAATATGCCATGCAAGCCTTTCCTGAAACTGCAACCAAGCTGCTGCTTCCATTAACCTGGGTCCAGACTTGCTGCATCCAAAAGCAGGAGGGTTCATTTCTCCAACAAACCAAACAGCAGGGCACAGTTGAGGATCAGCAGAGGTGTCAGTGTGGGAGAGGCAGCTTCCAGTGCCAGGCACGAGCCAAGGATGCCTTGGTAACCAGAAAGGCGGTAGAGAAAGTGTCTGAGCATAAACACTCTCCCAATTGTGACAGGTGGTTTTTATACTCTTTTACTTAGTTACCCACTTGTATCTGTTGTCTATCCTCCTCTGTAACCATATGAACAGGATTTAAAAATAAAGATTAAAAAAATATTTTCAATCCCTTTTCCATATCAGCCTCCTGCTCCAACAGATGGCTCCATGTGCCAGTGCTAGTTTATACAGTTTTCTTTCCATAAGTGCATTATTAGTGATTTTGTGCGAACAGTATAATAAGTCTTTCTGAGTTTACAGGTTTATAATTTTATTCTATCCTCCAAAACTCCCCTGATCATGAAGTTATCAAAGGCATATCCATAAATGCAGTAAGTCTTCCCACTGCCAAGTTCAAGTGTGAGAAATCTTGAGAGACTTGACAACAAAATGCCTATTCTTGCTAGATTCTAAGGCTGTCAGTAAGGTTTTTAAGAAAATAAATCGTAAACAACTCCATGCCTTGAAAATAAGTTTTACCCAGTTCCTTTAGGCTCCTTTGCCTATCCCTAGCAAGCCTCTTGATTCTTTCACAGTTATCATTGAGTACTTCAGACTGAAACAAACAAAAAAATTGTCCACTTACAAGGAGGGACTGCAACAAAAACACTGCTGTTGGTGAGATATGGTCATGTAACTGACAGTATAAGACTAGAGCCCAACTACTCAGACCTTTCACATAAATGCTGAAGAGCCCTTTTTTAATTCAAAGAAAAGATGAAGGGGATAGGTCATGTAATCATCTTTGTGACATATACACATTTGCAGGTGGAAAGGTGTTGCAGCTATCTTTTGTCTGGTGTGATGACAACCTTCATTGCAATGAAGCAGCATGCATGCTGCATGGTCATCAACAAATCAATGCCACTCTCACATTAGCTTCAGCAGATGTTTTAAAAGTGCTTTGCAAGAAATAATTCAAGACAAGAATGGTAAATTAGTTTGGCTCTTTTTCCTTCAGACCATTTCCTTCATTTAAGAAAAAAAAATCTATTTACTTAATTCCTTTTCCTGTTTTCTTCATTTTTCTTCCCTTCTTTTCTTTTCTAACTCTCTTTAGCAAAAGCCAGACAGTAAATTAGGTAATGCAAGTTGCTTGCTTCATTCTGCTAATGCATTTCAAAGCTCAATTTTAGCACCAAGAAAGAAATCTCTCCTGCTCCTACTTGCTTCATCCCTGAGGTCAAGAACCCTACAGGTTGAGAAAAGCAGCTTCCAAGGCAGATGAATGTCACAAGGAAAGACAAGCTCTCTGAGCATTTCTAGATCTGCTCCTCTACATATTATCTTCCAAATCACTGAATTTGACAAAGTATCTTCTATCAAATCAGCACAGTATAAAGGTAGAGGCAGAAAAAGAGCTTCAACTTTGTCATTATTCTCTTGTGTGAGGAATCTTCCAAGATCTGAATAACCTACATTCCAACTCAATCTCCCTGAAATCTTAGTAACAGCCATTCATGACCTTTCTGCCATTGCTTTCTTTCATGGAAATTTGAGAGTTCAGAGAAGGATGACAAGCCCAGTTTCACAAATAATTAAATGAAAAGTCCTCATCTGTGTTTGGATTTCATATACACCTGGCTTCTTTCTTTAAACTTGTTCTTTTTGGTTTTTTCCCCAGACAAATGACCTGGTTACAGAATTCTATAAAACTTGAACGAACAGTCTCAAAGGAATTTTCTAGCAGCTACCGCAGGTTTGCCAGACTCGCAGCAGCACAATAACTTTCAAAGCAAAAAGGTGTAAGGGAACATAATGAAACTTGCTTCCCAGTGCATAATGTGCTACACTGGAAAACATGCCATATCCTACAATTCAGAATTTAGTTAGAAGCATACTTGAAAATTATAGTATATTAAGTTACTCAGAATATGAAGAACACTCCAGTATATCTTTTCTTGTCAAGATGTATAAAACTTAAAATGGAGCTTACAGTGAGAAGAGTTCATCATAAGAAAGCAGGCTACAATTTTATAATGAGAATTCTCTGAACAGCCTGGAGATAATGCTCTTTTTTTTTTTTTTTAAGAAAAACCTATGTATTTCAACAGAGAAGTGAAAATCACTGCTGCTTCTTTGATGTGTTCAAGCCAAAACATGTGCTGTAGTAGACTTATGACTGTGCTCAAATGAATTTTAAAGAATAAGCTGTAACAGTACAAAGCAGCCAAGCCTTCTGCAGTTGGTGGCAATTTGCACCTCCAAAGCTGTGAGTTCATCATGAATCACTTTCAACAAGCAACAAATTTCGAGAATCAAACTGGTCAAAAATCACATCTATCATTAGAACATCAGTGTGAGAAGTCCTTCAACCTTACAGTACATTGAGCTTCTCATGAAAAAATTGTCACAAAACTGAAAGTGACTGTAGATATTTTGCATAGCTTACCCTGCACAGCTGCCTACCAGCAGTAAAATCACAATTTATAATTATATAATTTTATGTATCTGGACTACTTTGCCAAACACAAAAAGTTCATTGCAAACTTGAAATTTAGGGGGCTGGTTTCACCACTTTCCTAGGCCGCAGCAAAACCAACCACCCTGTCATTAAACTGTAGAACTTTTCAAGACAACTTTTCTGCATTACATCAGAATAAAATTTCTCTAGCCAATATTTAACAACAGAACCATTTTGTTCATTAAAACCCCCACTATTTACAGGGAAGTCCGGGCAAACCTATTTTACACATACTCTCTAACAGTTTAAATATATTTTCTGTGTACTTACACAAAGATTTAATAAAATGGAGAAGGACATATTCAAACATTCTAAGCCCGTAGACTGAAAAGCATCAGAAATTAAATAAGTGAAGCTGAGTTTTCACAATATATAAATAGACATTATGCCTTTTCCTAGTGGTTTTGCTTCCCCACTGCTCACTTGGCAACATTTGGTATCTTCCTCTTCAGGTAAGTTGCATACAATTTAATATTAAATTACAAACATCCAACACAGTAAAACTGAAATATAACTGACATAAATTCTACTCCATTTCCTGGATAGAATGATACAGACTGGATCAAAAGCTTGCCGATATGATACTTGTTACTAGCTTAGGTTATTTTACATTTGTACAACACCTAGCTTAAGTTTATCAAGCTATTTTTCAATCAGAAGCTGCAACTGAACTAATCAGCAGGATGAGATAGCAAGTTCAGCTCTAGAATTAAGGTACACAAATTCCAACAATAAATCCTACAAATATTTGCAAAATAAAAGAAAAATCTCCGTTCACACTTTTCACACCATTTCTGACTAGCACAACAAAATGAAGACAACTAACAGATAAAACTGCATGTTTCTCTGTCCTCTGCAGGCCAGTCCAGAACTGATACAGCAACTTCAGAGAAGCCCATCCACCCAGGAACATGACAAACAAAAGAGCAAGAGCACCAGCATAGAGAGAAAGCCCAGAAGTTACTTTTACAAAGGGCAAAATGATGTGTTTATGGGGTTGATTCAAGAATTTTGTTATACAAAATCACCTCACTGAATTCAACATTAGTACTATGTTAAATTACTATTTCACTACTTGCTTTTCACTAAACAGCTAAATACAGAAATATATGTAGGTTTATATCAGGGAGCGGAATGAAAGATATCAGTGAAAAATATGCCACACATCAAAGAGATGCACATAATCAATGATTCTGAGAATATACATTACACTTTTGTCAAAAGCAAAAAGCAGGCACAGAAAGGTATTTACTGAACCATAGCAAAACACAGAAGTCACCATGTAGGTGGAAGGAGCACTTAAGGACTGATGGAGTTGCTATTGGAAGAACTTGTCCTAACATTAACATTACAATAACAGTATTAAGAAAAATAAAGTCCTTAAGGGTCAGAGTCTTAACATGAGCAGTACATTCCTTCCTAACCTGGTTGCAGAAAAAAAACTTAATCAAAGATTCTGGAAGCCAATATGGACCCATCTAAAGGAATTCAAGTTGAAAAAATAGTAATTAACCTGCTTTTCCCAAACTAAGAACACCAGCTATTCTTTTCTTTAGCTCAGAAACAGGCTTTGGAGAACTGATATTGCACAGGCTCTCTGTTGTTTCAGGTAAGATTTGCTAGGATACTCCTATTCATTTCAACAGGGACAGTAAACTGTAATTATCATTGTATCAATACCTGAAGCACTTAGGAACATTTTAACGCTAGTATTATCAAATCCAATTTAAAAACCGTGTACAGCAGCTCCTGACAGCTGAGTATTTTTGCCTTTCTGGGACTTCAAAGGGAAATAACCCCAACAGAGCTGTCTGGATCTGCTCAGCAGTTCCTGTGACCTTTAAGGGGCACATCTGCACTCACATTTATGCCGAAGTTGCCGAACATGACAGGCCAAATCCTCACCTGCCCCCAGGCTGAGTACTCACACACACTCTCACCCCAGCAAACTCCTGCTGACCCCAAAGACCCACCCAGGGCAGCTACTGAAATCTGCAGGGGCAAATGCCCAGTGGAAGCTGGCACCGTTCAGGATTTCCCTTGAAAAACAAAATAGTCCCTTACCCCTTCCCTCCACAGCTGAAGCCCAGGAGGGCTGCCGGTGCCAGCTGCCCTGTGGGACCAGCCAGGCACCCTTGCTCTTCCAGCTTAACCACAGCCCCTTCATTGCTCTATCCATGTTCTCATCTGTGGGGCCTCTGGGAGAAACAAGAACTGCCTGCCTGACACAGACAGAGCACCTGCTCAGAGGTCAACTCTCCAAACAGCCCACCAATGCTAACAGTGTCAGTGGAAAATGTCAAAACCTCTGAGAGTAGATTTGGTCTTAAAGATTTGGGGTACTGTTTTTGCTTAATATTTACAGCAAAATAACAACAACAAAAAAGACAGGTGACCATTTTTGCCATAGGACATCAATGACTGGCCAACCTTGCACTTAGACGAGATCCTGATGATGTAGCCTGCTTAGCTACAACTCTTTGACATTCTTCCTTCCTGGAGTCAGGGTCATTAAGGAGACTATGGCAAACCCTCACTCCTCAGGCAATCCCTTGTTTCCTGCTGTGACAGACCCCAGCCTCACTAGAAAACTGCTTCACACAAAGATCTTTATATTCACAGAGCACTTGGCAATAACTGCCTATTAAACTATGTATTTCTTCCCTTCCCCATCTGTGTTCTTAAGTTTTGGCCACATTTTGTACATTTTAAGTTAAGTTTTCCAGCTAGTTAATTTTGGATCTGTGTTTAACTAAGTATTACCACAGGGAATATTATTTATCAATAAAATATGCCCAAAATGTTATTCTTTTGTAAAGCTCGGAAAACTAAAATACGAGAACTCTAGAGACAGTAGTAACACAGCAAGCAGAGATGATGACTTTAGACTTGGGGAGAAGAAACACTTGGAGGTAGAAAGATGATGGAAGCAACAAATTTCACACATATGTGTAGATGAAAAGATACCACCAAGAGAAAGCCACAATTTAAAATTTGCTTTAAAAAAAAAAATCCCTCATGCCTGGACTTCCATTCGTTGTACAATATGTGGGCAAACACAAGTGATTGGATTACTTCTATGCATTAAACAATGGTTTGCAATTTATTAATAGGCATGACAATATAAGCAAAGGAAAGCTTCCATAAAAATCATAAAAAATAATGCAACTGAAATAACTCTTGCAACAGAAACATTATGGGTAATTAAAAAAAAAAGCATCTCTACTTTCTGAGAAAAAACTATGTAAATTAAGGTTGTATATAGTGTGAAACTGACCACACCACATCACTTACATTGAAGTATATACAGCATTTTTAAAGAAGGAACTCCAGCAAAACAATAATGAAACCTTCAGAAAATAATTGATGTAGGACTGAATCTTTACCCTTTAATCATATTCAGTGACAAAGAAGAAGAACCCTTTAATTGGCAAGTACAGAAAAAGAAAACATGAATCCCTGTCAAACTAGTTATTTGATCCCACAGTGACATACAACTGATCTCTTCTTGGAGTATAATTCACATGCTGCATAAAGATAAGCATTCTCCTCTAGAAAAAAGCCCCTTTGCTTTTGTCCTTAACTAGTAATAGCAAAAACAATCTCTCATCGCTTTACCATTACTACCACAGTTCGTTTCTGTAAATAGTAGAACATATGGTGAAATACTATGTTTTTTGTTCATCTCCAGTGGATTTCTGTTGAGAGTTAGTTTTCTATGGCTTGATCTACAACTGAAACACATTAGCTATGTTAAGTCATCAGAAATAATTCAAATAATTCCATACTATGGCCACATTTTATTCTTTCTGTCTTGTACTAATGGTAACTGCTGCTCTTTTCTTCCTCTCTTTCCCTGAACATGCTGCTGCTCTAAGCTTTCATATGTTGAAATATTCCACTAAGATCCAAACCGCTGTCAACACACTCCTACATAAGCATTCAAGAATGACTATCTAAAAAGACTGCCTCACTTTGTGTTATATTAAATAAAGACAGCATACAAGAGAAATAAAATCATGACATGGGTTAACAAGGCAAAAAAATATTCTGACATCCATGATATAGTATGTATCTATAAAGGATCATTTTAATTTTATCTTCTACCACCCAGCAAATCTGTAACTGTTATAGACATTTATTCAGATATAGCAAGATGCACAGACTTGTTAGCAGAGACGAAAAAGTGGCTGGTCACGTCCTTCACTCACTCATCCCAGAGGGCGTTCAGCCAAGCATGTATCGGAAAAAATTGCCCATACTATCCTCTTAATACAATTATAAATAAGGCTGCCAGAGAGAGAGAGAGATACAAAGCTGTACCGAGAAAAGCATCGCTTTTAAGCCTTCCCCTACCTTTTCCCTGGTATTTACAAACCGCAGGCAGTACTGCTGGGGAATCTCACCAGGGTGGCTGCCGAGAGGTCTCATGTGGCGTTCCCAGCTTCCCGCCGCCTCCCTCTGCCTGGATGTTAAGCATTCCCGAGAAAACCCACCCTGACATGCACAGAATGAATCCTGCTCAAGTTGGAAGCATGTGATAACTAGGTTTCAGGTTGAAACAGGAAATCCCAGCACCCAATTAATCCCAGAGATTTAAACAAGCCCCATCTTACCGTTTTGATGTTGCCCAGATCAGGTCAGATTCACCTGCAACTCTTTGGCATCTCTCTAGCAATGTTAGTGTTTGCAGTCAGGCCGGGCTCATTCAGCAACTGAATTCACAACATCTTTCTGCACTAGCAAGCTGAAATGGTACGGCTGTACTACAGCTAAGAAAGGGGGAAATCTAAAGCAGCAAACAAAGAAATCTCTCAAGACAGGGTAATCCCAGTGGAGTAGAATATAAAAGGTACAGATGAGAACCAAGGGTACAATATTTCCCTGTCTAAATTTCATCAGCAATACTATGCTCTTTCTAAAAAAAAAAAATTTTTTTTTTAAATATATGATGGACTTGCCTGTGGAGTTCCCAGAAAGGCAGAGTATCCAGGCTCTGCAGCAGCATTGCAGCCAAAGTAACCATGCATATGCTATCTAGGCAATTTACAGCAGTCTTTTTGAAAAGATATTGATTTACAGTGTAGCACTGCCTCAACCCAATACAGAACTGCAGCTAAAATAGCTAATGGTGATTTCACAGGAATTAAGGGGAAAACACAACATTCAAAAAAGGAAAAAACTAATCATTCCAAATTCAATTCTGTCCAGTCCTGAAAGATATCAGCAAGTTCTAGAGTGACAAAATGACATTATACAAATAATCTGTGGTCCCCCCGAAACAAGCACTATGAATACCACTTTCCACTTTTACATAAACAATAAATATTGAATATAATTTAAAATTTATTGAGTCAAAACACAAACCCTCAAGTTAGTTTCAGCATTTTAAGGACGAAACTTAGTATTTAATTTATGAATGTATAAAATACACAGAGCTATGAGTAAGCAATAGACACCTACTCCGTGCTGGAAATCCACTACTCTGCCCAAGCAAGCTTGAGTGTGGCAGGAGGGAAAAGAGGGCAGCAGGAGCAAACCCTGGCAAGCCCTCAGAGAGGGCTTCTCCAAGAAGAAGGCAGTGCATCTTCTCCATCTCCTACTCCTACAGCAACCCCTGCTGGCTTGTGCTTCAGATGGCTCCTGGCTCCCCAGAAACCTCCTGGGGTTGGGGGAGCACTGGGCAGACTATACTAAGACAGGGAATAGTAATGTGTACATCAGCAAAACCTTCAGGAGGAAAAGCATGCAGCTCAGCTGAGATGATACCTTCAGCATCCTGAAATACTCTTCATTTTTATGTAATGATGAGGTACAATGAACTAGCAGGCAAAACACAGCCCTGGCTCACACACTGGGCAGCTCCAGTGACCCTCATCACAGAAGTGTTGGAAATGGGCTCCACTGCAGAGCTCCACTTTATAGAAAGAAGAGTGTGTTCAAACCCAACTCATTTGCTCAGCTCCTGCCACAGTCACCAAGACTCACACATGTTGACGTACTTCTCAACTCCAGGCGCACACCTGAACCTAGTATCAGTGACTCCAGTGATATATAAAACTTGAATGGCACAAGCAAATTCTATAAGATAATTCCAAAATTATGTAGTGGTAGTAATCTTTTCCCCTCATCTATTTCCCAGCCTTAGTTACAGAGGCATCTCCAGACTTCTCAGTTTGTCAGCTTGGTTTCCAAGCAGATAGGCAGCTTCAGACCTCCTGAAAAAATAGGACTTCCACTTTCTTGAACAAATTTTTCTTCTCCCCTCTCTCAAGTGTGAGGCTCACAAGTAATCATGAATAAGAGCTTCCAGTTGAAATTATGAGAAAATACTTTCGTGATGTTTACAATTCTTGGCCTTATTCTGTCAACAAAAAATTTGTCTGAGGGAGAACAGGATGCTCAGGAAAAAGAAAAAAAAAAGGTGAGTAAACACCTGCAGAGACCAATATGTGCCAAAAGACAGGCACCATGTCGAGGGAAAAGTTGTGGACAGCCACAGAAGGAGGAAACACAGAAGGCAAAAAAGGCAAGCCAGAGCAACAGGGAACTGCCTTCCAGAAGCAAACAAGGTGTTGAGGCAAGGTACAGAGACTGAAAGCAAGTCAAACAGCCTACAAAGTTATAGAATCACAGAATATGCTGAGTTGGAAAGGCTCCCCCCAGGATCACTGAAGTTCGACTCCTGACCCTGCACAGGACCATCGCCAAGAATCACACCATGTGTCTGAGAGTGTTGTCCAAATGCTTCTTGAACCTTGTCAGGCTGGTGCTGTGGCAACTTCCTGGGAAGCTGTTCCAGTGCCCAACCACCCTCTGGGGGAAGAACCTTTTCTTTAATACCCAACCAAAATCCCTTCAACACAGTTTAATGCCCTTCTTTTGGGTTCTGTCACTGGTCGTCACAGGGAAAAGATGAGCACCTGCCCCTCTGCTTCCTCTTTTGAGGAGGTTGTGGACTGTCATGAGGTCTCCCGTCAGTCTCTTCTTCAGGCTCAACAGACCAAGTGACCTCAGCCACTCCTCATACAGCTTCCCCCTAGATGGTTGTTCACCATCTCTGAAGTCCTTCTTTACACATTCTTTATTGCCTTTATATCCTTCTTACACTGTGGCACCCCAAACTGCCCCCAGCGCTCGAGGTGAGGCTGCCCCAGTGTAGAGCAGAGCAGGACAGTTCCCTCCCTTTCCTGATGCACCCCAGGACAGGGTTGGCCCTGCTGGCTGCCAGGGCACAGCTGACTCATATTCAACTCATCATTGACCAGGACCCCCACGTGCCTTTCTGCAGGGCTGCTTTCCAGTCATTTTCCAGTCTGTCCATACTTTGACCCACTCCAGGTGCAAAACCTGGCACTCACCCTTGTTAAACATCATAAGGTTGGTTATTGCCAAGAGGTCTTAATTTGTCTAAATCTCTTTCTTCAGGGCCTTTCTGTAGTGAGATACAACTCACACAAACCTCCCATATTTAAAAGTTAATTATTTTTACTGTATTGAAAAAAATTGAAAAAAAGAAATTTCATTTGTTGCATTAAAGCCCTTCTTGTTGCCTTTGTCTTTGACCTTCCTCAAATGATCCAATTCCAGGTGGGCCTTGGCTTTTGTAAGTGCATGTTTGGAAGACGTATCTGTATCCCTTCCCCATTACCTGTTCTCAATTCCATCTTCTATATAATTCCTTTTTACATCGGAGTCTTGTTAGGAAGTCTGTTCATCCATGCAGGCTTCCCAGCATTTTTGCTGGCTACTATTCTTAACCCCCTCCTTCTCCCCTGCTAGCCCCATCCCTTGTCCTACTCCCAACCCCATTTGCAGACTGTGGTTGAACACAACTCGGCTAGAGCACAAATATCTGCTCTGCTGCTGCCCGTGGTACCACAGAGAGGATTGAGGAATCTGGCTGGAAGACAAAGGCTATCTAGAATTAAGAATGGAGTTGGTGGAACACACAAAAACCCCTATAGCATGGGACAGGGTTTTTTCCAAGGGGGTGGGAGGGTAACTAATCTAAAAAAAGTTTCAATGCAATAACTTTAAAAAAAGGTCAAATAAATATGGAGTTCAATTTACATTTTAAAACTCTCCATGGAAGCCCGCTGCAAGTACAAGTTTCACATTATCAGTACTTTAAGTCCTGCCAACACTTTCATCCCAGGGCAGACTGCAAAATGCTATGTGGCACTTGGGAGCAGCTCTTCACCTATAAAGAGGTATCTTCGGATCTTTTCAAGATAATAGCAAATTGCTACACTTAAAACAGAGAAATTACATGTCACAGCTCTGATGGTCAATTAACTAAAAATGCAAACCATAATCTATTGATATGGTATAGTAAAAAAATGCCAGTAGTTACACAGTAATAAAAAGAATTTGTAAGTAATGTCCCCTTTCCATTAGTCTACACTGAGTCATCTGAGAGGAAGAGAGACAGGGAGCAAGGGAGAAAGGCAGCCAACACTTCCCTCCTCTCCAAGAAGTAATAACCAAATGCAGTAATCAGTAAAAGTTTCATACATCCATATGAGCTCATTTTCTCCTCATAGAAGAAAATGCATGGCTAAGGAGTCACTGCTTCTCAACACAAACCCTTCCACTTTGACAACTGCAGGCTCAATAGACAAAGAAAAAAATGAACACTTTTGAAAATTTACTCACTTGTGAGAGTCATTTAGACATCTAGCCAACTACTTCACAAGCCACTGATAATATTTCATGAAGAAATTATTTAAGAAGACACTTAAGAATTTGTGTTCAGAAACTGAGTGTTGGATGGAACACCTGTCCAAGCCCAGTTCAGATCGTTGCATCACAGGTGACCATAAAATATGACCCTCTTCCTTAAATTGAGAAGTTCGAGTTTAGTTTGAGTTAGAATACATAAAGTACAAGAAGACATGACCTTAATAAAAAAATCCAGCACTGATACAAATGTATTGAATGCAAAGAAATTTTTTTTTTAATTTAAGATGGCAAATGAAGCAGTGGTAATATTGCACAATGGAATGCATGACAAGTTATTCCAAGCACAATATCCTGTTAAACTTGATTTGCAATACCAATATTTGCACTACACCAGATGCACTATCTGGTATGGTGGAACTACACTTAAAGAGTCACTGTCTGAAACAAAATACAATGAAACATATGCAAATTAGTTTTGCAACTTTTAAGACAGAAAAGAGATTTTGTGGGTTTAGAGACTGATTCCATATACAGTTTGCATTGCAAAGCCTCCTGTGCTTTCTCTGCCAGGTCTTTTTGCTCCTCAATTTGTCCTTTCATAATCCAGAGTTTGGGGATGTCCTCATAGTGCTTCAAGGCTTCCTCACAGAGCTCCTGGGCTGCAGCAATGTTCCCAAGCACCCACTCCAACTTCACAGATTTCATGGAGACCCTTGCTGTGGGGGCACTGCTGCGAGCCCATGCCTCCTTGCTCTTTCATATTCCTTGTTCTCTGACTCAAGCTTCATGGCAGCCAGCCAGATGTCCTCACTGCTGGGGTTGGCCTGGACAGTCAGAGCCAAGATGCTTCTGGCTGCTGGAACATCTACTGCCAGCCATTTAGATTCAGCTCGCGCGAGCTACAGCACCTCTGCTTTGGGACAGTAAGCAACAGCTCTCTGCAAAAGAGCCTCCAAGGATTCTCATGATTCTTCTCAAAGAAGGCTCCTTGCAGCCACATATTCTTCTTGCTTGGGGAAATTTGCAAAGAATAGGCATAAATGGCTCGTGCACACTCTAGAGCACTATAAGCAACACAACTGTCTGCATCTGCCATTCAGGTTGTTTTTGATCTTCTTCAATCCCCATTCCAAACACAGCTCTCATGATTGCCTGGCATATGGCCACACTTCCAGCTTTATCACATTGCTCGGCATCTTCTATCTGGTGCTCCCTGTTGAGTTCCACACTGTTAGGCCTGAGATGTGATGGCTCTGTCAGTGATTTGCTTCACCATCTGTGTGTTTCCACAGGCTTCCTGCAGTTTGGCAGCAGTAGTCCAGAAGTGGCAATCCATCAGGATATTCCCCCGGGTTTTGTTAAGGACTTTATGAGCATTCTTACATGTCTCCAGACCTGCCAGCATCAGCCATGGTTCAGCACTGGTTGGACAGGACTCCACAGCCTGGCTCAGCATCACCCTGGCATCCTCAGGTTCCTCCAGCTCCACAGCTGCTTTCCACAAATGCACCAAGTTTGGAACACGCTCAAGGGCTTTCCTAAAGACACATTTCTTGGCACAGATATCCATCTCCAACTCTGCTGCTCTGATATAAATCCAGAAAGATTGTGGAAGGGGCTGGACAGCCTGGGCCACAACACCCTTGGCTGTATCTCCAGGCTGAAGCTGAGCAGCTTCCAACCAAAACATCTTCACTCCTAGAGCACATCTCTGTTCCTTTCATGATGTGGTTTCAAGCCACCTGGAGTTTGCCAGTGACCTCCTCCAGTTGGGCTGATGCTATCCAGGCTGGTAGATGATGAGGATTAGTTTCTTCAACAGATTTCAGGAATAAACAGGCTTTTGTGTTATCATCAATATCTCCTCCATGGGTGGGAATCATGGAATTCAAGTCTGTCAAATATCCTTTTGGGTCCACTACAGTCTGGCCACTCAGAGAGTCTGACACCTGGCTTAGCCTCATTTCCATCAAGGTGCTCCTGGCTTGGCCAATCTTCCTCATATCCAATTCACCTGTCCCAAGTGTCATCAACCTGGTGTCATTCCTCCTGGGTATGGCATATTCATTCCCTCTGGATATGGAGTATTCAATCCACCAAACTGTGTCTGGTGTAAATACTTCGCAAAGAAGCTGTCAGGGACAGGAGTCAGCTTCTCGTACCAAAGATTCCTCTGATGCTTGTTCTTGGAATCGCCAACCTCCAGAATACTCAGCCACTCCTCCTCAGTAACCTCCACTAACTTCTGTTTCAAGTCTAAGAACTGCTGCTGAATTTTAGGTTGATCCATATGATCCATATGGTATTTTCCTATTTCCTCTTTTTCTTGTTGTTCTCTTCTCTCTTTTCTGCCTTCATCCATCCTCTTATCCAAAACCACATAAATAGCATGTTTCCTCATCACCTTTTTCATAGGGACCACTTGAGAAAAGGCTCCCAGTGTAGCCATTGGAATCATCATAATTGCTGTCATTCAAGTTCTCATCTTCATCATCTGCTGTCTGGTTCTGCACCATCTGGTCCCCCACAGTTCTCTTCTCCAGTGGGGCATGATGGTCATCCACGGGGTCATTGGCACCACAAGCAGGGCTGATGTCAGAGTGGGTGGTGAAACCTGTGACTCTGCAGCCCAGCCTTGCAGGTAGCCCAGGGGTGTGGGCATGCCCGAGATTAGCTTCTTCTTGTGGCAATGGTGTCCCAAGGCCCTAAAGTGCCCAGTTTATATATGATCAGATTCAGGCAGGAATACCCAGCACCTCCCCCAGAGCAGGGAATTTCACAGTGGAATTATGTAATCCTGTAAATCACAGGATATTCTGAGGAGTCCTTGATGGCCTATGTTGTTACAGCTGCCCAGTGGGGCTGTTGAGCCATTATGGCCCACTGGCAGAAAGGCCCCCCTTAGGCTGGGTGTAATTATCAGGGCTGAGTCAATTTGTGAGACAAAGAAACACTACCTTGCTGCCAAGGATTTGCCTCTTTCCCATATCAAATACTCAGCTTGGAGCATGAGGGGTGGGTGTGCACTGGGCAATTGTTGAAAACGACCCACCAGTTCATCAGGAATAATGTAGATGGGAGTAGAATACATAGTTTGGTTACACCCCACAGAGTAAGCCAGGACACCCAGAGAGCTGACAGTACTCATGTTTGCAATTCAAAAAACAATATATTTTAAAAAAAAAACCAAACTAAAAAAAAAAACCACAAAAAAACCCAGTAAAGGATAGTAATATTTCTTGACACACATTTGAATGATGAATACTAGAGACAGAGCTTACAAAGATGTTCTTCAGAGACAATTATAAAGAATTAACAATACATTTTAATATCTTCCAGTATAATTCCCAGGGACGAATCCCTGTAAATGTTTCATTTTTGAGTTACATATATTGCTACAGCTGATCTCATAGAGGGACAAAGCTCAGTGATTTCCTATTTCAAAGTCACCCACAGTATTCTAGGTAGGAGAAAAAAGCTTTTTAGTAATGAATTAAAACTGAACACAAAACTATGAGTTCACCTTCATCTCTTTCTTAAGTTAAATATGTCATGCACCAAAATTCTCATCTTCTTTGAAAGCACTGGAGTTTAGCCTCCCTTCATTTTCACTTTGAGATACTCACATGAAAGGCTTTGGGTGTGAGTCCATTTTGGGACCAGTGTTATTTAATATCCTCACTAATGACATAGATGAAGGGATCAAGTGCACCCTCAGCAAATTTGCTGATGACTCCAAGCTGAGTGGTGCAGGTGACACGCCTGAAGGACAGGATGCCATCCAGAGGGACCTGGATAAGCTTGAGAAGTGGCCCATGGGAATTTCATGCAGTTTAACAAGACCAAGTACAAGGTGCTGCACCTGGGCTGGGGTAACCCCCAGTATCCACACAGGCTGGGGGATGAAGGGATGTGGAGCAGCCCTGCCCAGAAGGAACTGGAGGTGCTGGTAGGTGAGAGGCTGGACATGACCTGGCCACGGGCACTCACAGCCCAGAAAGCCAAAAGTGTCCTGGGCTGCATCAAAAGCAGCGTGGGCAGCAGGGCAGGGAGGTTTTGCCCCTTTGATCTGCTCTGGTGAGAGAGACCCCACTTGGAACACAGCACCCAGCTCTGGGGTCTCAGCACAGGAAGGACATGGACTGTCTCATTTCTCTTTTATGAGGCTTAATATTTAATATATTTATAAAAACAGTATTCCTGCAATAACTTCGTGACAGCTATGATTTTGTTCTTTCTTTTCTTATTTGTTTCTGAAGGTTTACCTGTTTCTCAGAGAACTGCTTAACACCTAATTGCCATCTTCACACTGTCATCCCATGATACCACAATTCTTATCCAGAATAATGCAATTTGTTTAGGCTCACCATTACACATGCATAGCTGCAGTTAATTTCTTCATATGCATTGGTTTATACATATCAGCATGAAATACCATTATCATTTTATCATCCAAATAATCTATACTGCAAAATATTGATCATTGCCCAGTTCCCTGAGCAACTTTTGGCATTTCAACTAAGTAACTTTTTTAGTACATCAATTTTTCATCCCTCTTCCATGTCTTTCTCTCCTACCTGGAAGTTTAGTTGCTATTCCCCTCTAAGTCTCAAAAGTGAGTATTTTACCAGTTCTGCACAGCATACACAGCATGTGACAGAGGTATAACCATCACACAAATCACAATGACAGGAAAATCTGATGATAGCAAAACAATGGGTTAGATGGGGGCATGACATGAGATTAAAAAAGTGGTTGACAAACTAAATAGAAACACTCAAGTAATCCCTGATTTAAGAATATTTTTGGTTCTCATGATAAAATACAAGGAGCAGCTGTGAGAATCATCTCCTCTCCTTCCAGTTCTATTTGTGTAGAGGGCTGCACTACCTAATGGACAAGGGTTTCACTGCAGTCACCCATACTTTTGTTCTTTACTAATTAAATTGGCATAGAATGATGATCAGCAAAAAGGCACGTCAAATCTCAAAGTGTTGCAATGCCGAGTCAAGTACTCACAGGAAATAAGCACCAGAAGTGCAGGTATTGCACTAATATTCATCTGTTCTTTGGTTAAATACAAAGGGTTGGTTTTGACCTATAAAACCCTTTACTGTCTGGGTCGCTAGCCCCTCGCAGACTGCTTTTCTTGTCCTCTTTTATCTCAGTAATTCAGACAAGAGGGTTGCATTCACCTGGGCATTCTCACTGAAGGGCACTTCAGTCCAGGAGCTGATAAAGCTTTAATGCATGTTGAGCAGCTTATCTATTTTCCCAGGACTTCTTAGGTGAGAAATAGAAAGCATCTCAGGAGTGAGCTGCTGAAGATAAAAAACTTCAGAAAGGACAAGAGAAAAAAATCCTCTTCCACATACCATTAAAAATACTTCTACAAAATACAGTTAGTGGTGGCACAGCTGCTGCAGATTAAATGTTCACAGAGCACCCATCCTCACAGAGTATTTCACCTAAGCGGCTTTTTCCCTCCCCAGACCATCTCTTTCCATACCTCTAGAGCTGAACCCCATTACAGTATGTTCCAAAATAGACTCCCTATTGTCCTATGATCTTATTAAGTAGAAGAACATGGATTTTCATGTGATGGAGCACAGTGGCTACAGAGGGCTGGGATGGATTTAGACATCAAGAGATTTATTCAAGAGCAAATATGTGGCCTATAAAAAAATTCAAGAAGCCTCCAAGGTTTTAATAATTTTAAAAGGAGCAAAATACTGATTTCAGAGCAGGAAAAGAATTTTCCTCTCCTTGTTTCAGATTTTCATTAATTTCTTGAAAGGAATTTTTAAAGAAAATACGCTGTTCCAGTCTAACAAATTCAAATTCACTTTTGGTTAAATGACATGGAAAAAATATATTGATTAATTTATCTAGCTTCTATCTATCTCTCTTGTATCAAGTTGAAGAATCCTATTACATAAGGAAAGATAAAAAATTAAGGTCTATGACAAACAAGGGGAAGGATTCCATAAAACTGACAGCTTGAAGGCTGTGAATGGACATGTTCTTCCACTCTAAATCACGGCTACAGGATTTACAGTGCAATGTTTCAAACCAAAAACTCTACGAAACACTTAATCTAGTTTTGCATGAGAGCTCTCTGTAGTATTGAGGTGTGGGAGGGGTGTGCTTCCAAACAGTGAGAGAAATTTGGATAGAGATGGCTCCAAATCCAAACTGAGAGACTCATCACCTTTCCAGGGATTGAGGTAGGGCTGACTGGCTGGTATTTCCCTGCAGCCCCCTTGCAGCCCCTTCCAAAGGTCTGGATGATGTTTGCTTTCTTCCAGTCTCTTGCACTGATAATCACGACCTTTCAAAGGCCTCCCTATGGCGCCCACCAGCTCTCTCTTCCATCCATGGATGCACTAAACCCACTTGCAAAATCTTCTGGGAGGAAAAAACCAAACCTGGTATATTTAATTTGTGATTGATTTAGCAGAAGATTACTATGAAAATTACTCTTACTGTACCATAAATAAGTCAAATCCCCTTAAAGCAATCACTCTCACAATCTACGATGTCCCATGACTATCTAACGCAGTTAAAATTATAATAATGTACTCTTACCTTTTCTTTCTAGAAAAAACAATAAATTCTCAAAAAATGAGACAACATGAGCCAAATGATTATTGGACTAAACTACGTAGTAATGAAAACACTTTCTTAGAAATTCCTTGTAAGAAGGAGAGTCACCAATGCTTGATTATTCTCTTGTTCTTCCAAGTAAGATGTCTTCTTAATTGATACTGAAAAATAAAATTAGCATTGCCCTAGCAGCTTAGTCATTAAAATAGGTCTTCAGTCTACTAGACTCTTAATAGACAGAGAAGCAATTTTTTTTGTTCACAAAACCCCTTACAGCATCAGGAGCAAAACAAAAGTTTTACCATAAAAAACCACAGAGCATTTAATTATGAATCGTAAGTGGAAAAAGAAGTCTGAAACAGGAGAAGCATCATAATATATAAATTATTATTCCCCTAGAGTATTTCAAGGACAAACTGCAACTTAAAGTTTAACTGAGGAAAGGTTTGAAGGCTTCAGAAATGTAAATGCTGCAGAACACCTCTTTTGAGGTATGATTCCCAACAGAAGTGGGAGAGCCTTTTTGCATAAGTTACTTCAGCATAAAATTATGGGTGCTATCTGACAAAATCTTACAAAAATGGCTGAAAAAAATCCTGAAATGATTTTAGAACTTATAACATTGAGGGCTTATATGTCTAATAGGATATATGTCTGTCCCAGAAAAGGTTGCAGAAATAATTTTAAATGTAAAAAGGCAGTACTAGTAGAAAGAATTACTATGGCAATAAAAATTCAGACAAGAAGAATTCAAACTCAGATTCCACTGAAGCCACAGTGGTATAAAAAACCCAAAAAAGATTGCTTTAAAATGTCTTACGGCTGCTTTTGAATTTCATATGCCAAACACAGATCTGACACTTCCAAAATAAACAGTTTCTATTTGAAATGTTGCAATAAAAACACACATCTCATACTCTGCACTTATACCAGGGGTGTTTATATTCCTGGGGAGTCTCATTAACCTCTATGCAACCAGTATGTTGAGAGATAAACATACAAAGGGCTGGTTGCTCTTTAACCACCCATGACAGCACAAACCACCAATTACAATACATACACACAGATGGCTAATTGGTTTTATCACAGTTTTCACAGGTCTGGGAAGGGGGACACCACCGTTCCCAATTTCTCTGAAGGTTAGTACCAGCAGCACAGCACTAATTCATGTGTTGAGGCCCCTCAGGTCTTGTCGCCCTACTTGGTCAAACTAAAAGTAAAAACTTGTATAGTAGTTTACATGATATGTTTAACACCCCTGACTAAATTTTATGTAGGCCTTCAGTACATACATTGATTTATCTCTCAGTTACTTATGAAATGCTAAGAAGATTGTCACATAAACGACAAATTCTAAACATTTTAGAACAAGAACAAAGTTTGTAAGACTTGCAATTAATTTGTCCGGAATGGCAACACTGAAACTCCATTAAAATTAATGCAAGAAACAGTCTTTAAAGCTAAAGATAAACTTTAACCGGGCATTGTGGTTCAGATCTATTGTATGTAACATTATTTCTTCCTCTAAAACACCTGATGATATAGATCTCTCTCTGCTATATTGTTAACAGGTGGACTAGATCACAGGCTTCTGTGATCTTAAGTTTAAACAGCAACAGCAGTAACAGCTTCCATCCCAAAATCAGCTGCGTGTAAGTTCTGCATAACAGTGAGTTTCATACCTATTTGCTGAAACAGAACAGGAAGACTGAGGACCCCACAGAGAGATCTGAATTCCCTGAAGGACCTCCAAATATTTGAGATCATCTTCTTCCACAGTCCTAGACTCTTGCCCATCTCCCTAAAACCTGCTTCTGATGCTGCCCTTGCTCCTAGCCTTCCACACCCACTCTTACGCTTTTACCCTCCATACAAACCCATACACAACAATGTGCTTTTCCAATATCTTCCTGAATCCAAGTTCCTTATTAGGCTCCTCTTTCTTGGAGGATATTTCATATTCTATGTTTCATATATTAAAAACACTGAATATAATCAGGGGGAAAACAGCATCCTCGCCCTCACAGTCTTCAGGCACCTCAGGTTATCACCTGAAACCTGAGGGGATATGTCCAGGAGAAGTCTGACTGTCCCTTCACAGATTGAAGTTCCTTTTTGTGCTTTAGCACATGCACAAGCAGGTTAGCACAGGTCCTTTAAGGAATTGCAGTGTGCTTTTACAATAGGATACCCTAGAAAATTTCAGTTATGCTTTAACTGAAATTATAGGTCTCTAATATACATTAATTAAGAGTATTTTTCAGCATCCCAATTTCAGGAAAAGCTGGGTAAAATGACAAAAGCAGAAGAAAAATCTTGGGAATAAAGTCTAGTCCTTCCCACACTCTAGGTGTTTGAGAAAATGAGGATGTGTAATTTCTAAAATTACCAATCATTCCTACTCCTCAACTTCCCTGAAAATTGGCATGGACAAACTGATTCTGCAAACAGTGATGCTTGCAAAATGCATGTGCTGTCAAGACAGGAGAATAGTTCTGTCTGCCTCAACTTGGACTATGGGATGCACCTGTACGCTTTCATGAACATGGAGAGAAAGCAAGCAGAATAATTTGGAATTTTTTTCAGCGTAAAGAATAAAGGGTACCCTCCATCTCATCCTCAAAAGTTTATACTCATTTTTAGGCTGGGGTATTTCTGCATCAAGCAAGCACTGAAACTAAAATGACTCCGTTTTTTGATAGGCCTTCTTATTGGCCATGTATTTTTAAAAAACAGCTGGCAATTAGGGGTCAAGCAATTCAAATCTATCTTTAAAAAGTATGGCTTAATAATATTGGCTCACTGAGGACTGCTTATTAATATGATTACCAGAAAAGGCTACCAGTAGTATTTACAGAGATCTGAAATAAATTCTTATCCCGTACTGGAATAGTTTGTTCTTTTCTTATCCTTGTTCTTCCCTGCTAGTAGCAGATGTCTTATCACTAAAGAAATGAAATTGTCTTTGCAGTCACATCTTTCCAAGCATCATGCCAGGCCAGAGCACTGCCATTTCCCAAGCCATTTCAATGGAGATGAAGAAGTAATAAATGCACTTTCACAAGACAGGGGGAGGTTGGTACATGAGAGCATGTACCAGCCTGAGAAATACAAGTTTCCAAGTTAGTATGTTGTTTTATACGATCTCAAACTTCAAGGGGTTTGGACTTGGGATTTTCTTGTGCTAAATTAATACTTTAGCCTCTCTTCTGACTCTGTCAATTGCATTCCCCTAAAGCTCAACTTCTGAGAGGGCAGGGGGCAGGCTATCATAGAATATTAAACTGCATAATATGGCATAAACAGTAGGAAACAACACAGATCAAGTGCATCCCTGAGGTCACTTTCGAGAAATATTAATTTACATTTTTTAATTGCTGCTTTTCATTTCAAACCCAGGTAATATAAACAACATTGAGCCTGCCCTTATCAAACAGATGTTCTTTAACCAAAATCTGAAGTTAAAGTATTAAAAATGAATGCCAGTTAAAGGTATGAACCTATTTCCATACAATGCACTAGGAAGCCTGTATATTAGTACTAGAACAAAACACCTAACAGGAAATCTCTAAAAATGCAAGTAAAAACCAGACAAAATAAAAAAACCCACTTTATTATATAAACACAAAATTAAAAACCCACAAACCCGAGTCTTCCTTTAGCAAAAGCCAGTCCATGATGATGCATGAAACAGAACCATTAATACACACACAGTATGAAAAAAAAGACCACCACAAAGTAAATCCAACCCTCAAAAAACAAACAAAAAACCTCAAAACAAACACATAAGAATTTATATCTGAACTGCTACATGCATTCCCTGAATCACACATTGCATATAACTGGCATACTTTAATTCATGTAAATCCTTTCTGAACTAACCCAGATGTTAATGTAAGTTTGGTATAAGTCCAATTAACATATTAATATGATAAAGAATTATGACTACTCCTCTTGTTCTTAAAGTAAACAATTACAGCTAGGGAAAAGGTAGGGTGGTGCACAGTTACCTGTTAATTTGCTGTGCAATATGTGGTTTTACAGAAAAGTGTCTTTAGAGCAGAACAAACTATTAGATAAAGGGCTTTTCCTTAGACTGTCTCATGAAGGCTTTTATAGTTAAAGCTTCAGAAATGAAGTGCTCGTTCACAGGAAGGTGCCAAACTTTAGTCTTGGAAAAGGTTCATTTCATTGTTTTTGACCAAAAGGCTAAAAAAACCACACAAATCCAAAAAACACATTAGAAAGGATAAAACTTCTTTGTGCTATGGGAGCAAAGGAATGCAAGCAATACTGAATAGCTTTTGTCTGACTTCATCTTTGTATTTTCAAGGCCATCCTCCCTAATACCCTAACATCTAAATATCTTCAAGATGTGCTAAGAAATCTATCTTCAAAATCCACTGAGAAAAATACTAATTTTCTTTTCTGTCAGATGGACAATTAAGGCTCAGATGTTTCATAACTTGCTAAAAGCATCAGAGCACTTTCTCTCCCAGAAGAAACAATATTTGAATACAGGTTGGTTCTGAGTTTAAAAGTACTGTGAAATCTAATGCATTCATTTAATCCTGGCCTTTTATACAAATTTGATATTGCTATCAGGCTGTCAAATTCCAATGAGAAGATTTCCTTCGATGTCTCCTTAATGTCTTCCACACAGCTGAACAACCTTAGGGTTTTAAGGTTTGCTATTAAACTATTACTTTGGCTTAACACCAGAACCAACAATTAGTATTAAAGACATGAAATAAAATTAGATCTGAGGCATTGTGCACTATACCATAAACATGTCATCTTTACTACCTCCCTTCATATCTCCCTTCCGAAAACATTGCCTTCACTCACTGCAATCTATTAAGATATGCTTCTATCATAACATTCCCTCTAAAAAAGAAATTATGTTTCTTAGTAAGCACTGAGCTGCAACTGATTGCAAAGCAGCCATGACGACAGAACACTAGCAATATTTTAAAAGCCATAGCATTCACTCATGCTATAACTAGTGCAAACACTTCAAACAAAACGTGCTATAATTCACTCACCTTAATGGGAAAAGTAGTGCCATTATGGAAATGCGTGGACATTGCACATAGTGCAAGGTCAGTCAGCAGTGCTTCATCTCCATTATGTCTGGGTCCTTGTAGGCATTTTTAAAACACATTTCATATAGTGGATTTTTTAGAAATTTGTACTAGAAAAATTCCATAGTTCTGATACAGAACAAAAACATAGAAAGTAACTTCTTAAATTCAATTCAGACAATGACCTTCCTGTATCCCTACTCAAGTGCATCCTTAACTGGACACACTTACAGACTCAGACACACATACAGACTCAGAGATACTGACATTTGTAGACCACCACCCACCAGGCAGCTCAGAGGCTCACACTACCCTGGTTCCACACCACTCAGTGTCACCTGTGCTCACTGACCCAACCACTCACTGCTCCGAAAGTACTTGAGCACATTTTGCACGTGATACCAAAATGTTTCTGAAGCAGTTTTAAAGTAGGCTAAAATATGGCCTCCTAAGCTTAAGTATTTGAAACCTACATGCATCAGTCAAATTTAAATCATTTCAACCTTAATTCCTCAATCATATTTCATGTTAAGCATGTTATGAAAAAACCTTTCTCTATCTGCTCTGAGAACTAACACTGCCCTTTCTCCTGAAATTTTCAGTAGAACATGAACATTGCCTGACTTTAAGTCACAAAAAATTTAGCTTAGCTTTCATGAGTAGCAACTGCAGGAAAAAGGCTCCAAAGAAAGGCGCTGACAAATCCGGATAGAAGTAATATTTTCATGGTTACTAATGACAGTCAGAAATCAGCAGAAATGCATTGCATTGAGCTCCCAAGAATTAGCATTAGTAGATCAGCATTAATACAGGCAATAAATTTGCAAAGTGTAATGAGGTTTCAGAAGACAAATAGGAAAGTCAATGCACATGACTCCAGGCTTTGTTTCACCTCCCTCACAAGTGTAAAAGTCATGACTTTACTTATCAGTGTACATTTTATATAACCTGGGTGGTAGACTCAGTTCTTAGGGAGGAGAAGGTTGTTTTCTTTTTTAAATTGCTCATATTCATGTAGGGTTTCTTGTTTTCACACAAACAGAAACATAGATCAGACAAGGTTACATAAGAAGCAAAAAAGGTTATCATGGGATAACATTTTGCAATAAGTACATGATTTTGTTGAGAAATGGCAGCACTGAATGAATATAATTAAAACTGTTTTCTTTACTTTGTGCTATAAAAAGAAAATTACCTCCAAATGCAAATTTGGTGGCCTGTTCTCAGACCCATCAGCTGTTGGATTCTTTGATGAGCTGAGAGTCCTCAAATACACCTTTATTTACAGAACATTGTTAGATTTAAGATTTGAGGCCACAATCTCTATGTAGGAATTTTCACCTTCAAGAATAAAAGCCACTGGCAGATACAGAAATTTGTCCTTCTTATTTCCATGGAAAATGAACCATAATCACCCATTTTAATCAAGCAGAAAAAACTTATTTTGGAACTTCTAGTAAGTTTGTATCAAAGAATTGTCCTTAAATGGATATAGTATCAGTTGGTAATAAAACAGCAGGTTTTGACTAACTGGAAGTATTGTATTAAGTTCACAATGTCTTTAAAGCAAGAAATACACAATGATGAGCTTCAGCAATTACGTATTCATATTTTCAATTTATGTTTTACTATTAAAAACTGAGCAACTGAGGTCTAATAAATAGAAATTATTTCCATATCATTTGTCTTAAGCAGCATGTAGAAGGAAACTGGAACTCAGATGGATTGATACTATGATTTAAGATGTTTGAGTAAATAAAACCATTTTAAATAGTGGACAGGAAAAACCACAAAAGTAAATTTCATCTTTTAACATGTACATTATTGTCTGCAGCTATTAGAAATCAGAAAAGCTCTTCATTGTTATTTTTTGGTAATTGAAGAACTGGTTCATGTCATTGCTCCAGGCTCATATTTGCAGATACACTGAAGATGAGAACAAAGCATCCTGATTTTCAGCTACCAGCTAGCTTCCAGTTTCTGAATGAACTAGTTACAGAATTAAAAAAAAAAAAAACCTGTTGAAAATTTCAATTCTGCAGAAATAACTATTACTGTCAAAAACTGATTCAACATTCAAGAGTTTAGCAGTCTGGCTTGAAACTTCAGTATAAGAGTATTTTTTACCCCACCAAATTCAACTTCCAACTTTTTTTTCCCCCAGTCAAAACTATTCTGAATAGTGCTTTAAAGATTGTCATAACATTTAAAAAATGTAAAATTTAGACCTTTTTTTTCAATAATTTTTCTTTAAAATGCTTTTCTACCATCCTATCTATTTCCATAATGCTAAATCAGTTTAGTTGTATAAGAACATACATAAAAATACTTTTCCATGGCATGCTTTGATGCCACTAAAAATACAGAGAAAACCTTCTCCTGCTCCACTAATTTCACTGCAGAATAAACTACATCCTCCATTAGTCTATTTGTCATATCAGAGCTTACCATTAAAACATTAGCTCCACTTTTCATAATCAGTTAATAATGGCAGTATAGAAATACTTCCTCTAACCACTGCAGCTAGACAAGTGTTTACACTCCCATCTGACAGTGAAGCCCCTCTGTCCCTGCTCAGAGCTGCCAAGTGCTCTTCGGCAGCGCTCCAGATGCTTCCCCACCGCACAGCTGGCGCAGCCAGAACCCTCTGCCTGCATTTTACCCACTCAAATGGCTCTGTCCCAGGGGACCAGGCTACTCCTGCGCACGCAGCAGACAGGAATTTTTCAAAGACCTGATACCTTCCAAACCACTGATTCAAGTCACTTATCTAGTCTCCTGCTCAAAAGCATGTTATTGAGACCTGCCATTTGATAGAGCATGCCACAGGAAAACCATAACAAACCGGGAACACTTATTTATTTAAATGGACTAAGATGTGACAAGAGCAGCCTGCACTAGTCTGTAACACGGGGAAATGGACAGCAGTAAAACTGACAAAATAACCAGGATACATTAAAAAGGGTTGAAGCAATCTTAGCAGATGTACAGTAAAGGAACGCTGAAGGGACAAAAGCAGTGTGAAGGTAAAAATGCCAAAAATAATTTTAAAAAATAAATAAATTTTAAAAAGGAAGGCAACACTTTTGGCAAGGAGAGGACTGATAGATGGATGCAATCAGGTTCTGTAGACCTCTGAAGCTAAGACTTTGAGGTTTAAAGTAAAGCAGGAATAAAAAGGCTTTATCCTAAAACAAACCCAATGCCAATTTCCTTGTTTCACTAGAAGAAAGATGCTGCAGTGTTGTATCAGAGAAATCAAAGCTCAGCACCATATGTATGAGCCCTCTTTATCTACAAGACTTTAAAGACTTCAAAACAGCCTAACTCCCATGAAGGTGACATTATCAGCCATTAGACAAAAGGCAGTCTGAGTTTAAGGCATGCAGACTGTTGGGAAGAAAACTTTAGCTGCCACCGAACCCTATCAGGTAAGGAAATTTCACCTTTAGGTCAGAAAATGTGGACACCTGCTTTTCCATTATTTTTCTGAGTAAGAGAAAGGCAAAACAATGAACATTAAGCTTCTTTTCTTCATTAATATATTTAAGAGTCATTCCTCAGTGAGCAATTTGATATACTATATTCTGAAGCTTTAAAAAATTTGTTTTAAGTGGATTCAGCAAGCAGAAGGGCCTTGCTGTGGATGCCAAAGAGGTTTTAATCTGCATGAAAACAAGCCAGAAAGTCACTGTGGCCACAAAACACAAGCAGCAAAGAAACTGCTCAAATAAAAGGCCCAGAGGTTTTCCACATTCACACATCAAAATTAACACTTTAAACCATTTCCTGGTAGTTAAAAGCTGAGTATGACACACTGCAAACACTTCAACAAAAGGCATTCTAAATACTTTTATAGTTTCTATCCTATAACAGAGACCTGAAGAAGAAAAATATCCTTTTTACTGACACATAGCCTTTAAAGAAGTCAGCAATTTGCAAAATAAATTGTGGCAAATATATAACACCCACAAGGCAAAATATTTGTTTAAATATACAACCTAAAAGATTTTTATGCAATAGGTAAAAAAGATACTTTTCTTCTAAATTTCCCCAATTTGCTCTACTGACCTTTCTTGAAATAGTTTTTGTATGATATATTATTATGAAACAACTTTCATTTTTGCATCAATCACACAGCAGGCACTATTTTAAGAGAGGCCAATCTAAAGCTTACTTAATCATCTAATTTCCAGTTGCACTCCCATAATACATCATTTATCCCAGTGGAAATCAACATCAGTGAACGGCCTACAATAATTTGCTTACTCTCTAAGTAAGTACAGGAAAAGAAGTTATGAATATAATGTATTATTTGCTTACTATCTGTTTATAAGGCCCTCCTCACATCCCGGTATTGCACATAGAGGGAAGGATGCAGTATGTGTACACACCACAAAATAGGGCTACATAAAGATAAGGCTACATATTTAACAGCCTGCACTTGCAATTACCATTTATGGTTACACATCTGCTTCTCAGAATAGTGACCACACTATTGTTGAAGTCCCACCACACCACTTTACATGCTAATAAATCTGAAATAGCACAATGTATTCTCAGCTACTTATAACAGAAAGACATCCTAGGTTTCTTATTTTCATTTCATTCCACAGGTACACAACTATTAGTGCTCCACATCAGAGGCACGAACAGGTGGTTCTGAGCAGGAAGCACAAGGGTGGGCTGGGGGAGCAGCATGCATGGAGGCAGCCCACACCTCCTCGATCAAGGCTGCTCCTCTGTCCCACCACCATGAGGCTCACCTGTATCATCAGCGCAGCCGGCACAGGCAAATGGTGACAGTTACCCTTCCCAGGCAAAGCAGAGATGCGAATGGTTTGTGTAATGATAAATCTATGTGTCTTGCACAGACCCAACCTAAAATACCAACCTTTCAGTTTCTGTGCAATACTCAAAGAGCCTTTTGTGGAATACCTGAAGGCCACTGCTCATATGAGTCAAAACAGAGATTAAGATCTCCAAAAATATTTGCTCAGGCATTCCAGAATTCTGCCCCAGAGTCTACTAAGAGCAACAGGGTCAGTGAAGCAAGTGTTCAGCCAAATGAGTAATGCTTGGAGTCAAGAAAACAGCTGGGCAGGCACAGATGTTATCTAGGTTGCTCTTTTAGACAAACAAAACATTAAGGGCTCTGATTCATACTTTGCAATAATCTCTGTCAGAACACCAGCTACTGGAGCTGAAGATCCAGGTGATGCTAGAGAGATCAGACAGCAAGGAAAAAATCCAGCACACACAATTATTTTCAAAGGCACATACACCTTTGATATTAGGCATTTACGTAACAGCTTCTCTGCACCAAAAATAAAGGCAGCACCATTTTTCCCAGAAGCTTAGCCAACCTCCCCTACAAGGACAAGAACGGGGAATACTGTCAAACATCGAACCCCACAATTTTCCTTAGTACTGTGATCCTGCACTAGCACATGGCATCCTCATCTAAACAGTTCATGGCAACCACAGCACCTCTGACAAACTCTGGCTATAGAAAAAACACTGAGGTAAGCTGCAAAACAATTTCTGAAGTTTGAGGTAATAATGTGGTTAGATGCATAAGCAGATTATCAACTGTGTTACAAATGTGGAAATACCTTCACTGTACTTGAAAACACCACAATAAATGTAAACTTTATTTTCTATAGGGAGCAGAGCATCAGGGGAAAAAGAACCACACCTAAGAGAAACTAAAAATATTTTAACTTCTAGAAGAAATAGTGAAAGGATGTTTTTTTTCTCCTTCAAGCATTTCCAGACAGCCTGAATTCAGGCTTGCAAATTTGACAGCTAGGTACTGACATGTTCCTGAAGTAGCTTTGGAGTGAAAATCCCTTAGAAATGGAGACCGCAAAAGATCCCTGATGACCAAAGATCGTTGTACCCTTCTTCAGAAAAAGGTCAAAAGGACAATTAAGGAACTACAAACTAATCACCCTCACTTAGATCTTTGGAAAAATCGTGGTGCGAATCCTCTTGGAGCACATTTCCAGGCACATAAATGGGGTGGTGACTGGCAACAGATGGCATGGCTTTAGCAGGGGTAAATCTTGCCTGAATAACAAAATTGTCTTTTCTGCTTCAAATCTTGACTGGATTTCTGGACAACTTCAGAGTGATGAACATCACTGACTTTAGGTTTTGACAGTCTCTCACAGCACTCCTGTGTTCAAGTTAAGATGTTACATTCTGGATGGATAGACTAGTTGGGCTAAAAAATACTTAGCTAGCTGTGCCAATGGGTTGTACTGTGCCTGCAAGCTGGTAACAAATGAGATACTGCAGGCGTCCATATGAGGACGTGCCCTGTTTATTACCCCTATCAACAACCTGGAAGAGATGAGGGAGTGCACTCTCTGCAGCTGGTGGGGTGGGATTTTGGTATCCAGGGCTGCTATCCAGAAAGACCTGCACAGGCTGCAGAAACATCCTGATGGAAACTTCATGCAGTTCAACAAGGACATACAAAAGTTCAGCATCTGGAAGTAAAGATGCCCCAAACACTGTCCCCTCCTTCCAACACTGCCAACACTGCAGATGGGTGCACGGGCCAGATCTGCAAGCACAACCCTGAGGGGATTGGCAAATGGAAGCTCCACAAGAGCCCCATGCCCACAGACGCAGTGGGGGTCAATAGCTGGAACAGGAGCCAGGGAACAGGATCCACCACCTCTGCTTAGCACTCATCTGTCGCTATAGGACACGAAATGAAAGGCACGCACACAGTCAGTCGTCAGGGCAAAAAGAGAGTGGTTTATTTTTTACTTGGGTTTATATAGATTTTGGACAATGACCAGGGATTGGAGGATGAAGGTTGCCACCTCTCCAACCACACTGGTCAAACTAGAAGTCCATCAACTGTCCCTCCTCAAGAGAGGAACTATAAGCAAGAAGAACAGTTTACAATAACATTACTTTTGTTTACATAAAAATCTGTGAGAAACTCCACTACAAAAATGCAAACATCAGAAGGCTGAAAGAAATCAGAGTGACACTCATCAGACCACATCTACACTACTGAGACCAGTTTGGGCCCTTCAGTACCAGGCACTGACAAAGCCCTGAGCTCAATGGAGAGCACCCTAGGCTGGGGGCTAGAGAACTTGTCCTGTGAAGTGGGTATGACTGTCCAAGGTTTGCTTAGCCTGGAGAAGAGACATTTTCAGGAGAATCTAGTAGCAGCTCCCCAGTACCCAGTATCTATGAGGAGGTTATGAAAAGACATATGAGCCCTTTATATGTACAGTGGGAGTAAAAGAAACAACAAGCATAAACTTGTTTGTGAAACAGAGGACGTAAGGAGAAACTTTTCAATTCTCTTGACTGCTAAGGATTGGAACATGTTATCCAGAGAGGTTGTGCACTCTCCATCTTTGGAGGCTTTCAAGATCAACTTGAAAAGGATTTTACTTCAAGGAAAAATCTCTGAGCAATCTGGTCTACTTTCACATCTGATCGTGCTTTGAGAGGGTGGTTGTACAAGAGATTTCCTCAGGTCCCTCTTGACCTGAATTATCATACAGTTCCATAGAATTCTTTTTACTGCCTCAAAGACCATCCCTGCAGCAATATGCTTCTGGTAACTCACTGGAAGATGAAAAGGCATGGTATTGAGTAAGACAGTGATGCTAACTGGACTACTCAGTCCAATTTGTCTACTCACACTTGAAAGATTTCCAAATGAGATTTGGAATCTAATAGAAAGAAAATACCCACATTATTTCTTAGTTACTTGATTGTATACATTTGTCTTGCTTAGAAAATCACAAAGCAGCTCTAATAATCCCAGTTTAGTTAAAATATGATACACAACTTTTTATTTTGCTTTGTAAAAGGTTTCAGTATCTACAAATGAAAGTCTTTGTGAGTCTGGTATCTTTCCTACATAATGAACAGAAACTGGCCAGCTCCCAAACAGCCACACTGCAGAGGCCAGTCAGAAGAAATGAATGCAGGAGAAAGGGAAGGTCCCTTCCCATATGTGGAAGTACTGATTCAGAGATGCTCAACACTCAGCATATCAAAAGAAGAAATGTAATATTTGCCCATTCAAGCTGGAAAATATTTCCTAAAACAAGTACCTTTAAGTTTGGAAGGAAAATTCCCAGCCTATTCAACTTAACATGATGCAATGCATGTTACACAACTGAGAAAGTTCTCATTTCACAGCAGACAAATTAGCCAGCTACTACACTTCCTGGAAGAGAAAGAAACACGTAACTTTTAGCCTATGCTTCTAATGATAGGTAATTTTCATTCCCAGAACAGGGGGACGTTTTATGAAAATTTTCCCCAAGGAAAAATCAAGGTGTTGTTGTGTCAGCTTTTTATGCAGCAATTCAGCAGCTGAACATTTGCATTAATTGAGTATGATACTGGTGATGATTCTCTTCTGCAACCATTGGATATGCTCCGTTTCTCCTCCAGATGGTCCTCTCCCAAGTCCACAAAATTGTCTGGGAAGCTGATAACCCTTTACAAATTGACAGCTATCCCAACAGTAACTATAGTTTCCTGACATTTACAGAATATATAACAAAATACTGGAGTCCAGTTGTTTTCATTGTATATTTTGGCGTTTTGTTTTGGTCCAGGGTTATTTTTGTTGTTCGTTGTTGATGTGGTGGGGTTTTTTGCTTATTTTTTTAAAGTATATCACCAGAATCAGGCTAATGAAATTATCAGTGATTTGAAGAAAAATAAAGAAAGAAAAAAAACAGGAGAATCATATCCCAGGTCTCTATCTGGGCAGATGCCTCACTTGTTGGGGAGTGAAGAATGAAATTTCACACTACCTAAACATGCTGACCATCACTCTACTCCAGATGGAGGGAATAAAATCCCAGCACTGCAACGGTAGCAGACATCCATCTACTGGAGTAAACTGCCCATTGAGACATGGGAGGTCAACAGACAGTTAAGCATTAACACTAACCCAAAAATTACCATTGAAAAACCTGAACAGAAAAAAAGACAGGGTTACATAAATTTCCAAAGTTCATCTGCACTTAGCTCCCTGTCCCTCTCTATGAAATCTGAATATATTATCAGCTTGTTGTTTTTTTCCCACTCACCTATGTAACAGAGAAAACAACAGTTGACTTAAAAGCAATAGCTGGTCCCACCGAGGGATATGTTTCCACTGCTGGTCAAAATCTAGAATTAGTTTTATAAACACTGTGTAATTGACCTGTGAGGTTCAATAGCTCAGAACATATTGAACAAAGAGCTTAGCAGTATCCAAGAAGGGATTGAACATAATGATTAATAGCCTCAGTAACTAGACTAAAAATTGCAAGAACCTCAGTCTTCATGCTCCAGGGCACAGACGACCAGCTGAGATCAAGCATAAATTCCTGCCCACTATATTACTGTGAAGTTCCATGCACTGAGAATAGTTTACAGCTTTAGAGACTTGCAAGACTTTCTGATTTCTTCCACTGGTTGGAAAGCATCTTTATTCATCCTTAAACATCCTGGAAGGCAAGACATTCTCAGGGAAGAACTGCCTAAATTGAACCAACTTCTGACAACTGTCCATCTCAACTGATTTTTAAAAGTTTTAAAGCTAGCTAATGCTCCACAATATCATTAGAAAACTGACTCTGAAACTCCACTGCTCTTCCTTGGTGATTGGGAAAAGAAGCCACACCACAGACAACCTCAGTCAACATCCCTCCACCCCCAAACACACACACACAAACACAAAATAAAACAACTACAGCCAAATTCTTTTTTAATCAAAACTGGTTGTACCAGCTTTTCTAAATTATTCTGCTCTTATGAGAAAGAAGCTGATTTTTCAGTATAAAAAAATCAAGAACGTTAAAACCTTTCTAGTTTTCACTCCAAAACAACTTCTATTTTCAAAGGACAAGATTGTTTTCTACCCACATTTTCTTTCTCCAATTCATACTTCCATGGGCTATATTTCTTATCTGAATTAGGCTTTCTGCCACAACTATATATGGCATTCCCATAATCTATTTTCCTACTGCAAGGCAGCACACTGGAGTTAGAGGCAGACTTGGCAATAGATCCACTGTGCAGCAACTGCCTGTTAACTTGGGTTAATGCTGCACTGGCACTTCCAAAACCAATAATTTGGGGAAATACTATTATTCATCCAGATTGTCTAAACAGGTAAGAACTCTCTCAGCTGTAGCATTTACATTGACTTTATGGTTCTTTTGATTTTCAACTTCAAACACGTATTTATTACTATTTTGAACAATTATCCTTCCATATCCATTCCAATGCAACCAAATTTGCCATAGCTTGCCACAGATTTTTGTAGTTCCGGTAACTACAAAAAGTTATCCATTTTATTCATTTATTCAGTTAGTCATCCATTTCATTCTTTACTAGTGGTCTCTGAAATCCTTCTTGTTTACCAAAATCTTCCACAAACTAAAGGATACTGCAACACCGTGACCCATTCTAGCAATTTTGCTACTGACATAAACATTTGGTGGATGGGTTTCTTGACTTTGTGACTTCTATAAAAATCAAGTTCTCATACAAAATGTATATTCTTATTATGGAATAAATAAAAATACATATACAAAACACACTAAATACATTAATATAATGAGGTAAAAATATATAATTAAATGAATCATGGATGAAAAGTGGGCAGAAAGACCTTCCATTGCCATTAACATCTGAGAAACCAAAGTACTGCCATATAACGCAAGAAATTATTCTTATGGCAACAAGGACACAACAAAAGCAGAGTAAGAATGTGGTTTTTTTCAGGCAGTCAAAGACAAGGGCAAGCTACCCATCACTCCCAGTTTGGAAATCTGGACAGGAACCTTCTTGATGCAAGCCAAGACTATATTAAACTGACAAGATATTTTAATACTCCACTATAAAGGAGAAGCTGCAAAACCTGAAGCCTGGGATATAACACTTAAAGTGTAAAGGGAAAATGAAACAGAATTTTTGAATTCTTATAGAAATTCAGAACAGGTGAGACAAAACATGGAAAACATGTCAGGAATCAAACAGCGTCTGTTAACATGCAGGAAAGGACTAGAAGGAAAGGTGGACACGAGAAACAAGAAGTTGAAGGACAAATGTCTAACAATTTGATTTTCAGTTACTTACAGCCACACAGACTCTGAAGATGTCTGACACTCCTTTATTAAGGTGAGGATAATAAGGTACCCTCACCTAAGGGTGGTGAAAAACAAAGTCTTAAGGGGGAACTGGAAGTATTGGGACAAAAAAAATTAAGAACTGCAACAAGAGCCTCCCAAGGTTTAAATACACTTAATTCGAAGACAGATTGATACACAGGGCTCTGCAACTTTATCATGCATCAGAAGTCACAAAACCAGCTGAATGCATCTTGTTCCCCCTCTTTTCCACAACATTTCAGTCAAAATCCATGATATCCATTCCTTTGATGGTGCTGTGGGTATAGTTAAATCCCAGGGGGAAGAAAGTATTATTTTTTTTTAATTGCCCTGTTTCAGAAGGGTCTAGCTCAATTTGGATGCAAATAGGGAAGCAAGGTACTCAAAAAAGCAACAATGACAGAATCTAGGCAGCAGAAACACCATAAAATGTAGTGAAAAATGTTTTTTTCCTTCCCCATTGTTTCCTACATTTCAACATCTTCAGGAAAATAATATACAAGAAATAGCCTAAGTTCTTTTTTTTACTGTATGATCACTTAATGACTTTTCACTATTTATTAATTTATCTTCATGACGGAATTTCTCCCAAGAGACCAAGACAGTCCTCTCAAAGCTGCTCTAGCATAAAACAGAATGAAAAAATTAACATCAACAGTTTTCAAAGCAGATCCATGCTCTGCCCATGTATAACCATGTTCAATTCTCAGTACCTTCAGCAGGCACTGCTCACAGATGCCAATTACCAGCCTCTACAAACCCAGAAAGTGAATGAAGCCCAGCTCATGAGGAACAAAAGCAAGTTCATCAATTGCAAGTACATACACCTTAGAGCACACAGGCTGCAGTCACCAGATCTTGGCATGGAAGATGAAACTATTGCCCTCCCTCCAAGACAGAAGACAAAATAAAAATAAATCACTATAATGGAGGGAATGCTAGAAGGTCAAAAATCACTGTGTGAAGTAAGGTGGTCTACAGGATGAATAGAGTTAACAGAATTATGTTTATTTTAAAGATAAAATTAGAACAAGGCTGTCTTTTCCAGTGGCTAAGAAAAAAGGCATGAAAGCAAAGTGGGTCCCAGTTCCTATTCTGGCCTAGGATAATTACTAAGAAGAATCTGGAATGTTTTATCTGGAATCTCTTCTAAACAACACAACTGCCCACAAGAATTTTGGTCCTACTCTCGTTCTGATGTTTCAGTATCAAAACTTGTTTTAAAAAACCCCACACATTAAAAACCACTTTCTCAAATGAAAAAGCTGTTCATCGTTAAAACCAGTGGCCGGAGCTTTGTCAATCTAATATAAATATATTAGTTTCATATATGATGCAAAGTCATATATGTATAAACAGGCTGCACAGCATCCACATAATAGAACTACAGTTAGTGCTGCGTATTTGTCTGCACTTCATTTGTGAACGGAAAGATGGTGCCCCCAAGAAAACAACCAAGATCACCTAAATATTTTCATGTCTTACATCAGACTAAAAATGTAAAGGGGAAGCAATTTTTCATGTAGTTTTTTTTAATAACTTCTTTGTATTTCTTGAACCACTCATGACCAATGCCTGGGCATTTTTTTGGAAGCCAGTCATTAGCTGGGAGGAATGAAAGTCTGAGAAAACAGACAAAATGTTCTGTACTTTATTAGTTGTCATGAAGGGCATCTCTGATCCTTGCCATTTTGTACTATAACAGGCTAGGACAGTGATGTATCATTATGCTCACACACACACAGATGACAAAGTTAAACTACATATTTAATTCTCAATTACATCTACATGCAGAAGTCTTGTTGTTTCAAGTATCTGTAAGCATGTTCTATAGATTCACTTCAACTCAGAATTGCGTTTAAAATGCAAACCTGCCTAGTCCAGGAAAGAGATCGAATTGGATTTAATTTAGAATTTTTCTTTTTAAAGCTTTCAATCTGACCCAGCCCAACTGCACACATCACTACAGCTTTCATTTTTCCACTCTGGTGTGCATAAATTACTAAAACATCACCAAATCTACAGAAAATTAACAAGTAGTTCCAGTTTCAGCACAGTGGGCTGGTTGCTCTGTGCACACAGTTACTTCTCCCAGCTCTCCCCACTGTGACTGCTACCTGCTTGCTCTTTTTTTATGGGAAAGAGTTTTTATTTGCCCCGTTTCTTCTTCCTCAAAGTTTACTGAACACCGCTTGGACACAGAGATAGGCATTAGAGACTGCACACTTGCAGGCCCTTGCCAACCATTCATTAGTATTTTCTTTGTCTGTTTTCAAGTGAAAATGGCTGTTACAATTACTAGCACTGGACAGATGTTACAGCCACGTTAGCTAAGTACAAAATGATAATACTAACACCTACTTCTCTGCAGAAAAATGTCACTTGCACTGCAATAGCCATCAAAAAGAGCCATCCATCTCTGTGGATCAGTTAATAGACTTTTGGCTGCAGAGCCCCCTCAGTGACACAAGGCCAGCATTAAAGATCAGAGCAGGTCTAATGAGCAGCAAGAGCTGCAGCCATCAATGCTGCCCCAAGTGCAAAGCAAAGCTCCTGTCTGAGAAGCACCCATTAGGTACATGGGCTTGGCCATCACTTTCCAGTGAAAATTCCACCCCATGGACGAGCCTTCTTCTAAATGAATTGCAAATTATACACCCATGGAGTGCCAGCTGGTATTGTTTCTCGGTAGTTTTCTTTTGGTTTCCCTCTCTCTCTCCCCTCAATTAATACAACTATATTCATGCCCTGTCATGTCTTACTGCTTAATTATGTACTTTGCAGAACAAAGCTTTAAAAATGAGACTATCAAGCTGGAGGGGGGAAGGGGGAAGAACAGGACAACCAGATGTGCAGAGAGAGAGAAGGAAACAAAGGGCATTTTGAAAGGGGAGTGAGAGAATTAGGATTTGTGTAGGGATGAAAGGATGGGCAGACAGAAATAGAACAAGAAGATGCACGTAAGACTTATTGGTTCATCCACTTCAATTCAAAACAAGGTATATGCTATACTAAATAACTCAGCTGCAGTTAAATAAAATAGTTTAATAAATAGTTGCAGCTGTTTATTATGAGATCTCAATCTGCTTCCATTTAATGAAGCAATAGATACACACTTTTTGCTGGCAGAGAAAGAATGCTGCATTGTTTTACAAAACTGGAAAAAACCCAAAGTAAATGAAAAATATATTGGCAAATCTTGTGTTAGAATATTTTAGTTGAATGAAGCAAGTTAAACTAAAAGCTATTACAAAGATCTGCTGCACCAATATTTACTTCATCCACAGTAAGACAGTTTTTCACACATCCATTTTATCTTACCTTTCTTTATTGAGTGTACCCCTGAAATTTATTTTGCATACACAGTCAAGAGAAGGTACTTAATGATTGAAACAGCTGTTTTATCTTCTCTTACAACTTGAATGTTGTGTATAAAGTGGTACAACAGGCAGTAGGGACTCACAGAGCAAAGTTCTGGAATCAGTTTCGGGTGGGACGCGACTACTAGAAACTAATTTGTTCAAAAGCATTTAGGGTCACTGTAGTTCTAAAATATTCTTTAAAAAACAATTACCAACCATTGCAAGTGTATTATATTTTGGCAAGTCAAAAATGTTTTGTACCAAAATTAAAAAAAATCAGGGAAAGAGAAAGACCTTTATTGCACTTGAATAGGAAGAGAGCAGCAGAGCCCTTCAGACCCCCACTAATCACAATTTTACAGCACAATCCTATTCCCAGAGTGACCATTACGGGAAATTAGGCTTTTCTAGTTTTCCAGTACAAAACCATTTAGAATCCAGCTGTTGGCTCCTACCAGTGTCAAGCGAGCTTGGTGGCAAGGGGAGATTTATTGACCACGAGTTACTGTGTCATTTGCTCAGATGGTAACATAATAGTTTGGAGCTGGACATCTTTCTACTTCCCAATATATCACAGAGAAAAAAAAATATTTTTGAAGTTCCCATATTCTTTACAATTTTGAAATCCTTTATTCAGCTGCAGTATTCACTTCTCAGAATTACTGTGTAGGCAGCAAATTCTCCCCGATCCTGTATGAAGAATAAATTATTCCACATTCACTTCAATTCTATTTGTATAAATATTTTGTAGGAAACAACTTGCTTAGTATTGATCTACTTCTTCTGGTTTCACACACCACATACAATGGTCTTCAAATATTTGCTGAACTTGATTTTCCTGTATTGAACGCAGACAGAGAGACGTGGATTTTCCTTTAGCCTCTTGCTGGTGCTAAGCATGGAAGGAACAGCTTTACAAATGAAACTGACAACTTCAAGACAAATTGTAAAACAGAAGCTAATGTTCTTTTTGGACAACAGAGTTAACAGAAGCGTTGACTTTTAAGCAGTGATCTACTTTAAAGTTAAGCAATGACGGTCTCATTTCATAGCAGGAGCCTTCAATAGAAGAAACTCTTGTCTGCAGAGAGGGGGCAGAGCTCAGCACTGTGTGGGCATGGCGGTATTGCTATTTTGTACCAACCCACATCATCACCAGGGAAAGAGAAGCTGAACACAGCCCTGGAAGTGCACCCTTTTGCCTCCTTCTCTCCAGCAGACAAGAGGTCAGGATCTGCCCTGTGGATTCCAGCCTCAGCCAGTAATGCCATCCCCATCCATTCCTCTGGGACACGGCTCCATGACGCACTGAAAAGAGGCGCTGATGAGGAAGTACCGCGTGGAACCAAGGGGTAGAGGCAAGCCTGAGCCCAGCTGAGCCCAACCTGAGCCCAAAGGAGCCAGGCAAAGCCAGGCAGAGCCAGGCAGAGCCAGGCAGAGCCAGGCAGAGCCAGGCAGAGCCAGGCAGAGCCAGGCAGAGCCAGGCAGAGCCAGGCAGAGCCAGGCAGAGCCAGGCAGAGCAGCCACGCTGATGCCAGAAACAGCTATGAGGAATCAAGTCAGGCATCCAAAGTGGTGGCATGGTGAGATGCGGACAGTCTCGCTTTTGGGGATGTGTCTGTCATTTCTTTCTGTTGTCTTGGGCTCAGGGACAGGGAGAGGCAGCCGCAGGAAGTGGCCACAACCCTGTCTTTGTCCCAGCTGCCACATGGAACCAAGCTGAGGTGGTGAACACCTCCTGTATGTAAAGCACCTTCTCTTTTGCATACTTTTGTTCTTAATATTGCTGCTGCTGCTGTGCATTTCTTATTACATTGCTTTGTGCTTCCAGAAAATTGTTATCTCAACCCATATTCTCTGCCTTTGTCCCTCTCTTATCAGAAGGGGCAGAAGAAAGAGGACTGGTTTATTTAGAGTTTAATTTCCAGCCACTGTTAAACTACCACAAAAATAAAAATCAAAGAGAAGGCATTTGCTTGCCCACATTTTAATGTAATATCCTCCAATCTGAAGTCACTTAACTTCTCCCACAATAGACTATTCTACTGCACTGAAGAAGCCCAGTACAAGTGAAAGTTGATCCATTGAAAGAACTGTTTCAGTTTGTTTTAAATCAGATTATGAACAGATTAAGAAACAGCCTTTTATATTTTCTTCTGACACACTCTATTTTTATTATCTAGCTGGCTTTGTGAATTTTAATGCATTAAAACACCTAATATAACATACCATGAATGGAGGTTGTGAGAATCAAATTTAATGCAAAGAAGCCCTTTCAAAAGGGGGATACTCAACATTAAAATTTTCAGTATTAAAAAAAATGAAGTAAGCCTGGCTAAATCTTTACTGCAAAAACTAGGATATGGAATCATCTAATCATAGAATCATTTGGTTGTAAAAGAACTTTAAGACCATCCATTCCAACTGTTAACCTAAGACTGCCAAGGCCACCACTAAACCATGTTGGTGATTCAACCACTCCCTTGGGCAACCTGTTCCAATGCTTGACAACCCTTTCATCTGAAGAATTTTACCTAAAAACCAATCTAAGCTTCCCCTGGTGCAACTTGAGGTCATTTCCTCTCATCCTGCCCACTTGTTACCTGGGATAAGAAGCTGACCCACACCTGGCCACAACCTCTTTCAGGTAGCTGTAGAGAGCAATAACACCTTCCCTGAGCTTCCTGTTCTCCAGGCTAAACACCTCCAGCTCCCTCAGCTGCTCCTCATCAGACTTGCACTACAGATCATCTCCCAGCTTAAGTTGTCCTTCTCTGGATATCATTCCAAGGACCCAGAACTGAGCCCAGTATTTGAGGTGCAGCCTTACCAGTGCCGAGTACAGGGGGACAGCCACTGCCCTGGTCCTGCTGGCCACATCATTGCTGACACAGGCCAGGATGCCTTTGACCTTCTTGGCCACCTGGGCACACCCTGGCTCAGGTTCAACCATCTGCTGACCAGAACTCCAAGGTCCTTTTCAACCAGGCAGCTTTCCAGCCAGTCATTCCCAAGCCCGTAGCATGCAGGGAGTTGTTGTGGCTCACGTGAAACACCTGGTACTTTGTATATATGACCTCATACCACTGGCCCTGGCCCATCAATCTAGCCTGTCCAGATCCCTGTGCAGAGCCTTCCTACCCTCCAGCAGATCAAAATTTTCACACAGCTTGGTGTTATCTGCACACTTACTGATCCCCTGGTCCAGATGATCAATAAAGATATTAAACAGGACTGGCCCCAATACTGAGCCTTGGGGTACCCCACTAGTGACCAGCCACCAACTGGAGGTAGCAGCATCCACCACCACTCTCTGGGCCCAGACATCCAGACAGTTTTTAACCTGCCAAAGAGTATGCTGTCCAAGATACAATCAATCCATTTCTCCAGGATAATGCTTTGGGAAACAATGTTTTGTTTTTGGCAAACAACTCTAGAGATGCTAATGGCTAGGAAGTTTGCACAGTCCAAAGCCAGTTGTATTGGGTCTGGCTGAGTTGGAGCCCATTTTCCCCACAGCAGCCCTCATGTGCTGTGCTTTGTATCAGCAGCCAGGGAGGTGCTGATGAACACTCGTGTTTTGGCCACTGCAGAGCAGCCCTCGCATGGCATCCGCACGGCCTCTCCAACAATCTGCCTATCCTAGAGGGGGCTGGGAGCAGGCAAGAAGCTGGGAAGGGACACAGCCAGGACAGCTGACCCCAAGTGACCAAAGGGATATTCCATACCATATGGCATCTGCTCAGCAATAAAACCTAAAAGAAAGGAAGAGAAAGGGTGCGCATTTGTCATTAGGATGTTTGTCTTCCAGAGCAACTGCTAGGTGCACTGAAGCCCTGCTTCCTGGAAAGTGTCTGAACATCCCCTGCTGATGGGAAGTAGAGAGTAAAGTCTTCTCTTTTCTTTGCTGCCATGCATGTGACCTTTAGCCTATTAAATTGCCTTTATCTTGATCTTCACATTTTTTCCATCTCGTTTTCTCTCTTCCCCCATCCTGCAGAAGATGGGTGTGATAGAGTGCATGGTGGGCAGCTGGTGTCCAGCCAAGGTCAAATCACCACACTGTACAAAGCTGATGTCCTTCTCAAAGAGACTTTGCTGAAACACCATGACTAATCAAATGTCTGGTCATCAAATGCCATGCAACTAATCCTGCCAAAACCAGCTTAATCCAACAGGTTGTCAAATGCTTTAACTCATGTTACTCCTCATTCTTCAAGTCATCTTTTTTTTTCTTTTCCCCTGGGGAGACTTCCACAATCAAGAACAAAATGTACAAAAAATACTCCACAGAAGAAAAATGTCTCTTTTGCCTACAAATTACTGCCATGACAACACTTTAAATCCAAAGGGGATATAAGCAAGAAGAAAGAACTACTCCAGAGACTACAACTATTTTATATGGCTGACACAAAACCACTCATTTTCAACAAGAGATTTCTATGGTTAATTCCTCTGTTTCTAAAGGCAGTTCCCACCATATAAAATACCCCAGTGCATGTCAGAGTTTCAAACATCAAAAGGCCATACTTAAGTAATTAAATCACTGGATGTTGTACACAAGAATTTTCCAGCTTTCTCAGTCACAGTGTAAGGTTTAATCATTTTGAACACATACCCAGACAATCAAATATATGCATGATACCTATTTTCAGGGTTCTACTCTGACAATAAGAAAAATAATGCTAAAGAAAAATGTTAATCTCATGCAAAATCTATCTTACCACACTACAGTAATTCACCAAATGACAAATCACTGACTCCTGGCAATAACTGGTATTCAACAAATACCATCCCAGTTCATTTGAATAGCCTTTACTAACAACAAATACAGATAACTTAGTATCTGTTAACCATAGTACAGCTCTTTAAATATACTGATTCATTAAACTGTGGGCTTGATGCATTTTTAAATTTTTTTCACTCCTCCCAAAAAAGTAACTGCCAGAAAAATTTTAAAGGTATTTATACAGTAAAAAAGTTGTGGTAGTAAACCAGAACACATATGAAACATTCTTGCCCACACAAGCTAAAAAATATTAATTAAAAATATTAACTAATATATTATGGAAATTAGGTCCAACAGCTCAACGCCTTACTTCCAGAGCTAGAAATCTTTAACTGGTTGGACTAAAAAAATTTCCTCAGAGCATTTGCTACACTCAACAACCACTAGACATAGTGGCATTGCTTAGCTTCAGCCTTATCTGTCTGTACAAAAAAGAGAAAAACACAGATGTAAGCAGGTTGAGGGGGTTTGGGGTTTACCTCTCTGCAGCTTTAAAGGCATGCTTGTAGTTAATCCATTTCAAGCTCTGTAAAGTCATTATCCAAATGTGGAACCAGATGCATTCAAATAGTTTGACACCTGAGATATCCAAACCAGTCCTAAAGTCCTCACCCTAAGAGACTTGCCACAAGACTGAGGGGCCAACTTCAAAGAAGCTGTCAGCATCAAGAGAAATTGTGTCAAAAACCTGCAAGTGCTGTTGTTGGGGTTGATTCCTAACCCCAGCAGCAATGACTCAAACTCCCAGGCCCCAGGCTTCACCCTTTGGTGTGAGCTTTGTGCCCTGCGGTGGTGGCAGTCTTGGCCAGTGATGGTGCAGCTTTTTTCAAGTCTGACTTCAAAACAAGTATTAGAGGGCATAAAATTATACAAAATTAAGCTTATTTTTTCCATAAATTGCCCTCATGCCAAGAACTTGTCAGGCCTCTTCAACCTTTGCTTTCTATTTTTTTACTGATGATGAGGTAGTTTCCCTTACTTACAAACATAAAGCAAATTAAAACATCCTCATTTTCACACTGACTTCCACTACCTTTTATTTGCATTCTCACACGCCTTTTACCCCAATTTAAAAACAAAAATAGTATTTCATTTACAAAAACCACAAATGCAATGCTTTTTTTATGTATCAGGCACTGCTTATTAAATATAAGAAAAAGAATACATTTTTTCAAAACAGATTCACACATTTGCACCTTAGAAGCAGTGTAGCCCACTCCCCAAAATTAAAGCATTCATTTGCACAGAACACAGGTAGCTACACATTTCTATAAGTGAGACTTAAACCAGGAGAACCTGATATCCACACTAATGTCTGCTAGCATGTGTTTTAAAAAGTCCTCTGTGCCAGTGGTGGTAGCCTAGGTATTTACAGGCTTTACTATATGTAGGTATATATGTTTATTCATTGATTCTCATCTAGATGTCCCATCTAAATCAATCAAGTGAAAAAATACACATGAAAGATTTACACATCAGCTGTAAGTGCACTTTGAATTTCCCACCATTATAGGATTGACTTTGCAATAACAAATATTGTAGTGAGCTGCTGTTCTGCAGAGATGGTCTGAGATAATTGAACCATTTTGTCAAAAAAGTATACAGAATTTAAGAGTCAGCTAAAAAATACCTAAGGATTGAAACAGGCAGGTAATGTTAGTTTCTTTGAGTCCTCCTCCCCAACCATCTCATAACAGCTGTAATGAAATTCTACCAATTCCTTCAAACTAACTCTACATCAGAAGTATTTTAATATGCATAAAAGAATCAAAAATTCAAATAAATACTGACAAATCAAACACTATAGTTTTGATGAATTCTCTGAATGGATGAGAGCTGGTACTCTCATCCAGAAACTCTGAGAAGAAACTAAGTTGAACATAAAAAAACTTTTTTTCCCTCACTTTTAGAGACCTAAAAACTCAACTGGCTTCTTTGACTTCCTGCCCCAGCTGCAGAAGAGGCACTCACCACTCTGCTCCCAGCAGGCAAAAAATACTTGGTCATTTCAAAGGATTACTTTTTATCGTAAGTGCCAGTGCAGACAAACCAAACAAATCTAACTAAATACACAGTAGACAAGCACAGAGACTGCAGAAGCGGAAGACCATTTCTAACGCCACTGCTCCATCATCCTAGGTTATAATGCAGTAATCAGCAAAAAACAACAGCTTTTGTAATCACAGTTTTGTGCATCCCAGTGCCACTTTTTGCTTTCAATATTAGAAGGAGAGGAGGGACTTCAGCCAATTTTTTTTTTTATCATCTGGATCTTAATGAAGTTTATGTCCCTGCTTGCTGTTAAATTACACATATTAGTAACACATGAGTAAAATAAATACAATCCCTCACATGATTACATTTTAAATTACCACATCTGAGAGGGAAAGCACAACAACATGCACTTGGCGTGTATGGAACATTTGCTGCCCGGGTTTGAAGGCAGGACTTCTGTTCAAAAACCTCTGCCTCTTCAGCCAAAGAAATAATTTATTCAGCTGGCTGCCATTACAAACTTCTCAATGGGAAAAAGTACCTTCTAACACTGTATGAATACAGTGGCAATGAAATACAAGAACAAAGAATTATCTGTATTTACTGTTGATCAAATGCTTCTGAACCTGTGGCTCCAGCCAACACTGCACAGATGCACAGAAACCAAGGATGCAAAGGTATGCACATGCACAGACTACAACCCTCCTCATTTAACTCTGACATTCAGAGTCTGCCAACCAGGTATCTTAAAGGATTTTATATATTGCAGCTCCAACCACAAGTTTATCAAATGCCCATGAATGTGACTGATCTGTGCAGTTATGGGAAAAAGACGCTTCACTTCACCTCATCTGGAGTATATCCCGTCCATCTCAAATCAGACACCAGTCTGCAGGTGTGTACATTAAGAATGTGTTCCTATCAGGTGCCCAATATATATCCAAATCCTACTGCTAACATCATTTTAGCAGTTAATCAATCAAGCCTAAATGTTCCCAGGTTCAAAACCAGCAGCTGCTGTGGGTTGACACAGATCCAGTGACGAGCAGTTTGTCCAGGATTACACACCCGATTCACCTCCACATCTAAGGATGCTCACAGCGCTATGCAGCAAAGGTCTTAGCACCATTCTTCTCCACTAATTAATTAGCTCATCAAATGAAGACAGCTCAGGGGGCATGGGATTGAAAACCTACCATCAACATAAACTACTTTTCTTAGCAATCACTGGCGGAGACAATAAATGGCCTTGCCAAAACACAGTGTGTATCCCAATGCTACTTGAATACATTACCCTCCAAATAGGAATAAGAAGTAGATCATTTGATTAGCTTGATCCAGAGGGGGGAACAGTGGATACAACCTCACAACCTACAACCTACATCACAGACTTGGACAGCCATCAAATACTAGGGTTTTTTGAAAGACAGCTGTTTTGATTTTACTTCCCTTAGTAACATAGTATCAGTATGTCTTTAGTCTTTAAATAAGGCACTGGTTTGATACATTGAAAGACACACAACACCACAATCGCAAGAACACCTTTTCCAAAGAAACTTTTCATAAAGCAATACCAGCTCCATTTTGCTCAATCCTTGCAAGCAATTCAGAGGCAATTGATTTGGACAGCAGAACAGCAACCTCTGGCATGACTCCCACCAGCTGCCTCCATTCACATGTAAACCACAAAGGTTGGAGGATAGTTTTTCCTCACAGACTTGTCCATGAATGGTATGACATGATTCAGAAAGGAAAAACCCAAAGAGACATGCTATTAAAAGCCTCTCTACACATTCCCAACTAATAACTCAGTTTCCAAGTCTTTCCCTGTGTTCTCCATCATCTCCCTCTCCTGATTCTCTTACTCTGGTAACATTGCCAGGCTGGACATTTTTTTTTTTAATTCTTCTTACTCTGCTTTCTGTCTTCTGTGCTGGAAGGGAGGCTTTGTCCTATTTGTTTTCCAACATGCTGAGCACAGCTATAGGAGAATCTGCTTATTCCCTCAAAGTATTGCTCACTGATGGATGAAACAAATAATAGTGTCTTGCTCCTTCTCTTTCCCACACTTTATTCCTTAGCAATGCAAAACGCAGTCTTTATATCAAAAAATAAAGCATTTCTTCTTTTTAGAGGGGTCTCAGTAATGCTACAAAACTGAAGGAAGTGACAGTAAATGTCATCAATCTTAGATTTTCTCTGCCATCCTTCTGCCACATAGAGTTTATTTGTACAGTCTGCAGAACTACTTTAGCAAAGGTTTTACTTTCTGAACATGCAGAGTTCACTTCAGATGGCTGACATTCCCCAGAAGAGCCAGGGAAGAAAGAAAAAGAAACATCTTGGGACTTCCCACTTCCTCTCAGCAAGGCTCTGTCCCAAACCTCCTGCCCTTAAAAATATGTAACCACTATATTCTGTGTACTTTCCAGTGACAGAAAAGTGCTACAATCTGCCTACCCAGTTTAAAAAAAAGGTTATTTCTGCTTAAAGGGGAAGAAGGAGCAAGAGCAAGCCAATTTTTTTTCAAAAAACATTTAAAGTATCACTTTTGAAAGCTCTATTTTGCAATTATTTAATTCCTTTCCACTACTTGCTTTTGATATACAAATACAAATGCCATTGATGAAAGTGCAACACAAAATTATATCCCTCTGCATGAGCACTTTAAGCTAAAAAGACTTCAGAAAACCAAATTAACTATCTTCCCTCATCAGATCTACCAGAGACAAGCCCTCAGGACCACAACTAGCAGGAAATTGCATTGGTGAAGTGGCATATTCTTACTCTCTTTTGCTTGAATGTCATGCCCCAAAATATAATCAAAGCAATTTCAATTTATATTGACAAAATTACCTTCTAAGAAAACAAATAGCATTGATGATCAAACTGCTGATAGAATTTATAGTATATGTTCCTATACTAATTTACTCCCAATAAGTTATTAAACTACTTCCTCACATCACATTTAGAAAACTAATGAACTTTTCCAGGAATTTGACTTTGAAGAACTTTTACTCTAATACTGGACACTTAAATTGCCTGCAAGCCACCAACACATGTGCCCCTCTAAACTTTTTATTTTGATCTTGAAAGGATCAGATGTTCCTGCCCTATTATAAAATTCCACATGGGTTCAGATTTAATTTCTGAGGGGCAAGACATCTTTTTTCCCCCCCAGTATCCTTATGGACCCCAACATAAATTCATTCAGATACCTTCTCACACCTGTACTATCTATACACTACTGAATAAAGATGTCAATGAAGCTGCAGAAACAACCCTGCTACATTGGCTAACTTTAACACATAGATTTCTGATTATTCATGCATGTTTTGAAATTTGTTTAAATTCCCTTCTGGGCAGAGGTTCTTCAAATACAGTCAACATTTCTTTCTCATTAATTAATGGGAGCTATTTTTACTTCAATACTATTTGAATAGTAAATGTTGAAATGCATGTGAAATGAGTTGCCTTACAACAACAGAAATTCCTGTTCTTCCTAGAGCATCGAACAGAAATTTGCTCTTGTCAACCGCAGCTCCCAAATGAGATGGCTCACAGTATTAAAATAATTGAAGTAGTAAATCACTGTAGTAGATGGAGTGCTGACATTGTTATGCCACATTTAGAGCTTCATGTTAAAAACCCAATTCCTAGATCAAGTGACATTTTTGAAGTACTTAATCACTTTTCAATATAATTTTTTTCCATGTACACTTACAGAACCCTTCCTACCTTTCTCTGCTTTTCCCACTTTTTACCTTGGGGATGATAAAATTCTGATTCACTTCATATGAAAACCTTATTTTCAAGAAACAGATGATATTTCAGTAGACTGCATCAGATCTAGGTTCTGTTTGAATTACTTCATCTTCTTGTATTTCTGTTAATTGTCTGAAAAGGATGCGGTCCATCTTTCCAAACACCTCTCCAAGTTTCTGCTTGCCAGTACGATCATCTAGTTGACCCCTCTAACCCAGCCTGTAGATCCTGATCCCTCAGCTGGTGTCTGAAACCATCTGTGGCCTGCCCCATTCTCTCTTCAGCATTGCCCCTGATAAAAGATGGAGTGTAACCACTTCCAATTGGGGTTTTTTTCTGCCTTACCTTGCCTTGCCTTGCCTTACCTAGCCCTGCCTTGCTTTGCCTGGCCTTGCCTGGCCTTGCCTTCTCTGACAGATGTTTCTAAACAATATACTCTCGTTTCCCCTTTATGGCATTTTCCATACCAGTGGCTGTGTGCCTGTTCTTTAGCCAGTCTCTGTTGAATGCAAGTCATTCAGCACATTAGAATCTGCTGGGAAAACGGGCAGATAGGAGAGTAAGACATGAGCTGCCTTTATGCCAGAAGGCATGAATGGATCAACTGTTTCTTTTTTGATCTGTAAACAACTACAGAGGTCCTGGACAATGTGTCTTTGCTAGACAAATGAAAGAAAATGAGAATGCTGTTCCTGATGGTTTCAGTGTTCTGAGACCTTTCCTCGAGACTACCCTCTCCCAGCAAGGAAATCCCACAAAGATGTAGAGTGAAAATACCACATACCACTCATGCTAACAAAACCAGATGAACAAAGATAAGATCCAACAAACTTCCAAGTCACATCATGAAATACAATCTAGAGGTGTGATCAGGATATAAAAATTCATACACACACCTGTCATGACATCAGTATACTCCTTTCAAGTTTAATATAAAATGTATTAAGAAACAACAGTTATTATCAGAAGTTTTCCACTAGACAGTTTAATGCCATTTGGTATCATTATTCACTTAACAGTAACAGTAGAAAACATTTCTTTCATAAAAGCCAGCTGTTCTGGGAAACATGGTGCCCTTAGAGCCATCAGAGCAGGAGCTCCAGCCTCCAGAGTATTGCAAAGCCAAGGTTAATGCCCTTCCAAAGCATTTAAGTTCTGCTGTTTGTAGCAACCTAAAACGAACAACAAGGTAACATGTGCTGCCCCTGGCTGCCTGGAGTTAATTTTCTTCTTAGCAGCCCATCTGTGCTATTTGTATTTATGGCCAAAGCAGTACATGTAGCACAGCAATGTTTCTGCTGCTGATGGTGCTAGCACAGACTCAAGCCCCTCTCTGCCTCTCACAATGCCCCCGTGACATAGGCTGAGGGCGGGCAAGAACTTCAGGTGGGCAAGGACACAGCTAGGACAGCTGTCCCCAAGTGACCAAAGGGATTTTCTGTGACACATAACGTGATGATCAGCCATGAAAACTGGGGGTTTGAACTTTCCAAGGTAGCTGCTGCTCAGTCTTGTTGGGATCACTCTACCTGTGGGAGATGGTGAGTGTCTGCCTTTACATCACTTGGGGGTTTTCTTCCCTTCACTCACTAAATACTCATTATCTCAGCAAGGTTTTCTTGCTTTTACTCTTCCAATTCTTATCCTACTGCAAGGAGCAGGAGAGGGAAGGTGGGAAGGAGGAGTTGGTAGCTGCTTAGTTATTCTCTGGGTTAAACCCACCACATAGGGTTTTGACTAAAAAGTTCTAATGTAAACACTTGTGAAATGTGAAGTTATCATGCTGCTTAAAATACGTCTGTTACAGACTTAAACACTCATCACTTGGTGAAATGAAATAGCAGAAGTATCATATTCTCAAACTCTATATATGAAAACAAAGTATTTAATACAACTGCAAGATCATGTGGGCATACTTAAGAATAAAAAGAGATTCTGTATTGTAAAGTACTTTCAGAATCCCCGTCTTGTAGGGTTCAGAACCCTGGACTACCAAGAAACATCTCTGCTGTTGTGCAGAGCATCTTTAGGAAGTGCTGCAGGTACTTTAGATTTTAGTAATTAAACAACTAGGGACAAAACAGAGCAAGTCTAGTATTTCTTCCCAATAATACTGTAACTACAGTTTCTGTTCCAGTGTTATGCAAATACGAGCTACAACTATAACTTTTCCGTGGCAAGAGGCTGCATGCCAACAGAAGTGTACATCCTATTCTTTTTTTTATTTTACCTTTATTTTTGGAAGGAAAAAAATATCCTTATAAAGGAGAGAATATTGCCTAGTATTTTTGGCTTCTGTATTTCTTTAAATTCAGAGCAGAACTACAACTCTTCCAGCCTCCCTTGTTTTCTAGGTATTTTCTACAAGATTATTTTCTAAAATATTCAAATGGGAGACTAGACAAAACTACCTACTGAGGTTTCTTCCAACTTAAGTATTTTCTTTCAGATGAACTTTTTGTCGGCCACTTTTCTACACAGAGACGTTCCATTGCATACTCATGAACTCCAGGGAAAGGCTGAAGTTTAATGGCAGAGCTGTGAGACCCCAAACAACGGAAGTGCAAACTGCATCACCACTGCAAAAACTCTACAGACTGAAAATAAAAAAAAAGTGTTCTTATCTGGGGGGGGAAAAAAAAAAAAAAAAAAAAAAAAAGAAGCAAGCTAATTTGACACAAGTGGTACTCTGAAGCACAAGCACCAACATAACAAAAGAGGAAATGAAACTGACTCCACAAAAATAGACACACAAAGCAGAAAAACAAAGCTGGCACATACAATAGCCTGTGGTATATTACTATGAGAGCTACAAGCAAGATAACTGAACTCTTGTAGACAAAAGATTTTGAAATGCGGATGATGATAAGCACAACTTTAAAAAATATGTCAAAAGTTATACATAATCTTTATTAAATAAGAAGCATTATCATGTATCAAGTCAAGAAACAGAAAAATACAGAAAATTAGGCTGGTCAAAAATATTCCACTTTTTTGCAAAAGCATAATAGTTTCTGGAAAGATGCCATTAAGAAAGGATTTTTCAGAACCAAAATTGGACCGAGCTGTCAACTCATCTCTGTAAAAGAGAATGTTATCAGGTGACCACAAAACGCAGCTGGGCTGTGTGATGCACATGTTGAAACACTATCAGCTTATCTGGAGTGGGCTGGATCTTCTTTAAGAAGAGGAGAGATGGCCTTTTGTCCCATTACAGACAAAAAAGGGATCTGAAATCTCAGTACTTCGAAGAACAGATAAAATATTTATTTCCCAGCTCAAAAAGTAAGGCATACTACACTTCTACAGCAAAGGAGGCTTTACTCACAACTCTTCCCTGATGTTAAACAGAAGAGCACATGCACATATACACCAAAAAAAAGTGCCCACAGAGATAGCCAAACTTGCAGGAAATAGAATAGAAAACAAATTAAAGCATCAAGTCCCTATGGTCCCATTTGGAAGTACCGCACAGGAAATCCAAGTCATAAGGTGAAACTATTCTGACTAGGAATGCAAATAGAAACTAAATAGAAAACAGTTTAGTTGTAGGTTATTTTAAAATATTTAAGAATTCAAGAAGGCAGAAAGAAGATAACTTCATAATAAAACACTTGCTTTTCATTAACATTTTTGTGAAGTTTGTAAAATCTCTAGAGAATGTGTTGCTTGAATATGAAGTCACATTTTGAATACCATGTAAGTGATAAGACATCTTTGCCTCCCTAGAAAACACCCAGATCTTCACTACAGTCCAGTTTTCCTTCAGTGTTCTTCTCTTTACTCTCTCCAGGCTATTCTACGATGGATTTGTCAGCAGCTCCAGCTCTCTTCTAAGAGACAACTCATTTCTGCAAAAAGAATTATTTTCCTCTATTTATGTCAAGCATTTGAGTAAGATAAATCAGAAACTGTAAAAGATGAACTAATGCAAAACACGTGGAGTTTTGCCAGCCAAAGTAGCATTGTTTAACAAAATTACCCCTAAGAAACATTTCCATGTCACTGGGATTTTTATGTGCCCCTAGCTCCAAACATAAAAATGCCAATATTGGATGAAACCACTCAGCCAGGACGCTTTCTCTGGCTCTCAATAGATAAGCTCTGTGGTTTCTGTTGAGGGAGTGCACATACCCTTCCAGTGAGAGTTACCTCCAGATGTTTTTCCATTTGTCCCCTCCTCCAACATGTGCTCTGTCGCCCTCAGACGTGCTTCACTGTCCCACATCTTGGGGAAAAACTCACCCCCACCCCAAGCCCTGCCAAGGCTTTTACCAGTGCTGAAGCACCTTTAATGCAGGAAGGCAGAGACAGCAATATGAGGCAATGAGGTCAGCTCAGCGGAGCTCTCCACAGAAAACTTCCCTCTGTCTGCCTAATTCTTCTTTTACTCAACTTGTCCACCACATGCATAGTTTTGTGTACCTGTCATAATTCTCCTTGGTGGTCTTTTCCAGGCTTAACAATACTACTCTACTTGCTTTCTCCTTACAACACAGCTGTCCCCTAACTGCCCTACTTGGGTTGTCCATTTCCAGCAAAGCCTTTCCAAGGACTCCAGAGGGCACCTTGATAGACTACCAAAGAGAGAGCAAAGAAAACAGTGACACCTTATGTAAAGGCATGCAAAGGAAGAAGCATCCTTGACTCCCTCTATCTCCTCCCCAAGTCCTTCAAAGCATCAAGTTAAAATCAGAGAAGGAGTAGGACAGCAAGTCTATCATCTAGAAAAGCTGAGAACACACTAGCTACATAGCTGCTAGCTTCCTCTCCCAAATCCCTCTGGTTAGCATGAGGGAAATCATTTATATCAAGTAAAGATGGTATAAAGTTTTTACACAACAGATATAACAAATAAAAACAGGATTCAATGAGCAAGTAAAGACCCAACCTGCCTAACATCAATATCCGTAGTTTGAACATACTGTGTTAGAGACAGAAATTAATTTATTCTGTACTTGCATTCACGTTTGGATACAACTGCTTTGTATAGCCTTAGAATAAATACCAAATTTCCCCTTACACTTGCAAGCAGATTTGTGTTTATTACCTTAAAAGACTGAAAGTCATTACGAATATTTCTAATATCCTTTGCTACTTCTTGAACATACACTTCCTTAAAACCAGCCCATTTTTTATAGTTATATATAGACAAAGATAAATGCAGCGTAACTTGGAAAACTCATTTTCTTAGAAGACGCCCAAAGAAGAGTTCATCTGTTCATAGCGTAACATAACAAGACTTAGTAGTGGGGGAGAAAAATGATGGGGGGAGATACCTATGCATGCATCAAAGCTTCACTTTAATAATATGAAATAGGTATCGGGCTGAAGCAGCAATAAATAGAGTGTTCATAAGGAAAACTTAAGTATGGAAGAATTTTAATTTTCTCTCTGAAGTTTTTTGTAACAACTTTTTTTCTTCCAAAAGAACTAAACTAAACCTGAAAGACCAGTTTATATACCTGCCGCAGCTGCAAGGGACAAAGAAAAATTATGACATGATTTGTATATTGTCATGTTAATCACTTCTGCACTTCTTGTCAGCAATCAGTCATGGCTGCTAACATTTACATGAGCAATAACCATTGTTTTCAACAAGAAAAATTACTACCTTGTGCCCATTTTTCTTATTAAGTATCATTTTACAAATTAAGGCTTTGATTCTATGAGTACGCACATTTTTGACAAGTTCATGTATTTCCCTGCAAGCCAGTGAGGCTCTCAGCATGCAAAGGACAGAGCACATCATGCTTTGCAAAAGCTTTACAAAGCATTTAGGAATCAAATACTAAAATCTACTTCAGTGACTAATAATATGAATCCAACTGAGAAATGCATGGTAACCTGCTTATTAAAAGGTACTTAAAACACTGACCCCATCTAGGTTACCAGAACAGAGGGGTTTTGAAATTTGTTTTTGTGATCAAATTCAAGAGATTTATCAGTCTATCTAGAAAGGGAGGAAAATAACAGGCACAGCAGAAGATTAAAAAGGGATAACAGAAAACAAAGGGAATGATGAATTTGAGGATTCTAATATTTAGGTCCTGCCCATATCTTCCTAAGTAATAAAAACCAAAACAGTAATCAATAGTCATCTTCAAATCCAGAGCAAACAATAGGTTTATAGCTCACATTAATTCCAGAGAGAGCTTTATGATGTTTTTAGTGGCACGGGACATTAATTAGAAATGTCAAAATGCACCTCAGCATTGGTGCTTTGTTTTGCATTTGTCTCGGTTGTTAACTTTGACCATTAAGACAAAAAAAAAACCCAAACCAAACAAATGGAAAAAAATTTCTACTTTAATGACCACAATTCACTAACTCATAGCTGATTTTTCAGGATAAGTTTTGGGATTAATTTTTTAGTATTTTACACACTAATAACTAGTTCGGGAGAAAATCCTCTCCAGGGGACCATTAATTAATTACAGACATATTGTTTATTAATGCATATTTTTCTTTTCCAAACTGTGCAGCAAGAGTGAACATAATTCGCTCCCTTCTCTTAAAAACTTAAATTAATAATAAATCTGTTTTACTGCACTCTTAATTATAGCCCAGCTTTAAAGCATCCCCCACCCTGATCACACAGGAGCCTAAGGGTACCATTTTATAGCATAATGAGCATAATCTTTTGAACTATTCTACTGAAGAAGTTTGGTACTCAGGACAGAGCTTCATGAACCAGTTAGTAAGATGCATGTCATCCTACAAAATGGCAGCAATTCCAAAAATGCAAGCCAATATAAGGCAGTTCACCTCTTAAAGGGTAAACTGAAAAAAAGAGAAAGGAATAAAATAGTAAAACACGTGATCATGTGCCAGTCTAGGCAGAAAAGTGAAATAAAGGTATGCCACTCTTTCAAAAGTAGAGGCCATTCAGCTGTGCTTTGTTGATGTTGACAGCAGCTTTATGCATAAGCAAAGAACTTAGAAGCACAAGACAGCCTTTTCAAATTAAGAATACAGCCCCGTTATCAACTCACAGACCCTTTCCTAGAAATCAAGCATTATACCCCAAAGTGTTAAAGCCAAAATTACAACCAGGAGTCCTGTTGACAGCCAGTGCAATGAAATGAGTAATTCTGGCTAGACTCTGCTTCCCCAACTTTTTTTTCCACAGGATATTTCTTAATGCTAATGCCAATTCCAGAACTGGAAACATTTCAGGAACAAGCCTATAATCAGAGCAATTCACCGTAAGAAGCAGTTAAAGGCCACACTTCAGGTCAAGACTTGAGAGGTTTCAACTAGCCTGCATTTGCTCCACGCAACTCCATATAAAGTTAGAAACATAAGGAAGAAGTAAATGTGAAAACCGAGGTAAAAAATTGCACACAGCAGCAGTAAATGAGATGGGATATTCCCCCTTTCCCTAGGTTTATGGAGAAAGAACTACATGTTAGAAAAATATCTCCCCACCCTACTGCCTAGACCCATTACTAATCAGAAAAAAGTTCTTCACTTTTCTCTAATGCTATCCCTCTCCAGCCTTCCCAGTGTCCTCTACAAAGCGAATACTCAAGACATGGTGCAGAATTCCCGGTATTTGACAAAGCTTATTTTTGCTCTGATGCTGCTGGCAGCAAATGTCTCCTCTTTCCAGAGAAACCTATCTGGAGCCTCAAAATGACTGCACATTGCTAGGAAGGGATAATTCCAGGCAAAAGATACTTTATTTCTGTCAGAAGCATGTGGGGTTTTTTAAGGCTCATAAACACAGGTGATTTCCATGTATAGGTTATTCCCTCAGAGTCTCTTGGTTTTGAAACTAACCTTATGGAGGAAGAGGCAGAAAAGAAGCTTAAATAAACATATTATGCATGCTAAAACAAACAGCACAAGAGCCCTCTTTTTTGTAATTCTTCATGGAAACAATTGATAAGAGGTAAAGCTACAGATTCCTGTAAGAGGAAAAAAAATTCAAACCTCAGCAATAAGCTCAGTGTTGCTTGCCCTGGAGTATCAAGTGTTGGGATTTGGGGAGGGAAAGAAACAGGACTTTTCCAGGGGTGTCTCTGGCAGACGAGCAGTGGATAGGAATGAGCTTCTAAAGGTAAACATTTTATTACAGATGTTTCTAGGGAATCTTCACAATTGTGTTTCTTCTAAGCTTTTATAAACAAGTAGCTTGAAACAGCATCTCTTACAGTCTTTATAGTACTTGGACCTCAATTATTTGCAACATACCATATGGAATCACAGATGAAGCAAATCACTTTTCCTTACAGAAACAATTAGAATATTATAGGTGATCACATATGACAAAACTAACAATAAATCGACTACATGTGACACAAGCAATGCAAAAAGCTTCAAAAATGCAGAAAAAAAGGCAGCCTGTAGAAAGTTCACAAGTCACAGAATGGTGGAGATTGGAAGGCTCCTCTGCAGGTCATCTGGTCCAACCCATCTGCTCAAGCAGGGCCACCTAAATCATAGTGCACAGGATGGTCAGGTTGTCCAGATGGCTTCTCCACAGATGGTGACTCCACAGCCTGAATGGGACACTTCTCTTTCTGCTAGCTCACTCTCACTGTAAAAATGCATTTCCTAATGTTCACAGGTTTTCAGTTCCTGTCTCAGTTTATGCCCACTGCCTCTGGTCCTGTCACATGGCACCACTAAGAAGAGCCTGACTTTGTCTTCTGTACATTCCCCCTTCAGGCATTGGTAAGATTCCCCACTGCACCTTCTCCAGGCTGAACAGTCCCAGTTCTCTGCCATTCCTCACCGGAGAGATGCTCAAGTCCCTTAATCACTTAAGAGGCTCTTCTTCATGTTTCTCTTGCACTGAGGAACCCAGAACTACCTGTACAGCAGGTGTGGTCTCAGCAGTGCTGAGTGGAAGGGGGGAATCACCTCCCCTTCACCTGTTGGCAATACTCCTCACTTCTCCCAGTGCACCCCAGGACACCAGCACCCACCTTGGCAGCAAGGGCACCTTGCAAGCTCGCATTAAACTTCATGTCCACCAGGATCCCCAGGTTCTTCTCTGCAAAGCTGGTCAGTTCCAAACATAATAGGTTTTAATAAACAGTGTGGTCTGAAGTTGGAGACTGAGTCTCTTTTTTAACTCCAGAAAAAATTCCATCTTGTACCCAGTTAAAGGCCATGGTGGGTGACATGGGGTTTATTCTGGATGTTGTCTCTCAGAGTGGCTCACACCACTAGTGACACACCATGAGTGCGAGTTACATGGTCCAGTGACAAAATGGTGAGGTTGTGAATGATGAGAGTTTTAATCTAATTTCTTCCTGATTAACTATTTGAAATCTTGAAGAAGGCTAAGAAGTAAACTCAGATTATAACTAATATATTTCAACCAAATGTCTTTTATTCCATCTATATTCTTTGGCACAAGAAAAAATAATTACATCTTCCATTTTTTGCCTTCCTCTCCAAGAGGCCTTCTCTGATTTTTCCACAAGCAATAGAAACTGAACAAGGAAGACGGCGATGGATTTCTTCCAAATCTTAACAATAAAATAAACCAAATTCACACAGGCTTCCAAGATAAAGATCCACTCACAGTAGAATATCTGCTCCAAAGTCTTGTATCACCACTGAACCCCAGCAGCTTCTTGAAATCACCTCCTCGGCAGTGTGTTTTAAATATACTCATGAGCTCTGCTGGGTCCCAGGGGAAGGGGTTCACACTGGTGTCCTCTCTGAAGCTTAACTGACAAAACCAAAATGAAACATCATTTTGACTGTAAAAGTCTACATCATTTCTGCCCCACCTGTGGATGAATGAAATAATTAGTGCTGGGAATAAACCTACCAGGGCATCTCAGTTAGAACAGTGTCGAAATTAATGGGTAAGACAGAACTTTAAGAAAAGAATTCTTGTGTTAGATGACAGTATTTGTTCAAATATGATAGAATTTTTTCGTAACTTTTTTTTTACTTTTGAAGAAACATTTTATTGAATATCATAGCTTTGTGTTGTTGAATATCATCACAAACATAGTTTAAGCCCATTGACTACATGCCCATATAAAGTGCATGATAGCATTCTCTCCACACCACTGAAAAAAACCTGTTCTTAAGATATAAAAAATATGCAGTCTAACTTGTAACTGCTTAGTTACTGCAAACTTACTTTCAAAGATAAAAAAAACATTTTCTTCCTGATTTGAACAGAAAAAGTCCTGAAGTGCTGCAGCATATCTTTTTGAAGGGGAAGCAAATTGGGCATTTCCCTTCATCTTATCTGAGCTTCTGTCATGATTTGATGACGGCCAGACAAATCACATTTAACTGAGCCATACCAGAGTAATAACTAACTAAATAAGTGAAAAAAAAAAAAACAAACCAGCCACTCAAGTATTTCTCCAGATGCTGTCCTCTAGTTTCTGGAATTCTGTGCATCTCCAAGGTCATCAGGAGATGCCTCTAACAAACATCCTGTTTGTATCTGGTTCCTCTCTGTGCATGAAGAGCTAACATAAATAATCACTGCTTTTTTCTTTCTTTTTTAAACAAAAAAACCCTTTTTTTTCCCTCCAAACCAAGCAAACCTGCAGTCATGAGAGACTTCCCACATCTGAACAACAGGACATGGTAAGAATGACAATGAATTTGACAAATGGAACAGGCATCATTCTTCACATGGATAAGCTAAAAAAACCTTTTACTGAGCAAGCATGGATTGCTATTTTAACTGTAAAACTGCATCAGTAATTGGCATCAACAAAGGAGAGCAGGTTGGAGATCATTTAATAAATCTGACTGTTTAGAAAGCCAACAAATAAATGAAAGATACTAACCCACACTTTGTGTGGCTTCTGCCAGGGTCTGCCAGCGCCAGCAGCCTCCAGCAGCCCGCAGGTGCTCCCTCACCTCCCTGCCCACTCCACTCAGGACAGCAGCTCCCACCCTGGCTCTGCATCCCTGCACCTAACTCAACAACTGGCAAGGGCTTCAGAACATCCTTGTCACCACGGACAAGGTGACACCACCAGTTTAAGAACAGGACAAACTGCATAAAGGCATATAGTGAATGCAGATAACTACACTGAGACTAAGCTATAAGTGAAAAGAGGCACAAACAGGAAAGAAAAAAGAGGAAAGCAAAGAAGCATGTCTGTGCCTAAGAGCTAACCAACAGCTGTGGGCACTGTATTTGAACTGTGACATAGCTTTTGTTACCACACTGGTTAAAAGGAAATAACCAAAATTAAACCAGAAATTGTTATAATATGAGGACCACCAATTTCAAAAGATAAAGAAAAGGATGGATATATTGGTTCCATGAGGGGATGGGACAGATGCGTGCATAGGTAGTTTTCAAAAAAGAAGAAAATGAAATCCAAACTAAATAACCAAACTTAATAGAACTTCCAAAAAAAGTAACAAGTGAAGACCTTGTTTCTCTGTCAGAAAGCAACAATAACTGTTAGTGGAGAGATAAAGAAAAAAAAATGATTAAGCTCTCTAAGAATTTCAACATGTTCTCCTTTTAACAAAACAGAATAGAAAAATTCTTCATCTGAGACAGTATTTCAGAAAAATAAGCCAAAATATGCATCCTCTGCACTACTTCTTACAACATATTTGGGATAATGAAAAGTCTTCCAGATCTCAAAGCTGAAGGGCATATCTGACCTAAGTCATCGCAGCAAGTGACCTCAGACAAATTCCTTTAGTGTTGAATTTTCAAGACAGATGACACAAAACAAGTCCAAGAACAGCATGAAGCCACCCTCAGGATCAGTTTCAGGATCACCATGCCTGAGACTCAATGTGCATCTCAGTGGAGAAAAAGGAAGGTAAAGATCTATTAAAAAAAAAAATGGTGCTGAGTGTTATTGTGTACAATAATAATGTACTGGCAACAAGAAGTTTACCCTCCCTAAAAGAAACAGGAAGATTCCTCAAACACATACATATGGAAGAACGCCTTTTTGTACACCTGAGCTATCAAAGAAGTCCACGTACAAAGAAAAGCCCTGCTGAGTACATGGCAGTAACAAAAATATTGTAAGTCACTGGATTTCCTGGGTTGGCATAGCAGTGAACATCTTCCAAAGCCAGTAATGTTTTTATTTTTCAGCACTGAAGAAGGTGAACACTGAACACCTGGATTCTACTGAAAAACTTAATTCAAGTGAAGTAATAACCTCAGAGGGCCTCAAATACAATCAATTCCAGTTGTTACTTACAATTGGTTATTATGCATTATGTGCTGTCTCAGCAGTCCTGCTTCCATCATTTAAGTTTTCACTTAAGCAGCATTCACAGTTATTTTTACTTATTAAATTACTGCCAATATTTCATATTTAAATAACCTGTAATATTCAAGTTTGAATTTTTAAACCTGATAAGGAGAATTTCCATACCTGAAACGAACATAGGAAGTACTAGCAGGACTCTGACTCAACTGGCTTAGAAGTAGAAAAGTTTGCTAGAAGGGAAAAAGATAAATTCCGCAACACACAGAAAAAGAGGTGTAAGGTAATAACAATTTCTTTAAGCCTTAATATCACCAAAATGACATTGTTTTATGTACATAAAATCCATTTTGTTTGAATAAGCCTGTAATCTCCTTTTTCTTATCCCTTCCAAATAATTGACAAGAGATGTCAATTGACTCACAACTTTGATTACTGTGGATGGGATCCTGCAAATATATGGTTGTCAGCAGTATTGTGACACACAGCAAATGAGGCAGCATACATGCAGAATCTCTCAGGAAAGCTAAAATGTAGACAGAGATAATTTTCGTTTAGATCCTTTCAAGATAAGAAGGTTTTGGTATAGTCTTATGTCTGTTCATAGTGTGGCTTGGAAGAAAAAAAGAACAAAAGCAATAATGTCTAAGTACAAAGCAGATGGAAGAGACAGACCTATCAAGGAAGTGGCATGATTATTTCTTGCCTCACAATCAGGAGATTGCCCACAAGGCCAAGAACAAGAAGATATGGATTCCATATATAGCATGTTGTGCTTTGTTATTCTATTTAATCTATCAATAAATTACTTTATCCCGTATGTCCCAAGAATATAAACAGCAGGACTTACATGCAAGCATACTTCATCAAAATAATAATAGCTTATATTCAGACTCCACATTCCTGGAATGCATACACTCTCTCATCTGATGAGCAGAAACATCCCAAAATACACATGCACATGTGAGAGAAGTAGGCCTGGAAATTCATCCTCATTTCACAGTGTTTCTCTGATAGCTAAAACACTTGCCTGCAGATCACAACAGAGCTGTATATGTCAGCATTTTTGCCAAATCCTCACCAGTCACTGCAGCAGACATGGATTCAGAACAAGTTCTGCTGCTTTGCTCCATCCATTTTCAAAGAAAAGTTAAGCAAAGGAAGCAGGCGTATTAATTAGTCACATGAACCCTTCTTCTATCCAGTTTCTACAGAGAAAGGGGAGAGTAAGCAGGTTAACACTCAATCACTTTTCTTATGTCATGAAAATACTACACACTTTCAAAAAGGTAGGATGCACTCTCACCAAACACACCAGCCAGAAGAACATACAACTGAACATACTGATGCTGCGGCAAAAATTCAAACCACTGCCACTCAACAGATGTATGGGATGCACCAAGATGAAAGCTCTTCCTCAGCTATGAAAGAGCTTTAATCTCAAACTTTCATCTTCTAAAGGTCAGGTCTATCCCCCAACATTAAGAACAATTCCTGTACTGAATGGGTGTAGTCACTGCCAAGTAAATCTCAAAACCTTCCACATGGTCTCGGGTTTTGCTTCAAAGCCTTGAAATTGACAAATTCAAACAGCTATTTCATAGTCAGTTTTTCTTGGTGGCTTTCCTGCCACTTCTCAATTACTAACCAGTTTGCATTGGGGTCACCTAGATCTGTTTCTGAAGTGTCCCATGTCTTCCAGAACCTGATTTATTTCCATGTGCAACATAGCACAGGCAAGTGACAGGAAACCCTGATCACTATATAAATATTAGTAATTCTCTGAGAAATTATGCAAGGCTGTCCAAGAGCTGGGCTTCTTTAAGCCACCAGAAGTTTCACAAACTAGCATTTCTACAGGACAATGCCCCTTCTGTCCCACAGAAGGCACATCTATACCACAGATAATGCAGTAAGAAGCTTTAGCAGAATGGCAGTATTTGCTCTCTTCCACTCATGCCCTTCACTATAAGACTCACCTGAAACACAACTGCTAATAATATTACCAATCTAGAGGAAACAGTTTCTCCCTTTAAGCAGATGAGAACAACTTTGTAAGACCTGAAATGCTGGCACTACTCTGCTGCAGACGCACACACATTAGCATAACACACCAGTTCCAAGAACTAGGACACAGTTCGGATTTGGGTTTTGTTGGAGTGGCTTCCAAGAGAAGCAGCAGCAGAGATCAGTAAATCTGTTGGGCAAGCTGATGTCTAAGTCATCTGCTGCTGGGGAACCACTGGACCAACACCAGATCCTCAGAAGTGTAAGAGAACAGTACTGGGGAAAAGAAGGCATAGAATTAGGAGTGGTAGGAACAAAAACCATCTCCTGGGAAATCTCTGTCATGTACAGGCTCAGGAGACAACATCATCCCCACCCATCTCCCCTCCCAAAGGAGGCAGTCTGGAAAGATCTATATCAGAAACACAAAGACCTCTCTAACACAAGAGGGTGGTCCTCCTGCAGGAGGCATCAGATTACATTATTGAGCCTTTACCTCCTTGTTGTCACCAAAAAAATACTTGCCTGTGTCATGCATCAAGTAACACTTCAAAAGCAACGACTTCCAATCCTGAGTTATCTTCTGTCTGGAATTATGTTTCCTCTCATTTGCTTTGTGACAATACATCTGAACAGACACATTTTTCCAGACACTTGAACCACCTTTGTACACATTTGGCAAAGTAACCTAACCACCAGATGAAGTTTTTCTGACCCAGTTCCCTGGTATTATTTAGAAAATGCTTTGACACCTATACTTCTGGTGTTTTTTTCCCAATTCAGTTTTAAGGGTTTTTTATCTTTCTGTCATCCATGCACTTCTCTCTCAAGCTACTTACTATAAATAAAATAGTAAAAAATGCAGAAAAGTTATTTAGTGTATTATGTGCCACCTGCATTATAGCATTCACATGCCTCTTGTTCATGCTTTACAAAGCTTAACTTTTTTCCAACTACACCCTTTCCTTTAACTGTTCCAAGTCAAAATAATCTCTGCGCAAAAGTTCTGGTTCAGAGATGGGTATCCTTTAAACCAAGACATTTTTCATGCCAACATCCCACAGAGGGAGTAGCCTTTTTATTTGGGGTGAGAGAGACTGTGAGAACAAGCACATTACAGAATCAAGAAGTAACTTGGCAGAACTCCCTCCCCTTTCACACACTTCCACTTCAAACACACAGAAGTTGTTCCATAAGTGAAATAAATGAAATTTGGCTTCCTCAGAGCTGGACACTCTGAGGAGTGTCCAAATGTAGTAAGGAGTAGATGAGTATTAAGGATTTTGCTGAAGTCAGAGTATTCATAACACCTCCAACCGCATTCTCATATGCTCACAAGAAGTTGCATTTCAGCTTCTCCATTAGAGGAGATTCTTATCTCTACCCCTCAGCCAGCTCACATGCTTTTCCACCAAGCACCTGGTGTCAGCCAGCTTCAAAGTTACTGGGTGAAGTCAAAGGGCATTACGCATGCAGCAGGCACAATCAGAATCCTAATCTCTTAAGAAAGATGGCCTTTAAAAAAAAGTGCTCTTGATATCAGTAAAAATTAACACTAAACTACAGCTAAACAATAGCAATAAAACTCACTATAAAGAAGCAATAGTCAAAGAAATTCATGTTTATTTTGAGTCTGAAGATTATTTTCTTTTGATTTCATTGTGACGTTGATATTAATTTATTTAGTGCGCATACATATGACCAAATGACTCAAAACATGATTTAAGAGCTCAGAGAAATGAACAACAGAAGGACAAGAACCAACAGCTTGTGACTACTGACAGTAATTTAGAAATAAATCATAATAGCAAGCGGCTAAGCAAAGGAGCAGGTTACCACCAGCCTTGAGATGGGTTTAGTCAGAACATCAACACTGGCTGTTATTCCAAGAAATATGCTACAATTCAGCCACTTGTTATTGGCCTTGATCACATTGTAACGAAATATAAATTGGTTCCATCATTATAAGGCAGAGTGGACTTGTTACACCAGTGGTCCAAATACATCAAAGCCAGCCTGCATAGCTGGAAATTATTAATCTAAACTTTGAAAAACTACTGAACTACTTGTATTTCATTACAAATAAAATGTTCACTCAAGGAACACTATTTTGTTTTTAGACTGCTCTTTTCATGTAGTGCTGCTCCTCAGAGGTGTTCACTTTCTATCATGATATTCAGTGTAGATAATCAGTGCTTTGCCTAAAACAACAAAACAGATGCGAACTGTGCCAGAACGTACACTCAGAGAGTGAAACTCAGGTTGCTTTGAAAAACAAGGCAGCTACTTTGTGGGGGGAGGCTGGTTCACAGTTTGCTGTTTTCAGAGAATAGATAAGGTACGTTTAAGGGCACAAGGAGAAGGTGCCTTACTCAAAAAACTTTGAAAACAGGCAAGACCTGATACTTTGTGACAGAGGAAACCAATCCACAAACCACTGAAAACACTGAGAACCTTCCCACTGAAGTCAGCAGGTACTGACACAGGCCTATGTTACACTTCCTACAGTGTGACCAGTGTGACAAAAAGGAAGAGGCTAAAAGTTAAAAAAGAAAAAATAAAACCACACGATTACTGCTTTGAATGAAAAATCATAGAAGAAGTGGTCTGCATCCGCTCCCTTATTCATGTGAGTCTCTGGAAGATGTCACAACATCTTAGGAAGGTGAGCAGGCTACCACTATATCTGTTAAATAGATTAATTCAGTGTTCTAATGGCTCAAAGAAAAGGTTGGCATCATTTACAGAAAAATTTTTTTTTCATTTAAAATTCAGTCAAAGCAACACAGGAGCAGGTATTAAAAAGTGAGAAATCTTACACTACTCCTTCGCACTATTGCACTCTGACCTTATGGGTAGGACTAAATACAGCAGTAAGATCCCTGAAACAATTCTCAAATAAAAGTACTTTCTAACACGTAACTTATTCACAGGATTCACTGCTCATGCTTCTTTTGGTCCTAATATACTGGGGAGATTAATTTCATAACCGACAGAAAGCAATTATGTGGTACACTTGCCTGTCATGTCTGACATTTTTAGTAGTTTCTCTTCAAAAGACAGACAATTTCCTGCAGTGTTGTACATTTTTCAGCTACTGCAAACAATAAAGCAGGTAGAATTAAGAGCCACTGAACTGCTCAATTTATTCCCTCAGTTCCTGAGAGACAAACAAGCAAGTACCTCATGTAGCACCTACAATATGCAGAATAAAGTGACAACCTATTCAGCTGCAAATGCAGACCTTGCAGCTTTAGAAGGGTCATCTTCCTCTTCATGCTACTTTCTCTCCTTCAACAGAGATTTCAGGTCCCTGCTGGCCAACTTCTGCTCCTGGTGTTCTGGTCACAGCTTGAAAGGTTAAAACATGAGTCCTCCTCCTGTACCTGTCAAGAGCATAAAATCCCTCTGCAAGTTCATCGCTCCTTGTTCAAGCACTGCTTCACAGTGTTCCCCCTTCAGGAATGGGAAAACACAGGCTGAGAAGAGATACACAGCATCTGTCAGCAACATAAAAGAACATCTTTTCACTAATAAGGAGAATGTGCTGCCTGTAAAACGAAATTTCTGTTCCAATAGTTGACTACTTCATTTTCTGTAGTAGGAGGCCCAAAGCTGACAGCTTTGGACAGCTTGGAAAACTACTTCCTCTCTCTTCTTCATATCTGATATTCACACTTACTGTCCTGTTAGCTTTCTTCATAACTGTTTCCCTGTTATATCATCACTACACATACAAGCCAGAAGACGAGACCGCTTTTTTAATATGCAACGGTCTTAGTAGTGTTTTTCAGGATGGCCTCCTGAGACCAATAGGAGCACCCACTCCTCTGCTCGTAAATACTGTCTTCCTTAGGAGTAGGTGTTATTCAATCAGGTACATTATTGTTACCAATGTCTGTTTCATCTTCTGATTTGAAGGATGTTTGAAAGGAAAGGAATTAAGTGGTACCTGGTACAGCTCATTCTCTGATTCACACTTTAGGCTAGAAAATTGTCAAGAACTCTTTTGAATTTGAAGAACATAAATAAGGACAACACAAAATCTCAACACACTTTTCTTTCTTCCAGGAAATGACACCTAAAACTACAGAACCAATTGATGCAGATGTCACATCAAGCTCTTCCATACTTACAGGAAATGGAAGAAAATTCTTTTGTGTACCCTTCCCACTGGATGTTCCTTACTGCTTCTACAGTAGCTCATTGCAACAATCTGTCAAATTCCATTAAAAGCATGTTTGAAAGATTATTTTTCCCCCAACCTCCTTGAATTTAAATAAAAATTTGATCAAGTTATCTCCAGTTAAAGAAGAGAACCAGGTTTAAAGAAAATAAATGCAACTGCAGATAAGCAATCCTGGGGAAGGGAAAGGGACAGAAGAATTGCTAACTTCATATGACAATGCTTTTTAATAGATCCTTTCAAATTCTGAGTCAAATTCAATACAAGGTATTACTGCTTACTGAGTAGGCTATAGCACAGATATACCACTGCAGCCTTCAGATGAAAATACTGAACAGAATCAGACCAGATTTGTAAAACAAGAATTCAGAGCTTACTAACCACATACCTGCATGTATTCCCACAGGTGTAACTTTTGGGGAGGAATCAAGTTCCATGAATGTTACAAGAGAAATAAAACAGTCAGGACCACTGCACAATGCAACAGAGTTCCTGAAAAGAGAGCCCAACCCCATGACCTTCACTCCAGACCTGAGAGGGGTCAAGGTGAGTTACAGCTTTTGCAATGCCTGTCAGAAAATCACAAAACATTTCTATTGTTATTGCTGTATTTGAGCATCAGTGTGATCTGTTTAGAAAGAGATGGAGTCTGATTTGATCCAGAATCCAGGACATTACATCATCATTTATTTATCCTAGAATCTGGCATTACACAACAGCTATCTCGCTCTATTCAGCCAAGAATTTAAGCTTACAGCAGGCAATGAAGAAGAAATGCCAGAAGCGTAACATCAACACATGAAAATACTTCCGTTTGCTTCCAGCTATGGTGGCAGAGGGAAGGACAAGGCAAGCATTGACTACAATATGACCAGTCATCACACCAAAGCCTAGACCTCTTCCTGCATAAACTTGCTCTGTGGGAAAACCTGCACTGCCCTGGAACTCTCAAGCACAAATTGTGAGCAGCATATTTTACAACTTAACTTGGAAATCATATCACAGATAGATCAAGATCCCAAACTGATTAGACTGAATAATCAAGTATCAGTTTTACCAACAGACTAGATGCTGGTTTTGTGCTGTTGGGTCGGGTTTCTTTTTAATTTCATAATAAGCATCTTTCTCCGTTGACATATTCAGCCTCGGTTGACATATTCAGCAAGAAGCAAATGCAGCAGCACTTTACGTGAGGTGTTCTCTCAGGAGTGATGTTATTTCCCTGCCTGTTACAGCACAGGCATACAGTTACAGGAATTATCAAGGGCAAAGTTCTACAAAGTATTTTCTCTGCATGCAACATTTCTCAGCATTGAACAGTTTTACATGGCCACTTTTCTTAAAACATTCAGTTGTATTACATTCAAAAACAATGCCTAAGTGTTCCATTCAGACCCTTTGACTAACAAATTCTTCCGGTAGTTATCTAGAAAATGAAAATATTTTTGAGCAATATGCATGTATTCATTCACAAGCACATCATAACACTACTATCTGTGGGTTTCTTCTAGCACCAGTGAGAAATACTAAAGGCATACCTGGACTATGTAAGATATAAAGACATTTAACCTACCTCATCAAAGCTGCTATCTTCCTTCTTCAAGGCTTTAAAATAAAAAGAAAAAAGAAATTATAAGCTGTACTGCATTTCAATGAACACAAACCACTAGAAAAGAAAAAAGAAAAAAAAACAAACAGAGTATCATTTTCTTGTTCTAGTAGGAAAGAACAGGCTAGCGTGAATAACAATTTTATACACAAAATCTGAATCTGTAAATGGAATGTAGACTTGCAGAGAGTTTCTAAGAAAGTAAATTTACATATTTATGAAAAATATCCTCTCAGGTTAAAGAAAATAAGAGTTTGTAAGGGTGAGTTTGGTTTTTTTATTTTAATTCCTGGTGAGTGTGAAAACGCTTTATGGAGAGCTTGACTGAACTTGAAAAAGGAAAAATATAACAAACACCTAACCATGTATTCAGTTTGTCAAGTACTAACTCTTTATGAAATAGCATGCATTGTAACATGCTTTTTTCCTTTTTCTTTTTTCTTTTATAAATTTTAGTATGACTTACACTAAAGCAGATTTCTTTCTTACACTGTTAACAAGCAATTAATCAACAAACATAGGAGAGAAAACCAGTGCAGAAAATATGTGAACTGGTAAGAAAATGAAGACATGAATAGTTCTGCAGCTGTAGCAAAGATTAGGCTGATGAAAAGTTTTCCTTTAGCATACTGGACATCTTTATTGAAATATGGCAAAATTAGTTTCTCCAAGTCTGCAGTGAACTGTGTCAATCTGAAGGTATGAGACTGGTTCTTTTTCTCAGCCAGACACAGGAGGGACTGCACTCCGTGCCCTGAAAGTGCTCTTTGTTTCCCTCTCTTGAAGAGCTAAAATTAGATAAAGCATTTCGTTGGTGATTGCACTGTCTCTTTTCAATTTAAATCACAAAGGTTTTCAGTTTGAGGGAGGTCATCTAAACAACCATGCAGTTCGCGCAGTGCTGCACCAGAAGGGTCCCTCCTCATCATTTAAGCAGCATAATGTTTCTTACACTCCTGCATAGTTCTGCAGGAGATAAATATTTAAGCACCTAGCATGGTTGAGGATCTAGAATCCAGTAGTTCTTTTTCTCTTTTAGATGCTCCTTCTGCCTTCAAATCACTAGTGATTTCTAAACCTCTTCCAAATCTTGTCTTCAGAAGCAACTGTGTTATCAGCTTCAAAAACAAAAAACAACCAGGGGGAAAAAAAAAAAAAGAGCCCCCCAAAACCCCCCTAAACAAATAAAAAAAACCAAACCCCAAAAACCCACAAGAACAACAAAAACCAAACCAACCAAAACAAAACAAACAAAAACCATAACAAACAAACAAAACCAAAACAAAAGCAATGCCGAAACTGTAGAAGCTGTATCAAAGGTGGTACAGAGGCAGTACCATCTGTGCAAATAGTGCTGCACCTCCAGAATCTCCACCATGGGCAGTAAGCCACAAATCCCAGTTATCTTTGTCCAGAAAAGCAGGGCATGTCCAGCCTTCCTTTGCTTTTAAACTCCCATTTCTTTAGGACATGAAACATGGCTTCCCTCACACCTTTGAAGATCACTGCTTTACAGTTACTCATCTAGATTTCATGCTCAGTGGTAAAAACAAGGAAACAAAGCCTAGTATTTTGCTGAGGAGATCTGAGGCACACATTTGTACATTTTGATAGTTAAATATATCTTTATGGCTTTGAAGGGTGATCGAAACATTTTCAGACTGCCAGTACCACGTACTCATAACTATGAGTCAGGAAAGAAAGAGAAGGAAAGAGAAGGAAAGAGAAGGAAAACCCCCAACCTGTGGAACACTTCTTAAGAACACACTTCTAATCTTCTCCATAATCATTCAGGTCACAATGACATACAAGCTATTAATTAGTAAATGACACACCTAAGCTGTGCTGACAAGCTTTTCTCCCTTACCAAAACACAAGATTTTCACATGACCAGAACATTACAGGAAGCGCCAAACAGATAGCTAAACAAAATTCACAGTGTAACAGAACACGAAGAAATGGGAATCTGTGGTCCATTGCATATATCTGACTTGTCTTTAGCTTCTACCTCTGACTAAAAGAGGGCTTTTAAGAACCACAAAGATTATGAGAGTTCTGGCCACCCATTTAATGAGATTCTGTTTAATAAGAATATCACTCTCAAACAATTCACTACATATCATCTCCCAAGGAAGACACCAAAGCAGCATATTTTATAGAACAAACTATAGTAAAAAATATATTTTTCTACTTGATGCAATCTTTTCCTTTTTAAACTGTTAAAAAAAGTTCTGCTGAACTTCAAAAAAAAAAAATAAACTGTTTACGAATGAACTTCTCATTATCTCAGGTATGTGAGCTATGTGGATGTACATCAGAGGAGATTAGTGGAGATAACCTTTGTATCAGTGAGGAGCTAGTAACAAAGCCCAAGGATGCTCAGATTGCTTTCAGCACACTATGATCAATCCCAGAAATGTTTTCTCTCTGTCTTTCTTTCTTTCTTTTCTTCCTTTCTTTCTAAGCTGGTGTCAGTTTTTGACTAAAGAAACTCATAAGAAAACAGAAGTGAAATGGCATGAGCTGAAGAGATCTCAAATGTGATTCTGGTACTACACCAACTTCAACAAATGCACAGCTAAGAACTCTTCACATAACTAAAAGATGATTACTACTTTTATTAAATTATTCACTAATAATTTAATTACATAATTATCAAAGGGCAAAACTAAGAACCAAACCTAATAAAGGTTTAAATGCTAAATTAAACAGTGAGTCAATTGAATCACTAAAAGTTGGATAACATACAGTTATGGTGTGTTCACTTATATGGTCAATGCACTCTGTAAGCAAGGAAAACAGATTTTTTAAACTAATATGGATGTTCATATAAAAATGAATAGGCTGGCAGAAACTTATGAATGAAAATAATTATGTATATTTTTCATATTCTTAGCAATATAAGTTCTTGAAGATGAGATAACTTTTAAGAGGGACTCTCCTTGAAACACCTGAAAATTTCTGCCAGGAGAAAGGGTACCTAAGCTGCAAAGATAGTTCATTTCTCTAGAACGGGAAGCATGCAATTTCTGCAGCAAAGAGCCACCCTGCAGCACCACAGGCCACACACATTTCCCTCAGCACACCACAGCACTGTATCATCCTCTGCCAGATTTGCACATAATGGCACAAAGCGAATGCTCAGGAAAAGGCTCACTGAATGGGCAATTTCACACATCACAATCTTCAACTCAGCAAAACAAACATTTTCAATATTAGGTACTCTGAGAGTTACAGGACTGAGCCCAGTTTTGTTTGATGAGCCAGATCTTCATCACCCTCTTCAGGAAAGCTGGCGGCTGCTAAGCATCAGTGCACAGTTAAGGAAATGGGTCAGGTCTTCCTGAAGCTGCTGTTGGTACCCTTTGGGCGCCTGCTGTGCCCCAGGAATAACTACATTGTCTAGAGATGATGGGAAAATAGCTTCAAACATTACCTAACGTACTTTAGCGCACTGTAAAAGAATCATAAATTAATTGCAGCTAAAACTTCTCAGTTTGAGAGGATTACTTGGTGGGGAGAAGTGGGTCAGAAATGCAGTTTATTGAGTGTTAACCTGCAAGCTCTAACATAAACTTGGGTATCAAAATCTGGCACCTAAGTCTGGGGTCTTGCAGTATTGAGAGAATTGCATTTGGTAGACGGCATACCATCAACACTGGAGGGAGGCGTAACAGTGCTTTATCATCTCAAGAACGATCATCAGATCTTTCCCACTGCAACCCGTGAAGGTTTGACTCACTAATTATTTGATTCAAACACCATAGTACTCTCACATCTTTCATATGACTATGCTCATGATACTATGTTGTGTACTTAAACCTACAAAAACACAGACATTGAAGCAGAACAGAAAAGGTTAATTTATCATCACTGCTTTATAGAGTCATAGAATGGTTTGGTTTGGAGGAGACCTTAAAGATCATCCCAACTCCCCTGTTACAGGCAGGGACAACTTCCACTAGACCAAGTTCCCCAAAGCCCCATCCAACCTGGACTTTATCACTGTCAGGAATTTATTATTTATGACAAATCACAACTTAACAGATGACTGAAAAAGTTACAAATATATGTTTAATTTGTAATTTGCTAACCATACTAAGCAATCAGCACTTCCAAAAGGAGCTTTAAAACCCAACTGTCAAATACCCAGAAAGACTTTTTCCAATGAGGTTTTTGTTTTCTCTCCTTCACTTCAATATAAGAGTTAAGTACAGCACATGTTTTAACCAAGGATTCCCTGGCACACAAGTTTAGAATTTCTTTGCTTGGGCTTATCTGTGTCTCTGGTATCAGAGAGTGGACATCTTCAAACCTCATTCAGATAAATCAGAAGTTTTTTTGCTCAAAGTGCAGTTACCAGAATGATGATCAATATATTTGAGCATCTGAAGACTGAACAAACTTGCTGGTAGCAGCTGTGTTTTAATCACAAAACAACCACCAGCAAACAAACAAACCGCATACCAGACCACACTCCTACACTTCTGCACATCTACACACAGAACTGGAGGAGCTCGCAGACATAAATATCCGTGTATCTAAAACCAGGCCAGAGCTCCCAAGGAAACTAAAAGCTTGTATAATTTGTGCAAAATGACAAAAAGAGATGATCACCCAACTGAGCCAAATAAAACAGGCAGAAATTACCAGCCAGAGGGGCCTTGATCCCTAAAAGGCATTAACGGGACTGTCACTGTTACAACAAAGCAGCATCCTCATTCAAAACATTTTCTTTGTTAATGACTTCCACCATTAGTTAAACCCTTTCACAGTTCTGTGAAAGAGTGTCTCTCTGTGTTTATACACGCACAGAGACATACACCAGACCAAACACCTGACTGCTTCATTTTTTTTTCTTCTAATCAAAGAAAGTTAAATGTATTTTATAAGTTTAAGACTGAGATAGGTGAAAGCTGTTTTCACACGGGGACAGAGAGATTTGTAAGAGTGACTTGATATTTGCTTTACAACTGTAACTTTGCATTGCCCCTTGAAACTCTGTGGTTCACAAGAATAAGCTTTTCTCAGTCTTTTTCATCCTGGAGTAGGACAATAAAAAATACCTGATTTCAAACACAATCATCCACTTAAAAGCTTGCAGTGCTTGAATGCATAAATAGCACGTGAAAAATTAAAATGCCCAAGTGTGCCAGCACATCTCCTAGGCAGGGTAATTAGGGGAGAACCAAAGCCACAGCTCCTGGCTGTGGCACAGGCACTTCACACCGTCACTGGGACAAAGCAGCTCTGCAAGTTGACCCACGTCTGCCAGCCAGACTGGCTGTAAGAGAAGACCTCCCAAATGGACAATGCACGGGTAAGGACTGTGGAAGGGCCCATACAGAAGGTCTGCAAGGACAGAGGCTGCTGCATCTGCCCTCGAGTGTTACAGCACTTCCTCCAGCTGCTCTGTCCCACCAACGAGGGGATACTTCACGCCTCTGAGGTACCTTCTCTCCCTGCTCAGCTGCGTGCTGATGATGTCAGTGGGAATTAATGCTTTAAACAGTGAATTAAGCAACACAGTGTGCCAAAGACTAAGAGAAACACCAGTCCGAGCAGACCAGAACTCTTTGGCATTGTTCTCAATAACAAATTCAACTGCAAACTAAACTGGTGTCAAAACCAAACACGGTGTGGTGGCACCGGGAGGTAACACGCTTGGCAGTGGCATTCAGATGACGCTGCCTCAGGATGCTTTATGTCAGTGACAGAGGGACAAGACTTCACAGCAGATGACAGATAGACTTCTTTTGTCTGGCCCCCTAAATCATTGGGCCGCTATTACCTGCTTCAGCATCTCGCATCTCAACTAAAAACAACCTGCAGCCCGTAACAAAAACAAATTACCAGACCTGCAACAAAATGAAAATAGCGACTGCTTTCTGTTGAGGTTTCTCTTCGGCGATGGGGGTGCGTGAGCCAACTCTCATTTACAGTTTGTTCTTCCCAGCCGATTTTGGGCTAACTCCATCACAGACCCATGCAGCACTGCTGGGGCTACCGGAGTTATTTCCCGAGCTTTCCTCCCAAGAAACGTTTTTCGGGGACGCCGTCGTCGCGGGTGTTTCCAGCCTGGCAGCGCTGAGCCCGCCGCCCCCGTCCCCTCCCTGCCGGGACCGCCGGGTGCCGGGCAGCGCCGGGGCCGGGACTCACCTATTCGGCCGAAGCTCTCCGATAAAGTTCTCCGCAACTTTTTCATCCTGCTGATCTTCTCGGCGGACTGCGAGTCGATCATGTCACACATCGGGGGGCGACCCCCCCGCTCCCGCCAGCGGCCACCCCCGCTCCCCCGGCTCCGGGGCAGACACCGCCCCTCCGGCTCCGGGGCTCTCCCCGCGCCCCGAGGAGCCTCCTGCCGCCGCGGGACAGTCCCGGTCCCGGTGCCGGTCCCGCCCGGGAAAGGAGCCCTACGCCGCGGCCGCGGCTGCCGGCGCTGCTGGGCTCCGCGCCGGCAGCGCCCGGCTCATATCCCCGCGCCGGCCCTGCCCCGGGCTGCCCCGGCACGGCCGGACGCGCCGGGCAGGGAGGGGGCCACGGCAGCGCCGAGCCGAGATCGAGCAGCGAAAGCAAAGTCCGGCGAGGGGCTACGAACGCCAGCGGCGGGAGGGAGGGCGTGAGGAAGGGAGGGAGAGTGCGCTGAGAGAAAGGAGGAGGAGGAGCCTGGGCGGGCCGGGGAGCCCCGGGGAGGAAGGGCGGCGGCGGCGGGGGCGTGAGGGGGGCAGGCGGGGAGCGCTGGGGCCGGGCCGAGGGATGCGCGCTGTCTGCGGCGCGTCCCGGGCGCGGGAGGGATGCGGCGATTCCCGTCGGGAGCGCTCGGGGCGGGGGCAGGGCAGAAGGCGGTGGCGTTCGGCGGGGCAGCGGAGACACCGCGGCCGTCCGCGCCCCCGCTGCTGCATCGCGGTGCCTGGGGACGCGCTGCGGTACCCCCGGGCCGGCGGGGCCGCGGCTGTCCGAGGGTTTGGCGGTGGAAGGGCGCACCCGCGGGACGATGCCCCCGCTGCTGCGGGAAAGGGCGCCTCGCTCTCCGAGAGCACCCGGCTCGTCAGGCTGAAACTTGGGGTGCTCTCCACGTGGGTCTCCAAGCACAGCCAGATAATGTGCCTTCAAGTGCCTTAGCCTGCAACTAATGAGTGTTGGGAGCTTTTGATCTTGTTAACTCAATTAAGCCAACATTATTGAAAAAATAAATCTGTTTAAGCCATCAAAATGGATAGTCATGTCTAGTCTAAAGTCCAAAGTAGGTACTTTTTGAGAACAGTATGTTAGGTAAGATTTTAAAGCCCAGGTCTTTGTGGTTCAAATTGTATTTTAATGCATGTTATCTGGTTAAAATGAACTTGAGCTTTAATGAGGCTACCTAACACAATTTATTGGGATTAGACGGTGTCTAAGATCAGTTTCAGAAGCACCTTTGTCTAGACGAATGTTAGGTGAGTTGGGTTCAAGCCATCTGCAGTTCTGCTCTGGGATTGGGATTGAACCTCTCTATTACAATGCAGCGGGGGTGGACAGTATGCAGCATCTTGAGGTGAAAACCTATTGCAATTATCTATTTTAATCTACTATATGGAGAATATGCATGTATCTCTTGTGGCACACGAGATAAGGGGAACTTGTCCTGCCATATAGCAGTACAGTAGTGCTGGAAAAATGTCTTATGCATAACCCCTGAATGTCCAGACAGCTTGATAAAAAGGTTTTTGGAAGTGTGAATCCTCTTGACCCTGCTAGCATCTTTGAAACAGGAGCTAAAATGGCATTTTCAATGTTGGCTATGTCATTTTATGGAAGGAAATTGAGAAACGATGGAAAGTGGAACCTTGCAGAGAGCAGTGCAGGGAAAAGGAGGAGAAATAAAAATTAAGAAGAAACAGACAAAGGCACTAGAAGGAAAAAGGGAGGGAAGACACAAGTGCTTAAGGGTATTTAATGAAATAATTTCAAGAAAATTACATTTAAGTCCTTAATAATAGCTGACGGTTTGATCTTTGTCTGAATCTGACATTACTACCCCTGTACTTAGTGGAGAGAAAAATGCCATCATCATAAATAAAATATTCTGGTCCAAGAGCTGAAACTGAGTTCAGCATCTGAGCCCTTTGCATTTTCTGTGTGCACCATTCACTCCAGGTAGCTCTGCCGTTTGGCTGAGACTTGTACCAACACTGCTATAATTCAGTCTGTGACTTGCTTTCAGCAATTAGGGTATCATTTCTGAGAGCTTCTTAGGAACCTGTAATTAACCATGCTTAATTGATAGATGCTGTCTTACCTCGTGAATTAGCCTAGATCCAGCACATGGTGAATTTGCAAAAATACTAGCTTTTTTTTTCTCCCTATTTCTAAGTAAACTATTGCTTTATCACTTGTGAAGGACAAATCTCTGCCAGGCTACTGCAGTCTTTCTTTCACAGAAAAACAAGCAAGCCAAAATTTCTGAGAAGCATCTCTCTTTGCAGCTGCTTGGGAATGATTTACAAGCATATGTCAGGGTCTTTTAAATCAATGAAAATTCTGCCTAAATTAGACACCAGTGTGGTGCCAAGTGAGAGAAACCCAGGTTTTGTCTTCTGAAAATTGTACAACCTCAGGACGCAAAGATGTTACACACACTTTCTCCGCCAGAGGAAGGACAAGCTTCCAGCTGTGTACAGATTCTCCAACTGCACCCTGCAATTTGTCTCATTCTTCCCTCCATGATCTTTATTTGGGAGAAATATTTCTGTGAAAGTCCTTCTTTGTTCTCTCCCCAACCCAAACCTCTTCTGTTTCCAAGGGCAGTGGTATTGAAAATTCATTGAATTCAGGAATGTGGAATCACTTTTGTAGCTTTAATCAAGCTCATAAGCTGGTGGTTCTTTTTTCTCATCTCTGTATTTCCATCTCCCATCTCAGGAAACCAGTAAAGTCGAAACACGCAATTAGCAAACCACAGAGATAGCAGCTACTCTGATGATGATATTCTGCTTCCTTGTAGGGACAGGATTTCAGCTCTGTTTTAAGTCTTTCAATTTGTGGCATAAAAATTAACAAGAAAAACATGCAAAATGATATTGTTGTTTGCTGCCTTCTTCCACAAGCCTTTACCAAGTTAAAGCATGTTTGCATTTAATGGGGCATCTGTTTTATAAAAAGCCAGGCACCTTATTTACAGCGCCTTTTCTTACATCAACTCTCCAAGAAACACTCTAAACAAAAACTGCTTGCAGTTACTTTATGACCCAAGCATCTCCTTTCCTGGCTTTGGTAAGAATTCACTGCAAATCCTGGCCTCTGCCGCTGACACTGAGTCATGCTGAATCACTCTGCAAACGTAAGTATTATCAAGTGCAGGAAAAATAGTTGCCAAGATATCACTTGCAAGTTGGACAACGGGAAACATTTGCCTCAGTGCATCATGCAATCCAGGAGCCTCATCATTTCGATGTTTCACACTGAGGTGTGGGTTATTTCCAAAGAAGGGGAGAGAGCAGGGCTGGCAGTTTGTTCATTATAGTGTTAAAGAACATATTGTTTGGAGCTGGGAGCAGCGTGGTCATGGGCCTGGAGCACAGGGTGTGCCAGCAGTCTCCTTGCTGCAGATGGAGCAGCCACGGCTGTGCTATTCATTACTTGCAGGGTAAGATGAAACAACAGAAAAATAAAACCGTGATGCATGGTGCAGATGGTGGCTTGGGGTGTAACACTGATCTGTGCACTCTCCAGATCTCACGGCACTTGCTGTTGATTTTATGGGGTAATTTTATGTGGTCCGAGCTCTTTCTAAACCCCGGTGCTTGTCATGTGTCCCCCCACCCCCGACCCTCTAACACTTCTTAGAGGCTCTCAAAAGGCAGTGTACTTCAGTTACATTCCTGGGCCAAGTGTTTGAATTTCAGAAAGCTTAGGAGCACATAAACAAGCAGTGTGTGTTTGTGGAAGAGGTAGTTAATGGCATTGATTTGGACTGTTATGTGGGCAGAGTAGGACCTTGCATGAAGTGGTCTGTCGGAGGAAAGCAGTGAGGCTCTCTAGGGAGACAAAACAGTCCATGTAACTTCTCTGGGGAGAGCAATGTCTTGTCAGGCCTTCTGCTGCCAGTATAAAGTAGATTTTCATAAATCTCCCTTGCTGGAGACATTCTGCGTTAGGCCAGTCTGCTCACCTTGAAAAGATCTCTGCTGCAGCGTCTGGGACCTGAGTGCTCAGAGCTGTGTTGCTTGTTAACACGCAGCAATCCTTTCGTGACCCTCCAGTGATGAAGATGGATGTAAAGTCACATAACACACTCCCCTCCTCTTCCCCCTCCCCCAATCTCACTTTCACTTGTCCTCTAATAATACTCAGTCCAAGATGACTATTATCTGAAGAGAAAGCCAGGCTCTGCTAACACAAATGGTGCCATATCCTTAGGGACATGACCTTTAAGCTCTGCTAGCAAAATGCATTAGTGATAAAAATTAAACTTTGGCAATAGCAGAACAATATGTGTGTAATTCGCATCCACATCATAACTTGTTCTCACAAAAAGTTCTCAGAGCTGATGTATTTTATGTTGCCTTATTGGTGGTTGTCATTAAATCCCAGTTTTTATCCACCCATGGAAATTTTCCTCTTGTTGATATTCCATGCATCCTTGCTGATAAATGGAGAGCACAGAGGCCCAGGTATTGCCTCTCCAGCCTGGCTGCTATTGCCAAAGCCTGCTCTGTGGGGTAAGAAGGGATGAGTTAAGGTTCACACACATGGTTCCAAAGGTACAACAGGAAGAAAATGTTTTTCTTGCCCCCTTCTATCCAACTGCTGATCAGAGGTGACCTGCTGAGCCACCCCTGGTTTTACACCTCTAGTACCCTCTCGTGGTCACTTTATTTCATGTATCAACATATGGGGTCACTTGATTTCTGTTTCATTCCTACTTTACACCATCACATCAGGGGTTAAATGGCTGCAAGTGAAATACAACATCTTTAACCTTGATGCCTGTAGTTCCTGTCCCTGTTAGGCAGCTTCCTTGTGGTGTTTGTGAGCAGTTAATTCCCCAGGAAGGTATGGATTCTTTTGGGCTTGGCCATCACACAAAGTTGTGGGTTAACACCCGTGGGCAGCTGAGCACTGCAAATCTGCTTACTCACATCCACAGAATGGAAAAGTAAGAGCAAACACAAGAAAACTCATGGATTGATAATTTTATAAGCCAAGAAGTGGAATAAGAAAGGAAACAAAAGGTAGGTGACACAAAGGCAATCACTTGCCACCTCCCCCAGCCAGAGTGATGCCCAGACAGTTCCTGAGGCAAAAGACAACTGGCCTACCTAAACTCCACTCCTCTCCACTGCATTGCTGAACATATTGTTATATGGCATGGAATATTGCTTTGGACAGTTTGGGTTGTATCTGCTTGTATTTCGTCCCCACCTCTTGTGCACCCCTGATCTCTTCACTGGTTGGGTAGCAGGGGAAACAGAGGCAGCCTTGATGCTGTACCAAGGCTGCCCAGCAATAAAAAGAGTCTATATAGCAGCATTGTTTTGGTCACAAATCCAAAACACAGCAGCGTACAAGCTGCCATGAAGAGCATTAACTCCATCCTAGCCAGACCTAGAAAACACAGATACAGGAAAATCACACTGACGACACAATGTGCAGGAAAAAAAAAAAAATCATGAATGACAACGTATCAGAAACCTACATACTTCAAACAAAGTAATATAATTATTATTAACTTAAATCCTTTATCATATATGCTTCTGTATTAATGGTGTCATCTCAGAGATTCTGCTGGGTATAGGTATAGGTATGCTGGGTTTGTAGAAATAGGCTGAGCTGCTTTCCAGTTTAAAATCACCTGGCTACCTAGCAACAAAGTACTGATACTGAACGTTGTTCCTGTGAAGTAAGTGGAAACACCTTTTAATGCTTTTAATCATTTTCTTATGCTATCTTCATAGAAGTCTAGTAAAAATGAAAATGGGATTTAATATGCAATGGCCCCAACCATTGTGATTCTAGATCCCAGTGTTTTGGAGTTATCTAAATATTCAGCAAATACTCATGATGAAAATGATGCAAAATGAAACAGCAGGCGGGCTGAGGTTGATCCACTTAGATGCACTAAAAAAGCCTGTGTGCATCATGTCATTTTATCATAAACCTTGAATAAAGGGTGCTTACTGTAACAACACAAGTTTTCTTTACAGCAAAATCTCATCATCACTGTAGCATTTTTTATGTGACTCTGAGGTCTGTGCCTCTACACATACAAAGACCAACTTGCTTGGGCTGGGAAAATATGATAACTGGCACACACAGCCTGGGGAAACTTCTTATGGGCAAGGATCCTCTTGTAGGTAACCCATGATTTTGAAAACACATAGGCACATAAAGCCAGTTGATTCTAGGTGTGAGCATTTAAGCACTACATGTAAAATTAAAACTCCCTATGCTGATATCTCTTGGAAACAAGCTTGAAATATTAACTTACTTTGTTTCTAAGATATCCCAACTTTTTCTTGCTCTGCTTTTGGATTTTCCCCCCATTTCTTAACTAGTAAAATCATTTGCACTGACTATTAGAGAAGCATGCTACAGAAGCAGCTGGACTCCATGTACTCATATTTCTCTGCACCCTTTTGGACTGCTTGAATCTGCTGAACAGAGTATAATGGGAATGTTACCTCCCTGTGGAGAGCGAAACTCTCCCTCAAAAATAATACAAAATATTTGCAAGTATCACACATGAAAGGCTGCTTTGTCAAAATGGAGATCTGTCTTCTTAACATGAAAATCTAGACGGACTTCAGGCATTCAGGAAAACATTGCTTGTTCTTTCTGCTCAGTTCTATCCCAAAATCAGCACCTAAGGCAGTTAAAAACAGTCCAGCCCACATGGCAGTCTGCTGAGGGAAGGTTTCAGAACCTGTATCTCACAGTTTTATTTAGTTCCTATCACTGTGGTAACGAAGTAGTGCACAAATTAAGTGCCACAAATTCACAACTGAATACTGTCCTTCACTACCAGCTTGCAATATAGTTGGTCTTCACAGAGTCAGCACAAGCAAGTGCTCCTGATCTCTCAGTCCAGGTCCTTCTTACAGTGCAGTAGTAGTACAGGCTCTGGTTGCCATTTATGGGGCTTATGTAGTGATAAGGAGCCGCACAGAAGTGATGTCTCTGCAGATAATGCAGGTATGGTCTCTACACAAAAGTGTTGCAGTCAAAATTTACAATGGAGGACGGCCACAGTAAATGTGACAGTTGAAAGATGGCAGTACCCATCATCTGCAAAATGAGCCAGAAGCACAAGAAACAACAAATTGGCCACTATGGAGTATAACTCCCAGGAAATACGTGATTTTGAGAAAGATGAAAGAGAGGCTTTTTGTTTGTTTAAATCCCTGCTTCCAGGAGTTAGGGGGAAGTATAAAGACATTTTAAGGAAAATTCAACTGAGGAAGAGCTGGAAGCACTAATTAGAGGCAGGGGTTGGTGCCACTGCAGAACTTGGGAAGTGCAAAGATTTATGTAATTAGGAGTTTTAAAAGGAAAGAAAAGGTGGGGGTGTTTAATGCAGCAGAAGGTGGAGAGGCAGCAGAAAGAAACAAAGTGGGAAAGAGATACTCAGGATGATAAGCTGGAAAGATGACCTATAAAACTGATTTTGGAAGCTGGATAAAGAACCTTTGTCAAAACTGAAGGTTAGGAGCTTGTGGCAGCCAGTCTGTGAGATGAAGAGAATTTTAGTTGCATGGAGAAAGAGCAAAAGTCACTCTGGACAAGAAGGAGATGCCAGATTTGAAGTACCTGGACCTGTGTGAAAATTAGATGTGACAATTTCCTCCATTTTGTTTTAAAATATTGCATGAAGTAAATGCTAAAAGGTGAGACCTCCTGAAAAATTAGGAGGAGAAAAGCCCAGGTTATTGTAATAAATTTGTGATGGTTTCCAGGCACACCAACTAATTATGGCACTTGTGACAGTCTTGTCAGGACAGTGCTGTGAAAACTGGAGGTGGCTGACCTATGAGACAATGACAACACAAGTTATTTCAATGAAGTGTTGTTCATACAAACTAGCAGGAAACAAGTCAGAGCAGAGAGCATCTGCATTAGATTTAGTGGCATCTTCATGCAGTTCTCTCCTGTAGGCTGAGCTACCCAGAGTCCATTTCATGCATTGCCTGAGCACAGCTGGACCAGTGCTGCACAGCAGCAGTCCCCACTGGGATCCCACTGCCTCTTGAAAGGATTGTGTGTAAAACATACAGCTCTCCTAAGGTGATGGAAAATCATGAGCAAATATTGTTGGAGCATGGTGCTAATAACACCAAGGCCGTGGGTTCTATCCCCAGTCACTTAAGAACTGGACTCAATGGTATCTGTGGGTCCCCTCCAACTCAGAATATTCTGTGACTGTGATTCTGTGAGACGTGCTGGATGGAGGGAGTGCTCTCTAAGTGCTTTCCAAGAACAGTCTCTTGGAAACTTGCATTTTTGAGGTACCAGGGGTGGGGTGCAAGGAGGCACAACAGAGAGATGGATGAGATGATGATATGATGAGGAAGGGAGTGTACTGGACTGGCAGCTGGACACACAAGAGGAGTTAACAGAGAAGGAGGTTCAGACCTGAGCAGAAGGAAGTCAGTCTGACACAGAGAGAAAGACCTTTGAGTCATCCCTGCAAAGCTGGTTACCAGAACTGCACAGTGGCTTCAGAATTTAATAGTTAGAAGTCCTAGTACCCCACTGAACTCTCAAATTAATTATTGCTGTTAGTCTATGTGTAAACATGGATTATTACAAGATAAGTCTGCTTGCATCAGTAATGAATTGATCCCAAAACACATGCAATATCGCAACTAACTTTATTCAGCATTTATAGCCTTTGGTTATATATCTTACTGAGGATTTAAATATCATATTGAAAAACCCATGGATTTCAAGCCTGGGATACACTCATGTCCACTAACCTCAAATTTGAAATTAAGTACCTAACTCCTTTGACTAATTGATGAAAATAAGAAGTTGATTCACATTCATTTTATTTTTTTTCCAAGTTTATATAATAAAAAAATCACCACTCACAAGCTACTCTAGCAGGACTTCATCTACTTGTACAGAAATTTCCAGAATATGTATTTATTTCTCCTTTATAAGGAGAAGCATATAAAATGTGGTAAAATGAAGAGGACTTTCTTTTAGTGTGATTTAGTTTATTACAGTAAGAGGTTAAAAAGTAAATGATCCCACATTACTTGTTAAAGTATTTATAATATTTCTGAAATTCCTCTTGCAGTTACAGCCGTCCAGAATGGATGTGTCTTTAAGATTTATAAAAAGTGATCCACAATATAAATAAGTGCATATACCCAGGGAAAAAGGTCCCTGAGGAGTGATTCAGAAGACAAATTCACTGCAGAGTAATTTTTTCTGGTGAAAGCTTCACTTGACAGAGACCCTGCTAAGAAAAATATCTTTCAGAAAAAAACAGTTTGTGAGTGATACAGTCCTAAGGGAAACCCCTGATAATTCCAGCTTCCCGAGTTCACAAAACAAGGCTCTCATAATTACAAGTGGTGCTCCAAGCATCCCAGAGGAGGTAACACTAAGCCCTCATTTCTCCACACCAATTAAATGAAACAAAATCTCTATTGTCTTAGACCCATCTTTTCACCTAGTGCCTCCAGTTCATATATAGCTACTTTGCCATAGAAGAACCTTCTGCTGATTGAAAATATTTCAGTCAATTTCTCAGTTGTTGGGATCAAGAAGGGGAAAGGTGGAAAACCAGTAAATCAGAATAACTGATGTTGTCACAAGAAGCTCCTTGTAACAAGAGCAACAGCAAAGAGAAGAGGCTATAAAGCAGAAGAGAAGGGAGCGTATTCTGAATGCTCTTCAGGGTAAAACAGGTTAGGAGGTGTGGGACAGGGTCCTTCAAGGAACAGGCAGATATCCACAGCTGCATGAGAATGAAGGAAGGAACTTCTCAGCTGTGATATGTACCTCTTGCCATTCATTTACTGCATGACAGAGTTACTCTTGGTGCTGTCTCTCTCTAGAATCTGGGTCATTTTGAACTTCCAAACCAGGAGTTTTGTAGTGCCCAACCATGGTTATAAACTGGATGCTTCTCCAGTGTGGTCCAAGGCACAGCAACCACAGACCTGCTGCTCTCAAAGACTTGAGTGGATCCTGCAGCTCCAGGTACTCTACAAACATTTTCTGTCATTTATCCGAGTCCAGTGTTGGGTGGTGTCTAAATTTGATTTTTTTTATTGTTTACTAGAAACAGGATGAGTCCACAGCATCACAATTTTTTTTTCAACTTTTACACCAAGGATTAGAGGTTGGCCTTGGGGAGTGATAGCCAGTGACCTAGAAGGGCTTTGTGTGGTGCAGTGTTGTCCAAAGATTGTCTATCTTTTCAAATAAACAACTCAGCTGCTGTGATTCATGGTCTCTGTTTGATGTCAACAAGAACATTGGTCCCAGTAATGACAAACAGCTCAGGCTGCTTCTAGCCTTCTGCCCAGCTGAGCAGCTTTCATGATGAGTAAATGAGCGGAGTTTTGTATCATAGATCTTCAGAGAATAACTTGGAGAGAAGACTTGCTTTACTGTGTTCAAAATGAATTAAAAAGATACCTGATACTTTTTTTGCTGCAAGTCCCAGTTCCCAAGTTATGCTCCTTGCTGCTTCAGTATTCTCCTTCATCAAGTGTATTTTTGTCTGTCTCAATTTGGCTGAAGTCATGTATCTGTATTTTAGAATAAGAGTTCATCAGGTAATGCAACTAGGGAATAAAAGGGAAAATATATTTTTAATTTATTTGGTGTACTGAAAAGAATGTCAGGAAGGAAATTTATAGTAAAAGACAGTTTTATGGCTCCTTTTCTTGCTTCACAACGTGATCTAATTATGTACACATTCAAATGACAGTTCCCTTGTGATTCTTGTTTAAGAGAAGTGCTAACCAATGCAATGATCAAAACCAACATAGTAGAACAATCCCATCATGTTCAGGATACAAGTCCATCACGGGACTGTCTAATCACCAGATTTGCTGGTGTCTGGCCTGAGGGCATTAAATACCTTCTCTGACTGACACATTTATGTCTATTTGCAGAGTCTATCTATTCATGCTTTCCAAAGTTTAAAAATCTGTTATTCTGGGGGGGAAAAAAAATCTTTCCTCATGAATGAAAATTAAGGCAGCACCATGCTTTTCTTCCACTGTCCAAGCACCCTGGCCATGGGCAGGCAGCTGCAGCATCCCTGCAGGGCTGTGATCCAGCACCTGGGCTTGTGTGCCTGCCCCAGGAGTGGCAAATAGAGAACACTGGCTCAACGTTCATAGATGGCAAAACTCACCTCTGAGTGTGGGTGAGCAACTGGAGTCAAAGGGTTTCATTTATTTATCTCCCTACTCCCCCAGTGGTCTCTGAACTCTCTATTTATCCTCTGAGGGAGAGGGCTCTAGTGTTTGTGTTGCCCAATTCAGCAGTATGTCTGAAAGCATCACTGACTTCCTGTACTCTTCCAAATGAGAGCAGAGAGATTTATATCTTCCTCTGTTTAAATCTGACTTATAATACAGTTTAACAAAGGATCTAGAAGCAATTTAAATGCCATGTTAATGTGAAAACAAGAGCCTAAATTCTTGCAATTCTTTGTGTTCTTTTTAATTCCAGTCTGAAAAACTACACCGATAACATACTATATAGATAACATTTTTAATTTATTCATTATATTCTGATAATTTTTCATATAAGTAATTACATTAATAAACTCAGCATAGTCCTTTGAAGTTCAATTTAGAAAATACCATGTTATCTGCATGTAAAAAACCTCATATATCTATCCTCCCTCTTCTCACTATCACATCTAGTGACTACTATTACAAGCTTTTTAAAATATTCCTCTGCTCAGTTTAATAGGGATTTTTACAGTATCATTACACATTCTAATTGGGCGATTAGGGGTTTCATGCCACTAATCGAAATGCAGGGCAAGTGACTGAGCTAGTGCAAGTTATGTAAAAAGAAATGAGCTAAAAGGACGGTCACAGTTTTACCTACACAGTGACAAAAACCAGAGTCAAGTATCAGGCATGGCTGGCACTGCAGCTCAGAGCAAAGCCCCTGAACAAAATGCATCTGGTCAAAAATTAACCTATGGGAAAAGGGATTCTCCAGATTTCTCTGTGAAGATGGGTTTGTACCATCCCTCACTACTATTTTGATTTTGAGGCCCAAATCCCCTTGTACTAGGGGATTTCCTGCATCCAACCATTTTATTGCCTGTTTTGGAATACCTTCAGCCTGGGCAGCTTTGGCTAACCATTGTATTCTACATTTGATGAGGGGACAAACCCATCAGCATTGAGCATTGGGTAATCTTGAATTCTCCTCTTTCACTTTCATAGCCCCACGTTAGAGCATGAAACAGTCTCTGACACAGGGGTACATATGAATGCTTGGTAAGCTCTAGGGGAAAATATTCACTTATTTTGGTAATATCAAGCACATCACAGTCTGATGAAGCTGGTGCTTCTGATATTCCTAGAACATGGACATATAATAAAGACAAGAGTCATCACAGCTGATGGGTTCTGCCTTAGAATTATATTCCCTATATTGATCTGTTATTAGAAACATGACTTTTTTTTCCATATTTTCTTCACAGATGGGAACAGCAATTTTGATAACAAGGGAATTGGAGATGGGCTTGGAACCTGATTACCTCAGGATCATTTAGGTATTTCCCCTTTAGAAATCGTATCTGATCCCACTGAATCAAATTCACCATATATCAACCTACATCCTGTTTTAGTCCTGTGAATCAACTTCATTTTGAGGATAGAACTGAGCACCAAAATGAAGTCTGTTTCAGCAGGAGCTACTCAGAGCACCAGCTGGTCATGACTTTAGCAACCCTGAACAGATGTTGTCTGTTTAAAATGATTAAAAAAACACTCTCAAAATGTCTTTATTCTTTGTTATGCAGGTGTGAAGCTCCCTTGCAGCAGAAGCGACGCTCAGGAGGATGACACTGCTGTGCTGACATTTGGATCTTTGCAAAAATTCCATCAGACCAACAGTAACCCTTGAGGGAAAACTTGGTGATATCACTGAGACAGGAAGACGAAAACACAGAAAGAGGTTGTCTCTCCTAATCCACCGCATCTGATCTCGACTAGTGAGTATTGAAGAATGGAAATGTTTTTCCAGACCACAAACTCTGTGGGTCAGGAGCCCACTCTACACATGGTATTGCATCTGTGGGGAGGCCTGAACGAGCCATCTCTTCACCAGCTTGCCCAGAAATGCAGCCATGACAAAATGGTGCCCTGCAAATTCCACGTGCTTCCTCTCGCTTTGCAACTGCAGTGAAAGCAGCGTAGCCATACCAGTCACTGTGACCCAGGAATGAGCTGAGGCTGAGCCTTTGTCCTGCTGACTCTGGCCCTGTGCTGTTCAAATACAGCATCAAAGCACTGCACTGGTCTGTTGCAACAATTTCAGCTCTGCCACAAATCCTCCTTTTTAAAATAAGCTACTCAGTGGTGGTAAAAAAAAAAATTATCATGAGTCAAATGGATTTTCCCTGTGTGCTCACTATGACCTTCTTACAGCCCAGGAGGTCTGCGAGGCAGGATTTCCCTTTGCAGATGCCATGCTGGCTCTTTTCCACAGCAGGCTCAATTGTCCAGTGTAGCTGATCTGAGTTCACACCACAGTGACCTAGGTTATTGGAGTAACCCTCTTTTGCCAGGACTGAGAACTTAGGTCATCTGGTAACAAGAATTGTGATGTTCATAAAAAGGAAAAAGAACAAATGAAACAAAGTAATGGGAACTTAAAGGACTCTCCTTGAGGGCAAGAGTGGCATGTGTGTGTGATTCCTGAATTGATGCATGGGAAATGAGTAACTAGGGCTGGTCTGAGAACACCAAGTGCCAGATACTATTTCAAGCCAGGTTACCATTAGGGGTGTATGAAAGGTTGCCCTTGGGAGGCAGGTCAGAGAAGTATTGAGCTTAGTAACAGTGACAGAAACAGTGGTATGAAAATGCACATCAACTTGGGGTAATTAAACATTTCCTAATTCTTTTTGCCATGCTGCTTCTTGACATCTCCTTACAAAGATTGGATTGAAGGTCAAATTAAAAAGAAAAAAAAAAACAAACAAAACAACTGCCAAGTCTCTGGACCAACTGTAAATATCTTTATCTTCTTTCTGCATCTTATTTCAGCATGTTAATACACAAACAGATTCAAGCTTACAGGGTTCTCAAAGTCACTTTGCTTAGTCTATCACCCATTTATCTGCCATGCCAGCACTTGACTCAAAGTGACAGCTCAAAAACTCTGCCCTCTATTACTTGTTTAAAAGCAATTGCTATATCAGCAAGAGAAAAGTCACTCCATTTGATTAATAATACATACTGATGGTCGAGACATTCAGTCAGAAAACTGATAAATTGTTAACCTGCTGAAATCCACCTGCAGGTTTCTTTACGTCTAGACTTTCCTTCTGACCTTCCCACTTTGTGGAAGCTCACTTAAGACACCACTAAATATTTTCCCTGTAAACTATGGTAGATAGGAAAAAGGAAAGTTTATAATTTTCAGATAGCCTTCCTATAAACAAACACTAAGTTTGGTTATTGATGCAGCAAGTGAATCAACCTGTGAACTTCTGATGTAGCAATACAGTGTAGTTGCATATTTTCATTTCTATTGAAGATGACAGGACATAACGAAATACAAAAGTGCAAATCTCATTGAAGTTGTGCAAAAGAGAGCACCATTTGTTGATCACTGCTGGAGTTTTTTCCACTATTTTTCCCTTTTGACTCCCTTTGCAACTCACAATTCTTCCCATTTGTGGATGGTTTGGGTCATTCACTTACTTACACATATCCTGGCCTTCAACATTTCACTGTGGCTTACAACAGCAACCAGGAGTCAAAGTGGAACAAAGCAACAAGGAGTCAAAGTGGAGCAAAGACTTTTGTTCTCATCTCTGACATTTCACATCTCTTGTAGGAACTCAGCATCAGAAAAGAAAGCAGAGTTTGTTTTTCTTGATAACTAAGGAGTGTTGTTGAGGACAAACACACTGGAACTCACGTATGACAGGACCTAGCCAGGAAGCTAACGCTGAGCTGACAAAAGAGAGCTCTGGGCTTGAGAGCCAAGGTACACTTCTACACATTTAAACATTTGATCCTCTCATGCAAAGTCCAAAGCCTTAATAATACCACAATAAAAGACTATATGTATTTGCTCAGCCAGATATCGAGTATAAACCATGTGAAGCCATTAAAATAAATAAAGGTTTTCAATGTTGTTTGAAGGTATCAGAATCATGAGCCTTTCTTTCTAGTTTTGGGTGAAGGAGCTTTTGAGGGTTTTGTCAAGTGCCACCAAGCAGAAACTCAACTTTAGGAATACTCTGGAATAATCAACTAACAATTAAGGAAGACATGGTACAGACAACTAAATGGAGTAATCATCAAATCCAAGATTTCTGAAGTGGCAAAAATGTTCCTGCATTAAGACAAGTTAAAACAGTTTGCTTCAATCTACTAAAATTTTCTTCACTTACATAAATGACACTCAGCAATACCACTCTTAAACCTGTCCCACTTGAGTTTTGAGTACTGGAAGCTCTATTCTGTGGAAAGATAAACACAAATTTTTGTTTTTTCACTTCCTGGACTGCTCTTCTTTTCAAACAGCAACACCTTCACTAATAAAATTCACAAGCAACAACCACTAAAAGTGTAAACAGAGTGGAAAGGGAATATATTGTAAATTAGGAGGAAATCAGAAAAACACCATAAACAGAGATACAGCTCTCAGGCCTGGGTTATGCTCTTTCCCTACTTTTGTTATTATGTTGCATACCTTCTGTTTCTTTTGTTGAAAAAGTGTGGAGGAGGGGAAGTTCACAACTAAGATGATAAAAGCCTTTGTTTGTACACCTAAGAAACAAAGATACAACAATACCTCTTTCTACAGCTGTTTGTGGCTACTCTGAAATACAAAGGCGAGTAACCCTTCTTGTGGTAAGCCAAAGAAATTGTGACATACAGAAAAGCAGAGGAGGTAATTAATATAATGAAATAAGGGTATTTTCCATCCAATTATTTGCTCCAATGAACACAGAAAAGAAAGGTTAAATAATCTGAAAAGTCTGGGGATTTTGTGAGGATTTTTGCATTTTCCATTAAGCTCTAAGGCTGGTGTCCACAATAGCCTCATTAAATTAATAGCCTTAACAGTGTAAGCAAAAATATACCATATTTGATGTCCAGTTTAACATTTTTTATAAACTACAGACTAAAGGCAAATTTGACCACAGTTGTTACCTTTTTATGTCCACCATTGAGATTTAGGAATGTCAATTCTCCCATTCTCCCACTCCCATTCCCTTTTCTCAAAATATTTTGGTTCTCCAAGTACTTTACCATCTTTGAAATGGTAAGAAAGGTTGTCCCTCCTCCCCTTTTTGACAGACTACACATGACAGCCCTTTGTACATTGTAGCAGGTACTGAAGAAAAATGCTTTTCTATTAAGTCAGGAATGTCACTACTTGGTCCTGAGACAGCAGACAGACCTTCATCATTTTTGCAAAAGTTATCTCCAGGGAAAACCATCAGCATGTTTCATTTCCACACTAGCAGCTCACTCTTATCACAGACCATAATTTTTCTAAGACAGGCATTTGAATAATACTTCAGATTTGACAATGGCTGACAGATAAAGAAACATGAAATTAAACAGTGCCTACTAATAAAGCGCTAAACATGAGTTAAAGAAAAAAGGAAAAAGAAAAAACAGACCAGTATTTCATTAACACAAATTACAATACAGATTCAGAAAGTGGGAAAGCTATTTTTATATAAATTCCTGAGAAACTATACAGAGAAACAGTTTGCAGAGGTAAAGCCAGTAAAAGAACACTCTACCAAAACCAGTGATGTTATTTACTAAACCTAAGCAGAGGCAGGTTCTTTGACACTGCAAGGAATGGTAATTCACATCCTCACCCACAGGCATGATCTAATTCCTGCCACAGATAACCAGAAAATATGCATCTTTTTCCTTCTCCAAAGTCATACTTGGTAACATCTTTTAAACCTAGTTCATTTAAAATGGTATGGAACAATAGAAGTAAACAGAACCATATTCAAGACGTTAAAGAGTTTATTTTAGGAATGTCGACAAAAATAATACAAACATCTTCAATATTGTACATTTATTTAACATTTTAAGACAATAAACAGCAACGGAGGTGATTTAAAGTGTACAGAATACATGGGAATGTACAATCAGACTGCAGGGACCTTTGCTTGTCACATTATAATGGTAAGCTACTAAAAGTGCTCAAGGAAACACCTCTATGAAAATAAAGACAGGAAATAAATCACATTATGGAAAATACCAAAAGAACAATAAAAGGTTAAAAAAAATACTGCCTCATTACTGTACTGGGTCTGGCCATGACTGAGGTAACTTTCTTCACAGCAGCCCTTACGGTGCTGCTTTGCTTTGGATTTGTGGCAAGAATAGTGCTGGTAACACATCAGTGCTTTGGCTTTTGCTGACAATTGCTTGCACAGCATCAAGGTTTCCTTTTTCCCCCATTATGCCTGCTCCAGCAACTAGGCCAGGGGTGAGCAAGAAGCTGGGAGAGGACACAGTTGGCACAGTTGGCCAAAACTGACCCAAACTGACCCCATTCTAGGCTCACCAAGAAAAATGGAGGGGGGATTGGGCAAACCTCTGCTTCTGGGAGGTGGCAATTGCCTTTGCAGAGTTAGTTCCCACTACCCTCCTTTCCTTCACTTACTGTGCCTTTATCTCAACCCTTGGCTGTTCCCATTCTCTCCCACATGCCCCCAAGGGAGGGAGGAAGCAGCTGGGCAGTGACCAAGCTGCTGGCCAGGGTCAGCCCTGGTAAACTGCAGAATCTGGGCAACTTTATACTTTTTTTTTTTTTCAATATACATTCACTTTGCAGAAGAAAGTGTTCACACAGACTGATGTTTCTTAAATTTAGGAACACATAACTATGTTTGTTTCAAGATCGACCTTACTCCTGTTTTGCTAACTGGTTTCTTTTTCACATCAGTACTATATCCAAAGTACGTATTAACACTCCTACAACTGAATTCCATTATTCAAAGACAACTATTCTCCTCTCTGTCAACCTTTACATGTTGCATTCTTGGAAGATCTTTCTCCAGGCAAAAAAAACCCTCCATCCACCACAAGAATGTGCATGATGCATTTTTCATCAACTATTTCTGCTATGTGCAGCTGTGCTTCCATGTTGCTTTTGTTTTTATATAGATATACATATAAAATCTATTTAGGAAGAGAGAGTAACATGAGAACTACTTTAAGTGGCAGTTAAGACTGAACTCAAACACACTATTGCGACTACTAACCATCTAAATTAAGTAATAAAATACAGATTTAGGAGGAGGAAAGATAACCAACAAACCTCAGCGAACATTTCAACAACAAAAACCATTTATAAAAAAATGAGTTCTATACACGTAGGACAGAGAAACATGTTATTTCAGAAAGTCTTTAGCTGCTTTTAGTTTTACAACCGGGAAAAAAACACTTTGAAGAGAAAAAAAAACAAAAGCAAAAGAGCACAAGGCGCAAATGAAAACAAATTGTCTTCTTGGATTCTGGAGTTACAGTTCTTGTGGAAGGTGCTCATCTTTATTCATTCTCAAATCTGCTGTAAGGGTTATCAGAATCCTGCAGAAGACCTGTAAAACAAAATGGGACTACATTTATAATTTTCTTATAACAGAAAAACTGAGTTACTGACTTCAATGCAGTAGGTACTGCATGTAACAAATCCAAAAGGCAATTCTTGCAATAGTTGCTCTGTTACCTAAACACTTAAGAATTATAATAAATTAAATGTGTTCTTAAGCACTCTTCTCAGACGATAATCATGAATAAGTATTTCATTATTTAGCAGGGAGAGAACATTTTTCTATGAAAAATTATCATGGAAAACACATTTCTGATTTGTGAGGTATACCCCAAAAAATGCACTTGTGAGAGTCAAGTTGACAAAAACTGAGTACAGAGATATCTCAAGAAGAAAAGATTCCAAGTGGCCAGTTTATAAATGCAAGTGACTATAAGATCATCATCCTTTTAAAACATAAGATGCTGCTAGTTTGACTTAGTTCTACTTCAATTATATGCAACCACCTGTCATATTCATATTCAGACACAGCTCTTCTGTAACAGGACAATAATCGCTAAGAAAAAATGAAGATCACTTCTTATGTGCACTAAAACCTCCAGGGACCTCAAGAAGAGCATCACTTAATCCAAGCTCCAGTATGTTTCCCTCACAAAGATTCGTAATGACTTTATACTAGAATACTGTCACAGAAAGCACTGCAAAGCCATCCAATTATGCTGAGGCCTGGATATGCAAAGCATCCTCAGTATGGATTAGCTGAGCAACCACTGATCCAGACAGAAATGATTTCAAAGAGAATTGAAACCACACTTTAAACCTGGGATAGGCAGAAGACTGACAATAAAGGAGTCCTGTAAGAGTCCAGAGGCTGACCTTATGTTGTGAAAGGACAAGACACTATTGCTATTTTTTCTGCCAAGATTTTTATACTGATGTCTGACAGGGACTCTTCTCTAGCTCATTTGTCTAGGCATGGAGACAGAACACCATGCAGCTGAGCAACTCCAAATCACAAATGTTCAGATTCACAATAATAAAAAAATTTCTTGTCACTGCCAAACCTTGTAAGAACTCCCCTCAGTCCTTTTCACACCATACCTCTTTTCCACATGTACCTGCACGCAGATACTGAACATTCACTGTTTTATCTGAGAGTCAAAACCTAATGGTGCTGTAGGCAGACTACACTATTGCCTACCTTGTGCAGTTGGTGAGCTTCATTTGAACTGCCAGGTTATTTTAAGATGTCAGTCAAGCAGCACAACTGCTCAGTGCTGATTACTGTATCAGTTACTGCAACTAACCACCTGATAGGGAACAGTAAATATTTGGAATAAGGAATAAATACGAAAAGTCCTATATCACTCAAACAAACAACATTACAAGCAGTCAACTTGTAAAATGTTGATATCAAAACTATCCCTCATATATAACGACCCTTACTTGTCCAAGGAGTAAGCCAGCAACATTTATAAAGCTTCAGCCAGGTAACATGACATATAGTCTATCTGGTGTAGTACCTTGTATCAGAGGTACTATCCATTTCTATATTTTTTTTTGAAAAAGACAGAAGAAAAATTTAAGCATTTGTTTAATAATAATATGCTTAGATGATATAATTGTCAAAAATAATCTACAGTATTTTCAATTTTGAAATTTTTGTATTTTTAAACTTCTAGAAAGTGGTTACCTCTCAAATTATAATCTTACCTTTCATTTGCATTTAAACAAACAGTTGGGATGTCCACTAAGTCTATTCTAGCTGTCAAGTAAACTATACACAATTTAAAAATCCCCTCTTATCCTTGCCCTGCCACTCAACGTTCACTGCCTTCAGGTAACATTCCTGCATTAATTTAACCCCAACTCAAAGAGAGATGTAACATTTATTTTACTCACAGATCATCACCACCCTTTCTCCAGACTTGTTAATCCTTTGGCAGTTAGGATATATGGCTCCTAATATATTTAGTTACCTGAAACACAACTGAGTAGTCCAATTTAAAAAAAATCTGCAGTGCTTCTCTATCTCACCCCTTTGAAATACAGAACACATTTACACAACATTTACCAAAAATCAGCATCAATACTAGAAATTACCACTATTACTACAACTGCCATTGCATAAACTCCCTGCACTCATTAAGTTCCATTTACAAATAAATGTACCTAACTTCAAAAAGCTTTCCACAAAGTGGCAAGAGGTGGTACCATATTACCGGACAAAATGAACATAGCCTGCAGACTTTTCTCTGTAGAGTCTGGCACATGCTTATTATAATTTTTTTGATATTTCATTCAGGACACATACTAAACACTTCACAGTAAAAGTAGCACAGTAAAACACTAGACACTGCTCTTTACAGTTCAAACAACTGAAACCCAATGGAGATTTTCTACATCCAGTAGTGGCAATTTCAAATTAACCAGAGGATTGTATAAGAATCCTGATAAACCTTTCCAATACAATTCTGAGGAGTGAATATACTTTTCCCCTGCCCCAAAACACTCAGCTAAAAGCCATTTTAGAAAACTAATCCTCATTTTTCAAGTGAATGTGTCATTTTTACTCCTCACTGCAAATGCCATTCCCAGTAGTACTTGCTTTAATTTTACTGAATTATGTTTAGGAATGAACAGATCTAATCACCACCAATCAGGCATTAGTATGCCTAACTTAAAAGTACTCTCATCTGTTTCATGACAGAATACTGAAACTAAATAGGCTTTAAGAACTATGGGTCAATCCAGTGCGAATACTACTGGCTCTGACTTCAGAAATTCATCTCCCAGGAAAAAGTGACTCCAAGAGGAATGGCAAGCCCCCCTTCCAAATCAGGATAACCAGGGGTTACAATACCCGATCCACTTTGCTTTCAGCCTTCCTCTCACACCTGCATACAGCATTTAAATTTCTTTTACCCTCAGCATTTTAAGTACATCATAAAATTACATTAAATAAAGAGGAGTGAGACAGCAGCTCATCACTTGCACCAGCTCTTACTGAAGAAGTATCAGGCTCCAATAAGTGGACAAAAACTACTTGGAGATACATACAAAAACAGGGGCATGACAAAAAAGCCTCTGTCAGCTGCCACAGCTGCTCTGCCAGTGCCACTCTGAGGAGCAGGCAGCCCATGCTAATGGGGCAGCAGTCTGGTTCAGCTGAAGCTCTTGTGCTGCCTTGAAGCAGACAGGAGTTGTCTCTTGCCTGTTTCCTGTCTGACATGAGAGCCACTACCCAAGTTGTCATTTACCCTCAGGGGTTCAGAGAAACCAGATGTTTGTATCTTCAGGAGCCTTGTTTGCAATCAAGTCCATTACGTGGCACTGATGAACTTGAATATTGGCACACAGGTCACTTAAAACTTCTTCTATTTACCCTCATTTTGAGGTTAGTATTTGACCAACTTAGCAGTATCTAAGAAACACTCAGAAATTTGAAAAGTATAGTAGTCCAGTATCTTTCATTAGTTTGTATGAAATAATGAAGCATCTTAACAAATATGAAATGACAAAGCAATAGTCAAAAGAAATTAATGGATATGCTCTTTCCAGCATATTCATTTATAGTGTATACTACCTAACTATGCAGGTTCCCAGTCACTGAGATCTGACTCTCATCGCATATTAACACTGCCCAAAAAAAGAATTAACATGTGAAATACTTACAAGAGACTGTGCATAGCTGAAAACAAAAAAAAACAAAACTAGTTTGCTGCATGTCTTCACCCATTATTAAACTTTTCCTCCTTATTTTTAGTTCCTCAGATTAACAGCTATGTTCTTAAAAACTAAACAGCTTTCAGTGTTTAACAGTAAAAGGCTCTCCTGCCTTGCATTCAGAACGCTAAAGAAGGTCAAGGCAAAGTATCTACCTTGAACAGAAGAAACATTTACTGTCATAAACTACTGACTATAAAAACCCATGTCTTACATAAAATAAAAAAGAGAGGATTACATATCATTAAAATAGCTAATCAAAACCTTTGCAGAACTAAAGCAATGAAATGATAATCATTTTGCAAAAATTAAATGAAAAAAATCCTTCTACTAATACTAGCCAAAATCCTCAAATAAATAAATAATAAAGCAGCTTCTCACTAACGCTATACTGAACACACAATAGAAGCAAATGCAGCAGGAATTAAATTGTAGTTCCTTTGTGTACTACACAAGCTGCAAAGTACTCTGAATTCTACTTTAAATTTTTCCTAAGAGTCAACGTATAATTTGTGTAATCATATTGCATTCATATATGTGAACAAATGAAAAATACTATCAAATTGTGCAACAAAGAAACAATTGAAAGTGTGTACTCCTGGTTTCGAAAGCTCTATTGCTTCCAATGCTCCCAAAGGATTGTGGCTAGAGTGACACCTGCAGTGCATTATAAATGTGTAATTACCATTTAAATGGGGCATGGAAAGCTGGGGGATGAAATGGGGAAAGGCATTCCCTTAAAGCCAACCAAATACTGAAATTTTGGCCATCATCATCTTAATTACCATCAGGTTAACAAAGTCATTGTCATTCTGCCACTCATCCATAACTGAGAATCCTCTCTGCAGTGTGTAAGAGTGCAAAACAATCTACTGCCTCTATAATTATTTGCAGCAATTTTTATTAGATTATGTTTAATATGCTAACATCTGTATTTTCCAGACAGTAAAAAATGTGGACAGAATATCCAAGTCTACTCTATGTCTCACCAAATTATTCTGACAATCATTTGTCTGTATATTATCAGAATGCAACCCTTATATTCTACAGCAATTATATTTTTGGATTTCAAAATTTATACATATTTTGTGTTTAATTTTTCCTCAGTTAAATAAATCCTTTAAGGATGTGCTAATTATGTTTATATGAGAGTTAGATTTTTCATGAGATTGCAGGCCTCAAATTGATGTATCTGGTAATATAAATTAATCTTTGCTTAGGCAATACAGCAAACGTGTCAAACTTTATACAGAAGTTTGCTAATAAAGTTTAAGTTTTATAGTTCAATTGCAATTTTGTGCAGGTAAGCTGCAATGTAAAGTGCAGGAAGAAGTATGTCTGACTTCTTACAAGAAGGAACGCCTTCTATTAACACAATGAATGTACAGACTTGTTTCTCACTAATTAATTGATAGTGGAGGCAAAATGACATTAGTTCTCCTATGACTGTGTGCACAGTATAGCTACCAGCAATACTTGATTTATTGAATTTGATGTCTGTATTCCAGAAGCATTGCATTATACAGTTGTAAATTTCAGGGAACTCAAGCACTCCAACAAGATCCAGCAAATCACTCCACAAAGGTCTTAAAGTTAAGCACTGAGCAGACAACTGTCTTCAGTAAAATGTAGGGTCATGCAGAGACAAATGAACTGGTTCCACGAGCAGAACATAACTGAATACAGCTTTCACATCACTGAACCCAGGACTGCAATTCTGCACCCCGGACTTGCATCTTGGCTGCAAAGGTCCACCTGTACTCAGTGCAGCAAGTTATTGTGGGGACACAGCCACTGCCCTAAGCTCTTCACCAGATCTTTCCCAATGATTCAAACTTGCTGAGATTGACTGTGAGGTCTCTTGTAAGGAGCAACAAATACAAAAAGCCTGTGTTATTTTTTGTTGTGCTTGGATTTTGCTTGCTTTTTTTACATCTGGACTATTGTCAACCACTCAAACACCTCTTGAAACTGAACTGTGGTTGAGGTACAGGGTTAATCATCCTATAAAATACCACAGAACAACTTCCATGACTGCTGTTTAACAAAAATTACTTCCAGTTTCTACAACATTCTTTCTCCTGTAGCTCAAGCTTCACGGTGTAGTTTTCCTCCTTCACAGCTCCAGCAAAGATTCATTCTTTTATAAACATTCTCTAGGCAGAGAATTCCCTACAGAGTTTGTCTGTATCACTTCTGCATCAGGCAAAGGGCAGGCTGCAGATTCATGAAGGCATTCCTAGACTCTGCCAATCAGTTTAACAAGAGGATGAAAATTAACAGCTTTGAGTGACTGTTCAGACCCCTAGAAACACCTTCTCTGACATTAGTACAATTTGCATAATAAAAAATGCAGCAGTTTTAGCAAATCTGTCTCTGAATACCCAGTACTATTAACCCTATGAACAAATGCAATGGAAAGTGCAAGCACTGACAGAACTACATATTAAGAGTCTCCTATAAAACACAGCAGGTCCTACAGTCTTGTGATATTCTTCTACAACTGGAAGCTTGCACAGCTCCACTTAAAAACAAAGAAAAAAATATTTTATCGCTACATTAGGTTGCATTCTCTACCCTTGTTTTTCAAGCTTGATTTAAAAGCTCGCTATCTACTAGTCAGTCTCTCCTTCAATAGCCATGACCCCAGCAGCAAAGTTCAAGTAGGTTCATTTATCACATCCAGTAACAAACAAAAAAGCTCCCAAACTCAGTCATCTTACTTAGAAAGAGACAGAATGAACCACTTATTTTAATCAATACATTTAAGAGCCCATCCCAAGCACACTGTCTTCTTGCCCAGTTGGGCAGTCAGTCCAGGAAGAGAACAGGAGCATAAACGTGCTGAGATCAGGTGTCAGAAGACAGGCATCAGCAGAAAACTGGACTTGATTATTTCTGCTGCTCATAAAGCAACTTATTTCTGCTGTGAATTTTAACAATAATTAGGGAAAAGGAATCAACTTAGGCATAGTATCAAAACAAGATGACACATACCATACTTCTTACGTATTTCATCATGCTTCAGTTTTCTTTCATGTTTCCTGCAAGAAAGAAAGGCATCAGAAGAACATTCAGATCCTTTTGAGCCATAAGCAAACTCTAATTACATCCAAAAAGGACAACAGCATTTTTTACATTATCGTTAGTAATTATATTACCATTTTTTTAAATCACACTTAGCAGTTGTATATATATTATCTTTCTATTTACACTTCATCTGTAAGTATCTACATACACTGTATCTATAAGACCATAAATTCTTGCTGAGAGTGTGAACATAAGGTGTATTATAATAAACAATAAGAAATACTTTTCTATACAAAAGTAAAGCACCCACATATATGCACACATTCATACACTGAGGTGTTCATCTATACATAAGAAGCAAGGCACTACACAACACTGGAAGACTCCCTAATGCTTTCCTGCAGGGAGCATCATTGTAAAATTTATCTGTGCACAGAACATACTTCAGAATACTAATTCAATATAATAACTCTAAAAGGATAAAAAGGTGTATTACTATTTTGCTTAAGATGTACAGCAAGTGTAAGTGAAAACTACTGCTTTCTAAAATAAAGCATGGCATCCATGCAGAGAATAAATTAAAATATTGCGCTAAATATAAACTGATTTTTATGTTGTCTGACCATAAGACCATTTTCAAGGCTGTATCTAATATTGTCAAACTTAAATTATTCACATAAAGCTAGTGACTGATGAGTTGATTTCTCCTTCCCTTTTGCAAAGGTGAAGGGGGGAAAAATGAAAGATGTTTAAATGGAAAAAATCCCAACTTTTCTCAGATAGTGTTCCTATACCACAAAGGAAGGATCTATTCTGCTTAGTTTAAAAAACAAGCATAAAAGCTCCGACACAACTGCTTCATGATCCAGGATCTATATACCTTGAGGAAAAGACACAGAATTTGGCAAAAATGTTCCTCAAACAAAAATAAAATAAAATAAAATTTAAAAAAAAAATACACCCTTTGCTACCCCGTCAAAATTCAATTCAGTCAGATAAGTTGTGACTTCTGCCGGATTCCAATTTGCACATATTCTGCAGAAAGCTGTTAAGCACTGACAGCTTAATTCACCAAAGATCCCGTCTGCCCTATGCATATTCCACCTTCCAACAATTCCTACTGCTAATCAGATCCTGTGTGTCCTCAGAAGCAATTATCCTGCTTCCTACTGAGCTGAGGGTTGAACTGGCCGTTTGCAGCAATTGCACTTCTGGAAAAGCATGCAGATAAAGCACAATGAGAAAAACCAAACAAGACAGAGAGACTCAAAACCTTCCACCACTATTTCCCAGAGATGCTCACATCCATCACATCCCTCTGCATTATTAAGCCCAGGCAGCCCAGTAAACAAAGCAACCTGGCCAAAATGCTGTAAGAGGCACTGGAGAGTCAGGGAAATAAAATTCAGGTAGAGGAAGAAAGTCAGGATTGAAGAGAACAGAAAAAACAGGAGACAAATTTACCCACTGAAGGTAACTGACAAAAGGATTTCTGGTTTCTGTGGTACAGAAGAGGAAGATATATGGGGCAAGGGGTCTCAGGAAGAGAATAGAGAAGTTCTGCTTAAAGCAGCCTTCTCCAATATAAAGTTAAATCTTTCTACTGTATAGTTTTCACACGACCTCAAACCAGGTTTGTTACTGGTGGTACTAATGGCATTTCTCCTTTGTTTTGCATATCCTGTCTGAAGTAACGGAGACTCACTGCTGCATTTTCAAAGCTACTGAAACCTCAGTACTTCAACAGTCAGTGTGAATCAGTTCTGAATTCAGAAAGCACCTGCTTAAGAAGGGGATGGTGCAAAATCAAGCTGTGTAGGCTTTAAACCTCAGAAAGTCTTTAGGATACTTCCCTAGGCCATTCAAAACAAACCACCAAACATCTAATTAAGTTTGAAGGGTAAAACCATTAATATCAATAACACATTCAAACACTGACAGGCAGCCACGACTGCATCACTTCACCCATGACTAAATCCTTGCCCAGTAAATAATGCTTAGGTACACATCAACCCAGAAGAACCAGACACAGCTCTGAACAGGCAGTCCCTGAATCAGGCACCCAGAATTACTGCACCACCCACAGCTCACACTATGATCAGCTCAAGTCACTTCAGTCTTCCAAGCTGGTTATCTTAACACTACTGCTGTAGTCTTGACTTCTCATGCAAGCTGTCCCCATTGCTGTAAGGTGAGGAAGTATTTTTCTCAATACTAACAATTCACAGAATAATTTTCCATACTTGGTTCTTCTCGAATAAACTGCCATCCTTTCTTTCCCTGGCCTCTCTCCTTGCTCTCCCTTACCAATACACTATCAATTTATATATGGCACTGGATCTTATTGCTTAGCATTTGTTTATAAACTTCTAAAATAAAAGATTATAAATTATGGAAATCTAGCATGTAATGTATTTGAAGCTGTAAATAATTGAGTGCATAGAAAAAGACTCACTACTCAATGCCATGCTTAAAAAATATTTTTCATGTTAGAGATAATGAAGTCAAATAAAGGACTTAAAGCTATGCAATAAGATACCTGTTTTAAGTCAAAAATTGAACTCTAGACATCCTTTTCTTCATGCCCCTCACTATAAGTGCAAACTCAAACCACCATCAGTAACTTTCAACCCTTTCAGTAAACTGACAGCTAGCCTCAGCCTTGTGTAGACAAGCAGAGAACCAACATAATTACCCTTTTAATTCTAACAGGCATCCTTTAAAGAGACACTGAAGTATCCATAATTAACTGAATTTTAATGCAAACAAATATTAAACTCAAAAAGCTGACTTTTACAGTGTACCTGAAAATACAAAATACTAGGTGCTGCAATCATCTTAAACCTTCCACAAAAAATATTTCCATGGAACACTATGGAACTTGGGCCTCCTTACTTTGTTTTTACCATTCACTAAAGGAATCATGAAATGAAGCTCATGCTAGTCCTGTTCACCTTCCATTGCCAACTGATAGGAACAGCCATATTTGAGTTAGCTGTATCCCACAGAAAAAACCCAAAATGTAATATGACAATAAAAAACCAAAACCAGATAGACACAAGGTCAATGCTATGCCTATTTTCCTCCCATGGTATTTATCTGAACATTTATTCAGCTATTGTCATAAACTATGTGAAAACTTCACAGTAGAAAGGAAGGACTACACAGTACAAGGCAGTGTTTTCCTCTGCAGGTTGCTTGTCAAGAATGGGTTGTTGAGAATATTAATCTGTTCTACAGACTGCTACAAGCAATTCATTCTCCAAAGGTCTTAGAGGAAGCAAGCAGTGGGTAGGGTGAGGTGCTCTAGGTGCTGGAAGTGGCCTACTCCTGGTGTTTTCCCATGACCCCCAGCCACACACACAATAGGTATGCGTGTTTAGAACATGGAAACGCCCCAGGGCTGCTGCTAAGCTCTCTCCTTCAATTAAAACAGTTTCTGTGTCACAGACACAGTCCTGAGACAAGCTGGGAAAGAGTAATGGTGCTCTAAGTAAGGCTACAGCAATCATTCTGGCAGTGCAGTCTGCTCCCAGTGATCCTTGTTCCTAGGCTGAATTCAAGAATGGAATTCTTGAATGGAATTAGCTCTGTGTTGCTAACTGCCTAGTGCAACACCACTTGCTTGGTGTGTGCACAGCACACCTTACACTCCAGAAGCATCAGACTTCCTACAGATTAACTGTACGAAGAATTGAAAGCTGATGCACAAATCACAGTGGAAAGGTTATGGAACACAATCATCCCCTGTTATGCACCTACTCATAAGTCTGCTTTATAACAAACACAGGTAAGTGCTGTCTTAACTGAACAAAGCCACATAATTAAGGATGTACATCTGATCACAAGGCACATGGTTTAGCATACAAAAAATCCATTGATATTCCTCACTGGATCCCTTCTCTTTAGAAAGAAGCAAAAGCATTATAGCAGAAACATCATGTTCATACTAGCACTCGGCCTACTGTGCTGTGACTAGTTATAACTGGATTAACAGGTAAGAAATTCCCCTTTTCTTCTGATCCATTGCAAATATTTGACACAACTTACCTAAGAAACTGTGTGTGAGCATATTTCGTAAGTTGGACACCTATTTCTTACTCTTCCAGGCACATTCAGGTCTGACACTTTCAGCTCACAAATTCAGATGTATATGAAAACAAATTTGCACCTGTTCTCTTCTTGGATAATGTTTGTCATCAACCTTGCCATGATGCACAGAGCACTCATGGTACCCACCACACTGAGCATCAACTTGTTTGCTCTCTGTTCATTTACAGCAATACAGCTCCTAATCAGGTACATCAACCTCACAATAAACCTGAGCTGTAAAAACTGTCATGCCTAACATCACAATGCCTCTTTGTTTAGTACTCCATGCATTTCTTCGAACGGCAGAATACTCCTACATGACCAGGAAGTGTATAGCTATTTATCAAGCTGTCAAGACTTACCTCTGAAGAGACTGTAGTCTTCGTTCCTCTCTCTTCCTAGCCAGCTGCTCCTCTTCTTCATCTAGTCTGCTAAAAAAACAAGGAGGGAAGGAAAGCATAAGAGGAGGAAAAAGTAACTTTACTGCTATCATTATTTAGTTACTGTACTTTCAAAAAGAATTTATAGTCTGACCAGAGATACTACTTCATAGCCATGTAAAATTTCACAGCTGAGCAAGTATAATTGACAACTTTGTGTAATTATCCTTTCACATTTTATAATATCCAAATGCTCTACTCATGTAGTAATATGCCCTTCAGCCTCCACAGGACTATTTACAGCTTCTTAGGAAGAGGAGGCAGACTGTTCCAGAAGCAGGATTCCTAATTGCCCCTTTCCCCATGTGTCACACCCCATTTAAGACTCAGTGTTCTGCACATGCACAGTTAGGTCCATTGTTGTCCTCCGGAAGAAGATTGATGATTCATAAGCCTTTGATGCCAGGACAATTTATCTTTCCAACAACCATTACTATCCAATCTCGAGCTGCCCCCAGGAAATGAGTCTGTTCTGGAATGAGCAAGGATTTACCTGAGTATCAGCTGTGTGATTCTGGGAAATGCTGAACCTACACAGTACATCTGAGCTGTGCCAAGTGCAGATATGCACTACTGAATTCTCTGCTGCACTTTAGCTTTGTGTCCGGCCTTGGAGAAGGCTCAGCATCACTAAACCGTTAGACAGACTCTGTAAGACTTGTAGGACTCTAAAGCAAATATCAAATAGTTTTTCTGTCAGTTTTTCCATGACAGAATTTATGATGCTTCTTCGGGATTAGTAAATGGACAACTGTCATGCTTGCCCAGGTGCTAATCATCTTCCAAAAGTGAATACAGTTCTGAAGATGTCTGAGATTAATATTTACAATATTAATACACCGGAGCCGCATCAACACACATCTGCAGCCACCAACATCTAAGTTAAGCAAGAGTGACATCCAGTGGTTAATTGCAGCATGTCAAATGCTTTAAAACAGAAAATTCAGACACACTCAGCTCTGGAAATATGAACTCAATTCTTTCATGTGCTCAAACAGTCCATATATCTCTCTGAATATTTTAGTTATTTCAATACAAGCCAGTATTTCAGAATCCATGCAATGTTTCAGAAACAAATTTCTTAGTTCCAGCTACTTTACCTAAAGAATTAGAAAAATCTTGGGGGAGCAGGAAACACACACGAAAGGTCACTTTCATTTGAAAACAGTGTTAGACCCTTTTGGAAAACTAATCAATTCTCCACAGCAGCACGTCTGGCATGACTAGGAGCTCCCACTCTTGGGCACGCTCCTGTAAAACAGCTTTACTGGAGACCCCATTCTTATAACTGTGCAATAATCTTCAAAATTTGTGTTGCAAAATATGAAAGCATCAAATAAATAAAATGTTGCTATGTGATTCAGAAAATACATTTCTTCCCTGTAATTAAACAGCATTAAGTGTCTTCTGATATCTGGATACTTTGAATGAATTGCTCTTCCAAATTCATAGTTTGATATTATACAAATAAAAACATGGTGGATAACAGAAGTTCATGAAAGTCTATTTAGTAGAGTTTCATGAGTAATAGCTGTTCATTAAACTGTCACAAGCACATGGAACCAGACTCTTAGAAGTCAAAAACGCAGGATAAAAATGAAAACTATGCACCAATATTCCCAGAATTCCTGTGGTAAGATGGACACGGATGAGCCAACTACATTACTGACGTGGGGTTTCATGCACTTAAATATTCTCTGTGTTCAAAGAAAAGGTAAGTTCAGGCTTCTCAAACACTTATACACCACAGCTTAAGAATTCCCAAAAGAAACACTGATACTTCTGCAAAACAAGGTTTCACCTCAGATCTCAGATGATACATAAACAATAAAGAGTCAGTTAAACAGATCTGGTACTACATTTCCACAACCTTTCCTTCTGCCCATTCATGGAAAAAAAAAAGGGTCTTTTGTGGAAAATGAGTCCCCAAAACTAAGGAAGAAGAGAGCAGAAGAATTCTAGCTGAGAATCAGTGGGCTTAAAGCCAATAATGTACCAGGCTTCAGTTAATAACACATTCTGACTTCTCCTGAAATAAGCTGTACCTCAGATTGACAAGGCCTATAAATCCTCTAAGGGTCACAAGATGAAGCTTGACACCTTTGGAGTCTTGGCATAAGATGACTCTCAACTAACCCTCTATTTTTAGAATTAGATGTTACAGTACTGATTGACAACTTAGCTACTAAAACTGAAGTCTGGCACAAATCTCTCTTTTCACGGGATTCAAGCTTTATTTGCTGACATGTAAGCCACAGGGGCCTACTCAGTTGTTCTGCAGAGGATGCTGGCAGATCTTATATAAGATCTAAACCTGTTCTTTACATCTTCAGGGCTTATCAGCACAAGGCTAAGGAGTATTCATTTTTGCACTAGGGCAGATTTGGTATACCAACCCACCAACAGAACAGGTACATGCTTCTTCCTCAGGGAAGAAAGAAAGGATATGAGATGTTATTTACAATTACTCTCACACTCCTTTAAAGCCACACGTACCATATTTCTCTGGCTTTAAGGTCAGCACTAAACAATGTACAGTTGCATAAATTCTTTCAAAAAAAAAAACCCAAAACCAAATCTCAAACAGGAACAATGAGTCAAAGGTACTTAAAAAGTATAGAAATCATTTCAGACCAAGAAATAAGGTCCCCATTTTATTCATACAGGAACTAGTGAAGGACAAAAAGAACAGAGCTAGCTGAAACTACACTATCCAGAAAGCTTTAAAACCTGAGTGATAAAGGCAAGCATGTTGTGCTGTCCCACTTCACATCACAGCACTGATGTACCTATTTTACCTACTCATCAACTACTTTTAGGAATATTAGCTACTTAAAGAAGCCAGTTTAAAAACAAATTACAAGTTCCCCAAGACATCAAGAACATTTAATTTTTGCAGTATTACTTTCCTTGAAAATAAGCAAATCATTCTTAGTTTCTTAGAGCAAAGAGGCATTATCTTGCATTTAGAATATCTTTTTGAATTGGCAATGAGAGCTAATCCCTCAGATACTGACTGCTGACAGATTCTAGAGCAACTCTAATAGATGTGTGTACAAGTGCTATATACGACATTGTTACTCAGTTACCTGTTACTCACCTGGTCCCTTTTTGCTGTACCATGAGCTTGCCTTGAAAGAAATTATTTATACCATTATCACAAGAAGCAAAGATTTATTTGGTCATTAAAAGATTTCACGTCAAATGTTAATAAGAGAGCATAGAATGTACAAGTGTAAAGCAGTAACTTACCTGAAGTTAGACACAACATACTATTATCACTAGAAAAATCACTTCCATGGCATTCCAGCATCATTTCCAGTGTCACACTACCTGTCACTAAATATCTCTTATCTTGTTGTCTTTCTCAAACAAATAAAGCCAAGTGACCAAAACTGCTTCCAAATGAAAACATTCTTAGTATACTGGAGAGTAGAAGTGGTAGGTAGAGAGGGAAGCCCAGGACCCAGTGTGAGCAAAGGAAACAAATGCATGTGTTTACCTCCTGGAACGCCTTCTGCAGTAACAGCAGTAACAGCAACACACTGTTACGGACACCAGAATGAGTCCAGCTACCACAGCCATGGCAATAATTAAAGCCTCAAAGTTTACTGAAAAACATGAATGTATTCAACTTGTTAGACTCCATCAGCAACATTTATCTTTCTGATAATTCTTCCCTCCCTTCCCAGATACTTTTTTATCCCTGTATGAAAAAAACTTCACATGATTCATTTTAACTACTCCAGATAAAATGCAGTAAACCACATTCAAACTTTGCTATAATGCATAATCTACACTGAATAGACATCAAGTAAAACCACATTTCTCATTTTGTTACTTCCCTACAAGTTACAAACAATTAAATATACTTCATCTAGTAAAGCAAAAATTTTTTAAAAATTTGTTTTAAACAAAATTTAGTTTTTTTGAAAGTATAGTACTTAATTGAAGCAAAAAAGATTTTTTGAACCTATTAAAGTGCAGGAAAAGACTGTCAAGTTTTCAGCCTACATTCCTGGCACCATTACCTATTTCATCTGCTTACTATTCAGGGAAACACCCAATACAATTAAGCTACTTTGTACTACACAGCTCTTCACTTCACTCTGGTTAATAATCTGTCAACACATGTTATTCATATAAAATTGTAACTGGAAGCAAGTCATTTGTTTTTGACTTTGAAAGCTGCACTAATCACCTTCATTTTCAGAAATGGTGAACAACATTCATCTCTTAATTTTATTTGCTCAAAGGAAAAAAAAACCATCACCACCACCTTCACAAGTTAATTAATTTTCCTGCTGTGTTTGTAGGGGACAATCTCAGTAAGATCATATAACCTCATGGTATGTTGCTGCTGTAATTTGTAAAAAATCCATTAGGGAAATGCATTTTGAGGGTGTTTTTGTTCTTGTTGTTTTGGTTTGGGCTTTTTTTTGACCTCTTTTTTTTCTGAGAATGTGCTCCATTATGAAGTTTTCATTCTGTGTTTAAGTTACAGTCAACCTAGAAACACAGATTGCATACAAGATAGAAGCCATTTCCACAGCAGCAGTAAACCGTCAAGACCACCTTTAGTATCAGCAGAAAAGGACACGTGTTTCTCTACTTGGTGTGTTTGAGAGTGTTAACTTATTTCATAGCAGCTCATTTGATGCTGTGTTTTGGATTTCTGGCTCAAACATGCTGGTAACACACCAATGTTTCAGCTGTTGTTGAACTGGCTTGAAGAGCACCAAAATATTTTCCCACCTCCCCCTGCCCCCTTCCCTCTGCTCCCCCCAGTGAGAAGGGCTGGACACAGGCAAGAGACTGGGAGAGGTCAGGAGGGGATGCTGACAGAACACTCGACCCAAACTAGCCACCAGATAATGTGGTCAGGGAAAAAATCTGAGGTGAAGGAAAGAGTGTAACTGGCTTCCAAGGGGAAAGCCAATTCCAATGGGAATTTATCGTTTGGGGACTGACTCAGCATCAGTCCGCCTCTGGGCGTGTTTAAAAAAATTGCCTTTCTTCCTCTTTTTCCTTCCCTTTTTAAACCATCTTTATCTCAGTCAAGGAGGTTTTCTGCTCTTGCTCCTTTTTCTTCCTCCATCCGACTGGGGTCATGGGAGGAGGGAGGACACAAGCAGCTGTGTGAGTACTAAGCTACTGTCAGGAGTCAACACTCCACACTTTAAGAAAAAAAAAATCTGCTAAACATTTCATAATAAGAGCCTTTACTACAACACTGCAAGCCCAGTTTTCCTAAAAGTGAGCTTTATCACTGAAATTATATTCTTATCACACTCTGAAAAACTCCAACAAAAGTCTAAGCATAAATGCCTGTTCTCAGAAAACAAAGCATAAAGCCCTTCTGTAAGAATATAGAATTGATGAAGGTCACCTGTACTTTTTAAATCTAGTCACTCTGCAGCAGTCATTAAGTGGTAGTGTTCAGAAACCTGCATGTTCCACTTTAACAGCAATCTACTTCTGTTACCCTAGTCTAGGCTACTGCAAAATCCCTCTGAGCTAAGCATGATAACTTTCTTCAGTCAACACAGTCCCTGATAGTCCACCTCCATTCGTTTTTGTCCTTTAGCCTACTGGTGTCCATGCACAAACACACAGAAAGCAGCAAGCCTTTGCTCTGCTGGACTGAAGCTGTACTCTTGTTTCATACAAGAAGCTTTCCAATGCCTTAGGTGTTCTCTGTTCCAGTCTAGTCTCATTTTAGATCTGCACACATTATTACAAAAACAGCTCCAAATATTTCACCCTGATGGCAGCACATGCTTAGTCCTGTATTCTGTAGTAAAACATGCAAAGCAAGTGGAAATTGAAGAACAATTACATGATGTAATTGCAGTGGCACCACGGACGTTCTTTTTAAACCTTATCTACATTGCCTGTGGTACCCATCGATTACACTGTTATTTCAGTTATTTAATCAAAAATAGTGTTCAAGAACTTCTGTGTGAGTCTATTCCTGTGGTATTGGTTCACTGCTGCCACTGGAATGTAACAGAACTGTGGATCTAGACAAATCATCCAACACTTTCAGAAATTTAAAAGAAGATAAAGATGTTTTAAAGCCATGGCATCAGCATACCTACACTGGCTATTCACACAGAAACCTTAACAATGGCTGTTCCTAAGTTCAGAAGATCAGAGCTATGTCTCAAAATCATAACCACTGCCTCCTTGCCCCTGCCCTCCAAATAAATTATCAGGAAACAGCACCAGCAAGCTGTCTTACTTTAATCATACTCACAAATCATTCTCTACAGCAAAAGTAAAATTAGTACCTACTCCAGCAAACTCCCCATCGAGCATTTGAGAGGGAACACAATGAAGATGGTGGAAGAATACTTCTTACAGGGTAATCAATACATGTCTTGTTGGTGTAACACCAAAGGCACTGTGCAAAAGAAACAAGAAAAAACCCAAATTACTAATCTCCAAAAACAGTTAACAATTTAGTGCATCTCTCCAAAGACAGATTTCTTATGTGAATGTAATACTGGAGAAATGGGAAGTGCTTTGTCTTATAAAGCCTACAGAAGTCCTTGTACAATTTCTCAGTAAAACCTAAACTGAATGGTGAATAAGAACATTTTGTACTTACAAGTAACACTAGCCTGAAAATATCTGGGAACATATTGAGGTACTCTGCATACCTGAGGGTAAAATGGCTTTGGGTTTAAAAATACTGGAATTAACAAATAAGAAATACAAAATCAGACTGCCAACTGTTCAGAATTTTAAAACACCTCGTATCTTTAAGGAATAAAAATACACCTATAACCTTACTTCAGCCCTGCATCTGGTTATCAACAGAAATAAAACAGTAAAGAATCCTTGTAAGTCTACAGGACCTTTTGCTGCAAGGTAATGCAGCCTCATCCAGTCTGAGTTGCAAAGTACCCTGTGTACCTTAATTGCACATACTTACATATCCAGATATTTTCAAAATTTGAGGTTTCAATGTGTATTATAGTTAAAACTCCAGCACAACATTTCTGCTTTTCAAATCATCACTAAGCATCAAGCTTAGGTTTTGGTTTTCATCTGTTAAAATACTTATTCAGAAGTCATTTACCACACAAGTCAAACAGTGGAATAGTTTTGAATAATGGCAGTAGGAATCTTTAACAGAACATGGTTTTTTTAGGATTCGTTATAAAAAGAGTTCAGCCAGGAACTATGCTTTATCTAACAGTACTATCAAGAACATCTCTGTCATACATCCTCAATTACACAAAGTCTGTTGTTATCTTGCTCTTAACGGATTACAAAACGTTAAAAAAAAGGAAACAATTTGTAGCAGATTCTGCTTTCTTGGAAAGTGTGGATACAAGAAGAATGTATTACCGTTTTGTAGTCGCTAGACTGTACAAGCTAAACATACCCATAAGGACACATCAACAAAAAAACCTAAGAAAGTAGAATTCACTTGGCAAAAACGGTGCCCTTTTAATCATGGATGTTAGATGACAATATGCTTTTTTTGGTTCAAATGTTTAATAAGAATTAACAGCTGGAAAATAACAACTAATAGGGGGCATAATAAAAGTCACTGTTAAACTCTGAACATAATGTTGACCCTGTTTTGAGTAGGAAGCTTGATTAGGTGGCTCATGAGGTCTCTCCTAATCCAAATGACTGTACACTGTTGGTGACAACTGGGAGCCCAGAAAAGGCACTGTATCATTCTGATGGAAACTCCTACATCTAACTACTGAAAATGTGTCTAATCCAAAAGGCAACACCTGACAAAGTCACATTAGAAGCAAAGTCTAACTTGACACAGTTACTGGCTGGAGCAGGGGCTGAAGTACAAGAACATATTTCAATTGACTCATTCCCAATGATAAGAGAATCTGACAATACATAATCATCAATATAATTCAATTAACATTTTTCCCTTAAAGCAAAAATATGCATAAGTCAAGCAGGTAAGTTCAGATATTTCTCAATCTTCCCTGGTGAAAATATTTTCCAGTAATGGAAAACTTACACGCAACTTTAAGACTCCTGAAATGTTTCTTTTCAGTGACATCTTAAGTTTGAATCTGAAATAATCTCTACTTCTGCTCTGCAGGGACTAATGCCTTTTGCATACTTATCATAATCCTTATTGTAGAGCTAAAGAAGTTTTCAGCAAAGAAGAGAGAAACAAATTCTAACATTTAAATGTCTGCCTCATTGCAATCTCATTGGAAATCTAAACACTTTGCTACCAGCAGTGGCTTAGCCTGGCAGTCTCAAGCACACACAGTCTGACGTGGTCAATGGAGGGATCTGCACACTCTGCCTCAGTTACAGCCACTTCTTGGGGCATCTAAAGAGAAAGGCACTTCCAGTTAATTTGCATTAATTTCCCAGTTTTTCTAACACAACAGAAGAAAAGCAAGGCATTTCAACTGCCTAAGACTGAGTTTATTAGACGGACATTTAACTAAGTGCTACCCACAAGCTGAGGATGAGTCTGAGCAGCAACATCAACTTGCTCAGCTGAGCAGTCCAAGCCCTGAGCACACACTGACACTGGATTCCACCTGTCCTCTCCAGACAAAGCACAGAAACACCCTGAGTGACCAAACCATGGAGCAACTCTGGCAAAGTGAGAGAACACTGACATCCCATGAGATGCTATTGACATCCATCAACAGCAGTTGACTCTATCATTTAAATAAGAAACAAACAGACAAAGAAAGCTGAACAATTTGATTTCATATTAAGTGGAAACTCCTGTCAATCAAAAGAGATGGTAAAAATCTTACCGAAACATTTTTTAGACATTCTTCACAGGACTTCTGGGAAAATGCTGAACATGCTAAAAAAACAAACAAAACCAAATTATACAGAGATTATATTTAGTTTTCTATTTACAGAGATTTATATTTATTTTTATTCCATAAGGTCAAGCATTTATCATAGTATTTAGCTTTTTTTTTTTCTAATCCTAGATACCAGCAATAATTTTGACTGAAGTAATGAAATCTCAGTAATTCCATACCAAGAGAACTGCAACAAACAGAGATAAAAACCATTTAAGTTCAACCTTAGACACAGAGAAACAATTCCAGCTTACCTTTAACCTCAGTTTGTTTTCTCTAAGGACAACAACAGAAGATGTAACCCAAGAGTCTCTTGGCATCTCTGCTAAAAATTCTAGAACTTACACACTTCAATTTAGGGAACATTCCAAATTGCGTAGCTTTGGAAGCTTTGCAAAAGGTGACCCTTGCTTAGGATTTCTCCCCTTCCATAGGTATTAACTTTTTTCTGGCAGAAAAGAGCTTTTAAAAGATAAAGCTCTCCCAATAATATGATTTTAAATAGCAATAAAAAACACTGCCAAATATAGGACACAAAGTTACTATGCAAGAAATCAACAAGAGCTTTAACAGAAGCTTGACATGCCAAGTGATGCATTTTCTCTGAATTTAAAAAAACCTCACACAGTTGCTGGTGTTCACATTCACTTTTTTTAGAAGTACCCCATGTTTATCATCTTAAGACCAGTATTTTTTTATCCATAACTCTGACATAATTTGCTGCCCACAGAAACACATACATGCCTTAGTCTTGACCTAGATGAACTACATGAAAGATGAGGGGAAATCCCCTTTCCTAGTCTGAACCTAGATTTTTCTACCAGTAATTGTAATTCCTATGATAATTTTTTACACCAGTAAATGAAACAAATTTATTCTTATTTCAGCATATCACAAATAAAAATGGAAACGATCTCCAAATGGAGCATTATGTACAAGCAGTTGCCAATTTGAGCTAGAGTTACTTGCTTGTGAAACAACTACAGATTTCAATATTTTCTTTCTATAATTCAATATTAAATATTTCTGGTACTAATTCTTAACATTAAATGCATTTTATGTACCAGTATATTTATCTTTAATTAATATATTCATATAGAAAAACCCCTTACCAGTTTATCCCACACCAATTTAATTGTTACAAGTACCAATTAACAGCCTTACACCAATTCGTAAAAAAACAACGTGAGGAGCAGGTTCAGAAGCTGTTCAGTTTATACTTAAAAATTTTCAAATGGGATTTTTCAACATGGAGTATCACCATGCTTATTATAAAAATACTTCATTACTTTTTCAATGTGAGATTTAAAACACCCAAACAAACAAGCTTTCTGAACATGAATTAGCAAGGCTAATTAGCTTCAAGTTAGCTGTCTCAAAAAACTGGAGGCTCCCTTTTCAAGTATAAACCCTTCCCTAAAGGAAATGAAACATCTCTAGCTGGGATCTAGACACACCTGTCAAGGTGCACTTGAGATACCCAAATTTGATGCCAGCCAACCTGACCTGCACCTTTGTGGTCACATCTTTTAGTGGCAACTAAACCTGAGGCCGAGCTTCACCAACCGCCTGCCAAAAGCGGCGAAGAGATAAATGATTCCAACACAACAGGGAGGGACGAGCATCTCCGTCAGCTTCTCCTGAGCCACACTCCGCACCATCACCCAGGACTGAGCACACCCTGACGACTGTGTACTCTAAGATAACCCTGCCTGAGCAAGGGACGTTGGACCAGGAGGCCGCTGCGGTCCCTTCTGCATGTTCTTCTGTCCCTCCGGACACGGCCGCGGCCCCGCAGGCCGGCCAAGCCCAGCGCCACCAGCCCGTCCTTGTGCCGGGAGCGGGCTGTTCCCTCCCGGCCCACGGCGGGACACCACCACGGCAAGCCCCGAGCTCTCCGCAACTCTCCTGAAGGCGTTTCGGGCGCCGCTGGGCCCTTGCAGGCCTCGGGGCGAGCCTGAGCCCGTGTCCGCCGCCGTGCCCCTCTGCCCGGCTCGGGGCCGAGCGCGGATCCCGGCCAGGCCCGCCCGGGGAGGCCGCCCGGGGAAGCAAAAGGAGCGACGCCCGCCCCTCCTTACCCTGCGCCGGCGCCGGCGGAACCGTGGTGCGGATCTGCTCCAGCCCCGCCACGGCGCGGCCCCACAGCAGCGCCAGGCCCTGCAGCCAGAACGGCCACCGCCGCGCCGCCTCCATGGCCGGGGCCGCACCGCACCGACCCCGCTCGCTCCGGGACCGGCCCCGCGCAGGCGCCGCCAGCCCCGGGCGGGGCGGGCTCGGGGCGGGGCCGCGGCCCTGAGGGAGCGGGCGGGAGCGGGACCCGGGCCGGGCTCGCCTTCCGTGCTCCCGGGCCCGGCGGTGACGGGCGGGGCGGGGCTGCCGCCTATCCAGAGGCTCTGTAGGCGGGATCTGATACACGCGGGGCCTTTTCCTCTCCCTTCCTCGTTTGATGTGACACCCTTTATCTCTTCATTTGCGGTGTGAACTTGCTGGTGCCTGTGAGGGCATGGAGGTGGCGAGGATCCCGTGCCTTGGCTCCTGCTTCCTCGTTTGATTCCTTAGGGAGGATACCCAGCAAGCTGCCAGAGCCAGCGGAGACAGTAAAGACATCCCCAGGCCAGGGCTGGCCAGAGAAGTTAATAAAGAGACTTGCCATTTTTTAAGAGATCTCTTAATGAATTAAGAGATCTCTTAACAAAGAGATTAATAAAGAAAACTTGCCATGACCTTCCCATTGCACGGTGACCCACCTCTCAGGGCCTTGGGGAAGAATTTAGCACCCTTTCAAGTGCCCAGGGATATAGAGGCCACCCAGATAAATCTGCGAGATACAACACAGGAACAAAAGAAAGAGCCCAAACCCTCTAAGATGGCAGCGTAAGGACACACAAGACATTTTGGGCATCTCAATCAATGGCCCTAGCTAGCTGTGCATAGGCACCAAATCGAGTCCTTAATGGCCAATGAAGTGACCTGCCCGGCTGTGACAGCCAGCCTTGCTTTAGTTAAACAATCCTACTGCTGAACTTCATTAGCTTCTCTGTGCTCCGGAATGGGAAGTTTGATATTTGGCAATTAATAGCTGAAATACTGGTGTAGGTTTTGCTAGTGCTCAAAGATTCTGCTTCAAGCAGGAAGCAAACGCTCCTTCCAAGTACGGCGTTGTTCAGTCAGTAGTGGCTCCAGCTGCTTGTGACCTCCCTTCTCAAACACTCCTCCTTCTATTTGGACTGTTTTTATTACTCTTGTGTAATAAGGCCATTGTTACTATAGAAAATATTGCAATTGGTTTGTGGACATAGGGACAACAGATCTGGGCTGTTTGAGAGGCTTTTGTAAATACACTTAAGCCTTAACAAGAAATGAGAGGAATGTTTTTTCACAGTGCTTGACCTTACCATCCTATCTATTTTTAGATACCTGATTCACCTCGTCTCAGAGATTAATCTCCCTAAAATCCTTCATAGTGAGAGATGAGTAGCTCCAGGAAAAAATTCAGAGGGAATTAGGATAACTGTAGTATCTCTGGTGGCTTAGGCCAATGTGTAAAATTGAAGAGATCAAACCCAAGTAAGGTATCCTTACCTTAAATTTTCAACCTGTGCATTAAAAAGTTGTTTACATTTAATTTTGTCTGTTATCTTCAGATTTTTGCCAGCAGTACTAGAATCCCTGCTTCTTGGTTTTCAAGGATAATAGAAAAATAAAACCAAAGTGTGGGTATACAGTCCATGTGGAGACAAAGATTTTTTTCTTTTTTAACCTGAAGTTAAATGTAGGAAAATATTATTATGACTTCAGTGTGCTTCAGCTGGCAGAATCCTTGAATGGTTTGGGTTGGAAGGAGCCTTTAAAGGTCATCTAGTTCCACTCCTCTGCAATGAGCAGGGACATCTGAAGACCAGGTTTTACCATGTGTTCAAGTCTATAAATCTTTATGCTCTGAAAAACTTCTTGTTTCTTGAAGTCACTTGGAATGGGCTCTTGGGATAGCATAGAGACACAAGAGACAGACAGAGACTGCCAAAGATAAGGAACTGTTTACAAGTAATAATTCAATAGACTATAGCTAGGGAGGCATATGGCAGAGATGTATTAAGTCATGAAAGGCACAGAAAAAATGAACACAGAAGGGCTTTTTTCCAGTAGAAGACCTAGAGGGCATTGAACACAATTATCATGTAGAAGACTGAAAAAAAAGTTCTTAGAAGAAAATAAAGGGCCTTAAATTGTGAAACTCTGGATATAAAGGACATTAAAAGTTTAGATTAGGCCAAAAGTTTGGATTTTTTTTTCCATAAATATGTCTGTTAACAGTTACTAAATACCCAGATACCTCTGGTTCAGAAAATCCCTGAACCACAGTTTGAGGCTGTGTGCCATTGCTGAGGAAGATGTGTTATATGATTGCTTTGTTCTGACATTCTTCCTCAGGCATCTGTTGTTGACTGCCATTTTAGGTGAGATACTGAGTTAAAAGTGTCCTTAAAATGACTTTACGGAGCTGTTGAACTGTTCCTATTATTATTATTATTATTATTATTATTATTATTATTATTATTATTATTATTATTACTATTATTTAGTCTTAGTTTTGGATGGTTTTATGGGTTTTATGTATTCAGTGAAGAGTGACTTCTCTTCAAGCTCAAATTCCAAGCTTTCCAGAGTTTGTGATTTTTCATTGAGTTGCTTCTAACACAGTATGTTAGAGGAAGTATTTAGCTGGAGCCAAGTGGGAGAGGAGGGGAAAATAGAATTTGCTGAGAGCTCTTCAGAAGTATGGATACATCAATCTTCTCAGATTTAGTTTTATTATTCTTTTGGGGGAAAAAATCCCCGTTAATATAATTTATGAACAGCTGTGGTAATCCTCTCACAATAACTATTCCTACAGTAATGAAGCACGTTTTTTCTTGGTTAAGTAGCCACTCCCTCAGCAGACATAAATTCCCAGGAACTGGAATGGAGATGACAAGAAAAAGTGATCTACCAAGAAACTGACTTTGGAACATGTCATATACACTAAGATTGCAAACTAGAATAAGATCTCAGAATTTAAGCCAAATTTTGATTATTTTGTAATTCCATACATATTTCAAATGAAAAGGATTCTTTTCTTTAGCTCTGTAGATTTTGCCTCGGGTTTCGAACAGTGTTTCTACTCATGCATTTTCAGCATCACCTCTGGCCCCTTTGCCTCATCTCTCCACCATTGTGATAGAACATGTGAATGAGCCATTCTCTGGGTATCTGAGCAAAGAACAGATTGGGCTGACGGAATCTTGTCTTCTGTTTTAAGCTTGTTTATTTTCCATTGTCACCAGTGCTGACAATCTCAAAGGTGATATATGGGTTACAAAGCCTGTGTGAGTTCAGTTGATTCCCTTAACGGCAGTATTACTTCATCACTGTGGCGGAGTTTACCCAGCTTGCCTGATTGCACTATCTGTAAATAATTCAGCTGATGAGTCACAGAAGTGATTAGAATGTCACTGGGGTTTTTTTCTATGTTGGGCTTATATACATAGGCCCTGGTAAGAGACATTTTACTGCAGCAATACATTGTTCAAAAAGCTTTTTTTTAGTTTGTGACAGGCTGGAGTGCGAATGTATCTTCAGGTTGCAATTTGGTTTGTAATTAGATCAGTGTTCCCACAAAAAGCAGTCTTGAATACTTGTTCTTGCACCTCAAAAGCACTGTGGTACATGCAAAAAAACCCCATCTGTAGTCTTATAAAGAACTGATGCAACTGGAAGTTAGTTTTCAAATGAGATCAGTGATACTCTATGGGGTTCACTGAGCAGGGGACCAAATTCTTGTGCTGGCACAGCAGAGGAGGAATTGTACCCCAGGGGCTTTTGTTTGTTTGGGTGTTTGTTTGTTTTCTCAGTTGCAGGACCAGCTTAAATGTCTGTTGGCTTCATATAAAGACTTCAGGGCACTGTTGAAGTCATGTGAGAGGGTATGTGTGAGCTCTAGTACTTTCTTACAGTACTAAGTGATGATATAACTACAGGGAGCAGATCTGCTGAATAAGGACATGCACCTTCATAGAGTCTTCCTTAAGAGTGTATTCAGATTTTAATAAAATGGTTTCTACAGCTATATTCTTAAAAATATTAATAGTACTATTTTACAGAGCAAAAAGTGCAACTGTGAGTTCAGACTATTTTGCAAGGTCAGATACAGAAAATTAGATCTTCCAGGTCAATGTCCACCTTCTGTCTTATAATAACCAATCTTCCATAAATAATCTTTGGTGAAACAGCATTCTTAGAGATGCTAATGATAAGAAGTGGGAAGTACCATAAACAGCCTAACTCCAGTCCTGCAAATACAAAGATGGCAGATATTTGCTGAGATCAGAGCAGTGTGGTTTATTCAAGGTTTTTATGGGTTTGCTATAAATGCAACAGCCCAATTTCATCTTTCAGGCAAACCCTGTGAATAAACCAGAGATTGGTTGTTAAATAGTATTAATAAATTCAGACATGATCAGCTGAATACTGCTGGGACAGTTAAAGAAAGTCAGTGTTCTCAGCTGATGTGGAAGTCATGGAAGTAAGATTTGCACCCACAGTGAGTTTTTGCTTGCAAAGAGGTAGCCGAGAGGAATATAAAGGAGCAATTCAGTGTCTCTGCTACGGGTGGTGGTAGCAGCTGATTTTCCTTGATTTTCGTTGCACAGTTCTCAAGTGACCACACAATATTTAGGGAATAAAAATACTTTTCAAAAGAGTATCTGCATAATTATTCAATTATCTTGTGGTTATACTGAGAGATAAAAATACTAGTCTCATAAAAAAGGTATACAGTGAACATTCTTGCTTTCTGACCTACGTGTTTTTCTGGCCCAAAGTTTGTTTTGAAAAGGAATAGTTGAGAATAGCTGCTCTGCAGAACGATGAATAGTACTGAATTCCAGTCAAATTGAATTATAGTCTATTGTTAGATTAATTGTAATGCTACTATGACCAAAATGACAAGCCAAGTGCTTCAAACTTGTATTTCAAATTAAAATGCACTGCCAGTCAAATCTGGCAGTGCATAAACAGCTGTTAACATTTAGTCCTCTTTAATATTTAAAAAAAGAGAGAGTAATGAATTTTCTAATTCATCATGTACCAAACTGATCACTCCTAGCAGGGCTAATTAATTTGTTTTGAAAAGCATTGGACATATTTAGACAAAGACTAATTTATAAAAGCAGTATTTCTTCAATGCCAGCGCTGATTTGGTTTCTGGCTGAGCAGTGTTGCATAAAAAATGGACAGAGTGTTCAAGAAAAATAGTGTCTGGGGCCTTGGCACAGGGTATTGCTCAGATCTCCCAAACAGGCTGGTTGTTTGCAGTCTGGGTAGTGACAGGAGTTGCTGGGTCAGGGGAGACTCCCTTAACTGCTTCTCTGCTCAATTCTGTCATGCCAGCTGGCTCCTGATCCTGAGTGACTACTTCAGCATGTGCATTATCCATTGTTGTAGAGAATTTTAAACTAAAACATCATGCTGTATTAACTGTGTGCAAAAAGATTGCCCTGTGTGACCAGGTCAGTATTTACAAGAACAGTTTCTAAAATTTGCATGCATCAGTTCTGCATCAGGAACCGCCAGGAGGGTCTGAAAGGGCCATATTCTTCACCCAATAGGTTATGGGACAAATTTAGGTGTAGAAGTTTGTCTTGGAACCAGCAGGAGCTGCTTGGGAGGAACCCTCAGGACTGTCTGAATTCCTCACCTGAAAATCTCTTGCAGTAGTTAGATCCTTTTATTGTGGAGGTGAGGAGGAGCCAAGTCTGTCACCTTTGCTCAGCTGTGAATCTCTTCTGTGCAGGGACTAGCAGAGGAATTCCTGGAGCATCCAGGGAGCTAATAAATTTGGGGCACTCAGTGTGCACACAGGGACACCCCTAAAACCCAGCTACACCACAATTACAAGTAAAGGACAGCTTGACTTTCATCCATACGTCTCACACTAAACTTAGATACCAAAGCTCTTGCCAATTGAAAATCTTGCAGAACAGCATCCATCCAGCTGTGAAATAAAATAGGCAGCTCATGATTTCCTGTGGGTCTGTCTTGAGGTTTAACTAGGCACAGGCTTTTCCTGGGAACATGAATATAATGCCATGTAGATCATGCTGTTTTAAATTGCTCTTGCTCTCTTGAGGAATCTGCTTCCAAGATTCTGCTCTTTTTCCCAGAATGAATTAATGTATTTATACTTAATTGCATGTTTTGTATTTATCATTGGCTTTTCTGTATTAAGTCTTGCCTCAGTCATAGCTGGGCAAGAGAGACATTGTAGTGCTACAGTCACTTGGGGTAAAGTAAACGAGAGAGTCACAAAACAACAGCCCAACAAAAGAAGAGTTCTGTTGCATTCCAGAAATTACTAACTCCACTTGATTTCAGCTAATGGTTTAAGAAACTGACAGATAATATCCTTTGGACGTTATTTCCCTGGACCTATCTAACATCTCAAAGTCTTCCATTGTCAAAAACTGGCAAAAATTAGCTAATATTTTAATGCCAAAGTATGGGATAATTATTGTCCCACACAGCTGCTCTTATTTAGTCCATTTTCTAAACTGTGAGGGGACCAAACTTTCTCTTGGCATTTTACAGTCTAGATCATATGAGTTAAAAGACTTTTTCAGTTGGATATCAGATCTTCTCCTTAATACTGTGTATTTCCTGGCTTGTCAGTACTTCAACTTTTCTTTCCTCTGCTGCAGACTTGGATTTGGTTCAGAATGCCATATAACTATGCAAAAACTAGTACTGAGATCTCATATCTCTCTGATCTGACTACTTTCAATACGAAGTGCTAATACAATTTGCTTCTTGGATCAACTGAAGTAATTCAAGAAACCTAATAACAAAACATCCTGCTGTGGCTTTAGTCTATCTTCCCCCCTCCATCACTTTAATTCAGACCAAGTAAGAAATAATATCTGTATCTAATTATTGTCCAGGAATTTTGTGCAATACCAGTGCAATACAGAAAAGGAATCTCTTCTTCCGTCATGTGCAATAAAAAATTCCCAACCTTACTTAAAAATCTGAATGTATCATTCCAGCAAAAATCCCCAGATTACCTCATCTAGAATTTTGACTGTAGCAAGTACTTATATCTTGTTCCTTTGAAGAAATTAAGGTGCAGAGAAGGTACTGTTGATTACCCTGCTTAGTTTCACAATATATACTCACCTGTATTAACCAAAGCAGATAACTACTGTTTAAGAAAGTTGTAGCTTTACAAATGTTTCCATGAACACAGCATCCTGTCCAAATCGCCTTGCTTGTGCTACTGAATTGTGATGTTGGGAATCTGGGAGTTTACAAATGCCTGCCTTTACATTTCAGACATTTTCAACACAACTGTGATCAAACCCTTATTTTGATTTACAGATAATTTCTTTCTAGGCAGTGAGTAACAGACTTGTTTATAGATGGATCATATACCGAGTGGGGATTTCCAATTCAAACCCCATGTCCAAATTTCTGATATTCTCCTCCATGCCTGTGCCAATGGAAAGGGAAATCCTGCCTTCTCCTACATTCTCCCTTATGTCCAGCCAGAGTTGTGCACTTTGGACAAATGGTAAGAGACAAAACAGGCACAGTGGTTGGACACAGACAATATTTTCAGGAAATGTAATAATAACTTAAAGCCATAGAGGAAACTTTAAGAGCTCAAGAAAACAAATTGATGGCGCTCTGTCATTAGGAACCTGTGTTTATTCTTGTTAGAAAGATGGAACAGCAGAGCCAGCAAAAAACCCAAGAAAATGTGTTAAAGTATTTCAGTAGAGGCTAATATCAAAATGAAATGCAAAACATTGTAAAAATAGCTGTAAGAAAAGTATTTTCAGAACCAACCCAGGAAACAGGACTAAAAATTTTAGTTTGCTAATTTACAATAATGTTCAAGCAAATCTAGGCTTATGTTATCTTTGACAGATCATACAGGAGCTTCTGCAGCCCTTTATGCCATCTCTGGGGCCCTACAAAAACAGTGAGATGTCACCTGAGATATTGTCTTGTAAAAAATGGTTCCTGGAGGGTGGCTGTGGACTTCTGGACCCAGAAAACTGACTTGCCCATGCTAGGAAAGCAGGAGAAGGACCCCGAAATTCTTTAGGGAATGAAGCTGTCAATGAAACAAAGAGTTATGATGTACAGAAAGGCTCTTAAGAAGAAAAGGACAATTTTCTAGGGACAAAAACTGTCAAAGGCAACCTTTCTTCTCTTGAAATGGTAATCTACTTGGCTGACTGGAGAGTCAAAAGCTGCAGGGTTTTAGTACTTTTGTATGCACACACAAGAAGCTCAGAGGCATTTCTCATCAAATTGTTTTCATGTTATATGTCTAATAAGACCTTTTTGAGTTCATTTACTGAGTTTCAAACCAAAAACTGTTTGTGATGTGTCTGAATCTTACTGTGAGTAGTGGAATTCACTCTGAGCAAATTCTGTTCTGCCAAGTGTTCAAGATCTTCTATAGCAGCTCTAAGTAGATTAGTGCTCAGAGCCTGAGAGATTTCAACTCCCAGAGGACTTCTCAAGCGAGGCATGCAGGCATCAGCCACCAAGATTAGTGGTTCTCAGGGTTCTCATGGTGCCTTGGCTAATTAAGGTGCAGCTACACAGTGTTTGAAAGTACATGCAGACTCACTGGGACTGCTGCAGCTTAATGAACGATGGAACAAAAAACTTACAGGAAAGCTTATGCTGCTTCTGAGGTGCACTACTGCTCAGTAGGTACATGAAGGGATAAGAAACATTACACACTTGATGAACCACACATGTGAACTCAAGTCCTGTGAAATAAAAGAAGAGAAAAAACTGCCAAGGTATTTGTTTCCAATGAGCACAAATAGGTGGGGTAGTTTTTCTTTTCTTTTTTTAAATTTTGATATAAAAATGATGAGTCACTCCCACATTTTGGTAGAAACTGTTAACTGCATCCCAGTATTTGTGCCAACATCCAACCAGCCCCTAGGTTTATACCAGCTCATAGAAAGAGGAGGCCTGTCTGAAAGTGACAGCAAAGGAGGAAATAAACTCACTAAAGCAGAGACTGTAAAGTCATTTTTCGACCCCCTCAAATGAGTTGTGGTACTGACAACTGCTTTTTACTGTGCCTTCTCCACAAGAACACTTCTCATACAAACTATTTCCCAAAACAGATAAAAACCCAATCTCCTAGAATGCCATTTGAGAAGACTAGAAATCCTGAGGCATTACCAGCAAGTCTCAGTCTATTCTGCCAAATAATTCATGCTTTCTGAAATTGAACAATGGTATCAGCATTTTTAACACTCAAAGGGTTTTTGTATTTCACGCTTTAACAATGGAAAGGCTCAGTCCTGAGTCACCACAATGCTGCAGCCAGGAGCAGTACACAACAGAGGTGAAGCACCAAGAACCACCACCATCCTTCTGGACTGCCACAAGTCCCTGGGATGCCACAAGTGACTTTCCCAGGCATCATATTATCCTGCTGACAGCACATCCTGCACAGCAGATGGGAGGGCAGGAGTTTGACTTATCCCCCCTTGGTTTGGGGTTTTGTGATGCTTTTAAAAATTGTTTTGTTTCACTCAAAGGAGTCCTATAAAATTAGGCAGCTAAAATGCAGTATACCCATTTTAAACCTGTTAAGGCATCTGAAATAGTCTGGTGATCAATACTGAAAGGTAAAGTCTTTCATATTCTAGTATTGACTGTTTTCAACAAAATTAATCAAAATAAACCACATCTGTATGAGAGTCTTTTATTAAAAATACATATCTTCTGTTTCACATAAAAAGAACCAACACTTAACACAATTTAAAGAAGTTGGACAGGAACTACTTGAAAAAATACAGGTTCCTGTAATCCCAGAGCACCCAAACTTTGCTGCACAAGCCACAGATTAAAATCTTTCTGTTCAAGACCCCAAGTGCTTGTCCTGCACACAGCAGTGCCCAGGAAGGTGCAGCTGCTCAAAGGCAGGGGTGCTAACTGCTCCCCAGAGGCTGTTCCCTGGCAGACACACCTGCAGGATACAAGTGTTCTCTCCCAGTCCAGGGAGGCCTGTCACTCCCCAGCCCTGGTGCTGGGCACCATGGCAACCTTAGCCAAAAAAAAAGTTGGAGTGGCACTGGGCTCAAGTATCACAGGTTGGCCACGTCTTCCTGTAACAAAGGAAATACAGCACAGCACTTACAGGTAATTTCACTTAGGATCCAGCAAAAACATATTAACAGCATTGATGAAAGAAAACCAGCCACTGTACTTCAGTGACAGAACATGATCCAACAGTCTTCTTGGTAACTACAACCTATGCTGGAATCCATTATCTTCTGGAGCCCCACTTTTCATAACTCATTCATCTCTGATTTTTGGAAAGACACAATTTTCAAAGCAACGAGTTATCAGCTTAGGCAGCAGCAAATACTAATTAAAAGTTCTGTGCATAAAAATCAAAGTCAGAATACAAAAGAGCTGTCAGAGGCATCTGCTATTAAAGTGCACAGAAAACAACACTGGCTAAACTTATATTCTGGTAGAAAGCAACAGTTTGCCAGGCTGTCATTCTTGTTCTGGAGATGCTGAAAATTCAGTTCCTTTTTAAGTCACTTAGAGACATGTTCATCAGCTCTTAAAAATGATCAAAATGCTTTGCAAATTCAAGCTCAAAGAGTGTATCAGACGCTGACTGTAACATTTACTGGCCAACTCATAACTGAAGCAAGGCACAAAGAAGGAAAGACACTGAAGTGATGCGGAAGCAAGACAACGTTAAATCACAAATCAGCGGCCCCTCTGCTTTGACCTTACACAGCATTAAAGGATATGGGCAGCTAAACCAGCATCAGTTGGACAACCAGACTAACAGTAAAGCAAAGCTCAGTTTTGAAGGAAAGAAAAATTGGCTTGCATGTCATGACACGTGTTCTAATCCCATGCAAGTCATGATCTGATTAAAAAAAGACACTTCATACTCTCATACCTTGTAAACCTAAGAGAGTATTAAACTCATGTTTAGGCCTTTAGGGCATATCTCCTTCCATTTTCTTTATTGTCTACAGTGTTAATTCCTTAAGACTGCTGTTTAATCAAGCTCTGTCTTAAAGGCCTGTCACTTTACTGACTATGCTGGGAATTATGACAGAGATCAGCTTCCTCCCTCAGTTCACTGAAGTCTGAGATCTGTCAGCTAAAACACAATCCTTCTTAACACACTGTTATTTCACAGCTTTTAACAGAAAAAGATTTGCCTAGAACAGTACTTGTTTCTATTTCTAACACCTGGAAGAGGAAAAAAAATGGTTTTCAGGACCTTGGATTAATTTTCAGAACTGGAATTAAAGAACTTGATTTTTTTTTTTTTTTTTTAAGAAAAACAAATTTATTCTGGGATTAATGAAATGCAAATACCCACTAAGCTCCAGAATGCCACCAATCAAAACAACTTTCCTTACTGGGATGACATCTTAAACACAAGATCTCAATTTGCCAAAACCTGAGAGAATCAAATGCTTGTCTCAATTGTATCACTTGAACTCACTGTCATCAAATTTTCAAGTAATGTCAAAGCCCATATTGCAGAGCTTTGATCCTTAGGCTTCACCTGCTGCTGTGCATTTTAGAAGGCAAAAAGTGATTTAAAGACATCCCAGGCTGGGAATTTACATCCCTCCTCATCCTTGTAGAGCTACAATGTGAAGCTCACAAGTTACTCAAAATCCCATTTTACAGTAAATAGGAATAGGAAACTTTCTGCATTTATGAGGTGGCAGCAGGGGAAATAACTGAATTTTAAAATTGCTGAATTTGAAAGGTGTTAAAAGAACAAGGCTGAAAAGGTTAAGCCTTAATCAGTAATGAAATAAGCTACAGCATGAAAAGTCCATCAACCATAAAGATTAACTCTGAAAAAGCACAAGCTCATTGGTAGTTGTATATACACTTTTAAAAAACTTCTAGATTAAAAAATCTCTCCCTAGGGCTGTAATTCCCTTTTCAGAGAGATGTTGTATATGTAGCTTGTATACAGTGTTTCAAAAGAATCTTTCATAGTCTTCAGTATTCTTTATGGTTTTCCTAACCCTTTCTGCAGTGAGTGACATTTCTCTCCAGAACTGAACACTTTATACCCTACTTGAAACTCAGCTTTTAAGAAGGCCTTAAAATAAAACATTCAAGGTCCTAATCAGAATTTTTAAATATTAGTGTTTTTGTTTTAATCACAGAATAGATCTAGTGAATTTGCTAACTTAGTAAAAAACAGACTAGAAATAAAATTCACAAAAGATTTCTAGCCTCCAGTAATTCACAAAATGCTATTACAGCACAGAACATTCTTAGTTAAATCCGTTTTATTCCTTCTTATAGCTACTTTGAAAATAAAGGGCAATTTGGCACTAATTCTGTGTCGGATGTTCCTAAGCAGGTATCTGAGCAAAAAAAGAACAGTGCACAGAAGTGAATTAGTTTGCCAAACACCCTTTTCAGACATCACGTATTACAATATGTGGGTCTGGATGAACAAGAAACTCAAGGAATACCCTACACCCAGTTCCACTGCCTGCATCTGGAAAATACACGGGTGGAAGGGTCTTACAATGAGATCGAAATCTAGGAATAGCTTATCAGATTTTGAAGAGGTTCAAACCTGCTTTAACATCAGTAAGCAAAAGGATGGATGCATACAATTGTTAGTGTACTGTTCCAACATTAGCAGCCACTTTGACTGTAGTGAGCTCAGAGTCAAAAAAAAAAAAAAAAAAAAAAGAAAAAAAAAAAAAAGGAAAGGAAAGGTGGCCAGCAAGTAACAAACAGACCAGAACAGCAACAGACTTGCTGAACTTGGGCGTCCACGGCTTTGCGCCCTGGGAAACTTAACCTTGCAAAGGACTATACTCAGTGCAAGGCAGCAGAGAAAATCAAGCCTGCAATTTTCATGGCTTGAACGAGCACAAGAACTTGGCTTCCAAGGTTTTGTCTCCTTAAGATGAATGTGTCACAACAGGAATGTCAATTTCTACGGCAGAGAGGCGAGAACGTGCAGAGTAGGGCTGAGAGGCATAGCTGTGCATGCTGGGGGCGTGGGAATACAGGGGCTGCCAGAAAGGAGAAGGGAGGCTTTTGCATGCACAGTACCACAGGAACAGCAGGATGGAAGTGAAAAACAGACCGCCAGCACTGGCAATGGCAATAAACACGGAGATGTCAAAGCTGAAGACGGGCTCGTATTTTCTGTTCAGATAATTGTTATAAAAAATGACCCAGATGGACGGAGTGAGACAAATGGCACAGGCAAGCAGGAACAAGAGGCCGGCCACGAGGTGGCAGCCCGCACTGTTTACCAGGCACTTGGCCAGTTTGACGTTTGGCACGCTGGATACAAAGGCTGTGTTACACATGCCAATCATGCAGAGGAACAGAGCTGAGACAGCAGTAAACATACTGAGAGGAAGGGCAAACTGAAGAACACGCAGATCGAGCTGATCGACAGCCGTGTACCACTGCGGGTCATAGATCACACAGTCTCTGCTCCCATCAAAGCGCGCGCACTTAATCCAGAGTCCAGTGTAAACGGTCACATTCCTCTCGTTCTTGTTGTACGTGTACAGTCTCATCTGCCTCCAGTTGGGAAGCAGAACTGCTGCAAGGAGCCCAGCTACTGAGGCTGTTCCACTGAGGAAGGCCAGTACAGTCGCTGCATGAACATCCCGGCAGCCCATATTTGCCCACAGAAGTTGTTTCCTGCAATTCAAAAGAAAAATATAAAAGAAAACCACGGACACAGGACTAACTACAATTGATTTGTGCCAGGTTAATAAACTTAAGTGACAGCTGGTAGGCACTAACTTTGTGGCACCCTCTTTGTCTGACACACTTAAGACAGTGGTAGCAGCACCACATTCATGCTTTAATGAAACGTCAGGTTATTTCACAGACTATTATGACTTCTCAGCTGACAGACTGCGAAAAGTTGCTGTGTTCAAGATGAAAAGAAGCGCATTTAAATGTGAGCCTATACAGCCATGATTTAAGCATGGTTTAAGTTCACCTGTCTTCAACTGGCAGCTCCGTTCTTTAGCCCAGATACAGTATCAGTCTGCATGCTCAGCCCTACCATGCTGCTGCATGAGTAAAAGGGAGTTGCTTAAAATCCACATCATTAGACTGGCAAGGAATGCATGTGCAGGCAGTTCTACACATTTTATGTAGGCCAAACTGTTGACAAGAGCTGCGAGATAGTGGCGGAGGCTCTGCTGAGTAATTTACTATGAATTTTTCAACAGCAGCTAACAGTTCTGCCACACTACTCCTGCCTTTCAGAATCAACTGTCCAAGCACACAAACAATTACAGAAAGCAGATGGCTTTTCAGCTTTCACATTTTCCACTTCAGAACAAGTGTTAATACTGCTTCCTTTTCAATACAACCACTGCCTGCATACCTACTATAGCCTCTTGCCTGCAGAGATGCTGAGAAACAGTCTCAATAATGGGTCTTTACAAAGAAAAACTAATAAAAAAGACTCAATTCAAGTTATCCCTTTTCTGCATGCCCAAGATATTTTGAAGAAGCCTAATACCTAATAGGCACTGAGCATTTACCCCTGGGTGTACTTGAAGATGGACACTAAGAATTATAGTATCTAAAAATTAACATATACTTAGCAAATTCTCACTGACAGCCATTCATTTATAAACTTCTCCTGAGATTTCTTCCAAATTATTACACTGCATTGTGCATATTTGTCAAATGTCCAAAGTAATAAACCAATACCTTAAGTACCAGAAGTTTTGCTTAATGCAAATGCAAGTAACTGAGTATCTGTATCACAGAAAGGTTATAGACACAGTTGCAAACAAAAAGACAACTGGATCTGATCCCTCACTCTCCTTTTATACCTGCAAACATCCAATGACCAGGGAACTCTGGAGCTCCAGTTTCCAGATAAGGAATTCCCATGTATATTGGAAACACACTAAAAGCATTATCAAGCCATACAGCTAGCCAGCACTCTATTGATTTATAGACAAATACATGAAGTTCAATTTGTTTCCTGAGAAATCATTAGGCAATTATTTTATGCCATGTAACCCTGAAGAACTGCACTGGAATATGGGCACTATTTAAGTGCTGATCACAGTCTTCTAAAGAAGCACTCTGGAAAGAAATAATGACAACCACATTTATGCTAAAAACTACCTTATTTGTCAAAAAGACAGCATTGTACTGTTGCTAAGGACAAGCTGAGCGTGGGCAAGCTTCTCTCCCAAGGCAGTCAACTTTTCAGATGGCAGGTCATTAACAGGACAGCTCCTGGGTAGGAGGACCAGAGGAGTATTTCCATCAGGATTATTTCAGTATGATGCTTAACCCTAGCTTCAGTAAAGTCAAAACAATCAACCTGCAAGAAAACGGAACTATAGCAAATGAACTTCAGGGGTAAATCTAGTGCAGCATCAAATTTTGTTCTCCTCAAGCTTGATGCTTTTGCTCTTCCATAAAAAACTTGCCTTTAGCTGGATTTAGCTGGATAAAACCTCCATGCAGACAGGGCATACTCCAAGACACAGTTATATGTGAACCAGCTGGAATAAACACATGACTGACCATTTTCAGAAGCCTGCTGTTTCTGAAAATTCATCTGCAGTAGTAGATTCCTGCAAATAGGCAAGATACCCACCATCCCTTCCACCAGGGGAAACCTATCCCATCTTGCAAATACTGCTGGCTTTCCGACTAATTATAGCTTCAGCTCCCCGATGAAGACAGTAACAAAACAGGTGTTGTCTTAATTAGATGGCTTCAGTGTACTTACCAGCAGTGTCCTCAAATCAAGAGAAACCTTAGCAACTTCTCTAAGTAGAAAAAAAGGTGCTACTGGATCTAAGAAACAGAACAAAGAAAGAGTCAACATCACATTTGTTTCATGCAATTTCAGCAACAGCATTTACACTGCAATTCAGGAATTAGGAATATCAGCTATGTTTACATTAGGCCAACTCCATCACCCTTCTACAATTTCCTCTTATTTGAAAAACAAAACTCAAACTACTCTTTTTTTTTTTTTTTCTTTCTTCAGCCTTTTTCCCCAGAGTTTGTTCTCTATCTATTCATCTCAAATTATAAGGGTGGAGAAAACTGCTTTTTTTAATGGGTGTTCCAAGACACAGAGTTTGCATCCTGAATTTTATGTTTTTAGCAAAAAATCCATAAGAAGTCATACAGAATGATTACTGCAGATGTTAGGTTTAAGGCTGCACTTAAACAGCAGTGAGGAAAGGGTGCAATGACTATTTAATGTCAGAAAACAAAGCACAAGCTCTGAATTGTTTATATATCTTGTGGGTCTCTGTTCCTTCCTGCCTTCTACACAAAGGTTTCAAGGAAATTGGAGAAAACCAGGAAACACTGGAAATGCCTTTTTAGTGGCTGTCCTGCTTTTCCAGAAGAAAAGATTCTCTTGTGGATTTTGTACACCCACATCTAAGTTCCAAGATCAAATCTGCAGGTCGTAATAGGTAAATCACTTTACTACTGGACAGCATCAGAGCTCCAAGTATGTCAGTATGCAACTGTTAAAAGTTACAACCTAAAGGCGAGTTTGTTGGGCTAACATGTGCAAAGACAGAGTTTATTCTAAACTACCCATGTCAAACCCTGAAGTATTATAAAATTCATATATGAATAGGCTCCATCACCTAAAAAAACCATCAAAGAAGTTCTATCGAACTGTCTAGGCAAGAAAGAGACTTTACAACACAGTCAAGAACCCTGATTTTTTCACTGAATGAGAAAAAAGGCTTCAGTTTTGGAAACTCATAAATATGAATGCTACTGCATATAAGACACAGAAATGCAGATGCACAGCTTGGAAAAGCACCTTTGTTCACTAACATTATTGATGAATTTTCAAGCTTTCTGTCACTTTGCAGCTGAAGCCAAGATAAACACACAGACCTCCCTCTGCAGGTTCACACCCATGAACAGCCACAACAACGTAATTAAGTAGAAAATTAGTACAGGCAAACAAGGCTGTCTAAAAGGAGCTGTGCCCAGCACAGGAGTCCCTCCCATTAAATGATGAAACCTCTGTTGTAATAAACAGATCCAGAGCAGCTATGTAATATTCCCCAATACCCAACTCATTTCTGCAGCCATGGTTTTGTTTGGTTTTCTCTTCCTCTCTTTAGTCCATTTGATTTCATTGTCTATCCCTGGTGGTGCTGAACAACTAGGCACCTCATCCACTTCTCAGGTAGCTGTCCAAGGGAGGAAAGCACACTTTGGCCAGATATAACCCTGCCTTGCCTTAGATTCTTGGCTTCAGCTTCTTCTGTCCCGAGGATTTTAAAGCTGTACTGTATGAGGTTCTATACAATCCACAGAAGTTACCAGCCCTAATAGCACCCCTTAACAGAGACAGATTTTACTCCCTATTCTAAAGATCCATGTTGTCGTAACAAACGATGTTGGCTGAATCTGGTTAAAAACTGGTAAATCATTAAAGGCCCACAAGATTTAAAAAAAAAAAAAAAACCAAAACAAAGAAAGACGACAAAAAGGACATTTACTATAGACAAAATTCTAAAATTAGTAAATCCAGTTCTGTTCTCTTGCATGGCCTTGAGAAGACCACGGTCTGGGAAGCATCACTGTTTTGTAAAGCCCTGTAGGAGAGAAGTCACAGTATAATTTATCAACACAATTTATAAAGAAACGGTTGTCTAACTATCCACAACAGCAGGAGCAGTTTAAATTTTTTACGAGTTCTGGGTAACTGACCACCAGAAACTGGAGGCCTAAAGCTCGCCAGTTTCAAGGGACTGGTTCAGAACCAGTGCCACCACTCTTGTTTTTTAAATCCTCGCAATCAATCATGCAGTTCCACGTTCTACAAAACGCCTTTTAAAATTAAATATACATGTACCGGGTTCGAATGAACGATCGTAGCTAACAGATTAGACTTCCAAGAAAATTTTGAAGTAGTGATAATTATTTTACCGACCGGATCGGAAAGAGCAGCTGACGCACGGAGAGAACACACAGCGTCCCCCCGGGGAGCACCGCCGGCCCCCGCCCGCGGCAGCGCTCCGAGCCTGCCGCACTGCGATCCCGACCTCGCGGGGGAAGCGCGGCAGGGCCCGGGATGGCGACGCCGGGGCCGTGCCCGCTCACCCCGCCGCCGCGCCCGCTCACCTTGCCGCCGCGCAGAGGAGGCGCCATGGCCGCCGCTCCGGCCGCGGAGCCGCCGCGCTGGGGGAGGCCGCGGCCGCGCGGGGCCTTGTGGGGCGGGGCGGCGGCGCCGGCGCAGTGCGGGCCCGGCGGGCGCGCCAGAGCCCCCAGCGGCCCCGCCGCAGCCGCCCGCTCGGGGCTCTGTCTGCGCTTAGCGCCGCGGCCGGAGCTCCGCTAGCCCTGGCCCATAACAACGATGCTCTAAAATACGCCCTTCCGATACGGCAGCTGACCGCAGGTCGGAGGAACCTGACTGGGCAGGCGGCTGCGGCCCACGGGGGACAGCCCCAGTCAAGCCATGCTGCCTCTTAGTCCGAATACACCCCCACTCCCCGCTTTATGAGTGAGGTTAAGACCGGTGTTCACAAAGCCTGGAAAAAACCAAAATGCTCTTTTCAGCGATGAAATAGCCTGCAGAAAAGGAGGCTCAGGGGGGATGTTACCACTCTACAACCCCCTGAAAGGAGGCTACAGCCAGGTGGGGGGTGGTCTCCTCTCTCCCAGACAACCAGCGACAGGATGAGAGGACACGGCCTCAGTCTGTGCCAGGGCAACTTCAAATTGGACATTATGGGGAATTTCTTCACAGAAAGGGTAATGGGCTACCCAGGGAGGTGGAGGGTAGAGGTATTTAAGGAAAGAGTGGGCATGGCACTGAATGCCACGGTCCAGTTTACAAGGTGCTGGTTGATCATTGGTTGGACTAAATCTCACAGGTCTTTCCCAACCTAATTGATTCTGCAATTCTGTAAAACAGATATCAAAAATTATTGACAGCATTGGTGAAAGCATATTAGCCTCAAACACTTTTTTTTTAGAGGAAAATCGCAGCAAGAACCAATACCAGTGATAAAATAAATCCATTATGAGAAACCATACTTTCTTCCCAGTGACTGCTTTATCAAAATTTAAAGCAGGGTATGATACAAATATTACAAAACAAAACCAGACCGAACTAGAAGTCTTTGATGTATTTAATCTTATTTTCCTTTACAATCAATTTAATAGCTTTAAAGTAGAAAACACCCTGACAATAAAGGACTTCTCATTTTTTTTCAAAGTAAAAATGTAACTGTGCCTTCTTATAATACAAAACTTAGAACACTAAATATTTTTCCAAAAATGTATAGCTCTGTTGAGAAGAAGCCAGTTTCTTCACCAAAACGTAACATAAACCCAACCCCATAAAAGGAGGGAATCACAAATTAAACATGGGAATTTGGAATCAGGATTTCTACAACTAAGATTATTACACTAGGCACCAGCAGGTGTCAAAAAACCTTCCAACATTACAAATCAAGTCTTGCTTTTTGTGCTCCTACAAGTCACTTCCTTGCAGCCATTTATATGTGTTTTCCTTTAAATCCTTAAAACCAACAAACCCCCTACAATCCAATGCCTGTCACAGTAGCAGAACTGGTTCACCTTAGAAGCCCCAGACCCTGGAAAATCCCTCCATCAGAAACTTCCCTTGGTTCTTCCAATGCCCATGGGACATAGAGAGTTGCTGAACTTGCTCCTTTGTGCAAGTTATATTCCCTCCATTTCTCTCACTTGGTACAATAATACTCCAGGAATCATCAGTTGTTAAGCGACTTAAGTTTGAGTTGCACATACTTTGCTCTTTACATTGTTGAGCATCGTAGCCAACATAAATAAAAAAAAACTTGCCCCTTTCCCCTCTGTGCCCTACCCAAGTGCCTAAACAAATGGAGGGAAGCAGGCAGTGATGGAAGAGGGAACAATTAAATGGAAGGTCTGCACAACAAAGGCTTCATGTGCATAGTTAAAATATTAAAATGTGCTGGATCTATTCAGGAATGCCAGCTTTTATTCATTTGTTCTTTGGAAGTTTGCAAAAGCAGGAGTTTCTTTTTCCGATATTCTTCATTTGCCTGCTCTGCTTGATCATCTATGGATTTTCTTAGACATGCTTTGAGTTCCTCAATTCCTTCTCCAGTGTATGTAGATATAGGAATCACCTCTCTGAATTCAAGAGTATTTGCCGGAATCATTTCTTCCTCTAGTAAGTGTAAGAAGTCTGAAAAATTGTATTGAAAGAGTTAGTACAATCCCCAAATACTGTATCACTACAAAGCCCATAAAATCCTATTAAATGTAGAAAATAAACTTTAATAAATTACAGTTATAAACATAACTGCAATTAATATACATATTATCTGCTTAATTAGTCTTTAAAAATACAGCTAAAATCTCAGAAGGCAAGCACTAACATAGCAGTTATACCGTTCTTAATGCTACCATGAGAAGATTCTATACACTTCCAATGAGTACAAAGAAGTCCCACGTTGCAGAACATGGGAAAATATGGTCTTAAGCCTTTCTGGTTTCTACACACTCCAGGAAAGAGAAAAGAATTCACCCCAATATAATTGGAAGATTGAAGTAAACCTACATAGACCCATCCAGAATGTTCATGTGTTTAGGCCAAAGTCACATGACAAATGGTATATATGTCAGTGCCTGTAAGGGGACCTTCTATTCAGGTTACTCTTACTCCAGACACCTAGACTGGAAACTTACTCTCCCATATCATGGCTGGGAAAGATCATCTGCGATATCTCTATTTTATTACAAACCTTTCCCAACAGTGAAGCCATTACAAATGCATACAAACAGAGCTCTAAATGCAGGAAGTGATTTTAAACATATGTTCAAATAATACATGTAATACCTGACTTCAGTTTCAAACAACTCTCTGCCAATGCAGTTATCCATTTGAAATCTTACTATTACTTTTGATGAAAGTTATTGCTGGAATTTCATTTACCCTGAGGATTCTCTAGTTGTGTCATAAGTTCATCCAAGTTATCCTTTGCACAAGGCAAATCCATTTTATTAATGGCGAGAAGTGCAGGCTTTGTTACAAGTTCCTCTTTGTACAGCTCCAGTTCCTTAAAAGAAAAGTAAATTTCCCTTAGTAAGTACATGTAGTTTAGCAAGTGCTACTTCAATGTTACAATCTCCTCATGCATTTGTTTAATTGGCTAAATAAACTTTCCTGCCCAAGCAGCTGGGAGATTGACTCAGGTGCTCTGCTCAAGGCTGATATATTGAAGCACGAAAGAAAATAATGTTCACTTTTTGCTCAAAGACAGATTTCAGGTAAACATGTTAGCTCATTCTGAAAAGCCTCTTACAAAATGAATGAGAGTTTTGGTTTTTGTTTATTCTGACATCCATGAACACAAAATTAATTTCAGAAAAGCTTCACACCTACAAAGCATGTAAGAAATAATTTGGAGAGTGTTATAATTCTTAAACATTTTTGTAATAGAAAATCACAACCTAAATAAACTGAAAATAAACAGCAATGCCTGAAATTTAGAAGATTCATCAACTTAAATCACAGAGATAAATTTAAAATTACAAAATATGTATTATTTTAATCAGAAGCATAGTTAAGAGATGGAAACAGTGAATATGTGCTAAGATGGGGCCTGATGTCTTACCTATGTTAGTCTATGCAGTAAGGGCATCAAGGCTTGGCTTTAAGTGTAACCACAGATTTCTACTTCTTATGCTACTGAATTGGGGAACTAAAAAATGATGTGTCTTTTTACCTTTACTTGGCTGTAAGAAGTATCCCACATGCTGCATAGATTAATCAATTCTATTAGTAATTATGTGGTACCAAACATGAACTAGAGCGGTTTAATGTGGACAAGTAAAAATGAAGACTTCACCATTTCAAGGAATCTCTTTGTTAACTGACCTTATATTATAAATCCAGAAGACACACTAACATTTGAATGTTTCTCCATCAAAACTGAGCCATTTTCTTTACTCAACACGTAACTACAACTGTCACATAGGAAGATGGTAACTTACCTTTGTTAGAAGCAATATCGTTTCAAAGGCTGTTCTGAATTGAGTCTTGATAGATAGCTGAAATCCAGAAATATCAACCTGAAAAATTTACACAAAAACAAGCTTTGTGGTGTAAAATTATGTTCCATTATCAGAATACTCTCCATCAACTACTTTGCCCTGGAATGTCCATGGCCATGTGTTCACTCCTGGGCAAATAACAGAGGGCAACTATAGAGCAAAGAAACATCAGACACTGGAAGCACAAATTGGTTAATTTTGATAGTGTTTCTCAAAGGTCTGGTTTTTAAAATTCTTATGGGTATGTTATAGAAAAAAAAATCACTCTTTTGTTATGCTTGGAACACTTCACTGTTCTAAATTAATTGGAAATTTTCAATGATAAATTCTATTTAAGAATTTATCATTAGTCATTTGACTGTTCCATTCTGTAAACAGAATTATAGCTATATTTATCATAATCATGCAAATTACAAATGATTTTCTAAATTCCAACTACATTGCAATTAAAATGTATTTTATTTATTGCACTTTGATTTCAATAAACTGTAAATTTTACTCAACTTACAACTAAGAGAAGCTGTTTGGTTCTCTCTACATGTTTGAGAAATTTGTGGCCCATTCCTTTGTTTGCATGTGCACCTTCAATCAGTCCTGGGAGATCAGCTACTGAAATCTAGGAAAACAAAAGTTTCAAACAAAATACTTCCAGTAAGCAAACCCAGGAACTTTTAACTATCAACAGTGATTATCATGTTACATAAAAGAATCCAGACAAAATAATAGGCATTGGCTGTTTCAATAGATTTACAATCTATCATTAGAAGCAGATAAAACAAAATGCTGCTATTACACAGACCTGGTGCTCCTCATGTTCCCTGTCTATTTTTCATAGCTGTCTGCAAAGTACAAAACAGAGGGTAATAATACCTCAGGAGACATCTTACAAAATTTAGCTATTACCTGAGAAAAAAAAAACAGACTCTGAGAGGTGAGCAGATTAGGCCATCACATTTGTATAGAATTCAAACTGTCACTGGAAAAGAAAATAAAGTCTGTTCCTTGTGGCTACAGAGTATCATTACTCCAAATACAAAACCACTTAACACTGCTCCCCTGAGTATGAGAAGATACAAGAATTTGACTTCTGCTCCTCAGCTCAAATCAGACTTTGATTAATCATTCAGCTTCCAGGCAGAGCCCAGCAAAGACTGCCACAATGGACAGGGACCTCGTCATTTTCTCTGCTGGTTGAGAGGGCTGCTGGACAGCTGAGGCAGACCAAAAAAAAGAGCAGAATGATAATGAAACCCCCCAAAAAACTACTCAGTAAGTCACAGAAAGCTAAGCCAGAGAGTGAAGTAAAGAAGAGCAAAGGTAGGGTCTTCAAGTCCATCTAATGCCCATTTAGACAGCAACGGGATTAAATTGAACAATGCCTGAAGCCAGCATACCACAAAAGTTCCAGTGTGCTACTTATTGCAGAAGGGGGCTCAGATACTCTGGTAGAAAATGTAAGTGCTTCTGCTAGTTTTCATGATCTTGTACTGAGACTGAAACCCAACTCTACTCAGATCCTCTACTTTTGTGTCATTTTTTTTTCCAAGCAGTAATGACAGACAGCATCAGGAAACTTGCATGTATTTCCTTTTTTATATTGTACTAAGATAAAATGAGCAAATTGTTACGTATCTCTAAAAATATCAGTGTTCTGTAGGAAAAATTGAGTCACTGTCCTTTGAGTGATACAGGAAAGACACCTCAGTTACTGCTCTTAATTACATTGCTTATGTTGTTTTGGTTTCAGCAGTTGCAATATGGAGAGTACTTCCGCTTACTCCCAGAAGTTCCCCATGATCCCAACCTCTAGTTCCTTCAACTTCAGAAAACAGGTATTTTATCCATACAGTTCCTATATAGCACCCAACACTGTGATATAAAACCCATGAACTGTAGAAATAGCCAACAGTAAGGATTACTGGCTATGACAAGAACAGGACTTCAGAAAAGAAAGCCAGGAGTGCAAGTAGACCTCTTGCTGGAGAAAGATACACCAGTATGAGCAAGAGATCCTCATTCATGGCAGACAGGTTTTGAAAGGACTATGAAAAATCCTGTTTATTTTCACCAAGCTTTCTAGGATAAGCTACCCTAAACTAGCAGATAAAATGAATATTAAAAAAAAATTCCCTTAGACATGTTGCATCTCTACAGGGAAGCAGACAAACTAGACTTACTTTCTTTAATAAACAGTTTTGCTGAAGTTTGTTAAATGAAGGTTTCAAGTATCAGCTACTGAATCTTCCTAGCATAATTGGTTCTGAAAGCAAAACCAGTAGTTTTTTATCTTTTCATATCTAAGGGTTATGTTTTTCTGGTCTACTCATCTGAAACCCTTTTATGCACTTGCCTTTTATCTTGAAAGTGATGAGTCCAGGGCTGCATGTACCATACACTTCAAAAATAAAGTAAAAGCACATCAAAGAAGATTCAAGCTTGAGGAATGAAAATGTTTGCTGCAACTTTTAAGTGAAGCTTGGATCCAAAATCTATTAGCCTCTCTAGTCTCATTTAGCACTGGTTTCCCACTTAGTGGATACTGTAGAAAGGATTCCATGCACCACACAATTACCTGACAACTTTTATCTGAAGAAGCTGGGTAGAACAGTTCACAAAAGTTAAGGCGGTAGGGCCATTACTCCACCAGTCTTTCAGAACCACAGCCTACCACAAAAGGAACTGGACCCAGGTGCCTCACCTCTCAGGTAGTGTACTATCCTGGCGGTTCAGGTAATCACTATCAGGTCATACTATTTCAGTTTTTAATTAAAAAACCCAACCCACCAAACAAAAAATAAAAAACCCCCTATGCCCCAAAAAAAAACCCAAACCAACAAAACCCCCACAAACACAAAAAATCCTAAAAGAAAGCTAGAACAGCCAACCTTGAAAGTCGTAACAAGAAGTAATGGTAACAGGGTTATAATCCCAAAACTGCCTGCCATTCACTAATGTACGTCTTCAGCTATTGGACAAATCTGCCACTATTTGAATTCTGAAAATTACTCACTCAGTCCAGAGCTCTCTGTATAGGCAACTTGCAGAAAATTTGCTTCTTCTAAACAAAGATAACAGGCTGGTCTCTGAAACTGATTTTTTTTTCCAAGTCCTAAACTTATAAGAGTATAGTATGACACAGAAATCTCAATTCCATAAATAATTTCATACCTCTAAGACTGTAAACCAGGATTAGAACCACAAAGAGAAGGTAAGGGAAAATGAGAAGCCATTTATTAAAGTGACTTGAAATAAACTCTACAGCATAATACTGTATTTGGCTATGAAACTCTCTTATTATTACTTCATAAAACAGTACTTTTCCCACAATTCCTGTTAAGTCCATGTAAATGTGTTTGACATGTATACATTATAGATACATATATGAAAATACCTACAAGTTTTCATTCTCTTTCTGAAATTCTGTTAAGCAACATAGATAGTCACTCCATATAACTTAACAAACAGAGTGAAGTTTCATACCAACCTGCTTATAATCTGCATACATGATCTTTCCTAGTTCAGGCTGTATTGTTGTGACTGTGGCAAGGGGACAGGAAGAAAACAAAACTGGCTTTAACATTTAAGAAAATATTGAAGTTACAAAACATTTAAATATTATAGGACTTTGTCAGTGTATTTAAATTAAACAAACGTGTGGTAGCAAAAAAAAAAAAAAAAAAAAAAAAAAAAAAAAAAAAAAAAAAAGGAAAAGGAGTAAGAAAAAGCAAAATAAGATAGTGCTTCACCAAGTCTTGTCTCTTTCTGAAATTCTGCTCCAGTCATTCCAAAATGGCAACAGTGAAGGTAGATAAGTCTCAGACACAAAAACTATTACCTAGACAACGGATTAGCTTCCAAACGGATAAAATAATGAAAGGTAAAGTGAGACAGGACTCTTCAAACTGAGAAAAGGCTGTAGAGAATTGGGAATGGTGCAAAAAAGGGTCAGTAGGAATTATCAGTACTTGCACTCTTACTTTTTAACTAAAGAAGATCAGACAACTAATTCTAACTTACCGATAGAAAAATAATAAAAAATTTCTGTCCATTTTTTCAGTGGACAGATTAAAACCCCCAAATCTTTTCTGTTGTAAGGGGTAGCAAATTCTAAAGCATACAAGATATTTATGCAAAGGAACTTGACAGTACATATGCAGTAGACTGAGGACATTATACACCACAGAGAGTCTCAGTTGCAATAAAAGGGGCTGAGACAAAAATAAATAGGCCCTGGATTAACAGGTTGAAGCATTATAGGGGTGCATACATGAAAAACTGAGGTGGGTAAAGGAACTGGGAACTGAGGCAGCAAGTATCTCCTTGTAGTATTTCTTATAATTAAAAAGCCAGGCAACATTGCTATACCCAATTCTTTATTATAAACCTTTATTATAAGCAAGTCAGTGAAAAGACTTCTTGTTCTCAGGAAATATTACTGCTCTAAAAGTAAGAGTATGAACTTACATGCATAATTTGCAATCTCAGGTTTGGCATGAGAAATCTTGCTTAACAAGGATGACTTTCCTGCATTTGGAAACCTAGAAGGAAAGTCAGGATTGATACACTGAATGAACACCCATATGATTCCTGTATATTTATTTCCAAAGGTATTCGATGCTATCAACTCATTTTTGCACTCATCTACTCAGACTAATTTTTTTTTTCAAAATGAACAGGCCCCAGCTCATTATGATTTACTTTTTGACATCAAATCTGAACAATTTTTCTAAATCCAACAATGTTTCCTAAGGATGCGGGCAGGAGAGCTATGTAAACACATGTGTACTATATTTAAGGGAAATCTTTCCAAGTCACTCAGACAGAAATACAGAATTACTATCCAGGTGTACTTGGATGCACTCTTCCCGTGCTATAGCTAGTTTTGTAAATGACGTTTGCATTCTAAAAAGCTGTCATGCAAACGTATCCTACCAGCTGGATTTACAGTCTCTTAGCATACACATCATGGTTTATGAAAGTCTACACTTTAAGTACCAATTCAACCTATGCTGGAGTTCAGCTAACATAGCCAAGCAAATGTAAACTCAGAGTGAGACTGTGTATAGACACACATGTGCACAGTCTAAGTGTGGTTTTAAGGCAGTGAAGTTGTGTGTGGGATCCTGAAATTAGTACTAACCTGTTTTGTTACCAAGGAAACCTAAAAGAACACTTAGGGGCTGATCTGTGCACACCTGACTGTTGTTACATTTTCCCTTTACAAGGGACAGCTATACCAGCATCCTACAATACAAGTGTTCCTTAAGGGATACAGCAGCTTTTACAAAAATTTCTTTACAGAATACAACTAGCCAATGAAATGGAAACCTAAATTAAGATTGAAATTGTAACACTCACTTGTTTTAAAGATTAACCTGAGCTGGAAAAGGCACAATAGCTTTGATCCATGTAAAACTTGGAAGTTAATCCTGACATCCAAGGATAGACTACAGTCCTTATTCTCAGCACATACTCCATCCAGAAAGTCCACACAAGACTTGTGTTCCAGTCAAATTCACAAATATTCATCACAGCATGGTCAAAGAAAAGTTGCCTCTGTCTACAGACAACTCAACACGGTCACAAGATACAAAGCAGGTGTCCCACAGAAAACCAAATACTCTCCATTTGAATACATGGAGAACTGTGGCCTGTTAAAAAGGTTGGTACTACATTACAGCCTTTATAAAGGGGCTTTACAAATCTTTCTTTTAAAAAAAAAAAAAAAGCAACCTAATGACTCTTGTTAAAATATGGAAACCGCTGAGTGCAGTTTTCATATACTCTGATGTTGAAAGGTGCCTTAAAGACGCTCCAGAAGGTTACTCTGGTCATATCCTCGAGAGAGCACTTTGTTTTCACTGAAGTAGAATATGTTCTTTGAAGTTTAAATTGCAACCCAGACTAACACATCACAACCTGTACCCAAACTTGATGGGCCTTTCTCAACTCTACATGTTTGGTTTTTTTGTTTTGTTTTTTTTTTTTTTTTTACCTGATCTTAATAGCAAACCACTCACAAAAAAGGTAAAAATGGCAAACACAAAGAGATCAAAGTAAAACACAAACTATCAGAGACTGATTCATACTCTCAATAAGAAAATTATATGCTTTTCTAATTGACTGATAATGATTTTTGTATCCATTTTAAAGGCAAACTGTCAGCTAAAATACATGATTAAAGAAGCATCAGCATCATAAGACTCCTGTACTTTCACACTGATCAAAACAAGAAAAAAATTGTCATGTAATTACTGAAGACCAATTGAAAATTATGTAACTTTTGAGAAATTTTATATTAACAAAATTATTTCTAATAACAAAAAAAGAAAAATGTAGTTAGAAAACCATGCTGTTTCCACTTCAAGTTTCCATTTTTATTGGTATATACCAACTAGACTATTTCCACCTCAAACTCATCATTTCATGTTTCCTATGTTTTTTTTATTATAAAGGACCACAGGGCTGATTTATGTTAGCAGATGCTGAACAGAACAGCAGTTGTACACCACTACAAGTGTAGGCTGTTGAAAACTTTCTCCAAATAAAAATATATTTATCAGGATTGTTATAAATATGCAAGTCCTACTGTTCTAGTTTTGAATTACTTCCTTCTAACACTAAAAGCTGTTTTTTTCAGGAGAGTAGGAAACATGGCCTTTGGAATTCTCTTCAGAATTGCTACTGAAAGAATCTACTTGTGCCAGTGCCATGAAGTTAAACATGCAATATGCAGTGTTCTTGGCTCTATTTTGCACCTCCTACCTACTTAATAAATATTCTGCTAACAATATTGTGGCCATCACTGCAACTGCTAAATACAACTATATTACTAATTATGTATTATCCCGATTCATGAAACCTTTCACACACCAAAACATAATGAATACTTTGAAAATGTTAAAATTAATTTAATAGCTTTAAACTCAATCTGATTTTTTCAAACTGCAAACAACTTACGTGACGATGCAAATGCACAATTAACACTCATCGTCCAAACTCTCAAATTTCTTTGAAATTCCTTTGAAATATACTACTTTGTTTTCTAATATTAGTTTTCAATTTACAGTACTTACCCAACTAAACCAACATCTGCTATAAGTTTCAAATCAAGGTGAACAGTTCTCCTCTGACCTTTGCAAGGCAGAAAGTTTGTAGCCAAAGAGCCTCCAAGACCTCCACGAGCTGCTAAGAATTTCTCTCCTGCTGCATTAAGCTCTCCTGAAAATAAAACTGTTAGTGAAAAAACACAATCCCCTGCAGTAGTTCAGCTGTGGTTTTCCATTTAAATGTCTCCAGTTATGAGACAACTTTCTGCATGCTTCCTTGCAAGAACTGTGCCCACAAGGTCATGGTGATCTCCCTTGTTTGGCAACAAATGAAAGCCATCACACCCCAGTATTCTTCTCTGTCATAGAGTCAGTCACCTCGAGAAAACTGCAGACAGGCAAAGTACGCCCAAGATGGAGGTTCTGAACCCTCCAATATATGAATTCAAGAATGCAAAGAGAAACATGCATTGATAGAGATGTGGCTCCCTTCAGATGGTTCACATTTTTCCATTAAGATGCAGACTGTGATATCTCCCTTAGGGTCAGAAAAATTAAAACAACAAAAAAAGTGCAACATTTGGGTATCTTTAGCCCCCTGATATGCCCGCATCATAAAGAAATCTTGCAATACATCCAATTCAGTTAAACATCCAAACCACAGCAATTTGGGAGTTTAGTTTTAATTCTAAACAACCTGAAAAATTCTGACCAACTGCAAAGGAACCACTGAGAGCTATTCCAGGAGTACAGAAAGATCTTCCTGGTGAGTAAAAAGCAGGTATGCATTTTAAATAACCTAAAATGTTGACATTCAGCAAGGATCTTTGTCTTTTAAGCATTTTCATAATTCAGTAAAGATATAGGGACACTTATTTGGGTTTATGGAGACATAATTCATGTGAGGTCATTAATGGTTCTGTGGAGGACCAGTAAGGGTTCCAGCCTTCAACACTTCTTTCCAACAGCAAAAGACTTGTATGTAGGGATACAAATCAACTACTGCTAATTTCTGGAAGGGATCCCTGCTTTTCCAACAATTTTTACAGTGTATCTTTCAACTCTTTGGCCAAACAAAGAAAAACACAGACATATTTTGGAAAACGTGTAACCTTAAAACATCCTAGTATTAGAAATCCCCAGATGTTATCAGTAAATGTGACAAACATTAGATCCCTTAAAACAAAGTTCTTACCAATCTGCTTGCCATCATCATCAAGAACTGAGATTCCTAGAGGCACATGAACTTCACGATCTTTTCCTTTCTCACCTTTTAGAGCTTTAACACTGAGAGAAATTAAACAAAGTTTAGTAACCTAAGATGACATTTTGCTTTCTGGAAAACTTGTCATTAACAACTTTCATTAAATAGATTCTTACCTGCTGTTGGCTCCTGTTGCAGCTATGAATCGCTTGTGGGGATATTTCTCCCTAATGCTCTTTAAGGTAGTCTTTTCTCGGGCGACGAACCAGACATCACCACCTCTTCCTCCTTCGCCTCCCAGATTAGGATAACCCATTCCACCAGTTCCTCCTCTCACATAGACCCGCAAACTGTCTATGAAGTTGCTGTACTAATGAAACAACAGTTTCAACATCAGTTATTTAGGTTTTGTTTGTATTTCGCTTCATAGAAACGTGTGTAAAACCGCTTGGACCGCTCTTTCACGGCAATAGGTGAAACTTCAGAAAGCAGCGCGTGTAGTTTTTAATCCATGTTAGGCATGTCTTCCCCGGCAGCGATACCTCACGGCGCGCAGGGCCGCGGGCAGCGGGCTGGGCCGGGCCGGGCCGGGCGATCCCGGGCGCCGGAGCTCCGCGTGTGCCGCCACGGCGCGACATCGCCCGCGGGCGGGCCCCGACGGCGCCGGGCACTGCGGGCAGCACGGGGAGCGGCCTGCGCCACCCGGCACACGGGAACCCCCGCAGAGATCCCGCAAGCGGGACCGCCGAGCCCCGCCAGCCCTCCCCGCCACCCGAGTGCCGCCTGCGGCACCGGCCCCGGCCGGCCGCACTGACCTTCCGCAGCGCCGCCGCGCCGCACCGCACCATGGCGGCGGCAGCCGCCGCCCGGGCCCGAGCCCAGGCCCGGGGCTGTGCAGAGAGCACGGGCAGGAGGGCGGGCCGGCTCCCGCAGCCGCACGGCGCTGCCACAGAAGCCGCCCCGCTCCGGCCCGGCAGTCGCGCAGGCGCGGACCGGGCCGCCCGCCCCGGGGCTCCCGCCGCCGCTGCGGAAGGGCCGGGATCGGCCTCGGGCCGAAGGGCGGCAGCGACGCCGAGATCCCCAGAGCCAGGAGGAGTTAACGAATCGTCCGGAGAGTTACAGGAGTTGTTACAGGAGGATGAGAAGGGGGCTGTGAAACAGGGTCCCGCTTCACCAGTGAAGCGAGCCTCGTAACCTCAAAGGAGGGACCTTGGGCAAAGGACCGCCTGGGCTTTTATCGCACGTTCGTGTTGAGACCTCGGCTCCTGCTATGTCGCTGGCTATCTCTTGTCACCTGCGGTGTCTCTTGTCCCTCGGCTGGCGCCACAGGGCGCCGTGCCCTTTGTAGTGCAAGGGATTGGTGCCAGTTCGCGGCCTTGAGAATCCGGCAGTGGGAGGTGGCGACCACCAGTGCAGCAAATCTAAGGGACAGAAGAATGAGCATGTGGACTAATTAGTGTAGGAAAGGAAATAATACTTTAAGCAGAAGAAGATAGGATACTAATCAGTAACTAGACAACTTGTGGCCAATGACCTGTGATTTCTTTGCTTGCTAAAATGTATATACAGTGTAAAGTTTTGAGAATTGGAATGCTAGATTTGTGGAAAACTTCCACCTCGTGCCCTGCACAGAATAAACGATTTCTCCTTTAAAAAGGAGAGGTTTAGAAACCTGGCTCTGTGTTTACAGAGTCCCTAAATTGGCAGCGACAGGAGGAGTGCCTGAGGGGAGAGGCCAGCTGCAGGAGCGGCCAGGTTTTGGTTAACAGCAGCGCTCTCTAGCAGCGTGTTCTCCTTGGAACCTGTGTGCTGCCTTGAGACAGCATTTGCGGCTGGCTGTCCACGTGCAGTTGGACTCCTTAAAAGCTGTCGGTCATATTGCTGGTGTGCTCTCCCTCAAGAAATTGAGACCTAACCTTTAAATTATGCGAATTTTCAGGATGACAGTTAAAAATATATGGCATTAATAAGGCTTAAAGTACTTTGCATTTTTATAAATGGTCATGAATAAGAAATTATTTTGTAAATTATGACATCAGTAGGGTCTGAAGAGTAAACTTGGTGAAAAAAATCGTAGAGTCATAGAGTGGTTTTTATTGGAAGGGACATTAAAGATCATCCAGCTCCAAAGCCCTTGTCAACCTGGCCTTGAACACTTCCAAGGATAAGGCATCCACAGCTTCTCTGGGCAACTGTGCCTCACCACCCTCGCAGTAAAGAACATTTTCTGTGTGTCTAACCTAAATATTCCCTCTTTTGGTTTGAACCTATTGCCTTTTGTGCTATGACTACAGTTCCTCTCCAGTTTCCCTATATGGCCACTCTGCACGCTTGTAGGTTGCTATGAAGTCTCAGCACAATCTTCTCCAGGCCAAACAGCCCAAATTTTCCTGGCCTGTCTTCAGAGGGGAGATGCTCCAGTCCCCTTAGCAAGAACTTCATGGCCTCCTCTGGGCTTGCTTCAACAGTTCAATGTGCTTCTTGTGTTGGGGGCACCAGAACTGCACACAGTGTTCCAGGTACAGTCTCACGAGAGCAGAGGAGAAAAATCCCCCTCAAGTTCTTTCATAAGCCTCTGTTTTGTGGATAAATATTTCTTAGACAATATGAGCATGTTTTTAGGTTTTTTGTGGGTTTTTTAAGCACTAATCCTCATCAAAAACTAAATATTTTTCTGTTTCTTCTTATGGCTTTTCCACAAGGTTTTACATTCTTGACTGCACCTGTTAGCTGGATGAGGAGAATCGTTACCATTTACAGTATTTTAATACTAAAAATAACTTTAACAATGCATGTTATCTGCTACATAATGAAATAATTTTTAAAAACTTTAGAAAACAGTGGTATGCCTTATACATACTAAATGGCCCAGCAGAACATTTAAGTTCATGTGAATGGCAGAACAGAAATTATTACCACAGCAAAAAATTCAGAATTCCCATGTTGTGCTTTCAGATCATGGGGACCACATCTGCAGTCCTGGGAGCACGTAATATGTAAGATCTAGTGAGAAGTGTTTTGAACCGATCAGTTAAGGATCAGTCATGACTGGATAGTAGAAAATATGGACCTGGCCTGGTCCTCGAGGCGTTTCATGGAGGGCTTGCAGGCTGAGACTCCTCTTCTGTACTCGGATGTCTCCAGAGGTCAAACCATGCTGTGAACAGCTCCTTGCGATCTCCATCTGTCTCTCTAAGTCTTTGAAGTTAGGTCAGCTGAACTTGGATTGTAATTGCTTATCTTTGAAAAGAAGAAAAGTGACCTGGCCAACCACAGACCCTGAAACCTCATCTCAGTCTCACTGCGAAGCTTTGGAAAAACTCAAATTTGCTGTTTTAATTCCCAAAAATATTTGATCCGGTACCACCTGGGAAGGAATGAGCATATTGGGGTTAGGAGAGAAACTGAAAAGTGAGATAGCCACAAATAAGGTAGAAAATAAAGATGCCAAGCTTATAGGATTTGTTTTAGGATGGTCTTATTTGATATTTTTTGTAGTAGTCCTGATAAAATCAGTAAGAGCATGCTCATGAAATTTGAAAATGAGAATCTTAGGAATTAGGAATCTTAGAATACTTAGGAATCGCCCTAAGTACAGAAATGTGCCACTTTTGCCTGGGATAGAGTTAATCTTTTTTCACAGTGACTAGAATGGGGCTGTGATTTGGATTTGTGCTAAGGAGAGTGTTGATAATGCAGGGAATTTTTTAGTTATTGCTGAGCAGGGCTTGCATGGAGCCAAGACCTCTTCTGCTCTTCATCCCACCCCCTCAGTGAGTGGGCTGTGAGTTCACGGGAGACTGAGAAGGGACACAGCCAGGACAGCTGGCCCCAACTGACCGAAGAATATCCCATACTATGTGGCATCATGATCAGTAAAAAAAGCCAGGGAAAGAAGAAGGAAGGGAGAACAATTCGAAGTCATGGTGTTTGTCTTCCCAAGTTATGTGCAATGGTGCCCTGCTTTTTTGGAGATGTCTGAACACCTGCCTGTCCATGGGAATTTGTGAATGAATTCCTTGTTTTGCTTTGCTTGCTGCACGGCTTTTGCTTCCCCTGTTAAACTGTCTGTAACTCAACCCACAAGTTTTCTCACTTTTACACTTCCAATTCTTTCCCCCATCCTGCTCATGAGGGAGCAGCTGCATGGTGCTTAGTTGCTGGCTGGGATTAAACCACCACAAGAGAGTATCTCAGGAGCTGGATTTCATTTAATGTGGGGAGGTATTCATGTCATTCTGTAAGGCCCTGGTAAAATCTCATTTGGGGTACTGTGAAAACCTAATCAATTGTTCTATAGCTGAGCTAAGGTTGAACTAAGAGAGGGCTAGAGGGAAGTCAGGTTCATAACCAGAGACCTTGAGAGCCTCTCAAAAGAACAGATCTTAGGATGGCTCAGCTTGTTTACTGCAATAAAACAAAACCAGAGAGGAGACACAAGTGCTGTCTATAAAAATATCAGGAAAGTAAACATGAAGGATGAAAACCATTTAAATGAAGGGGAAAGACACAAGAACAAACAGATATGTACTATTCAATAATAAATATATCAGGAAACCAGAATAATGTTTCTATTCATTACTGCAATTGACTAATGAAACTGCTTTTCCATGGAATTAGCGGGAACAAAACTATTTCTATTTTTAATATGGCATTTGATAAATGTATGAGGTGATTGTATAACAGAGCTTTTTTTTAGTGGCAGAGAACTAGGCCCTGTCATTCAGGAGGATCTTCCTGTTCTGTGTTACCATGCCAATTCATAGTACAAACAGCAGAACATTTTGTTCAGATTTATCATTAATAATATGGGAAGGACCTGTCAGTTTTCTCTGAATAGTAGGCAAGGTTCAGAAGTCCTTACAAATGCAACAGTTAGATTGTGTTACTGTGACTTCAGTAAAGCATATGATGTCAGCATTCTATAGAAAAGAATAGAAAGAAGGAAAAAACCAAAAGAACTTTCAAGTGAGATGAAAAAAAGCACAGGTAAGTTGTAGATAGTTCTTCGAGGATGAAGTCACAGGCCCAGAGCCCTCCTTGGATACCAGTACAAATATGTATCAAATTACACCCTGGTTTTGTGCCGTGTTCTGCTTTTGTGGTACACAGTGTTTGAATTTAATCCTTACAACTGTTAGGAGCAGCCTGCTCTGAAGCTGGTCCACTTAGCAGGGCCTTAAATTCAATGTGCTGCACTTCTTTAATGTGTATCAGGAGGTTAACGTGTTAATGTGTAGACTCGCCCAGAGATGCCAGCAGAACTACTAACCAGAGTTAATTCATCTCATGTAATCAATCCACAACTTGACCTCAAAAAACAGAAATAAAGAAAAGCTGGTCTCCTATATGTTATGGGTTGAAGGTGTTAAATTTATTGACATTAACACTAGATTTGTTCCAACAGAGAGCAAGTTTATGCCAACAAGCTCATGCCAGCAGGGAATTAAGCAACCTTCCATTTGAAATGTGGCATTGTGCATTTCTGGAGCCTTTTATAACATTAAGTGGCTCATCACACATACATGATGCTAAGAATTACTGAAACAGAATCATTTAACACACTGAACTTTGAGGATATTTCGGTATTTCATTGTCCAAATACCTGACTTCAAAAATATATCTGGTCTCCTGAAGAGATTTTGTTTGCCAGGGCAGGACTGATTCTATCACCCTTCTCTCCTATTTGCATTGGGTGTGTCATACTTGTTCTTCAGTAACAGGGCTGTGGGGACTTCACTGTCAAGCCTGATGGCTGAACATCACTCTGTCATTTTTTTACTTCAGAAGCTGCTAATCAGTGATGCAGAGGCTGACTCAATTCTTTATCCTCATTGAATCAATCCTGTTTACGTACAAGTGTGCCTATGTCACAGAGATATATATAATTCTGTCACAAAAGGCTGGTAACATTTTAAAGGTTTCTAAACTGATTTATACATAGTCGATGCACATTCTGAGTTTTGTGATAAATAATACTTTGTTCCTTCTCTTTCATTCTCACTGTGTACTTCACGTACTTATATATGATTGCTTGAAAATCACAAAGGTACAGTTTGGGGTAAATGACAGTTTTACCCCTCTCTTTCTTTTCTCTCATGGTATAAATTACTAAGTCATCAACTCCAAAAAGAAGAAGCCATAAAATCTCTTCCCCAACCAATTTTAAAACTTCCACCAGCAGTTTTTTGAAATATATGTGGTGTTTCTCTCAGTCTAGAAAATATCTAGCTTAGATGGAAATATGTAGAAATTAAGCTGAAATCTTTTGGCAATACAGGTTTATTTAAAGTAGAGTTGAAATAATCAAAAAATGGAAGTCAGTTTTTCTTTCCTTGTGTTTCTGAACATGCACTCAGCTGTTAAGTTGGCATAATGGTCTTTCTAATTGAGAGCAATAACTTCACCAACATACCCAAGGCCCAAATATTCTACAATATTGATGTATTAATTTTACAGCTTTATGGAAAAAGATAAAGAGATTTAACCAATACCAAGTGTATTCTTTACTTATACCAGGGATACATTATTCAGTGCAATGAAGTCCCACTAGATGGAAGCACCTCAGCAGCCATAATAGAAGGAATTAAGTGGAAGTACAACAGTTTTAAAAACATGAAATGGAAAAGTATCAATGTTGGAAGAATTTTGAGGGAAACATTTTATTTTACTCCAATTCAGCTATCAACTAAAAAATTAAAAATCACATAATAGACACTTTTACTATGAGCCATATGAGCTATCTAATAAAACTCAGTGTCAAGCAGCTGTGCTGGAGTCCTTGGGTATATATGTAGCATATGCTGCAGCTTTGGAATTCTTTCGGACACCCTGCAGAATTAAGAACACAACACAATTTTTCTCTAAATCCCATTTATATTTAGTCATTATCTCAAAAAAATCTTTCCAAAGTACGTGGATAGGTTCTCTGCTTTAAGGACTTTTCCCTTTCAGCCAAAGCTTTTATGTAGCTTTCAAGTATGTTAGATTTTACAAAGGTGATCACAGATTGGTTTTTCTTGACTTTCCTTGACTTTTCTTGTTCTGAAATAGAAATTTTAATGACTAACTTAATAAACATGATCAGTGACTGTCTTCATGATGTTTCCATCCTATAAACTTCATGTAACATTTCACAGGATTATTAGTTGCCAATAATTTTGATCTCTGCCAGCTTGAATTCATGGGTTCATCCTTGTTCCAGGTGGCATTCTCCCACAGGTGATGATCCCTCAGTGCATGACTGACAAAGTGAATAACATCAGAAAGGAAAATAAAATATCAAAAAAGAAATCAGCCTTCAGAAGCTTTTTCAGCTAGAGATGTGATTTTTAAAGATATTATCAATGAATTTCATGTAGATTCCTGAGAGAACACTGTTGACGAGGTGGCATTTTAAAAAGAGATATTTTTATTTGAAAGGATTTTCCCAACAAAAATCTATTCCTTAGCATTTTGTTTTCTATAGTGTGTTCTGTAAGTCCCTTGTTTTAAGACTAAAAATTGTGGTTTTAACTAGAAAAAGGAAAAGCAAGAGGAGAGTGTTAAAAATAAATCTGTAGGATGAAGAAATATGATCAAAGGCTGCCTTCAGTGGCTGTTGGAGTAGAAGGAAATCACTGTGTTTCCACCAGTCTCCTGTGCTACTACACCTCGATGAAGTGGGAATGAAATGAGAAGGGATTGATGCCACAGCCAAGCAGCTGTGGAACTACCCACCTATTTACAGGCCTTTAAATGCCTTTGAAATTTTGGCGGTTTTACTGTGAGATTGACAACACTAATAAGTTTGATAGGGCATAAACCAAACAAAAAGGGAAAATTTTCTTAACTTACTGAATGCTGTTTTTTGTTAGTGATAAAAAGGAGCTCGCTTAAAGGTAGGTTCCTTGTGAAGTCTTTCTAAAGCTTTAATTTCTTTTTTATGAGCATTGCCTTAGAATTCCAAGGAATAATTACATCTACTAGAGCTTTAGCTCCTTTCAATGATACAACGAGTTCAGAGATAAGCTAACTGTGTGCCAGTCTCCCAGTTATTTCCTTCTATTTAGTAGTGTAGGTTCAAACATGGCTTACTTTTTGAAGCAAGATTTTGAAACAGTGTTGACATAGCTTAGCTGGTAAGGCTTCCAGAAGATACATAATTATTGTGAACACTGTCATTTCAGAGCAGATTTGTATTTGTGCTTAAGTACTGTATATATTGGCTTTTAGACAGAAATTACCACATTTCTACTTGAAAAAACTGACTGTTCCGGTCATGTTGAACTCAACCAAAGCATGTTGTGAAACCCTAACAGACCCAATTTTACCACGTATTTCTCCTTTTTCATTATTTTGAACATTGTCCCTGCATGTTCTGGTGGGCAAACAGGAACACGCATGGAAACTTTGGTTTATGAATGGGAGTTTATTAAATGAGTGTGTTCATGTTCCCGATTAGGAGAAAGATTTGCTCTCCATTGTGTTTTCCTCCCTCTGGCAGCCCTCTGCCCCTCCTCTTCCCTCACCCCCACCGCCGAGGGCAGTCAGTCTCTCCAGGTGAGGGCCCAGCCCAGCCTGGGCTGACACTGGGCGCTGCTGCACAAAGAGGTGGGGCTGTCACAGCTCTCTCCGCCGACCTGAGTTCAGCTGCTGCTGCTGCTGCTGCTGCTGCTTTGCCAGTGCCAGAGTCGTCCCTGTGCACTGTAACCTCGGCATCCTCGGAGCATCCAGCAGCTGACAGACACTCGCAGCCCTCTCATTAATGTCTTTCTTTTTCTCCAAGTGGCTGACTTCTGTTTTTCAACGCCACCGTTTTCCATCTCCTCGCTTAAATACTGTAAGTACAACTTCTGCTGTGGCTCTTCAGTTACTCCCTTTGTAATTCTTTCTTGTAGTGAATAGTAGGAGTCACTAGTTCAAAGTCTCTAAGTTTTGTTGTGGTCTCTGCTCCTGTTTGTGTTGTTCAAATGGACCTTTTAGGATTTCAGTTTTTAATTGGATTAAAACATGAAATCGGAACAACTCAAAATGTTGGTGATTTCCCGGCTGCTGTTTTCCTACTTTGTAGGAAATTGCCAGTGTGTCCTTTCTCTGAATGCTGGTGCCTAGTGAAGTGGAAGTGAGAAGAATTTCCATCCCTTCTTGTTTCTGGAACCAGTTTTCTAAGAACCCAAAGAAGAGAAACTAATGCATGTTGATAAGCTCTCAGGATGCTGAGGCAGGTCATCCTGCTGCCTGCTGAAATGTAGCTGGCCCAGGGTTTTAGGAAGGAGCTAGGTTGGAGGGTATCTGTCTGGCTCAGTTCTTTGGGTTCTGAAGCTGAAGTAAAGGAATACATGACTAGGGACCTCAGGTGGCTGCAGCAGTTCGATTACACATTCAAATTAAAAATTATCCCAGGACCCTGCGGCCACAGCCAAAATGCCTATTTCTATCTGTCCTGGTTCCTGACCCAGTTTGGTGTGACTGTGAACTCCGTGGTGTAACCCCAACTCTGTAGTCTTACAGACATTCCACATAAATGTTGTATCATCTATGGATTATTCTCTCTTCAGTTGCATCACTAGGAGTTGTAGAAAGGATGTCAGTGTGTGAGCACTTAGAAGATATCACAGACTAACTTTTAGTATTGTCAGTACCCAGAGATATTTTGAGTGGAAAAGCAACTTGCAATTCTGGCCAAATTCCCAGTAAAATTTGCACAGCTGCCCAAAATGTTGCCTTTTTCTCTGTACAAAGCCTCACATCATTTTCATAATTATATTTTGCATTCTGAATTGGAAACTGTGGGAATAAGCATGGCACCAACTACTTGAAATGGAATTGATTTAGGATTCTGAAATAAGGGACACTGTCTGAAAGTTTTGACTGTCTTCTTTTTCATCAGACTTCTTCCTATGCTTGTCTTTTTTTGTTTGATTAGTTTCCTCTCTATGTTTATTCTCTTGTTCCACTGAACTTTATCTTGATAGAAAGGGCTGATAAAAAAAAATGATCAGGTGTTTTAGTGCTGTTGTGTCTAAACTTGACTGAAGGATATGGAATACACATCATAGGAAGACTGCATTTTTCCCAGGGGGAATCTCTGTTTAGTAAAGAATATATATTCTGTTGCACTTGAAGTTCTCATTATGCCTCCTGTGTTGCTGCTCTTTCCATCTCCAATTCTCCAGATAGTTTCTCTGTTTTGCATATATACTAGAAAGAATAAGGCCAAATAATGCCAAAATTTTACTTAATTTTCTAATATAAGCCAGAAAGGAATTTCCCCTCTTCTAGTCTTGCAACAGCTGCTGAGTTCATAACATGCCTACACTCACCCAATACAGTGTACAGTCTGATTTACCATTCCTTCAATACTGTCTTTCTGAGTCAGACTTTCCATGAAAGACTGGCTGTTTATAACTGTTATTTGTTTGTAGTAACTTAAAATAGCATACCACTAGGACTCTTTAAGCATCTGCTATTAACCTGTTTCTACTGACAATCCAAGCACAGGAGGTTAAGGGAAGACGTGTTGGTCTCAAGGAGCAGTTCTGACATTGACTATGATCATTTCAGACTTGTTGCTTTGGATTTTCATGTTCTAAATGGCATTAACAATTTCTAGATGCAAAGCTAGCTTCCAGTATTAGGGTTCATTGAATGGTATTTATTCCATTGATTGGAAAAAAAGTATTTTTTCTGAATATATGTATAAATTATCTCTTGGGGTATCAATGAGACTTTTGTGATAATGAACTATATAATGTCAGAATCACTGTGATTTTAAACACTTCTTTTCAGGTATCTTCTTGAAGGATGGAATTTGTATGGAAACGATGGTGGTATCTTCATCTGGGCTGTATATTGATAGTGAATTTGGTTTATGCCAGTCTAGAGTATCAAAAAGAAACTCCTCCAAGCCTGAGTGAGATTGACCATCAGTGCTGGGAGGTATCATCCCATGGGCTGGTGGAAATGAAGAAACTCAAGGTAGCAGATACAGTCATTGCTCTCTGGGACTTCATGATGTTCCTAAAGGAATCCCCTAAGCCCAAGCACAATGAACTCTTCAACGATTTAGCCCAGAACTTCTGGGATATGTATGTGGACTGTGTGCTCTCAAGGTCCCATGGAATGGGCAGAAGACAATTAACATCTCCCAAATATTCTTCCACATACTCACACAGAACTTTAGAAGGTAACTATAGGATATGGTACTAGCATTAAACTGAACCAATGCTCCATCCTCACCCTTCATTGTTTAGACAACTCAATATACTAATTTCCAGTTTTCTGTGTCTACTTGTCAAAAGTGTTTGCATCTTTCAATGGTAGCTACTTTCAAAATACATGACACAGTAGTAGTTAGGGTACTACATTTCTATATTTAACAAAGTGTAAAAAATGCTGGGTATGCATGTGGAAGTGTGTGGAAAAGGATGCTGCATTCTCTGTTTATCACTGTGTGCATATAAATGACAATACGTTAATAAAGTAATTACAATACTGAAAGTTTTCTGGTAGTAGGAGTTCAGTCTCAGCTTTGGGGAATCATCATTCTGCAGAAGGGAAGCTCACATCCCTGACAGTTTGACTCCTGTTCTTCCTACTAAAACTGCTGATGTCCTGGTCACTGTGAATCACTAAGCTGTGACAGGTTCTGGTCATCATGGTTGGTTTTGAGTCTGAACTGAGATCATGTAGGTGACTTTACATCTTACTAATCAGTTCTAAATCTGTTGCCCCCATTCCTCCTCAGCAACAGGCTTTTTCTGATGTACCCTGTCAGATGATTCAGTTTCTCAGAATAAACATGAAGATTATTTAATCATAGCAGTTCTAACATACTGCTTGGACAATAACTACCTGTCTTTCATAATGTTGCAGCATCTGCTTTCACCAATCCATTTTAGGCCCTAAGGGGAGAAAATGAAGATACTTAAAAAAGGCAACATCAAAACAAAGGAGCACAAAATCTACATTGTAGATGTTTGGATGAATTCTTTGGCATGGTTCAATCTTTTTTTTTTCTTTTGTAGATGTTTGGATGAATTCTTTGGCATGGTTCAATCTTTTTTTTTTTTCTTTTCTTTTTCTATAAAATACTTAATCACTCCTAAACTGATAAGTACATGAACCTTCACGCTGTCACTTTTGCCTTCCTGTCTTGCAGTCTACCAAGCTTGCCTTTTCCTCGCTGCATGTGTGAATGTGTTCTCAGTCAACACCTTTGTTTTCCCACGTAAACTTTAAAGTCTGTATGTGTCATATTTTTGCAGAGTCTTGTCTTTTCAATAATTCTCTTTTTAAAAGTTAATTTTGATGGAAACTCAATATATTTTTATACATTATAGCAAAAGCGTAAACAAATGTATTTTATACATCTTCTTGCACATATTATTAACTTTAGGAACTAAAAAAAAAAAAAAAGAGATGAGACATTAAGCTAAAGGGAAGGATTATGCTCATTGTAATGTCCTGTGCCATCTAGACTTTGTATTTTATCATTGTTCAGTCTAAGATATGGATTAATTAAAGTATTTTTCTAAGCAGCAAGGCCTGAATAGCAGTAGTTTTCTTGTCTATTAACATGTTATTTGATAAGCCACTACTACATGACATGAAGAACAGCACTTTACACAAGACTGCAAATGAGGTGATGCAGTCCATCCCTGTGACAGCCCTTGAGATAGGACCCATGGACCAAGTGGTTCAAAAGAGGGACAGACAGACTTGACCACTGCTCTCAGTATAAACCATTGAGCATGAATAAAATAATTCAAGGAGATTAACTGCCTACTTAATCCAATTCTTCTGAGCATAAAAAACCTGAGAAATGCTGACTGTTCTCTACTTTTCTCTCTGGGCAATGCAGCTTGTTCAGTTCCTGTTGTGTTTTAGCCTTTTATGATATTGCAGGTGGTTTAGATTATTTTAGGAAATAGTACTCATGCTGTAACAGCATATAAACCGTCATAAGTAAACAAGAAATCCATCCTACATAATGTCTAGCTCATATATAGTTTATAAAATATCCAAAAAGTCTCATAGATTTGTAAATGTTCATTTAGGTAAACACAATATTGAACTGCATCTTTTAAAATATGTCTCCTACAATTTTCTGGAGAGGGTGCAAAAGTATTGAGATATTTTTCTGACCCATGAACATCACTTCCAGTTCCTGGTAGAAATAATATTGTTTAGCAGATGGAGTTATTACACACCCAGACACAGCTACTTCAGGAATTGATACATTATGATGAGCAGCAGTTTGAGAGTCCATCATCAAACCTGCCCCAGCAATATCCAGTTTATAAAGCTGTGTACTGCATTGCATTTACAACAAAGGTTTTAACTGGCATAAATCATATTTAAAAAAAGCTGCTTGTTCACCTACATTAATCACCTACAGAAGTGTCAAAGTATAATAACATTTTAAAGGATTGTTTCCTATATTAGTTTCCTCTATTCCTCTTTTAATTGAATGCCAGAGCAAGGTATCCTATGCAGTTTTAAAAGCTTCAGCCTTCTTCAGGCAGTAAGTCTGTTGTAATTAGTTTTCTATAAGACACGAAAGTGTTTAGCATCCACCATAATTGTTTCCAGAATGTTTGAACACTCAGTTGCCATGGTGACCCTGCGGTATCTGCCAAAGGGGTAGGTGATCATGAACCGCAGGTACGCAGCAGCAGCAGCAACAGAACAAATTCTAGATGGACATTGCTATGGTGTACATCTGTGAGCATTGTGGAAAGCCACAGCTGACTACTCATGGGATATCAGCATGAGGGATTAACAGTGAATGGGATGATCTTTTCTTCCACCAGTACTTCCTCTCTTTCCATCCCTAGGTTACAGCAGGGACAGCAAGCCTGGTTTCTTGGTGTTGTGTGTTCCCCCTTGCAACAGCCAAACTATGGGCCATGGCTGTCTGGCAGAATCAAATGCTGTTTGAGCCGCTGTCAGCCTTGTGTTAGTATTGATTTATGAGGAATAAATGTAAATATTTGAGGAGATTCTGTCCCCTTCATTCTCCAGTCATTATTAATTAACATTAATGCTCAGTTAAGAAGACCATTTGGATTTGCAGCTGCTCATTTGGAGTCAGGGTGTTTGTAGCATAAACAATAAAGTTGTGGGAGAATGTTGTAGGGCTCATTTTGTGCCTGATTTAAAGTGTTTGCATACGCAAAACTGATTTTCTGTTAAAGGTTCTTTATCTATATCTTGGCTAGAGTGTATTGATGTAGCTTTTGCTCAGAAATTGGAAGAACTTACATAAGTCCTCTACATTTTTTTGTAATGGGCCTTTCCTTGCTGCCAGTAGTAATGAGTCACCTACATATTCACATGTGTGCATGTAAAAACCCCTCCAAACATCACAGTCTTTGGTCTCCAAGTAAAATATGTATTGTTTGGTTTTAATTGTGGAAAGATAACAGACCATACATTCTCTAAACCAGTAATAAAGCAGCAAGGCTGCTGCAGAGCTGTCAGAGAAATATATACATAAAAAACTGAGCAAGACTACTTGACACAGGGGACTTCAGTTAGAGAATCTTTATATACCTTAGAGAATCTTTATATACCTTGGCTAACTTTTCTTGTAGGCAGGCAAGAAATACACAAACAGGCTAGTTTAATAAAACAAACTATACAGATAGTGTTGGGAAAATGTCATAATGAAATTAGATTATAGTTAAAAATTATCAGTCAGCAAAGGGTCAGCATAAAAAGTTAAATTAGCACAGCTCAATTTCTCTAGCTTTAAGTACTAGATGACTTTCCTACTCTACAATGAAAGTCTAATGACTTTCTTACTCAACAAGGGTTTAACAGACCTACCCATAAGAAAAATCCTTCTGATCTTTGGAAAACACGCATGTAGAGATTTTTCTAAACTTCATGTACCATTTTTCATATGTATGCTTTATTTAATTATTTTCTTAGGGTTCTTATCTTTATAGAATTTAGGTAGTTAATTTTGAAACAAATCTATTTGCCTTTATTTTTAATGCCACCATTGCTATATTTGTTTTGTTATGTGGCAAACATTTTAAAGATACACTTATACTCACACCTATCCCATCTCTCTTTCATAAAGTTAAAAAGGGAGTTGGATTACATTCAGCTCAAATTTATTTCCTTTTTTTCAAGCTGGCAATTAAAAAGGAAAAGTTTGTGCTTTTCTCAAGATATTGCTGACATGTCACTGGTAGGGACACGAAAGAACCACACTCACTCAGGTTCAGAGGTGAGTAGAGAAAGAGAGAATTTATTATCATTTTGTGATTTAAATAGGATTTGGAGTTTGGTCAAGGATTGGTAGATGAGAGGAACACCTTTCTGACCCTAGTGGTCAGTTCAGCAGTCCATCACAGATTGAAATGAAAGCAATCTACTTGTTTATGTTACATTTGTGAGAGACTCCACTAGAAATGTGTAAACAGTCATCAGAAGGCTAAAGAATCAGGGCGACATCTCACCCTTTTTGCGTTAGGAAAAAAGAAATAGGAAAAAGAAAAATGAACAATGTTCAGTCTTGTTGAAGGACCATTGGAGTGAACACTCGCGTCGTCTGCATCTGAGTCACTCCGTGGTTCATGCACTTTCATTTGGTCACGGTCTCCATCTTTCAACATGACAGGGTTATTAGAATTCCGTGGCACCATAAGGTGCTTGATGGCATATAAAGCTTTGCCAATCAACTGTGTGCAGGGTGAAACCTGCATTCCCCGTTTTTGTTTTAAAATTATTTTTTTCCTCATTGGCACACAACACAGCAACACAGGGTCTTCAGCAAATGAAACAAAACAAAAAATTGCTGATTTCCTTCAAAATTGAATGACCCAACTGCTGTGCTACGTCAGCCACAGAAGCAAAAGCCGTGACTAAATTGAAAGGCTCCTGGGAAATTTTGGAAATGCCATGACAGCAGCCCTCAATTCACCCACTGGGCTGACCCATCCTCATGACCTTCCAAAACTTGCTACTCAGATCCATCCTTCCAAGTAACAGTGGCCTATCTTGTCCTTTCCAAAATCTCCACTTTTGGGATCAATTGCCTGCACTTAATTATCAATCAAGCAATGAGCTCTAACAAAGTGATCGCCGTCTTTGTGGCTGAAAAGGAGCAATCAGCTCAAACAATGCCTGTGCCGTCTTTTGCGGCTGAAACTGAGGCATTAGCACAAATTATGTACTTGCCCTTTATTGCGGCTGATGGGGCAGGAAGACCCAGTCCAAATTGTGCCAGGGATAGGACCATTCATCTGCATCAGCCAGTGGTACCTGTAGGATACAAAGGAATCACAAGAAAGCAATCATTCAGAGTCACAATGAGGATGGGCCAATCTGAGGGAAACATGGTGGGCAATGGCATATCAGCCTGCAACATGTTCATGCGGTCCACCACAGCATTAACTTTTCGGACGTCTCGTCACAACCTCCATTTCCCAGACTTCTTTTCGATGCAGAGAGCAGGAGTGTCCCCAGACTGGTAAAAAGTTCCAGATGATCCTGGTCCAACAGCTCCTGAACCAAGTTCTGAAGGGCGACCAATGTGTCTTGAGAGACAGTTCATTCCAGAGGTCAAGGGGCAAGGGTAACAAGCGTGATGTCCATTTCAGGGACAGACAGGATACAAATCGTTTCAGGACAGTCTCTGGCCACAACAACAGTCCAGTGCCCTTGAGCCAGCCCGGTAGCTTCAGAACAGCTGTCTCCTCACCACTGGCTCTCTGTCCTGTGAACAGAAGACTCAAAAAACACAAATTGAGCAATCGTGGTCACTCCAAGGAGGCGCTGACCTCCTGGTGGCCATGCCCCCGCCTGCGCTAAAAGCGCATCTCGCGGAACCGGCCCCCGCCGCTTGCCCTTGTGCCTGTCGGCAGGGCAGGAGCGCTGGCCGTCATGGCCCGGACGAGGGACCTCGGTACAGCCACGGGTCCAGCCGGGACATGCGGACCCAGCGTGGGACGGATCGAGCCCATCACACGACCCCCCCGATCCAGGGCAGGGGGGAAATGGGACGCCGGGAGGGGCGCGGTTTGCGGAGCCGCGACCCCGCCCCGCCCCGCCCCGCCCCGCCCCGCCCCACAGCCCGAGACTAGCCCAGCTGTGGGGGAGCGGGCGGCGCTGGAGGGGGAGAGGCCGCGGGGCGAGCAGGAGGCGGCATGGGGCCGCTCGGCCCGGAACCCACTCACATGCCGTGTCACCCGCAGCGCCAGGCGGCACCGGCGCAGGGGAGGAGGGGTCCGGCCCCGCGGCCAGTAACGCCCCGCCCGTGCCGCGGAGACCCAGCGGGGGAACCGCCCGCCCCGCGGGGGCCGGGACAGACTGCCCGTCCCTCGGGTCCATCGCGACCCGCGCAGGCACGGAGGCTGGCGCAGAGCCCGGCACGGCCGCCCGTGGCGGGGACTCCGCTTCAGCCTCGCTTGTCCTCCTTGGGGCTGAGACAGGCGGACTCAGCCCCGCCCCCTTCCCCAGCGCCGGGAGAGCACCGGGGGTGGGCAAAACCCCCCCGCTCGTCAGCTTCCTCGGCAGGGGGACAGGAGGACTCAGCCCCGCACCCTCCGCCAGCGCCGCAGAGGGCCGGGGGGAAAAGCCCCCTCGCTCTTCAGCCTCCTGGGCGCGGGGATGGGTGGGATCAGTGGGGCCGCCGCGGCCGCCTCCCCGGAATCCCGCGGGACCCCGCCCGGCTGGCCGGGAGCTGCGTCCTCCCCCCGATCCGACTCGGAGCCTGTCTCAGCGTCGGAGAGGGACGCTTCTTCTTTCCCCCCAGCCACGGCATCCGAGCCGGAAACCTTTCTAGGGGAGATGAAGTCTCTCTCAAAAACTTTCCACCACTCGAAGCTACTTACACCATCAAAACATTGCTCCCAGAGCTCCAGTAACTCCTCCATGTGTGCATCGTTATGTGCAAACAAAGCCTGGATGATGTGGAAGCCGAATTGCCTCCACTCGTCCTGTGAGAGGGCTCTCCAGTCTTCAAAGAAAAACCCATTGCTTTTCCCATAATAATACAAACACTTAAAATCATCCCTGGAAACAGAAACCGTCTGCCGCTCCAGGAGGGCTTGCAAACTGTGCAAGATCCAAGCCTCAAACCTGGAGATACGGAATACCATTTTTGCAAAAGACCAGTTACCAACCAGCCCCATTACCTTAAAGCTGACTCCACAGACTGCAATCCCCACAGTCGGAGGTCACCAAATGTCACCGGTAGGAACACGAAAGAACCATACTCACTCAGGTTCAGAGGTGAGCAGAGAAAGAGGGAATTTATTATCGTTTTGTGATTTAAATAGGATTTGGAGTTTGGGCAAGGATTGGTAGATGAGAGGAACACCTTTCTGACCCTAGTGGTCAGTTCAGCAGTCCATCACAGACTGGAATGAAAACAATCTACTTGTTTATGTTACATTTGTGAGAGACTCCACTAGAAATATGTAAACAGTCATCAGAAGGCTAAAGAATCAGGGCGACACTGACAGGCAAAAAATACAGCCTAAGTGCCAGTTTGTATGTCACAGCATAAAAGCTTGCAATGCCACAGAAATTTATGCCATAGCACTGGATAGCATCTGGTTTTAAAATGAGGAGCCTCAGGGAATCTTGTGCTATTGTAACATAGTGAATACTGGCATTGACCAAATTCAAAAAGAAAATAGTTCAGAAATTGAGTCATCTACACAAAGGTCAGCTGCTCAGCAGTTTCTTTAGGCATTCTAGAGGTGCCAAGGTGGAAGAAGATGAGTTATTTTTGGGGACAATAGGAATAATAGCCCAACAATTATTAGATTAGTAAGATCAGTTAAAGAGCTGTGATCAACCCAAGGAGAATGACATTCCAGCAGGTCTCTCCAACATGCTGGGAGAAACTGTTGGCACACACAAGCTTCTTAGTGAGTATTTAGATTACAACCGGGATGTCAGAAGTCCTGATGCTAAAAGTGGCAATTCAAGAAACAAAATGGGCTTGAACAAAAACTATGTGGGTACGGTATTCAGGAAAATGAAGAACTGAATGCATTTATGTGAAGATTTATCACTCTGCTCAATGAGATGCTTAAACTGGAATGTGTCAGCAGGAGATGGAAATGAAAACAGTGGACCTGCTGACAATGGATATTAGCACACAAAGTTACTGGACTAACACACCTGTGTACCGTACTGTACAGGGGACTTTATTAATAAAACATCCCCACATTATATTAATAAAGGCAAAATATAATTTTACTCTTACAATGTTCTAAACAATTTTTAAAATCATTAAAAACAGATTTTATCTTGTATCTACATATAGGTAACTACATATTAATATAGCACTCTTTGGAACATCATCTCTTCTACAGGTACCGATTTTTTCTTGACTGAGTCCAATGTTTTATCTCTTTTGATCTTTTTGAGGGCTTCTTTACAAACAGAGGACTTTCTAAGTGCATGGTCTGTATCAGCCAGTGGCCCTCCACCATGCTGACGAGGTGCATTTTTCACAGTTACGAAGCGACCAGGTCTGACCTGAAATACAAAATAAATACATCGCTTGACTTTCATGCTAGTATTATAAATGATCAATAGCCAATCCAATATTAAAGAATTTATTTAGCAATTTCCAAAATCAATTTGAGAAAGCCACAATAAATTTCGACAACGTCGATTGAATGTTGGGTGGACAGAGGAGCAGCAGCAAGGGTGCTGTCCAACCTTGTCCACAAAGGCTGGGTCTCGGGGTGTACGGGTTTTTATACAGTTTTTCTGCCCGGAGGCAATGTCCATTGATAGTCCGAATATTCATGTATTTCTTTATTTCTGAGTGAGGTTTTGAAAGAGTTTCCTGACAGTATGAAAGGCATTCCGAGAATCCTCCTTTGGGGCGCTGATTTGATCATCCTCCCAGATCCCCCACCAAGATTGATATCAGATCTTGATTAGCCGTGGAGGTCCACCCTTGATGGATGGGCCATCTCGAGTTCAGCCTTGCCATTTCTGTTGCAAATTCTGCTATTTCACAGTTGCACAATGGACCTTGGAATTTTGGAGACGCCTTGTGCTGCTTTTGGAATCCAAACTTACAGTGACAATTTCAGATTTATAACATACAATATTTTATACACGAATTTATTCACTAGATCTACTACACTAGCATTTCAAATGAGAGGAGAGTTAAATCTTCCACTGCCTTTTGAAAATATTATTTAGGTGGTGGAGATGCCTGCTGAGGTTTCCAAGGGCCACTAAAACTATCCTTTATACTAAATTCAGAATTTGTTCCCATCAATACAAAAGAAAGGAGAGCGTGTTCTTTCAGTGGGTACTTTTATGTGCTCCGCTTTTCTGCCTTCATGTCTGATTTATGAATTGCAAAAAAAGAAAATCAAGCTTTTATCCAATAGAAGTTTGCTGTACAACGTTACTTGGATTTGTACAGGATGTCAGCCACAGTTTGTGACCTCAGAATTTCACTATACATTATTACTTATTACTTCAAATAAAACAAAACCAGGCCCTTTTTCTCTCAAAATGCAATTGCATAGAAGTACTGCTCCAGGAAATCTCCAAGACTGAAAGACACATACCCTCTCCAGATTCATTACTACTCTTTATACGGAATAGGTTGGGGTCTTGCAATAAATATCCCTGACAGCTCTGTCTTCTAATCATGACCTACTGAAAAAAAAAATGCATCTCCTTGAGTGCATGTGGCTCACATGTTTGATCACTTGACCTTGACTGGTTTGCAACAACCATTTTAGCTTAATCTTCATCTCTTCCTGCTGAAGGTATTTGGCAGAAAGGAGGGAAGGAGACTGTTGCATTAAAATAATTTTCAGCCATATCTGTCATTTGTTGTTCTCCTAAGCAATGTACCCAAGGAATGTTATATGATGTTGCTGATACACTTGTTTTCTCAATACACCTATTCTGCAAAATGGACTAACCTTTTCCTTGTTTTTACCTACAGTTATTGAAATATTAATTGTAGAACCATGAAAGTATTTTCTTATTAAATCCTCTCCCTCCAAGATATGAATATTCTTGGCTTGAGTTTCAAGCCTTTAAAATAAAATCTAACAATATATTTCTCTCCACTAACAATTTCCAGATTACTCATGCCTATATCAAAAATTTTCCGATACTTTCTGCAAAATATTGCTGTAAATGTCTCATTGTTGTTTATGCAGGTACCTAAATAATTTTTCCAGTCCACTTCATCTTGCATTCACAGATGTGTCCCTCCATATTTTTGTGAAGTTTAAGATAATGTGCAAATAATCCTAGTCCAGCATTCTGAGACAATCCTCTTGCTTTCTATTAGCTTCCTTGCTTCTCCATCACATCAAACATGAACTTCCCCTTTCTTTTTCAAGTTGTAGCCACCTTAGTTGTCATGTATTCATTCATGCCAGAGAGCCCAAAATAGAGTCCCTTCCCTTCATACTAGTTCGGAAACAGCACCTTATGTTTATTCTTCTTCATTTTTCCTCACAGGTAAGAGTAACTTACAAGCAACCAAGCAACTATCCCCCTAAAACCCTCCTTAGCTGTGATGCTTACACAGAAATAATCTAGTTAGCTCAGAAACAGTTATTGGCTAGACTGAGGATTCCCCCATGTCTTGTCAAAACTCAACATCTAAAGATGTTGTTAGGTGTGAATTAGATCTTAACAAAGGCTTTTTATTTTCTCACACTTCAGTAGTGAGATAGAAATGAGAAAAAATGTTTTCTGCAGATGCAACAAGTGGCTTATCTGCAGGCAGTCAGGAACATGTTACTGATAAAGGACACCTCTACAGATCTATCAAAGATTGCACAGATATACTCAACAATGTAAGGAGGAGGTCTTCTTGACCTCAGCAAGATTTTTATGAATGGCTGTCTCACCATGGGTACAAGTCACACAGCATAGGGCACATCTTGCCCACTCTTTTTCAGAGTAATTTTCAGATCTGAATCTCATTCTACCCAAGTGCTTGTCTACGGCTATGTCAGAATGGGAAGTGGCGATTCACAGAAGATGCAGGTTCTTTCTTATGTTGGAATTTGTCAACATAAAAATTATTAAAGAAAGTGTAAACAGCAGCATGTATACAGTCAGAACAAACCCCATACCACTTACCTATTAATGAAAATAAAACAGTGTTATTAAGGATTACTTACTGTTGTATGGAGTTTTGGAATATCAGTAGAATGTTCTGGTCTACTGTGAATCTTTGATTTAGCTCTGGAAGCCTCTATTAATGTTTCCTGAAGCACTTTTGCTTTCTAAAGATAGTCAGAAAAAAGGCAAATTGTTTTAATCTGCATTGATTGTGTCATTTGCACTTGTTTGAAAACATATAAACAACATGACAAAATAAATGAGGTTATAATTCTATTTGCCTTTAATTGTAAGTACCCTCCCCCCTGTTTTTTGACTCTTTCCTGTACTGACCACCCAAAACCAGAATCAATGGACGTGGCCCTGCAAGGGTGGGAAGGGAATCCCTGCTCGCTGTGACCTGCGGGCTGCGTTCTGAGCACTGCAGCCCTGGGTGCTGTGAGCCCTCACGGCCACAAGAGCACACTGCTGCCTCACGGTCAGCTTTCACCCCACACAGAGCACACCGCCGCTGCTCCAGGCAGACCCAGCTGCACTGAGGCATCTCGGTACAATCTCAATACATCCCAGGTGAATGACTTCACATTTTCTTTTCCTGAACTTCATGAGCTTTTGGTCAGCCCACCTGTCCAACTTCTGAATAGCAACCCGACCTCCCAGCATATGGGTTCCTTCCTCCTGCTCAGTGTCACAGAATTGCAGAATCACAGAATGATTTAGGTTGGAAGGGACCTTACAGTTAACCTAGTTCCAACTCCCATGCCGTGGGCAGGGACACCAGACCAGGCTGCCCAGAGCCCCATCCAGCCTGGTCCTAAACACTTCCAGGGATGGGGCATTCACACCTTGAACTTGATGAGGATGGATACTGATTCAATGTCCAAGTCACTAGTGAAAATGTTAAATCAACACTATATTAGCAACCCTATAATTAACTCAGAGGAATGTCACTCAAAAATGACCACTAGTTAAGCTTCAAACCCTGATCACTGTCCTTCAGAGCCCATCAGCCTAGCCAGATTTTCCCACAGCTTGTAGTCGACCTATATGTAATCTAGCCCATGCATCCCCATTTTGACTACAAGAATGCTACACAGGACCATGCTGAAAACCTTGCTAAAGCCAAGGGAATAGGCATACCCCTTCCTCTTTTTCCAGAACAAATAATTTTATCACAGAAGGCAACTATGTTGGCAAGGGATGATTCGTCCTTGATAAATGTGTGACAGTTTATACCAATCTCCTTCCCCCTCGTGTGCCTAAAACTGCTTCCCAGTGACTCAGTTAAAACTGATCAGTCTGTAGTTCTTCAGGTCCTTTTTCTGTCCTTTTTTCATTTCTAATTCTAGCATTAGGTCTAATTCTAGCATCTTTCCAAAGACCAGGGAGATGCTTGAATAGAAAGAAAATTGTTCTTCTTTGCAAGTCCTTTGGGAAAAGAAGAAAAATTAAATTTAGCTGCTAAAGTTTTAAAGTCTGATTTAATTCATTTTCCAACTTAGTCTGGTTGTCAAACCAGGACTCTAATATTTTTATGTTCTTTTGGGAAAGTGCAAATATTGCTAGAAGAAACTCCTTTCACAATAAAATATTTCCCATCTTGAAAGATGTTTGCTGTACTAAAAAAAGAAAATGAGGACTTAGAAAGTATAAAGAATGAACAGACTTGTAGTTTCAACAGTTTCAGAAGAAATACACATATATACACCCACTCCTCAATTTTAAGTGACAATGTTGATCCCCAATTTGTGATTGCAGTCAGAAGAATCAAAGATTGTATAACTTTTCCAATACATCTTACGGTTACTTCTTCTTTGTCTGTGTGAATATGAAATTTACTATCACTTCTACTTGAATAGCCTTATAATTCATTAAAAAGTGTGTTTGGAACTTCACAATTATTATAAATACACCATAATTGTAAATTTTTTGTTCCATCAGGTTTCTTACCTTCAATGCCTCATAGTTTGATGTCCGAGTCAAGAAGTTTTCCCAAGATTTATTTATCAGTTCTCTCTGTGTAAGGGTAGCTTGGATCTGTAATATAAATGAGATTTACAGCATGCAACGCAATCCTATTTCAATATCAGATATCTTCTGATTTCATTATTTGTGCAGTTTGAAAAGAATGTTCACCTATGCCCCTTTGCCTACCTTGGCTCATCCCTCTCACCTGAGATTGGACGGCAATGTTGTAGAAAAGTATTTGCCCTTTAAAAACTTCACTTATGAACTGCCCTTAAAAGCAAAGACAGGCTTACTTTGTGCAAACTAATTTTCCTCTCTTCCAACAGATATGTTGGATGAGGCCCAGCTCTTTCAGGAATATTTTCTGTATATTCTTACTCTCAAATGCTGGATAAAAGAGATAGAACCAGATCAGGTGACAAAAGTGCAGTCATCATAATGCAGGACAATCCCTTAAAAACACTAGCATGAGATTTCAGACAGCTGGACCAACTGAACTTACTTCTCAGAAAGCAGAAAAGGGTAAGACAATAGATGAGCAAAACCACAAAATATTTGCCTTATAACCAAAGCTGGAAAATGTCTATACCTTCTCATTCTCAGCATGCTGGGAAGCACAAAACCCTACTTTCTGAAGTAATAAAGGTCTGTGAATATTCAGCAAGGGAGCTTAGAAAAAAGACTTATATTTAATTTTAAGAAGCAGGTGTAGTTGTAATAAGTACTCTCTATTGTTATCTGCTACAAATGAACACCGGTGCAACTCTATAGTAAAATAATGATCATTTCTCATTGCCCCTGATGATACTGCTTCATTTTTTCATGTTGTTCTCTAAATACTGTGGAAATTATGCAAGCTGGGAGGACTGAGGTTAACCTAATTTAATTTAAAATTTTGCTGCTGAGACAAATTAAAACTTTTCAAGCAGTGTATATTTACAGGATTCTCAATATTATATAATAAGAAAATCTGCACATAAATGGACAAAAAAGCTTAGGTGGGGTTTCCTTATTTAAATACTCCTTTGTCTTACTTCTTTGTAAGTTTTTTTCTCTTCCTGGATTTTGTGGCGGAATTGTCTTTCAAGCACTTCATTCTGCAGAGCTACAACTGTTTTTCCAGTATTTTCTGACACCTTTGAAATAATTTTCAAGGTTCTCTCATCTGATGAAAGAGGCCTGAATTCTTCTTTTAGTTCTGCACATATTTCACTCCAAACCTCTCCAATCTGTGTGTGAAACATACACCACATGATTCAGTATTTATCTTATTCTTCAGTTCCAATTATTCAAAATAAAGCAACCATATCTCTCCTTATTGTTGACTTCTCAGAATTTTTATGCAAGGTTAGACTGCACTAATACTATGCCAAATTCACTCATAAGCCTCCCTAAGCCTTCCCAAGACCAAACTTGATTCAAAGAAGAGTAACAAGAATGCTGATAATTACAGAAATTCAGAAGAAATCGCTTCAAGATACCAAATTACAAGAGCGAAGTGTTGAGAGCCTACAAGAGCCTACTTCTTAAAATCTCAGATTGCAGACATTATTAGAGCAAACTGCAACATGAGCCATCAAGGGAAGCTGGAATTATCAACCAAAGACTGAGTCTTGCTATTTCCTGAACACTGCAAGCTCTCACAGACTCTGTTCCTAAGCATAAATTTATCATAAACTAAAACATCTTTTGAACAAGACAGCTCTCACAAAGCTTGTTACCCTGCTGTAGTTTCCTATAGGCACATAATTCTTAATTTTATACAGAATGGATGGATGGATGGATGGATGGATGGATGGATGGATGGATGGATGGATGGATACTGCATGTGAGGACAAAGATAGCAAAGCACAGAAGAATCATTTTAAGAATGTTGTTTTAAATGCCACTTTTAATAGTGTCCCCTAAACTGACTTTATTGCACAAGGAAACAATCCTACTCCAGTCCTTCCCCAATTTCTTACTCCTGGCACATTCCTGTCTTGATCTGGCAAACAAATAAAACTATTTTTTTCCAAGTTATTTTTAACTACCATTAGTTTCTAGTCTTATTTGCTGCATGGTCACAAACATTTGTAGCAGTCTGAAGCAAGAACATGGGGATTGCTGCAATGTTGGATGTGGGATTGTTTCTTTTGCTGGTGAATACTGGCTTTCACTGTGTGAAATTATAGGTGACTTGTGACATAAGGGACAGCTTTTGAAGGGTTGTTTGCTGTCTCCTGAGATATACTTACTATTGTTGGGAATGCAGGTACAATAGTAATATTTGCTTGAACAATACTCACTTTAAAGTCAATATAATGTTGGATAATAGCAAGTGTAACAAAATCCTTAGCAGATAAGCCAGGTAAATTTTCAAAACCTATAAGAATATTAATCACATCAGTATGATGAATTTACCTGAAAATATAATATTCTAAAAAAAGACATCTTATTTGTCATATAAACACATGCAAAATCTTCATCATACATACACCACTCAGTCACTCTTGATCCTGAGCAGGCTTTTGCTGATAAAACCCTCCTGTTTCTCCATTATACACTCTCACTGTACTAAAATCTTTACTTATGAATGGCTCTGTCAGCCTTCCAATCACTTGGTAGGCCAGGATGCTGCACTTCTGTGGTAAGGGTTTGATTTCTGTTAAAGCAGACAAACACTTGAGTCTACAGATCACAGGTTCTAGAGCAGCAGTTCAGCACATAAAGAGTTTGCTTTAACTGTGAAGTAGCCAACAGGAAAATTATACTGAAAATTATACTTTGTTCCAAAGCTGTGTAATGAGGTTGTCCCTCCATCTTGTAGATTTTTGTTTCTGGCAATAATGCGTTGAGCATCATGACTCCATCTTTTAAAAATGTTCCCAATATGTGTAAAAGAATAAGGAAGGGAAATATGGTTGCTGAGACTATGTTTCTTTTTTTTTTTTCCACACTGAATGATAATGGCACTTAATTTAAAAAAATCTAAATATAATCTATCAAATCTCTTTCTAGACTTCATATAATTTGTGTGGTAATTGGGAAAGCAGCATCTGTCTAGAGTATATTTACATCATGTTTTTAAGCTAAGGAATACCGTAAATAAAGACCATTTACCACCACTGCTTTTGTAGATCATCACATTACAGGCTGTTATGGAGCTCAAGAGTTGCTGAGAAAAGACTATAAAATATTTCTATATGTTATTATTTACTTTCAGATATTTTCAGTACGTCACAGGAGACAGTACAATATATATATCTAACATGGAAGATGTGTGTGACTATAGGAGAAAGCTGGAAGAAAATCTTATGCCTTTTTATTTTAGTAAAAAGTTCAGCTGTGATCCAACATTTAATATAATTAACACTACTAAAATTACTAAGAACCTGGGTTACAACAGAGGAGCAAGTAGCTATAGATTATTAGAGAAACTAAGGATGTTTTCAAACCAGTTCATTCTCTAGATAAAGCAGAGACTGGCTGAAGCAATCTCAGAACAATTACTGATTATTTTTGAACCTGCAGAGGATGGAAAACAAAACAAAACAAAACAAGCCTAAAAAAACACCCCTGGAACAAATAATTAGACAAATAGTGTTTATGCAGCTAAATGTTAAGAGTAAAAAAAAAAAAAAATATCCAATGTGAACTGCTGAAAATTAAGACCCAACTTTTGTCTACAGACAGAAAAAAAAATCCCATGGATGTGGAAGAATTTATCCCTTATCTTGACTCCAGTCTAGGTTTTAAGACAAGGCTATAATGAGTATGCATATTCATGTGCAAACAACAAAAAATTAAGAGGGACTGCCATACTTTGAATGAAAAGATTAAAATGCAAATTAATCTTGCTACTCTGAAAAACTACGTAAACCCACAGAATTTAGTTCAGTAAGGACAAATAGAAAATTGTAGCTGTGGGAATAGCCACCTGCACAAATCCAGGGTGGTGGATGACCATACAACATTCTAAGTTGAATGAGCAAACAATATCATGCCACTAGGAATACAGCTAGTGTTACATTTATGTCTGAATGTTTATTTACAAGATGTGTAGAGTAACATAACTCAATCTGGCTGTGAAGCTTCTGCTGGAGTGGTGTGTTCAGCTTTGGGACACTACAGACCAAGAAGAATTTGAATCAATTGGAAAGACTCCAGAAAAAAAAGAATAATTAGAGGTTATGTTAGAAAATGCAAATCAAAGAGTATATCCTTCTCAATCTAGGGAAATAAATGTAGAAGCACTAAAATATATGAAAGAGATATTGTGTGTGGAAAAATAAATTGCAGAGGATTTCAAGCATATTTTAGGTTTAGTTTTAAGAAAATTCTTCCTGATGGTAGGGGCAGCAAAGTAGTGGGGAAATCTTGAAAAAGGGACTGTGCTGAATCACAATGTTTTCTTTGACCTTGGTTTTTTTTTTATAGTGACTTTATTGATCACCAGTGAACAAGTTCAGTTTAATGACAAATATGACACTGACAAGGCAATTCATTTGTCTTACCTAGCTTGCAAAATAATGAATAAACTTTTGCTCGTATGCTCTCTGAAATTTCCATGATGGCAAAACTGGGACAGCTGGCAGGCAATGGAATGACCTTTTGCTGTTTCTGGAAGCTGGTAACAATAGGTCTCTTAGTGTCTAATAATATAAAAACACAAAACCAGAGTAGAAGAATGAAGTGGTAGTATGTTACCAAACTTACAGGAAATCCATCTTCTTTGTGGACACCACGTATATAATTTTCATTGTTTGGCCAAGAGTTTGAACATAATTTGGGTCAGGAAATTTTAATTAGCATGACAAAAAATTCGTGAGAACAGCACTCATTTTTTTACAACGTATGACAAAACACAATGCCTTTCATGGAAGAAATTAAGCAGTTTGACTATCCAGAATTAGAAAAGCTGGTTATGGTTCCATTCAATACTTGGTTTATTCCCAGCTGATTAAGAAAATGCCATATAGTGGACAGAAAAAAATGCAAATAAATGAAAAAATAAAATGAAAGTAAATGAAATGGAAAATATTTTAGGTTTGGTAAGAATTATAGTGTAAAGCTATAAATGCTGTTATTTACTGTCATCAGAACTCAGACTGCAAAAGCAAATAATGTCATTATTTTACTGGACTGGTCACAGTTCCACATGCATAAAACTTACCAACAATCCTTCCATCTTCATCACGTCTGACTCCCAAATCCAACTCCTCCTGTCTCCATAACTGTATTAGAAGGTTAGCTGCTGTTTGATCTCTCTTCCCTCGCCAGATACTCATGTGCAAAGTGGTTTTAGGGTTGTCAGAAAATTCAACCAAGATTCCAAGAATTATATTGCACAGGTTCTTTTCCTTTAACTTGGTCAAGGAAAAAGTAAAGGAAGTTTTGAACTGTTCAAAACACAGCGATGTCTACTTTCTGAGAAATTGTGTACTATGTAACTGAAAGCTTTTCATCACAAGTATTTGCACAAAATGAACGTATAAACTTGTAAATCCTTAAAGTTTCTGGAATCCTGCTACGCAAAGTTCCATAAATCAAGGAACAGCAGGGGCATGATTGTAGGATCATATAAGGCACATTCCTGTGTGTAAATTACACAGTAGGTTTTGTGTATACAGCTCCAGGATCACATGCTGGAGAATCCACTGCTACCAAGGTTTACTGTTGTAAGAAATAGACTCTGAAGGCAGAGGCTGAGCACAACCACACAGCACATCTTCTGTTTTATGGCCAGGTCTTTTGGCAGCAGCTGAGAGGAGGCAAGGGCTTCAAACTGAGAGAGGGTCAGTTTAGATTTAATATTGGGAAAAAATTCCTTACTTTGAGGCTGATGAGGGAACCTGCCCAGAGAAGCTGTGGATGTCCCAACCCTGAAGGCTGGATAGGACAGGCTGGATGTGGCTTTGAGCAACCTGATCTTGTGGAAGGTGATCCTGTCCATGGCCAGAGGTGTTGGAACTGGATCATGTTTAAGGTCCCTTCCAATTCAGGCCATTCTATGAATCTCTTATTCTGAGGGTCTGCAGCCTTGCACTGCAAGAACATCAGAGACTGACAGTACAACCAGTACGAATGAGGAGTGAATGAACCGAGGAAGGTGTGGTTTTATTTTGTAAGAGGTGAAATGTCTGGGCCAGCTCTATGTCCAAGATCCACAGAAGTAGCTCTACACACAAGACACATATACAAAGTAACTTCAAACATAAAAACTGTTAAAGCCATCAAGTGCTCTTACTAACTTCAATGTGAAGAACTGAAGCACTTTTCTAAAAAGAGATGTGATTTGAAGTAAGAACATTGTTTGGGGTTTTTTTTTCAGAAGCAGTATGATTTTGTTAAATTAAAAACTCCCTCTGTCCAATATGTATGAAAAAGAAAAAAGAGAAAAGAAAAAAGATACAGTGAAAACCTATCCAATAATTTCTGAGCAGATATCTCAGCCTGTCCATAGAATAAAATATACTGGTGGGTTTTTTTGTTTGATTGTGGGGGCTTTTTTTGTTTGTTTTTTGGTTTTGATGGGGTTTTCTGATTTTTTGTTTTTTTAAAGTATTATTATTTTTATTATACCAGTCTTAGGAGATACTGCAACAAAAATAATGCAATTTTCCATGTTGTTTTCCTACTCTGTCAAGTCTACAAAACCAATAATAAAAATACCTACTGCCAACAAATCCAGAAGGAGAAAAATGCCCTGTTTTTCAATAAAACTGTCCTCTGCAATGTAACATCCAACGACACAGGACCTTAAACAGAAATAATTTCACTTATGTAGAAACACTTTTATGCTTCTGAACATTCTACAATCATCTCATTTATTTTGCTGAATTGCATACTATTTGGTATGCAATATGCACTATGCTTCACACCTTCAGGGAGAAGAAAAATCATGTTTCACGTGTCTTTTCATTTACACCTATAACTAAATATACCCTGCTTGACTGCTCTTTCTTCATCTGCAGGTGGCACACCTTCCTTGAAGCAGCCTAAGAAATTTGGCAGGCTATCAATGAATTGGAGTACGTATTTGAACTGAAACTAACTCATTTACTGAGTTTAAAATTTAACCAGGTCATGTCCCTAATCTGATTTATTGTAGGGCTGTGTGAATATTTCTGCCAGCAAAATCAAGGGGGTGAGTTAAGCAAGAATTTTTTTGGCAACAGTTTGCTTCTCCCAGATTTATATCATCATAAAGCCAGCATTCATGTTGCTGTTCCTTCTTTATTTCCTCCGCTATGGTCATTAACAGAGAAACTCAAGAGATGTTCTGTACCAGTATTTTCTCCCAGCAAACATATTCGATTTTTAATGTATTTATCAACCTCTGCTTTAAAACAAATAGGTTTTTTTTTCCTCCTATATATTGGCAATCTTTAAAATATTTCTAGCCCAATATAGCCAGTTCACAAACAACTCTTATGCTTACACAGTTTTTGGCTAATTTTGGTCTATTCTTGCCTGTTGTTTACTTCTCTAAAGTTATTTACTGACTCTAACCATATGCCTCTCTTAGAAAGCCTTGAGTGACTCTGCATGTCAGGAGGTCATTCTGTGTGGGGAGTGAGGTTGTCACACTGAATCCATATTTAGAAAATCTTACATGCAGTATATTCCATTTCTTTTGCCTCATTTTTAATTAGTCAAATTTTATGAAGAAGTTTTATACACTGTAAACAGAAGAAAGGTCTACACGTGCAGAGAAAGGTCATAGCACTGCAGACCTAAAAAATACAAGACTTGACATTTTTCTGAGTTACTGCTGCTAAAATACTTCACTAACCACAAGCAGTCGAGTGCACTGAGGAGGAGACAGTTGTGGCCTAATCCACTATATAACTTCCTTGGATCCATCTTGAAGAATTGGATAAGTATACCAGTTCCTTCATAGCTGAAGAGTTCCTATTGAAATGTTAATTAAAGCAATGTTTCTTAAGCAATATTTACTAAATTTAAACAAGTAAGAAAATACAATGGAAAATGGGAAATGTAAATATTTATATTGTATAACATAACATTTGGTCCACTTGTTGGAGCAGAATATACACATAGGAAAAGAGATTTTCAGTTTTTCCAAAGTGCTAAGTCATTTCTTAACACACTTTCATATATCGATTTCAAAATAATGTAAATAAACAATCAAATAAGTTCAACACTTTCTAGTGGATTTCTGAGTGTTTTTGTATTTTAGCTGTGTAAATAAACATGACTTGTTAACAATGAACTACAGTTAACACCTACTTTTCAATTAAAACACAAAAGTGCAGTGTCCCTTAAAAGAAAATATAATATCTTTTGACATTTTCCCCACAGTATAAGGTAGAAGGATACATACCTTTCTGTGGACATCATTTTCACAGAGAACAGACAAAATAAATAATACATCAGCTTGGATTTCCAGTAGAAGGGTATCTTCTTTTTCTTTAGATATGTCTGCTGCATACTTTAGGATGTCTGTAAATGGATATATTTTATCTATATGAATGCTCCTATACACAAGTCAAAATTCTATTACAGCTACTACTTTTTAAAAATCTCAAATTCACATGAAAGGATTTATAAAGTAAGTTCAGTTTTGTCTCCTGTGTTTTAATAACAGCTTCCAGAAGTGCAGCACTCTGATGCTGCAGTTTCATGGCCTTTACTCTTGGTGACAGATAATGACTTCTCCCTTGTTCAGACTCTGTGCTGCCCCTTATATTGTGTCAGTGCAAGGAATTCAGGGAATTGATGTGAATTAAGGAGCTCTTAGAAAAAGACAACAAATTGGCTGGTTTGTGCTACTCCGCAGCTTCACAAATGTTTGAACTGACAGTGGAAATGTGGGAAAGACATGAATTACCACCATTGCTGAGAAAATCAGCCTTGGAATCACTGTGTGGAAGAGGTCATTCATACACAAAACTCCCCTAGAGTAAGAAAAGTGACTTTATTCTGACATGTAAGGTATAGTATTAATTTTGCTTTTTTTTTTAAAAGCTGTAGGTTTCCACAGAGTTTTCACTGGAGTTAAAGTGAGGCTATAAAATACTTCATTTCTAAGCTTATTATTAGAATATACTCTTTGAATTCCAAAGCATCTTTCCTGTTTTGTTTCCTTCTTTTCTTACAATGAGAGAAAGAAAACTTTCTCTCATTGTAAGAAAAGAACTTAAACCAGTTTGTTTTGGAACTTAAACCAAAATTTAACAGTAGGTATGTGCTACTAAACAAGAAATACTCTAAAACTGCAGAAGCAGAGATTAAGCAGTTTTATTCTGCTTTTTTTTTCTTCACATTGTTCATATAAAGGCACCTTGTTATTAGTTTTGTTCTATGCTAAAGAAGAGCTGTGGAAAGCAACACTGTTATAGACCTAGATGGAAAAATACTCATGGGCTGGAGTTCCTGGGGACTGCCACAATGAAAACAAGATCTACCAAATGCAGTGAGAAGCGGCAGCTTTTGCTCTGAAATTAAACATCTGGATTTTAAAACTGTCTGTTTGCTTAACTCATTCAGTGTGTATTGAAATGGGGAAAAAAAATGAACATCAAATCAGTTACATCTTGGATTAACTGGTAGAGGTTTTTTTAGTTTTTCAGCAGTCAAAGGAATGACACACTAAAACCACAGCACACAAAAACGTGTGAATCTTCTTAGTGTCAACACAAATGCAATAATTAAAGAACAGCAATACAAATGATGCTTTACCCAGCAGCTGCCTAATTGCTCCCTGGTCACACAAGTTAATGCTCACAGCATCATCATAAAGGGCCACAGCAGATCTCAGCACTCTGAGGCTGTAGCGCATTTGTGCAAGTTTGTTGCCACGACCACCTGTTCCATGGAAACTGTTACCTCGACCAAAGAAAGGATCTGTGGAGCAATCACAACAAATACTCATTTTGGCAGACAATCTATGTTCAGAATTATGTGCTCAGGAAAAATAAAAACAAAACCAAAAACACCCAACAACCCCAAAACACAACAAAAACCCCCAAACCCTGTTGAAATTAGAAATGATTCTTGTTTAAAATCATCTAGTAATAAGCCTTTCTGTGTAGGGTTATACTTTTTACATGCATAAAAAAGGGGTTTTTTTTGTGAACATTTAAAATTATTATACATTTTTTAACCTTACTAGGTTTATGAGCAGTTTTGCAAACTCAAAACATTTTATGTTTAGCATGACATTTAATATCAACCTTTTGATCTCCATTCAACCCCCAAAAAATTTCTTCCTAGGAAGACGTACCAATTTCATGATGAAAAATATCTATCCTTAGAAATCTGGGCAACAAAACTGAGTGCACTTAGTCATCTTTTTGCTTAGCCCACGCTCTTATCTGATGCCCAGAAGCCAGCTTTAGTCTGGAACCTGTCTCACTATGCACAACTCTGAGTTAACATGTCCTTTTTCATTGCAGGAATAATTGCTTGGACTTCTTGCCACAAGGGAAGGGTGCGGCTCACTTAAAACACAAGTAGAGGTGTTTGTCTGAAGGAATATCAATATAGTGGTACACAAAGAAAGGGGCACCAAGTTATCCTTCAGTAGAAAAAAAAAAAGGATGGTTGGTTGTTTTTTGGAAACATTGGTTTCCTAGGTGACCTATGACAAAGAATCATTCTAACATCATGAGTTTTACATTTTCCTTTCCTGTCAAAGAAAGGAGGTTCAGTTGAACTGTTTTGATGTTACCTGTGTGTGAAAGCCATGAGTACCCACTGACCTTGGCCTATACACCATTCTAGAAACACAAGGAGAAGAGTATTTGCTTGGCAGGACAAATATTTATCAACTAACACAGGAACCACAGAAGCTAAAACAGCAATTGCTTGAAGCTGTAATTCTTCATATTGGGTAGCAGACCAGCCAGGAGATCCAAGGTTTTGATTTCGTTTTACATAATAAAGCAAAGCTGGCATCACATGATTTTCACTGAAGAGCTGCAGAGTCCAGACAAAGAAAAAGAGAGACAGTTTACAGGTTCTACATGCAAACAAGAAAAATCGAAAGGATGGGTCAACTTTATCTGTCCTACACTAACAAAACTATTCATTTATTGAGAAACTATGTCATGAACATTACAAGTACAGGCAAAATCTTGTTATGTTCTTTAGCTTTCCCAGACTGTGATTTGCTAAATTTTATTATGTTCTTCAGGTGTATTTCAACAATGTTCTACCACTTGTCAGCAATTTTCCTAGCATGGTCTAAGTCTGTAACTTTCTAAAGTAGAAATTGTATGCTGCTTTTCAACAGCAGGGCTGGGTCTGGAGCTATGTATGAATTCTTGATTTGGATAACAGATAATTGATAATTTCAGTGTACTGGACTATGGCAGATGGACAGATAAGTAATATTCTCTGTCTTTTTTTTTTTTTTTTCTCTTATTATTTCTGTTCTGTTGCAACTTACCTGTGCAGCAGATGGGTCTTTAGATAAGAGTCTGATTACATTAAACAGTAGCTTCTTCATCTCAAAATCCTCATATGAGTAAGTAAATTTAAAACCTTTTACCAAGGGATTGGAAAGTTTAACTATGAAGGAAATGGTAGAGAAGTTACAAAAAAATCATAATTAAAAGCAAAAATTATGTAATTATGCAGCATGGAATCTCTTACCTTCAGTAAATGTTGCAAGTACGATCAAGAGCTCTGCAAATCCACTTTCCTAACAGGCATTCAAAAAACATACATTAATTAAATTAAATTGCAGTGAAATTAAGGTTTATGATTTAATTTTTGTTTGACATTTTTCTTCAGAACACAGAATTTAATGTATCCTATGGCAGAATAAACAGAATTTTATCAAAGAAGAGAACAACCATTTGGACATTATACAACAATAACTAAGGGTTATTGTCAAATCCAAAAGTCCTAAGGGTACAATTGTTAAACCCATCTCTCATTCAGTACAAGTCTGAACTTCTGTGGGGAAGTTGCAAACACAAGTATTTACTACTATAATCTAACACAAGAAAACCATATTCTCAGTCCTCTTAGAGCTGTGTTTTTTAAATTGCACTTGGTCATGTTTTTTCATCAGGGTCATCAGTACATATAATTTTGTTGCACCAATATTACCATTCCAATGCACTTCAAGTTCAGTGCGTTTACAAGTAAACATAAGAAAACTGCATGTTTGGGCAAGAGAAATTTACCAATATCACATTTGAAAACCTCAGAAAATAAAATCTTGTAAATCATTGCTCCTAGAGAGCTAAAAGAAAGACAATAATGTCTAATATAACTGTGGATAGGACCAAAGCCAGGAGGTGTCTATGCAGCACATTAGAGACAAAAGAGTTTTGTTTCTGAGGTAGGCAATTAGAAGTTTTGTTCTAACACAGAGATAATATTTAATATCATTATGAACTTCATGTATATTTTACAGTTTGCTTGTGGTGAGAAAACTTTTCCTTTTCAAAGGCGCAGACTCTTGTACTGATTTGTGAACTATGTGAAATAAAAGACTGACTTTTCTGAAGTTGCTTGGAAAGTATATTAAGAAAAAAGGGAAGAGTCTGAAGCAAATTGCTCTAGTATTACCTATAAGGCAGGACTAAATGGTAATGTTAATGTTTTTTTCTACCTGACATTTATACCTTGTAAAATCTCTAGGCAGGCTGAGAGTAAAGAACCTAAATTAAATTGTTTTAATATTTTCTTTGCATAGAAACACTTTTTCTTCCTTTTAGTATGAGGAATTAAAAATACATATCTGGTTCACTTATTTTGTGGGAATAAAATGCCCTGTTTCTACAGCCAGATAATCAATTTGAGTGTTTTAGATATCCAATATGTTGCTGCAATAGTATAACAGACATTTCATACTAGTTGGTGTTAAATGAAAAGCTTGAATGAAATGTATGTAATCTTCATTTAGTAATACAGCCACTTGGAAAACTTCCAGAGGAAAGTAATATTTTCCTGAACAGCCAACAGATCCACAGGCATATGACTGCTTAATTATTCAGTATGTTTGTCACAACTTCATTTGAAGTTGTAAATCTCAACTATAAAACAAGAGACTAAAGCAATATTAATGTCTATAAAAAGTTAATTTCTCTGCAGGTTTCTCATAAAAATTCTGGAATATTACAAAAGAATAAGTCATCTACATTTCAGGCAAGTCATGGTAGTGCATTATGAGACGTAGTCTTTAAAAGAATTTATGTGCCTCTTACTGGATCTAAGTAATTATTTTCTCAAAATCTTACTTAGAGCTCCTGAGCTGATTTTTGGATACCCTTCTTGTTCCCAGTTATGAGGTACACATTGAATTTGGGTCATTTGAAAATAGCCTGCATCTTCAAGCAACAAATGAGATTTAGTGCAAAACTCATTATAGAAAAATGGCACATTCAAGAATCCATACAAGAATACAAGAATTAACAATAAATTCTGCACATAAATAATGTTAATGTGATTTTAAACAAGGTTGATGCTAGTATTCTGGGCTAATGACATACAGATTTTAAGTCTCTTTGAGGTAAAGACAATTGCAGAAAGAAAAAATGTTTTCTTGCTCAGCAAATCCAAGAAAGAAAAAGAGCACTGGAGACACAGTAGAAAAAAAAATATTAGAACCCTAATGGGGAAGAATACCAAGCCTGTAAAAGCAAAGGAGAAGCTATTAGTCTCTGGAATACAACTCTAAATACTTACAATCATAGGTACTGCAGAGTTTTCAGCTAGTAATGTGGCAATCACCAAGAGGTCATTCCGGAGCTGATGATCGCAGTGATGGAAGCCACCCGTGAGAAGTTCTAAAAATGCTTCTTTCAAAGCCCTTGAAAGAAAATGAAATGCATTTTACATTTTCCTTTGATATTTTAATGTTGGACAGCACTATGTATATGAACCCTCATTCAGCAACATACTTTTCAAAGCCTTAGGGTTTAACTGCAAGAGAAGTAACTTAAAACTTTATCATGAAGTGGATTCTTTTGGGTACCACTAGACATCCAATTCAGTCACAGATGCAAGATGCATGTATTAAAAATGGCATCTTCCACTGTTTGTGTTATAATTAATTAATACAAAGACACGGTATTTACTTAAATGTGGAACTGGACATTGCTGAATGATTATTGAGAAGAAATAGTCTAATCTTAAATAGTTAAAACAACCTAACTCACTAAGGAAGAACCTGTTATTTACTCCAGCAGAGGATCTAAAAATAAACCTTGTATATCATGGCATAGAAATTCCTAGTAATTTTGAAACATCAGCATTTCAACAGTGAAGGAATACTGTCCTGTTGAGCCTAACATGGGAGTTTGAAAATGCTGCAATTAACTCTTTTATGGTACAAAGCAATAGATAGAGCTATTCCTGCACTATGCAGCAGAGATCCTTGTTCTTGCCCTGTAATAGCAACAACTGTGTTAATACTGAAAACTTAATGAGGATGTAATCAGAGACCCATTTGCATTTCTCTCAGGTAATTTCAAACAACATGCTACACAACAGAATGCCTTAGATGCCTCAAAAATTACAAAATTAATTCATAAAACTGTGTACTCCCTGTACTTACTGTACACATTCCAAGCTCCTGAGCTGATTAACAACTTCTTCTTTTGAGGCATTTTCTAGCAGGTTCCATAGGATTTCTGAGGAACGGAACACCAGCTGTCCTGAGGGATCAGCACCATTTAGATACAAACAAAACCTGCTGGCTGCTTGGGCCTTCACCATTTGTCTACAGTTTTTCCCTGGAATTATGTAAATTGGAGTAATTAATTGTCTATAGGTCAGTAACTGTTTCAGGCATGGTCACAGAACAAATTATCTAAGATCAGTGGTAATGAGATTATTGAAAGAACTGTTTGTACTAACCAGAGGTGGAAAGATGCTGGAGAGCTTTAAGAACCCACAACTTCTCAAGAAGTTGATTTTCAACTAATGCTAGTGACAAAACAAGAGCTTCTGCTAATCCTTCTTCAGCCATCTGGATTTTATAGTTTGCACTTGTTGGCTGGTAACCTGTACATAAAGTAGTTTTAGTTATAATGCAGTAAATACTCAGAATTTTGATTACTTCATAAAATGTTCATCTTTTCTCAAGGAAAGATTGAAAATCAAGTACCATATTTCAAGCAGTTAAGTTAAAATATCCAGTACACAAGAGCTGCTCTTCTTATATCTGAATGGTGTCTAAAACATATCCAACAGATTCACCCTCAAGCAGACTTCAGTGCTCTAAAACCAAATTAATTGCTGCTTAGAATTTAGACAATGAAAGCAAAAGCAAGATTACAGAAGTGAAAAACTTACTTCAGTCATCAGTAAGTTCCTAGTGCACAACCCAGTTCTCTTCAGTAGCCTGTTCACTAGAGAATTATTGCATTCTATCATCATATTACTGAAAATAGGTGAATCCAAAGTTTGATTTACAAGCCTGACTTTCTAGTGTGTCCCTGTTTTTACTTTTGTCCATGCATATGCAACTCTGTATTTCATTACTGAATTATGGGGAAGGTGAAGCATAATGTATTTATATTTATTTTTATATTATGATAACCCATGATAGCAATTTTTATCTTAAGCAGCTTAAATATATATATGTTTTTGTATATATACACACACATATATATACACATATCTGACATATGTCAAATGTCAGAAAGTACAAGAGTGATAAATACAGATAATGCACATGCTGAAATGAGGTTTAACTAAGCACACAGTCTGATAGGCTCCAAGTAGATATTACTTTATAGATAAGAGAACTCTGAAGGGTCAAACTTTGGCAAGATTTACATATATGCTTAGCAATTAAATATATGACTTTAAAAAAATCAGACTGAAACACAGTCTTCATTTCAAGATAACATATCTTATTTTCTAATTTGGAAGAAGAACAATAAAATTTTTCAATAACCTGATGGAATTATTTACAGATACAGAACTAAATGCACACATAGCTACTTGCAGGATGTGAGTCTTGTTTGTAAGGTAAAAATAGATTTGGATGCTTTCATATTTCTAGAATTTTGAAAGGGCTGTAGTAGCAGCAGCTTCTTTAGGCCTCCTAAAATAAATGAAAACCTGTCAAAGGGCACAGGACTAATGCCACACTGCAGGAACACAGCAGGGGAGCACACTGACATCAAGCATGCCCCTTGACCTGCACTCTTGACCCACATTGTGGCAATATTCACTTAAGGTTGGCTGCCTATAAATCCAGTGCTGTCTCAGAGCACGTGGTGCTGTGCCCCTCTGGGAGGGGATCCATGACTGACTTCACCTGACAACAGTTTCTGGCACCATCGTAAGAGTCCAAGGAATTATATAATAGAGGATTCTGATCATCCCCGAGTTCATGCATAGCCTCCTTCTGCACAGACAAGTCACATGATTTATTCAAACCTATGCTCAAATGTGTCCATAAAATATGAACTCAATCAAATTTAGATAGGTTCAGATCTATTCCTCACAGCACAAGTGAAACCAGAGCTGCTTCTCCCCAGGCTACATATAAAAAGCTGAAAATTACATTTCCCTTCTTATAATTCTGATCCTAACTGCTTTTTTTTTCCCCTCCATTACCCACATTTCAGAGATCTTGTTTCACTTCAAATTTTCTGGATGTTATTTAATGTTAATTCCATAAGTGTAATAACTAATTCCTTGTACATTGATGAACTTATTTCAGATTTATAATATGCACCTCTATAAAAACATGTTAATTGCAAATTTGCCAATGTTACATATTTAATATATGAGATACAGTAACCATAGTTATAAAGTAAAATTAATCGATAGCTAATTAAAAGAGGCATTTCAAAGTAGTTGGGATCATTAAAAAATAAAATACTGTGCTTTACCTGAAAGTAGTTTTCCTGGTAGCTCCATATTATAAAAGCTAACAATACTCTTACAGATTTGTATTTTAACTTGAGAGCTTGGCACCCTCATCAAGTAACCTGTCAGAAAAAGAAATAAATGTAATTAACAGACATTATAACTTGTTTAGAAAGTATTCTTAACACAGCATTCTTCTTTTTACAGCACTTAGTATTTCCTTTGGTCATATCCCATACAAATCTGTAATTTCAAGCAAAGTTTCATGATTAAATACTCAAGAGACAGAGACTCCCACACTGGAGAGGACAAAGGCATCTTAGAAGAGTAGCATAAATTTAATCAAAAAGTTACCTTGCCTGCTTTATGGCTACAGACACTTATAAGACACTGGATGTTATACCAGGAGTTGTGGAATTCTGAGGAAAGCTACTAAGTTACTACACTAAGCTGTTGTCATCACTACCATGTCATTAGACACTCTACTTCTAAGCAGAAATGATATGAAATAAAGGGAGCATAGAATCAAGAAGGATCCATGATCCTCCACCTCAGGTTTCAGTGCTTGCAGTGATACCCGCCATTTCTCAGATCAAAATGAAATGAAACAGGCTATATGCACATTTACTTCTTCATCTGTACTGATAATGTTTTCTTGCATAGCTTTTGACATTGGCAAATAGGTAATTCTGCTAGCCGATCTGAAGGTTAGCTGCAGAGCAAAGTGAAAATAATTTCTAATACTAAAAAGGACAGAGGATTGAATGAATAATTTAAAGAAATTATCTACGTTGACTAAGGAGTAACAATAAATTAAAATCACGCTAATAATACAGTTGATTTTATTGTGGCATAATAATAATTTTATTGTGGTGTATCAGGTTACACTCACCCAGTTGTGCAATGGATTGTGAAACTTCAACGGAATAGTTTTGTTCATCAGATGATTTCTTTTTGTGAAAAGGTAACCTGCGAAATGAAATTTAAAAATACTACACCTATGTTTTAATCAAGTCACCAGAAAAGTTCAGTAGCTCTTCTCTTCTTCCTTGATAATTTTTTCAGATAAGGGCACCTTTTCTAGGATGAATGCATTCTTTGCAATGCTGATTCTACACTGAAAGCTTCATAATCTGCAATTACGTGTTGGCAATCAGTGGTACATGTTCATAGATAATATTTTCATAATTCAAATATGATGCAACCAGACATGCTGAATAAACAAATGTCATTTAAATGTGAAGAATAAATCCTACAACCTAGACACTATCCGGTTATTACAGATCTAGGCTATGTACAAGCACGTGCAGAGCTGGAAAAAAGGGATCATACCTCTGGGCAAGACCTCTTAAAATGGATAAAAGTAAACCAAATAAACTGACTCAAATAGCACAACAACAAAGTTGTTTTTGAAACGAGGATATTTTAAAATACTCAGTAACACATTCAAAATACTCAGATATGATAAACATGTAAATGCTAAAAACTGTCTAACAGTAAACATTATAATATTATAATATTATGCTAAGGTCTCTGCAGTACATACTGTAGAACTAGCTTTCTGGTAGGTTTACCTCTGTTAACACTGCCAGAGAGAAAAAAAAAGGAGAGAGCAAACAATGGAAGAAATGTTGGGGGATGCAGGGGAGGGAGAAAAAAGACATTGAAAAAAAAAGTGGGGAGAAGACAGGTAAACAGAAGCAGTTACGGAAGAGTGGAATATTTTACTGGAGAAATTAATGTATCTGAAACTGAATTCTAAAACAAACTAGTCCCTGCTGCTGGTTAAAGGCTGCTCTGTCATATGAAGTAGTAGTGAATTGTGGTGGAATTTCCACAGTACAGAAATTAAAGCAAAATTCAAGGGCACAATTTTCTAAACTATCCTCATTGCAGAAACCACAATTAGTGCTGAACTGCTCTAAAAGAGGAAAAGTCTCACAGCTACATTTTATCGACTTTAAGCACTCATTCTCAGTTTTGTCAGCTTCTAGCAAACACCAAAGAAAATTAAACTCCATGATGTACCTCCTCATTCCCCACTGTGTGGCAGCAAAGAAAAGCAGTACAACTGAGGGTGCTTAGGGAATGAAAAGATTCAGCTGAGAAGTTGTGTGTTTCTTAAACCTAACAGCTGAGAGGAAGCTATGTAAAAATGTATCTGAATGTCTGTTTTACTATGCCACTAGTTTTCTATCTGGCTGTTGGTTTTTTTCCTTCCTTATTCTCCTCAAATGAAATACAGGAGTAACTGTAGCTATAAGCATACCATAAATAACTTAACTACTGAAAAGTGTGGATAACACCTAAGTTCTTTTCTACAGATTACTTAAAATACATTATGACAATAAAGATGCACAAAAGTTCATGCAATACATTTTAAAAGTAAATATAAATCCTAACTCCTGTTGAGGCTCATTCTCTTCTGCAATATAGTTTGTCATTTTGAAATGCTTACCTTCAGGTATTAGTGTCTTTGTGACACCCTAAGTTTTTAAACTCACTTAAGAGCTTGTCTGAAACAGCAAAACACATCTCAGTACCACTTAGCTGCTGAATCTTTTGAGGTCAGCAGTCCCAGATTGACTTAGGCAGTAAGAGACCTTGGGGAACCTTGCTTCCAAGCAAGCCAGGGCCAATTCACAGTGTTGAATTATGCAACATGTAACTGCACAGATACTGAACTGTTAAAATAGGTTCCTCATTCACCTCACCAGAGACTGGACACAAATAAAAGAAAAGGAAGCATGATACAATGGATACCTTGCAGATACAGGTGCTTTGTAGATAAATGCTGTACGGATATGTCAGGAGCCTTAGAAAAAGTATAAGCCTGTTTATAAGCAGTATTTAAATCTCTAAAAGAGGGGCTGAGGTACTTACCCAAACAATTTAATAAGTTCACATAAAGGCTCCGTAAAAGCTTCCTGTTCATTCATTTTTTCTGCACACAGGTTAAGAATTTTGGTAATTTGTGCTACATTCTTAAGGGGCTTTTAATGTGAAATTAAGGAAATCAGATCACCCGTACCATTACGAATCAGAAGAAAAAGCCGAAAACTGTGCTCGCCACACTTCAAAGATACAACCAAGAAAAATATAAGCCTAATGTTTACAAAGTTAGGTCTCTAAGAAAGTATGTGAGTCAATACTTAGGCTTTTTGAAGCAGCCTTACTTTTACACAAGTACAACTTTTGCAAAACTGATTTAGGTGTCTTCTGAGCTGAACTCACTGGAAGCTCAGTATCAAATTTCTAAAAAAGGAGGATGAAAAGTTTTTACATCACAGTGTCAGATTTACCTATATAAGTTCTGAGACAGCCTTGTGATATTTAAATTGTTTTCTCCTCTAGTCCCAAGTGACTAACTGAAACTTGAAAAACAGGACCCAAATACATATTGAGATTATTTAATTTAGGGTAGAGGTGCAAAACCAAAATTGAACAGAGAACTGAGACTGAGAAGTTACGACCAATCCACTGACTCACAGAAACTGCCTTTAAGTGCACAACTCAGTTGTAATGTTATGCCTTAAATCACTGTGCAATTATCTGAACCGTATGAAATTAATCACATTTTCCACATGCCAACACCCTCCTCAGTGTTTCTCAGTATTGGAACCTTTCAGTTTGTACTGTAAATATGAAAAAAAGTTTCAGATAAATTAGTCTGATTTCATTTTTCTTTAAAATACCTCCTTACTGGAAGTCTATTTTTTCTTGCTATTTTAACAGCTGTTTCTTAAGTGGTAATTACTGTGCTTTTCTATTCTGAGTTTAAAGTACACCAGTTACATTTTGGACACTTTCAGCCACTATATAGGTGAGAACCCTCTATTGAATTTTGTGACAAATGAATCTAATATTCAAGAATCTTGCCAACCTGTCAACTCTGGCTGTGTGCACACAAGGAGGTCAGTAATGAGAATGTATATGATCATCCCTATTCTCCGTGTGGAAGCACAGTACAGCATCAAGTACTTTGCTGAAAAGTCAGACTATTACCATACATAAAACACCATGACTTCAAAATTCTAGAGTAACAAAAAGGATACAAGTCCATTTTCAAAATGCTTGACTACCTTCTTGAGAGTTTTCAGCTGCTCTTTTTCCAAATCTTTCTTAAGTAAAAGAATGAAAAGCAGGTTTTAATTGCAGTTTGCCCTAGAACCTTAAACTATTATGTTTATCCCCTTTTAAGTTTAAATGAAAGTGGAAACCAGATTTAAAAGTTTACAAGACACAATGAAATTCTCCAAGTGCTTTGAAGCAGGATTAACTCCATGATGAAGCCTCATTTCTAAGTACGAAGTCTGTTCTCTTGTAACTGAAGAGGCTTTCAAAAACTCCTGTTCAAACATGTGGACTCCTTCTCTTAAATTCTATGTGATTCTTTGTAAAGAAACTAATAAAACCAAACCTATGTCACACACAACATACATGTGAAAGCATGTAGATCTAAGTGGCGTAGCATGCTCTGCACCACTTGGAAACAGCCTTCAAAGCTGGAAACAATTTTGTAGTGAGGATATGTCAGGCTGTGTCAGTGATGCAGAGTGCTCATTTTAGCTCTCCTGAGCACCTGCAACTTGAGAAAGGCCAGGAAGTTGTTTCAGGAGTCTACAAGCCCAGAATCCTATAGGCATTTTATCATACATCATATGCTCTCTACAGAAGCAGTAAACAATATCATCTGGCACCTTTTTCTTCAGTCAGTAAATTTACTATCACCTCTGTATTAAAAAAGGGAAGAGGGGAAGATATAACTACTTCTCTGTGGGGCATTAATTTAAAATGTGTTAGGTTAATCAGGTCCTTGTTTAAGAGCATCAATTATCCATATTTTGGATCAAAATTATTCGATGGCTTAGTGAATTTAATCTGCCAAATCATCTTGTGGAGACTAAAAATCATCTGTGAAAGCCCATGAGATGATGCTTCTCCTGTGTGCATAGGTAGTTGGATTCTTCAACATTGACCTTTGCGTATTTCTCCTTCATTTAAAATCACCTCCCTGAAGAAATGTTAGCAGTTAACTCGGGCAATTACATAAATCTATGACGTACTTTCAATAAGGTTGTAGCGTATATCTATTTCCCAGTTGTAGGTTTCATTACTCTAAAATTCTCAAATATGCTAGAAATTCTGCATATTTGTCTTATTTTAAGTTCCCGTGTGATCTTCTCTTTATCCTCTACATATTTTTTTAATATAAACCCACAATTCACACTTTTTTTTAAACAACGATCATCTTTTGAAGCATTCAAATACCAGAAGAAATACTAATCTTTGTGCTGTGTAGCTCCAGCCACCTGTGCTGGATGTAATAAACGCACCTGACTTTATTCAGGGAGGGTGCTAAAGTAACTGTATAAAACACTTGTCAAAGCCCCATCACCACCTGTGTAACTGAGATAGCGAGATACCAGGATTACTTACTGAGCCCGAACCTTTGAGCAGTGTGATGACGTGATTCAAATCCACTGATCTCAACAGTGTCTCCTGAAAAAGCAACACTTTTAGCTTTATTTTTTTTTTCTGATTTTGAAATATTTCTTTTAAGGTGTTAAAAATGTGAAATAGCCGCGTTAAACAGACATGAATTTACTCGGGGGCGGGTAAAGCCAGGCCGTGCGCGGAGCGCACACCAGGGTTTGTTCCCAGCCCGAGGAAGACGGCGGGGCAGGGCAGGGCTCGGGCCAGCAGCGGGGCTGCGGCTGTCCCCGCCCGCGGGAGAGCTCACCTGGGCGGCGTCCGGGGCGGTCCCGCGCCCGCTGCGAGAGAGGCCGAGGGCCGGGGAGCGGGAGGCCGCCCGCGGCGCGGGGGGCTCGGCCGCGGCCAGCGAGGCCATGGCGCCTCCGCCGGCGGCAGCGCGGCCCGGCCGTTGCCATGGGAGCGGCGCCTCCGCCCGGCGCCGGGCCCGGCCCGCCCGCACCGCCACGGCCCGCGGAGCCCGGCCCGGCCCTCCTGCCGCGTTCCGCTGCTGCGGCTGTACCTGACCCCCGCGTGTGCCGCCCTCCTGCCAGAAAAGTCACTTCGTGGGCTGCTATCTGTGAACGCCGCCTCGGCGAGAAAACCATTTCCCCGCCCGGCCCGGGGGGCAGAGGCTCGGCGGCTCCCACACGGTGGGCAGCTGGAAGGGAAGAGGCCGGTCCATCTGTAACAAGTAATCATGAAAAAACCCTCCGTGAGAGGCCCCCAGGACAAACCCCAGAAAGGAAGGCGCTGCCTGGGGTAGACTGGCAGCGTGGTAAAAGGCGAAAGGAACCTTTTCTCTGCACAGACCAATACAAAAAAAGTAATAAAGGCAGGGACAGAAGGGTGAGGGGATGTAGGTATCTTCTACTTGCAAACAGTGAGCAGCTCTTTGAGGCTTAGTTGACAGCTGAGACTCAAGGACAACGCAGTGCTTGGTGTGCTCACAGGTACGGTACTGGACTGCTCACTTTAGCTGCCATTCCTAGGATTTGGATACACTTTGGGCAAGTTGCAAACATCTCACGTTGGATATGCACATATCCCAAGTCTCAGAGTGCAGGCACTCTTGATGTCAGCCTCAGTTTTCATTGACAAATAATGAACTACAGTGATTCCAAACAAATATTTGAATATGCGAATACATTTATTAAATGCTAAGATAGGTGTTTAAATCTCCAGACGGCTTTTAAATGAAAATAAGTGATTGATAACAATCAAGAAATACAACTTTATGGCTCCAACTACAACCAACACAGTCCTTATTTTCATTTTTTCCCAGCTTGTATGTTGACACCCCTCCCATTTCAGACCTGCTTTCTGCAGAAATAAGGTGCATCTCACATTTCGTTCTCACATATGCTACAGAGTTCTCTTCCGTCAAAGGGAAAACACCCAATATCATGAATTTGGGCATACACAAAAATACCTATGCACATTCTGCATTTAGTAGAAATTCATCCTATATGCAACTCCAAAATGATGGCAAAAATATCATAGTATAGGACTCTGAATTTAGAAAATTCAATGACCCCTTTGACATCCATAACATCCTGAGCTGCAATCACAGAACACAGGTCATACAAGGGCAGGACCTGTAGCATGTTATACAGTGCCCTCACATGATGTGACAATGCAGTTGCCAGCCTTGGAGCTGGTGTTTGGCACTCTTCATCCATCCATGTACACACATCTCTCCATTACTCTAACCACTTAACTGGTCATTCCAAACTTAAATATTTGTTTCTGTGAACATTCTGTTTTGTATCTGGGTTTACACTGGATGGAACAAGATTTCTATTAAGTATCTGAGATTAATTGTGCTGACAATGCTTATATGTCTGTAGCAGTTAGCTGAAAAAGCTGGATTATATAGGTAATTAAAGGTAATTAAAAGCCGGATTATTTTTTCCTTGGTGCCCACATAGGAATTGAAGTTGTATGTATTCAAAGTTTTAAAGCTTACATAAAGAAAACCTGCTTACATTTATTTCTATTGTAGCCTAAGTGATTTCAAGTTTGGTTGCTCCGTGCTTTGAATGACAAATGTATAGAGAATATACATAAATTGGGCAACTTGGTCTGTAAATTATAAGCTTAAGTCACATGGCACGTGTTGGCTAACTGTTCCAAAGATCATATTGCAAAGCTCCATTTGCTCACTGTGCACCTCCTTCAAAATGAAGCTTCTAAAATTTAGGATGAAAGCTACATTATGCAAGTCTGAGTAAAGGGATTCTGCTGCCCTTGGCAAATGCCTATCCTCAAAATCATGCAATCAACTGTGAAAATATTTACTCAAAAGTTAATAAACCCCAAACAGGCTTATTTTGTGTTTTTATCACATCTACCTCTTCCATTGGTAATGAAAATATTCAGGACACCAAGGTCTTATTTATGAGTATTGAATTTTTAGTCTTACAAATGCTAAGAAATATGTTAAAAAAGTAGACTTGATGTAAAGAGGATTTCTGTTTTGACTGAGGACAAAGTATTTTGTTATGAAGACACAGTTCAACAAACTCTATTCTTGTAAAACTTAAATTTCATAAAACCACAGGACTCCATGTGTAGGACACAGGTCTGTGTTACAAGATCAAGGTTACATATCTAGGTCTGCCATTAATCTCCTGTTGACTCTGTTGAGTGAATTATTTCCTCTAGCACTCAGTACTTGCTGCTTTACAAATTAGGTTGTGAGCTTTTAAAGGACTGTTACTCAGTATATACTGTTCATGTGCTGCAATGGGGGTCTTCAGCTCTAGTCAAGTGATGTCCTTTCCTTGGCTGTACTGAACCTGTAGACTCTGTCCAAAGCCACCTGCACTCTTTATCAAATATAGCACTGAGGTCTTTAAAGTACAGAAATCAGAGTCTAAGATTCTTTTTAAGTGTGTTGACTCCTTGAATTCCTTTTCATTCTCCTTTTTTTTGTCCTGACAGACCTTCTGTGTTTGATTTTCACAGAATAAAAGGAAAAGACCTTTGAAGTGGCTGGCAGTAGACTCACCCTTAAACCTGTCAAGTCAACAGAGCTTCCAACATCTGGATTTACCTGCCTGTACTATTAAAATACAGTGTTGAAGTCATGGGGTGGTATGGAATTGAGGAGAACTTTCACACTGATCTTTGTTATTTGTAAGGAAACACAGTAAATCACAGGACACAAAACTTATACTCTTGTACAGTACAAGGTAAGGCTGGAGAAAGGTCTAAGTTTGGGGCCTGAGCTGCTGGCATAATATCAATATTCAGTGGAACAAGCACTGAGATATAGAGAAATGGGAGATTAAAAAAAAAAAAAAAGCCAAGAAATGAAAGACTTCAAGGTCCAAAATGTTACTGTTAGGTTAGGCATGGCACAAGCCAATATTGAATGTTCTGCATTTTAAAAATACTTATATTCCCTTTGGGAGTCTGGGAAGGCTATGTAACCTAATGTGAAAGCAATGGAAATGCTGCCAGCTCCACTGACCCACACATCTTTACTCCTCTGAACTCAGAGAGTTTATGCTGCTCATGGACAGTTAAGCAGCATTATACCTCTCGTGTATTGTTTGCCTCTCTGCTGGCATAAGCCTCTTAGGAAAAAAGTTACGTGTTTTCAGACTAGGGACTGCAAAGTGCTTCAACTGTTTGTTTCATTTGAAGAGTAGTTGTTTCATACATACAACAGGACACTTGGCAAACATACTAGTGCCTAGCAATCTCATCATGGCCAAACTTTTTGTTGAATGAAAAGTGGACTGAATATATGCTGACAGTACTGTAATGTTCACTCTTGTGTTCTGAAAGCATAGAGAATATCTTAGAGTAGGTTAAGGGATGTAGCTATCCAGTGTGTCTGTGTGAAAAAGCTGTTATCCAGATATTGAAATAAATTGCCCTTAGAATATTTTTATGAACTCACATTCAAGTTTTATCTCTTAGAGAAAATGTTGATCAGAGCACTCACGTATTAGAAATAAACACAAGCTAAAATTTATTTGCATAAGCACAGAAGAAAAAGCAAAATACCTTACACTGATTTTTTATTGATTTTTGTGTAAAACACAGTCTATGGAAAAATAGATAAGAGCATTACTAATAATTTATAATAGCCCTGTTCAGAGAGACAGCACAAACAGTCTGACAAACACAACTACAAAGAGAATATTACACGTGGGAGACATATTATGCTCACTGTAAGACATTGCCAACAAGGCATGAGAAACAATATATAATGACAGAGATCATTGTTCAAGTCAGTTAATGTGTCACTTATTTTAAAGGCTGTAATCTCATTAATGCAAGCAGTATCATATGGTGATACAATATCAGTACTGCAACATTATTCATTATATTGATAGAAAATACTACAGGATGAACAGCCAAGAAATAAAAATCTTGTGTATTAGGAGATGCACTGTCTGCAAGGATCTAAGCATATGCATTCATTACCTCTGCATAAGTGAAAATACTCCACTGAAAAACTCAATCTATCTAATTTTTATGCACCTGATATATCTTTCAGAGGAAAGCTGTTTCCTAACGATATTCACACCTGTGAAATTTATTGCCACTTGGGAACTCACTGCCTTATATTAATTAACTATTTCCTTTAATGCTAGTTGGGCAGCTAATACCATACAGACACAAACATAGAAAAACACTATTTTATAGGCAATTAATGCCAAATAAAAATATGAATGTACTTTCTTATGTTGGCACATCATATAATTCACAATGTTGGAACAAAAAATTAAATGTGGCACCAATTCACAGTAACCACTACCACAAGCTAGAGAACTTGCAAAACAATTACAATTAATCTCTAAACAACTCAAAAACTTTAAATAATTCAAGAACATGTGCACTTAGTTAACTTGTACATAGCTGCCACTGTTAACAGATTTAAAGACACATGGAACCTTTAACAGAATTCTGTTTTAGACACTGTTTAGAAAGAATATCTTAATATCCATAGAAAACAAATAACCTGTTGCTAAATACATAGAGGTTTCCATTTTATATGTGTACAATTCTGTATCACATATTAAGCACTATTTTTTAAACTATACAATAATTAAGAGAAATTAGGATTATTTCATTACTTATTTCCATTAGGCAGTTAAGCAATTTATATAAAGCTACACAAAAATAATTTTATAGCAGGCTATTCATCAAAATATATGTTTATTCTCCTAAGTAACTAAGATGTCTAAATGAATTTAGTTGTTTATATTTAGGCAATCTAAACTAAACAATTAGCCCCCAGTATTTTTCCAATGAGAAGCTGTATGGTGAGTTCTATAGAAATCAATGTGTTTGGTCACATGAATAAAAGATCCCTTGTGGGACTAAACATGCTGGATATAAAGTTTGCTAAATGCATGAGTGTCATTTACCTTCAGGCTTAACAGTATCTTGTTTGAGTGGATTGGTCCTTACAGAACACTACAAAACATTCAATCACAAGTCAACAAGCTATTCCAGTTAAAAGTAAATACATGGCATAACAGGAAACCATATGCCATTTTTGTAGCATAAATATTTCACAAAATGCCTTCATATAGTTGATCTAAAAATATTGTCTATTTATTAATACTTCAGTATTTCAACCTTTCAAGTAACATATAAAACTAAAACACATTTTTAATTTTCTACACGCAGTTTGAAAATAGGAATGACTCATCATTATTCTCTCCAGACATCTTTGGCAGTTTAAAATTTAGCAGTTTAATCACTGTTGAAGAAATGTAATGACAAAGTAACTTTTTGCATAGGAAAGAGGGCCAATACATTTCTATATATACTGTCAGTGGATGCATTACAGTACATTATATATGGACTTTGACAGTAATTTTCAGTAAGTACAATATCATAGTTCTGCAACATTATCACTATTGCATCAAAATAAATGACTGTAGGGAACATGAATGTTAATTACATGTTCTACAGAAATGTAAAATGACTGTAAAATAATAGCAGCATATTTCATTTTCAAAAGTAGTCAGATTGTCAATGTTAGTGCTTTCTGCCTAAATCTGTTCAGAGGTACTAAATTCTACTCTCAGTTATACCAACCCATTCTAGTTATTTTAATTAGGTTTCAGGTGCAGGACTGGCATAGAATGTAGAGTGGTATTTATCCCATTAAAATTCTCCAAGATTTGATATTTTCTAAAATTTAGAAGTTAATTTTATTTAAAGAAATGAAGCACAATGCTTCAACCTTGTGTGGTTTCACTCTGCAGTAATGAAATAGGAGACAGTCCAGGACATTCAATTCTGTAATCCTTTTAAAATATATACACCTTTTGGAATGCAATAACAGACACAGTTAAGTTAGAAGTTGTAACAGTTATTTGTTCTTCATTTTTATGTGAAAATACCATTTGTAAAAGTTCAGGCTTTTGTCTGTCTCCAGCAACAACAGGGTTTTCACTTAATGTCTAGAATGTTTGATAAAAAAGTATTGTACTTTGTGTATCACCACCAGTATCACTGAAATAGCTGCATATTGGAGGAGAAACAATAAAATAAATACCCTGAAACAAACTTATTTGGTTTTGGAAAAAAGAAAGAATGTAAACATTTTTTTAAATTTATTTGATAGATTTATTGAACCTTTTTTTTTCTTCTTTTTTTTCTGTTAAAAAAGAGGAAAGTTTCAAATTTCTAAAATGTTTGATAAATTTTTGGAGAATATAGCTATTAAATACAGTAATCCAGAGGCAGCACCTATCTCAAATAAATCCAAAATTATTGATTTTCAAGAGGGTGAGAAGTTATGTTAGGAAAAAAAAATCACTAGACACCTGCTTTCTTTTTGGAAGGATCTGCCACTTGTCAGCTACTTGAGACAATCTCAAAGACCTTAACCTGACCAGTTACAGATGTTATTATTTTTCAAAAAATGGTGAAATAAAATTAATTATTTTCCTCCCAATTGACTTCATCACCAAGGCTGGAAAAGGAGGATAAATCTGAGCTTTCCAACTACTTGAAATTGAAAATTTGTGAACTAAAAAAAGTATCAAGTATCTGTTGACACACATAACACAGTTTTTTTTTCAAAAAAAGTACTCACAAAACTCCATTTTCAAGAAGAATCCATTGGCCTCTCATTCAATACAAAATTTGTCTAAAGACATATAAAAATGCTTTAATTCTGAAAAAAACATTATGCAAGTATTTTGTTTTTCATCTCTGGATTTGATCATGCTTAAAATGAAAGGAAATTCAACTGTCTCTTATTTTGTAACAGACCCAGAATATACACAGGATTGATGTGTATGTCTGGGGAATTTGAATACTAGAATAAAAATAAAATTGTTGTAGATATTTTTAATTTGAAATTAATTAAATTTAGAACAACTAGCATGAATTCTTTAGGCTTAGGCTGGCATAACTGGGGGCATAGTTTGATTCTAAAATCTTCTTTTGCTGTAAAGCTGTTCATTTCATTAAAAGCAGAGATAATGAGATTTACAGGACCAGTGATGTTTAAGGATAAAGTCAAACTTAATTCTGTAGATTTCTGATGCATGATAGGGCAAATTCTTAGTAAGTAATAAATAATAAGAGAAAGTTCCATTAAGAAAATCAGAGATTTTAAACAGTGCAAATAGAGATAAGAAAAATATAATTTAATACAAGAAAATTAGGACCAAATGCACAATCTGATTCACTGAAATAGAAGTTTTGCTAATTAAGCAGTAGCAGCCTCAAGGTATGAGTTGAGTTTGGTTGTTTTGTTAAAGAAGAGTAATTACTACTGATACAGCAGTAGTAATAAGTAATTGTGAATATTATTTAGAATCCAACAGGAAATGTAAATGTCAAGGTTTAGAGATTTTTAAGTATAAGAATAATAATTTGGTTTCTCAAAACTTCAGGCATATCCCAGAGACACTTGTAAAAGTTAGATCTTTATATAAAAATAGAAGATTGGATTTGCACAAAAAGATACTAAGAATTTAAGACACATTCTGGGAAATTCATATATAATAACTGAAACTCCAGTGTAGATACATACAGAATATGAGTATTGTGATGCTTCCAACATACTGGAAGTTTCACAGTGAAAATGGATTTTTATTGTTGCTGAATTCTCAGCCTTCCTTTTTGTTTTAAAATATTTCCTCATATTTCAAAATAATTGAAAAATCAAAAAATAGTTTACACACATATCTTTCTATAAAGATTCACTGTTTTGAATCTTCATTATATGATGTATGGGAAAAAAAAAGATGCCAAAGGTCTAAAATCCTACATAACACTTTGAAAAAAAATAAAAAATATGGTATTAGTACAATACCCTTTGCTTACAAGATATACAATCACACTGTAATTGAAACTGGGTTTGCATATTCAAATCAGGTAATGGTGTAAAACCACACACAAATAAATATACTGTACATGTGCAATACACTTGGCCAAGTACAAGGTGCTGCACCTGGGCTGGGGTAACCCCCAGGATCCACACAGGCTGGGGGATGAAGGGATGTGGAGCAGCCCTGCCCAGAAGGACCTGGGGGTGCTGGTGGGTGAGAGGCTGGACATGACCTGGCCACGGGCACTCACAGCCCAGAAAGCCAAAAGTGTCCTGGGCTGCACTAAAAGCAGCGTGGGCAGCAGGGCAGGGAGGTTTTGCCCCTTTGATCTGCTCTGTTGAGAGAGATCCCACCTGGAACACAGCACCCAGCTCTGGGGTCCAGCACAGGAAGGACATGGACCTGCTGGAGCGAGTCCAGGGCAGGTCTCCTGAGATGATCCAAAGGGCTGGGGAACCTCTCCTGTAAGTAAAGGCAGAGAGAACTGGGTTTGTGCAGCCTGGGAGGCATGGCTTGGGGGTGACTGAATTTCAGCCTTCCAGCACCTGAAGCGAGCCAAGAGAGTTGGAGAGGGCTCTAGTGTCAGGAGAGCATGTAGTGTCTGGACAAGGGGGAATGGTTATAAACTGAATGGGAGTAGGTTTAGATTGGCTATTAGGAGGAAATTCTTTAGTGTGAGGATGGTGAGGCCCTGGAACAGGTTGGCCAGAGAAGCTGTGGATGCTCCATCCCTGGAAGTGTTCAAGGCCAGGTTGGATGGGGGTTTGAGCAATTTGGTCAAGTGAAAGTTGGCAAGGCCCATGACAGGGGTGTTGGACCATTGATCTTTAAGGTCCCTTCCAACTCAAACTCAATTCTGTGATTCTGTGATCATTACAAATTAATTTGTTTCAATCTCTGGTTATTTCCTAAAGAAATTATTTTATACTCTGAACTCATTAACCCAGAAATGTGGTTTTAATAGAAGAAACACTGCCCAGAAAATGTCATATTAATAAATAGTACTCTGAACACATATTCTCTAAGTCAAAAAAATATCTGTAAAGCCTGGTTCTAATAAAATACTATTGTGATTTAACTGTGCAAAGGAACATTAATTTTTTTATTTCATAATCATCTGCCTTCTGTAATCCAAAACAAACATATTTTTGTAGTTATCAGAAGCAGTAATTCTTTAGTTATAAACTTCTCATATTTTGGTTAAGAGCTTGTACTATATGTCAAGAAAGAGACTTTACAAAGACTCCTACTTAGCTAAACTCCTAAAGATGCAAGTTTATGACAAAAAAATCCCGAAGCCAGACAGGTACAATGGTGTTAACAAATATCATCACATTACAGTTATCCTTTCGGGGGAGAGATGTGGAACAGACCCACTTACTTCTTCTATAACATGGCTTTTCTCCCATCCTCTTCGAATTCTCCTCAATCTCCTACTTACACATGGCAAAAGTAACACGATCTTACCTAGGATTACAATAGAAGGCAGAACAAGGGCAAGAACAAAATTTGGTGGTGTATAAAATCTGTAATACTCTTCTTCAAAAGCTCTCTTCCATCCATAAATCAGTACATGGAAAGTACTTATAAGTAGAGCAATGTATCCAAGTGTAGACTGTGAAGAAAGAGAAAACAGGAAAAAAAAAGAAAGGATATAATAGCACTTGGTCCTTCACCTGATAGCTCTAATACATTGTTTGCATTATTTTAACATTTCTATTAGACATCAAGTTAAAATCTCTAACCTATTCACTACATTAAGCTAGCAATATATGGTTTTAAGTTCACATTCTGAAATTTACAGACTGAACTGAGCACTGAACTGACTGAACAGAGTATCTCTGCTAACATCTACAGGCCTTAGTCGAAGCTGAAATGATGCCTGCCCAAATTCTAAGTAATAGAAGTCAACTGCAGGATAGGTATGCCAATAAGGAACAATTCCAGTGTAGTTACTAGAACAACATCCATTGTGACTAGAAATTAAATTTCCTAACTATGAGGATAGATCACTTCCGAGATTCCTTATTATGGAACAATGCAATTGTGTTGGAAGAGATTTGGCCCTAAACTTGCATATTTTTATCACTCTGAGAAGCACAGCTTACTTCTGCCTCACAAAGGCCGACATCCACTTGTCTGATGGTAGCATGAACTGTCCCTTACCTGCTCCATCAGTTGTTGCTGACTGGTTAACAGGAATATCTGAACTGCAGAGCTTGGGCATATTAGCACAAAGTGGTGCAGTTTACCATAAACAAGCAGTGTGGGATAAAAAGTGAAAGAGACGGTTCCCACAGCAGCCTCCAGAGGAAGGACCTCTCACCGCAGAAATCTAGAGCTTGCCACAGAAGGTGGTGGTAATAGGGGTCACTCACCAGTTCTGTCAATCTGCCTTTTTAAGGACCCTGTAGCTGTAATGCTTCACAGATTTGACACAGATCCATCAACCTTAACTTTCCTCAACGATGATAAAAGAAGACTACTATGCTTTGACTTCTGGTGGTGATCAAATGAAGAAAAACTCTTTCTGGCCGAAACTGATGTAATGACTTACTTGGCAGGGAAACATTTGTAGAAAATAATTGAAGCATAGAATGAGCATTAAGAAAGGCTACCAAGGTATGGTCTAATTCCAGGAAACAGACAAGCAAAGAAAAAGGCAGCCTAAGGGTCTATAATAGATAGTGAAAGAATTAATTCCTCCTACTTCAACATTAGGCAGTTTCTAAGGCAAGAAGAATGTCTGAGCTAATACTATTTGCAAGGATCCACAGGTAAAACTGTATAAAAGGAAAATATTCCTGTTAATTTTTTGGGATTGGTACCCTGTTTTACGACTTCCCATATTTATGGGGGTTTTTTGGTCAATGGTTTCAGGGCCATTTTTTAAACCTTTAGATATGCTGCATACTTTTCCTTAAAAAACTAATTTGCTCCCAAAATATCCCAAAATAAACAGAACATTTGACAAACACTTAAGGATATGAAAATGGCATATGAGGTATCTGAACGGAACTCCTGGTAAGAAATTTGGACAGCAAACAATCAAACCTGATGTTTTAATATGTTATTGCAGATTTTTGTTGGTATGACTGTCCTGAATTCATTGTTATATCACTGCCAGCAGCGAGAAGGGCACAAGTGAATCATATCCCTCATTTCTTCATCAGGATCACTGATGAGAAATATAACAATTCTTGAATAAAGAAACAGAAGGGAAATATTATACAGTCATTTCCAAATATTTTTATTTTAGTGGTTATTTTAATTCAATTTTCAAGCTATAGTTTTGAGACATCTATGTATGTCTTTCTATCTAATGGTCAAAATGAAAACTAAGAAGTACATCAGTATATTTTAAGCTAACAACAAAAGGACAAGAAAAACATATGATGATGCACTTTTATTAAGTTCTTTTTTTGTGCCCTGTGAAGAGTTGCCATATGCTTCTCTGAAGTGTATGGTAGAGCATGTGCTAGTGGGTGCTGCACAATTTCAACCACACATCTAAAAAACTAACAAAGACATTACTATTGCTTCTGTCAGCTACTAATGCTATGTTCTTCAACTGGGCCCTTAATTATCATTACTAGGCTCCAGATAATAATTGCTTTAAGAGCAGAGGACTTGTGAAAGCAGCAAGAAATAATACTGTTTCTTTACTGGTAAATTCACAGCAATATCAGTTGTAATTCTTGGCAACCCTCTGCTTGGGCTTTAGGATGACTGCTGAGAAAAGTGGAAGGATATCTTTGGCTGCTTTGCTTCCTTATCTTCAGTAATACTGTGTTTCCTGGAAGTTGAGTAATAGATTAGCACATTTCCTATGGACTCCCAAATCTTTTAGCTTTTCTCTAAGTCCTCCCTGTTTTGTTTCTTTTCCTTCCTGATCAAAGTCAGCTTTTAGCCAATATGGGGGATTCCCAGCCGAGGCTACTGATAAACTGGACAAACTGGTATAGTTTGAGAAAGGAACCAACAGAAGTTAGAGGAGCGGGAAAGATGAAAGGGAAAAAACCCTAAAATGTTACCAGCAAGATGTATGTAAGAGACAAAAATGTGTTGTAGGGCAAATCTGCTTCAGGAATTTCTACATTCACAATGGTCCAGCAGTTCCAAGAAATTTATATATACAAAAGATATTTTCTAAATTCTACATTTATGCAAGATATACTTTAGATTCTCTGAGTAACAGGCTATTGCTAAACTTAAAAACTGTTTGTAGTAACTTCTGACTGGAATCTTACCCATAAACTTGCTAACTACTCAGGCGTGTCTTCTTTGCTCTGGGGAAATGATATCCTATTCTTGTGGGAGAACCAAGGCAGGGCAGGCTTTCCTCAAAGTGTATGCATGAGAAATATTTTACTCACACTGCCTCCAAAAAACTTCAGGGTTGTGCTAGCAGAGAAAAGGAGTATCTACAAAAAAGTCAGCTTCCTACCACTCAAATGGCCGATTTGGGGGGGGGGGGGGGGGTTTTACTAAAAACCATGAAGCTCAGCTTTCAAAACCAGTCTGCTCTGTCCATTGCCACTTTAAATGATGGGTTTTGGACTTGAAGTCTTAGACTGAAAAAAAAAAAAGCAGCAGTTTTTTATGTTTATATGATATATTTACAGTTTAACTTTCCTCACTAGACTGACGGATCCAGTGCAGCATAGCTTGTAGACAACATCCTCCATTTCCTTGTATTTTATGTGAACACTCAAGGACTGGTTTCAATAAACCTCTTTTTTTTCTGTTTACAGTACGTTGGTTTAAGATGTTTATTCTGGCTGCTCTGACAAAATATGAATTCTTTTGTATTTCTTACCCACGTCTTCCTTTGCTCCTTATCCAAATATATTTAGATGAGAAAAAGAAGAATACTGAAGTGGCATTTAAGAAAACTGATGTGTTAAGTATAGCAGCCCCAGCTTTCTTCCCTGCTGCTTTTCTCAGTAAACTTCAGCTCTGGGTTACACTGACTACAAAGTTTTACCCTGTAAGTTTCAGTCATCTAGGATCTCCTACTGAGAAAACTCTTCATCACTGTCTCATTCTGTGGTTCCTCTGTCAGGATGTTATGAGTGTTTCTCTCCAAATCATGATGAAGTAATCAGACCTTTGTTTTGTGCAGTGGTCAGCTCTGTACTGTAGCAATTCCTGTTTTCTGCTGGTCTCTTAGCTCCTTCTAGGACTGACACTGTAATTTCCTTTTGCACTATTAAACCTTCTCATATCTCTCTTTGTGCATTGCATACTATGAGCAAAGGAGCAGAGCCTGCATTGCTTTTCCTCTCAAAGTCCTCTTCTCTTGATGAAGCATGCTGGAATTTTTGGGGCTGCTGACACCCGTGTTTGAAACCAAGCTAGGTAAGATGGAGGCAGCTCCAAAATAATTTGGGATATCAAAGACAGCAATTTCTTCTGTGCAAAAATATTAACAACTGGTGTTTCTTTAGAGTATTAGGGAAACTGTGTTCAAAGACTGCTTGAACTGCTGTAGGTTGGGGAGATGCTGCTTAGGGCTTGTTCTACTGGAACAAGGCTAGTCCCTACTGTACATTTTAATAAACTCAGATTTTCCTAGCAGGACTCAAGACTGAGTATGTTCTAGCGGTAAAACTATTTAGAAGACGCCAGACCCTTATTTTGTTGAAACTGCATTTACTAAGAGGAGCAAGCAAGAATATGTTGTTCTCAGTGGAAAGTGCTGAGCTGGGACAGTGTCTGAGTGGCTGACTGACTGAGTCTTCATCTGTCAGATGTGAAACAAGTTCAGCAGCTGTTGTGGCAAATTATCTGAGATTCAGCACTAAAGCTAGAGACACACTGCTTTTCCCAGCTAGCTGAAAAGAAATGCAGCAATGGGATGATGGGTTAGTAGTTCCATTGTTTGTCCCCCTGACTTAGAGAAGATTGAGAAATTTAAAATCAATTTTCCTTCATTGCACTGCACCTCAGCAGTAGAAAAAGATAAAAGAGCACAAGTATTATGTTTTGTCTCTTCTCCTTGCATACTGGGGACACTGGAACATACAGAAATACAGACTCCTTTTACTCTAAAAAGCAATCACTCAAAGTCTGTATTCTGATTGAGGAAAGCAAGAAGGCTTTTTTTGACAAGTAACTAAATGTCAAAAATTGTGTCAAAATGTCTTACATCCTGAGAAATAATGACAAAGTAAATACTCACTAACCTTTGGGAAATTTTTAGTAGCTCAATACTTTTGTGATTAAGAATTGCAAATGGTCATAGTTCATTACCAATACCAGTTACCTTCTCCCCATAATGCAGTATGAACGGTAACATACACTCAGAGCAAACAACTTATTCCCAAACAAATTCCTCAAAATACTGATAGATGGGTCATTGAAGGTCATAATTATTTAAATTTGGAACTATTTTGACTTAATTTACAGTGGAAATAACTACAGAAAATATGTATTGTAGATACATCATTGTGATTATTGTGTGGCTTTTGACTCAGTCACACAAGCCTGAAAATTGGAAATATGAGTAAAGAAAAATAAGACAAAAATGCTCTCTGTGTGGCTGGAAGTTATTACTGGGTAAAGGCATCATGTCACTCACAAGTGAATACATATTTTTCCCTTTTGCACTAATATTTTATATCACCCAACAGCAGTACTATTGTCCCCACACAGAGAATTCCAGATGGCAGAGATGTTTTAACAACACACTTGAGTATTTAGTCTCTCTGAAGGCTCAAAGCCATGACCGTGAATAACAGTTTTCTCAGGGTAACTCCATGTCGAAAAACTTGTCAGAAAACTTTTCGTAGGTCTACCTGTAGTTTTCCAGTAATAGAAATCATAAGGGAAGGGAAGACATTAAAGACAGACCTCAAACTACTACAGCTATTGAAGTGTTCCCCACCACTCTCTTTAAAATGTTTTTAAATTATGAAGCACAACCCAAGCCCTGAACTTTAAAGTCGGTGCCCACATTCTGAAGTGAACAGGACACAGAATTAGGCAATATTATTAGGCTAAGCTGAAAAAATGTGAATCAGAAAAGGCTGAACTAAGACTACAGTAGTAAAGCCAAAGTCAGAAAACAAAACATAACAAACACCAAAACTGTGCACGCTTAGGAATTTTCATCCAGCTGAATCCTAGTAAAATTTCTTAAACCTGACTGCTACCTAAAACTACTGCAATGATGTGTAGGAGCAAGCATTGAGCTGTTCATTAAAACCTGAATTTCTCAGTACTTTATGCTGGTTAGATTTGCATGTTCTAGGTATTTACCTGAGAAAGGAAGGCAGCAGATGGTGTGCCAGGGCCATGAAAAGCCTCTGATTTTAATAAGCAAACCTTCATATTTTACTAGTGGGTATTTTCAGCTAATGGGGATAATGAAGTTGGAGAGCTGTGTCAAGTCCCACACTGGATGGGAAGTAAAACTTAATCAAAGGCACCATGGCTGTCAAAGGGCTGTGCAATAAAAATCCTGCAGGGTAAATTAAGTCTTCAAGTTTAATAGCTGCGTGCATCTACCTACACAAGTATCTCATCAGTATCACTGCATTTAACAGGTTTGTCCAAATTTACCTAATTCGAATTTAGCAAAAAATTCTAAGAACAGAAACAGAAAAGATTAGTGATCATTTGGTCTTAGCTATGTTGGTTATTTAAGATCAAGTGTAGAAGGAAAAGTCCCATTCTAACACTCATGAAATGCTTAATGTGCCTTCACGGTAACATGTTCGTTAAGTAATTATTGTTTTTATTGAATTACCAGAGACAGAGGGAAAAAAAGCCTCTTGTCACATTGCAGTGAGCTTTTGTTTATGATCTTGATCATGAGCATGCTCAAGGAATTCTTGTTAACATCAAAACCCCCTTAAAAAAAAGTAACACACCTGAATAAAACTGAACTCCCTCCAGTTTAAGGCACTGTTTACTGAAGGGATGGAAGTTACTGCCAGCAAAGAAAGCAATCCAAGACTCATTATTCCAAAGGAGATATACATTTCAATTCGCCACACTTCTTCCTCATTCCAAGAATTTTCAACATTTGCATGAATCTGATGAAAGAGCAGAAAGGAAGAACTTTATTCTAAAGAATATTAAAAGAAACCAACAGAAGTTATTTTGCTGACTTCAAGTTCACAGTCACAGGACAACTATAAAATGGAGTCAAATATTTCAGAGGTTTTCTCATTCCTTGGAGAAAAACAGCTATTTCCTTACTGCTGGTATTGGCTTTTGCTAGGTTAAAAACATGTTAAACATGGAAATTTAGATGAGATGCTAAAAGAAAATGTAACATACCATTTAGAACATTACTGTTATAAAATCAGGTAATTCTGCACATTCTTATACACTATAGAAAAGAAGCTGTGTTCTTCAGACTCTGCAAACCTAAATTCTGCAACCTAAGTTGGATAAACCTGCAATTTCTTTTCAGTTTGTTACATTTAGAAATAGTTTAGCATAATTTCCTTCAGCTTTTCTATGCTGAGTCCAAGCTTGTTTCTCTCTTTCACTATTGACACCAGATTTTTCCAAGATGTTCTCACTGGAGAGCTTCACCAGAAAAAAGAAACAATTCAGGACCTTAACAACTAAGAAACTGAGAAACTCAATTATTTTTTCCACTTCTAGTTTAACTATTGCAATATGGCATCTCTTGAAAAAGGTGCACCAGAAATATTAGCAAGTGAGTTCTACAGTTTCATTAAACTAAGATAATTTCTTAGGAAAAGTACCAGTGAAATCTTTAGTATTACTAATTCTAAGTGTGAATTACGGATTCTTGTTGCCTATTATAGTTTTGCCCTTCCTTTCTCTTAAGTTCAGATTTTGATGCTAGCTCTTTCATAGATCTGTGAAACCCCCTGTTAATTTGTTACATTTGATTTTATGTCCTTATTTTCTATTCTGTTCTATCACATCTCTCTTTCCTACAGATTTTATGTGGTGAATGGCAATGCTGTTTTTCTGGCAATGCTGCTTTTCTCCCACTTTAAAGGTTACAATAAAAGCTGTCTCACTAACAGCAGCATGAGACCCTTTTCTAGAGGATGACAGATTTGTTGGAATGTTTCAGGGTTATGCAAGATCAATTGTTCCTGGAAACTATGACTCAATTTCTATTGCCTGCAATAGATGATGTCCACAGAATTTGAAAAGAATAAAGTAAAGAATAAAATATTTTTAGCATTGGTCCAAAATGTTACCAAATATCAGCACCTAATTTTTTCTTTTTGGAACACAGAAGTATGTGTAAGCATGATTATAGCATCCGCCTTTATACTTTCCATATCTGTAAATGCACTTATGATATTCATACTTCCCCCATGTGTTAAGTATACATAGGAAAGAACATACCTCAGAATTTTCCTGCTGTTGCTCTTATCCTGTCTATTCTACATTCTCCTTCTGTATATTGCTATTAGGAATTTCAGTAGGATGTGTCATTGATTCCCCCTATCACACAAACTTGACTGCAGATTGACCCACAAGGTAAGGAAAATGCACAGATATTTATTTTAGTCTCCTTATTTGGCATCACCTATACATAAGATAACCCACAATGTTTTGTGCCAAAAGCAGTAGGACAGATTAAGAAAAACCCAATTATTGTATTCAGGGGCCACATGCTCCCAGCCAAGGCGTTTTTGGCTTACAGAACTGTTGCTGTAGGACACAAAAGAAAGACTCTAAATATTTCAGAAGGCAAAGAGTATAGAAAAAGGAGGCTTTATTTTCTAATTCTTACCACTTTTTATAAGGTGTTCCGATACAGACTTAACATGATTGGTGAATAGGAACGACGCTTCTTTAATCTCACTGGTTAACTAGAGAAACAGCAAAACACTACCTAGAGAAAGACTGTTTTGAGAAAGGATAGTTGCTTGCCAAGATTGTTTTGAGAAGAAACTTTCTTGAGAAATTTTTCCTTGGGAAAAAGTTAGCAGCTGCTAGCAGGCTAAAATCTCTCAGGGTCAGAAATACCAGGCCCACACAGAACTAAAGACTGTCTTACCTGTTGATATGCCATGTTGAGGAACAAGTACCGCTCCGATCTCCTCATGGGCAAGCAGAGGCTGTACACCACGTGCACTGCTGCAAAGAAAAAACTGAGCAGCCCAAGCTGCTTCCGACACTGCAGCCAGTTGTCCAGCCAAGGAGGAAATCGCCGGTACTTGGTGCTGTAGTAAAGCTGATAAGCAGCTGCAATCAGTCCTGATAAATACACTAGAGAAAGCAAAGTGATAGCAACAATCGGCAGAGTCTTGTTCACAATCTCTATGGGAATCTTGTAAAAGTCACTCTGCTGATTTCTCATGTAGGGATGGATGACATCTCTGACAAAGGAATAGATGAAGAAAAATGTTGCCAGGCTAATGGCAATCACTACAGGCCCCTTCCACAGGGTGAACAGTCGCAGAGGCAGGTTTTCAATTTCCCTTGAAGATGACAATGCTCCCAAATCAATAGGAATGAAACTGAGCTGACGGGCAAGCTCAATAACTTGATGGCGAGCCTGAACATTGTTACTGCATATATAGACCTGTTGGGAAAGTCAAGGGAATTATCCATAGACAGAGAAGGAGACTCAAAGGTAAACAAAAAACTAGCAAAACCCACCAAACCCACAAGGGCTTCCAAATCAAAACTGTAACACAACTGCTAAAACTGTATACTTTATCCCAGCTTTTATCACCAATATGACAATAAAATCACGTAAAAATCTAGCCAAAGTGCAAACATGCACATTGATTTATCAACAGAGTAATCAAAACAAAATTAGCTTTTTCTTGGATTTAGTAACAGGGGATGTCTTGGTAATCTGTACACTGAAACCTGTCATACTGAAATGTCTACAGGACTAGATTAACTTGAAGCAACAGCTGAAAGCATTTCAGAAAATCACAAATCTCTCAAAAATACAGGAATCTTGAACAATGACCCTTAAACAACTATAGCATTCAGAGAACAAGAAACAGCAAGCTGTGTAACCTCTCCACGGGTAACAATTTCAGCCTTATTTCCCAACCCAGATTTCCACAGATTTCAGATCTGAGCATTTAACAGAAAAGACAAAAACTAGCAGCCAAATAAGAAGTCGTTCTAAAGGCCAGTTTATTATACAGTGAAAGAAGTGTACTGCTGTGAAGTACTTCAAGGTTCTGTTAAAATTCACAATGGGCTATACTTTCTCCAACACTATTTGCTAATCATCTGCATTGAAGCAAATATGTTCTGTTTTGACTGAAATGAATTATCTTTAGTGTACAGCTATTCTGGAAAGGGACAAGGGAATTACGGTGAAATTATTTTTTAAATTATGCTAATTCCATATCAATTCCATTCCATTTAAATCTACCTGAGGTGCCATAAAACTCAATTTAGTCTCTAGCAGTCATGTTACATTAGTTATTTCTTATGTATATTTCAGATTTCATAAAGCTGTGAAGGACTGGATGCTTGAACAGGTTTAAATCTCTTACATCACTTCAGCAAAACATGAAAAACATAAAGGTGCGTTTTCCATATGCTGGATGGATTTGCAAAACATACTGGGAAGGAATTTGAACACGATGTGCCCAAGCAGTGCTGGATCAAACAAATGATCACTTAGAAGTATATGTGCCTCCTTCCGTTCCCTCACATTTATCATTTTGGGACACTCTAAAAGCTAGGTAATTTCCTTCAATCACTTTGCTGCTACATTGGACACAAACATTTCTTGAACAGCTGATTCTTGAGCTCTGTGATTGGGACCTGAGATTCCTGTGCATTTCTTTCAATAGTTCACCCCAATGCTGCCACAAAAATCCACTGGGAAAGACTACCTCTACCCTTGTATAAAGCATAAGGAAACACATGAATGTATTTCCTATGGAAAACATTAAGACCCAACCCTTCTCCTCTGTCTGTAGCCACTGAAAGGTAAGTTGTTTACGCTAAGCTAGTATCCACATTTCCTCTGCAATCTTTGAAGATGAACAGGCAACACGGGAAAAAACTGGACCTCTTATTTTATTTGTCTTACAGTAGGATGAACTAAACTCTGAAGGTTTTATTGGCTACAAAAATGTAAGCTAAACATCCAGCATTTTAGGCATGTTAAGTCAGGGAATGTAAATTTCATGAGTTCTGGCTGTTACATTCAGTTCCTGTAATTTTCATGTTACAAATAAATTAAATTAATACAAATAAAAACATTTACCTGTCTGCTGGCATCCTTTGGTCCTAACTGCAGTGACCAAGCTGAAATGACATTGAATCCTTTGACAATTAGGGAATCAGGAAAAAGTGATGCCAAATACTCTGCATTGGAGTCTGGATATTGGTCTACTCTTGTATTATTGCTGACATCAATCAGAATTTTACCAGCAAGTAAATGTTTGAGATCCCACAAAGACATGTAATGTTCTCTGTGTATGGCTACAAAAATGATGTTTGTTTTAGCCACTGCATCTTCATGGTGAGTGACGTCAACCACATGGGGAAAGAAGTCAGCAGCGTGTTTAGGGTTTCTGCTCCCTACGACCACATGGTACCCACATCTGATAAGTCGGATTGTCAATGACTTAGCAAAGTCTCCGCTTCCAATGATGCCTACTGTGACCTTACTGACATCCTTGATGCCATTGGCAACATTTGGTAGAAAAGTTTCATTGAGGCTCTTGGGACTCCCCATCATAGAGATTGATTCCATACTTCCAAGACACCAAACCTACAATGTTTTCTTTAGGAGAGAAAGAAAAAAAAAAAGAGAAAAAAAAAAAAAGGAAAGAGAAGAAAAAAGAAAAAATAACAGAAGGAAAAATCAGCATCATACAATTTTATGAGACCTCAAAATTCATTAACACCTCTGGAAGCAAAATCTTTGGTTCTAAGTTTCATATTATATTTTCTCCTTAATCAAGTATGTGCTAATCAATTTTGTCTTGCAATAGAAGGAGAAACAAGAAATTTAAAGTACTTTAAGTATTTCAATAATACAGTTACTTAAGTAAACAACCATTTTTTCATCTCCTGTTTCTTACCTTCCACTGCCTTGGAATACTGGACCACAAGATAACTTTGTACTCCTGAAACTAATGGTCAGTAGAATAATGAGTAGAAACATGCAAAGAAAATTGGAAAATAACAGAATGCAGAGAGCACTGGCCTGTGATCAGCATGAGATCAGCAAGCACACAGAAGCTGAATTCCATTAAAAGTTTATGCAGGCCATTATTGCGATATCCCCTCCTGGCCATGAAAGAGGAGATGCAAAAGTCTCAAAGCTGCAAATGTCATGACACCACAGCAAACATCCATCTGATATACTCACCTGTCAGCTTGGAAAATGTACTGCCCACGTGGATCCAATGGCAAAAACAACAAAGAAATTTATCAAGACCTGATCATAAGATCACTAATGACATTTCTAGGTCAGACTGCTTGGTCTGGCCATGGATGTATAAGGATTAACTGTGGATGCAAGGGTAAAGGATTCAAGGCCATGAGTCACAAATATGCTTAACACAATTTTCTATCCAGGCAAGTAAGATAAATCCTGGAGACAAACACATGGGACAGCCTTCCATAAAAAGCTAATGGCAGGAAGGGACAGATTTCACACAATAATAAAAGGGAAGATAATTTTAGGACTCAAATTCAGTGTAGTAAGGGATGTTTTGAAGAAAAACAGACACTAAGGCTTGCAGAAAAGTAAAATAAGTACTGCTATATCCTTGGTCACAGAACTGCAATAAAGCTCTAACAAAGACATTAAACACCAACAAAACAACCCTCAGGAGGGAAGTCTTCACACAAAACCACAGTTACGACCTAGGTGGCTCTGCATCATTGGGGGTGGTTGACCCTGCCTGGAGGCCAGGTGCCCAAAAAGGCGCTGCTCTATCACTCCTCTCCTCAGCTGGGCTGAGGAGAGAAAATACCATGAAAGGTTCATGAATTGAGATAAGGACAAGGAGAGAGCACACACCAATTGCCACCAGAGGAAATTCAGACTCTGCTTGGGGAAATTAACTGACTTTATTACCAATCAAAATCAGCAGGATAATGAGAAGGCAAACAAATCCTAAAGAAACACCATCCCCTCACCCTACTAAGCTTCTTCCTGGTCTTTATTTCCGATTCTCTGCCTCCTCCCCCTCTGCAGCACAGGGAGACAGGGAATGGACATTACAGTCAGTTCATCACATGCTATTTCTGCTGCTGCTTTCTCCTCAGGGAAAGAAGTCCTTCTCCTGCACCAGCCTGAGGTTTCTCCCCTAGGAGAGTCCCCTACATACTTCTCCAGTGTGAGTCCTTCCCACAGGCTAGAGTTCTTCACAAACTCCTCCAGTGAGGGTCCCTTCCAAAGTGCAGTCCTTCAGGAACAGGCTGCTGCAGTGTGGGTCCTCATGGGGTCACAAGCCCTATCAGGAAACCAGCTCCACTGTGGGCTTCCCATGGGATCACAGCCTCCTCTCAGGCATCCACCTACACTGGTGTGGGGCTCCTCCACAAGCTGCAGGTGGATCTCTGCTCTACCATGGACCTCACGGGCTGCAGGGAGACAGCTGCCTCACCATGGGCTGCACCACAGGCTGCAGGGGAATGTCTAATCCAGTGCTTAGGGCACGTCCTCCTTCTCCTTCACTGGCCTTGGTGTCTACGTGAGTTGTTTCTCTCACATGTTCTCATCCTCTCTTCTGCAGCTGCAATTACTTTTTTCCCTCTTCTGACCTATGTTACCCAAGAGGCGCTGCCACAACCATTGCTGCTGGGCTGGGCCCTGGCCAGCCATGGTCCATCCCAGACCCAGCTGACACTGGTCCCATTAGACATAGGGCAAGATTCCTGCAGCTTCCCACAGAAACCACCCCTACAGCACTCCTTCTCAACCCTGCTACCAAAGTCTTGCCAGGCAAAGCCAATATAATTGTAGAACAGGAATAAATTCTGAAAATTAAGGAAGCAATGAGGAGAGGCAGGCTTAAGAAGGAGCCTTTCTTTTCTAAAAAGAAACCATAAGGTTGCCATCTTGGGAGTAATCAACATCACACCACACAGAACCTTTTCCTGAGCCACCATCCAAGAGATGATATGATGGTAATTAATCAATGGGGGACATTAACCAGTCATTGGTATACAGCATGTGGGGTGAACAACCTTCCACAATTAAAAGCAGCTTCGTGTTTCAGAAATTAGAGGAAGCTACTAGAAGGATGGGAACTTTTAATTTCAGCTTTGACTAGAAGGTACAAACTCACCGAAACCAGACTCAGAAGTTAAAGACAGAAAGCAATATGTGAAAGTGACCACAAAGTTAGTATTCGAAGAAAAGATCCTAAAAGTGAATCCTTCTGGCAGAGCACAAAGATTTTTATGCATGCACTCAAAAAAACCATTGACTTTTTCCTTACCATGTGACCTGAAATGTATTTAACACATGACCAAACTACCAGTATTTCCTGTATTAGTATGGGTTTGCACCCAGAAACATAATGAGAATATATAATGAGATAAAAGATGTAACTAGATATGACAGAACATGTATGCTTTCACCATACGATTACAGTGGCCCATTTCAGTTCATATCATGTAACCAGAATGTGCTGCAAAACTCTGAGATTGAAAGGGAACCACCATAAGGAAATGGGCTACCAGTAGCATTTTACCATGCTGCAGCCTACTTTCAGTTTTAGTCCAAAGGATCCTGGGGAGAGAGGGCACACAGGACTTGGACATGCTGAATTGCTCCGGTGAGCTGAATTTGGCCTGCTGGCCAAAGATTCTCACTGCCTGTTCTAAGGAAAATACAGTGCGAGTAACAGAATCAAACTAACAGACTTCACAGAAAACCCTCAAGGGAACAGGCTGACATGACTTTTAGACAAGTAATCTAAGAGATGTACAAGAGCAGAAAGCTAGCAGTTACTGAAAGGACTATATTAAATGCATAACTGCAATTCAGAGGCAAGAATGTGTAAGACTGTTTTAACTGCAACAGGAGAGCTTTCCTGACATGAAAAATCACACAATAAAAAAAAAAAAATTGTGTGCACAGCTAAGGAGCACCTTAAAAAGGCAAAGAGACAGTGCCATCATGTAGGGATAAAATAAGAACAAGGATGGTACAGAAGTGCATTTGTAACTAGTGAAGAAAATAAATGGCAACAAGTAAAAGTTCCATAAATACAATAAAAAGCTAAAAGACAGAAGGCAGTGTTATAGCTTCAGAGGAAAAGGAAGAAGTTATAACCTATACAAACTAGGACGAATTATTAAATGTCTTCTTTATTTCAGCCCTCAGCAGGAAAGTTAACTGAGTAGGTATTTAAAGAAATTCCTTCTATGGGGAGACAGACAATGAGGTCAAAGTGCAAAAGGTAAGTAAAGAGTAAAGGAAAAAGTTAAAGATAAGATAAAGATTTTCACATCAGCAGACACTTATGAAATCAGCCCTTGATGCTTAAAATGCTGACCGAAGTGACATCTTCAGAACTAAAGAGATGACAAGACAGGCAGACTAGCACATATTGCTAAAAGAAGGGAGGACGACTAAAGAAAACAAGGACTTCTTTGCCTAACTTCAGTACCTGGCCAGATTTTTCATCAAGTTATTGTGCAATCAATTAGTAAATAAATGGGAAGCAGATAACAAGAAGCAGCTGAGGTGAGTTGTTCAGGAACAGATTTCAAAAAAACCAACCTTCTTTTACGAACTCACTGATTTCAGGGTTATGAAAATCAATAAAAGTGACATAGATTTGACATATGGTCTGAGGAGAGCTAAGAGAACATCACAGAGCTGTGTCAGCCAGAGGGTGACACACGTGAAAAACTGCTCCTGGAAAAACAGCTGCGGGAGAAGAAAACCGAGCCAAGGCAAGCCGGGCCACTGTATCCGTGGCCCTCCGCCCGGGCGGGCACTTACGGGGCGCGGGCTGAGGCGCGGGGCGGGCGGGAGGCCGGGCGCGGGCCGCTGCCCCCTGGGCGGGCTGGCGGGCGGCAGCGCGGTGCGGAGATCCAGCCCGGAGCAGCTCGGCGGGGCCCCGGGCCGGGCCGGCATCTCCAGCTGCAACGACAACACCGCCCGTGACAGGAGCGGCGGCCCCGCCGCCCGCCGGGCACAGCCGGGGCAGCGCTGCCAGGCCCGCCCGCCGCGGGGCGGGGGCTCGCCGACCCCGCCAGGTACCGGAGCGCCCCCGCGGCTGCCCGAGGCCGGGCCGCACCGCTCCGCGGGGCGCTGGCACCGCCAGAGCCTGCCCGGAGACGGGGGCAGCCGCGGCGCAACCGCCGCGATCGGCAGCAGGGACAGCCCCGCGAGCGGCAGCTGCGCCGAGGAGCGCCCGGCGGGGATGGAGCCCGTCCCGCCCCGGCCCCGGCGCCGCTCACCTCCGCCCGCCCGCCAGGAGCACCGCGCCGCCGCTGCTCCTCCTCGCACTCGGGCCCGCAGTGCCGGGCGGGCGGAGAGGCGGCGCCTCTCCTGCCGCTGCTGCGACCCGCCCCCTGCGGCCGCTCCGCCGCCGCCGCCGCCGCGGCCGGGCGCCTCCCTGGGAGCCTTGGGGGGGGACAGGTCGTGAGGCGGCAAGCGTGGCTTTGCGGTCAGGAGGGTCCATGGTATCCTGGGGTGCCTCGGGAAGAGTGTGGCCGGCAGGTGATCTTCCCCCTCTATTCGGCCATGCTGAGGCCACATCTGGAGTGCTGAGTCCATTCCGGGCTCATCAGTGCAAGAAAAACTACTGGAGAGAGTCCAAGGGACACAGTGAAGATGGTGAGGGATCTGGAGTATCTCTCTTACGAGGAGAGACTGCGGGAGCTAGGCCCGTTTAGTCTGGAGAAGACCGAGAGGGAGTCTCATCAATGCATAGAAATATCTCAAATAAAGATGTCAAGAGGGTGGTGCCAGGTTCTTTTCAGTGGTGCCCAGCAACAGGAAAAGGAGCAATTGCCATAAACTACAACTCAAAAATTTCCAACTCAACATGAGGAAAAACTACTTCACATTGAGTATGGCAGAGCACTGGAACTGGCCGCCCAGTTCAGTCCTGGTTGTGGAGTCTGCCTCTGGAGACATTCAAAACCCACCTGGATGCATTCCTGTGTAATCTGCTCCAGGTTACCCTGCCTTGACAGGTGTTGGTTAGATGATCTCCAGAGGTCCCTTCTAACCGTAACAATTCTGTGTTTCTGTGATCTGTGACAGCCCAGGGGCTCGGTGCAGGGAAAGAGGGCTATGGATGACCCTGCGGTGCCCTCAGCTTTGGCCACTGTCACTGTGCTCCAGCCCCGGCACAGGCAGAGCTGGACCCGGGGTGCTGCTGACACAGGAGCAGCTGTGAGCAGCTGGCCCGTGTCCAGATGAGCTCAAGCCCTGCAGGGCAAAATGTGCCTCCCAGACCCTGCCCCGCCTTGGCTGCCATGGCCCAAACTGTTCTTCAGAAGGAACCTGTCATCAGCTGTCTTTCCTTTTCCTCTCCCGGCAAAAAGGTGCTGCTGCAACTAGTGCCAGCTGCAGGGCTGTGGAATTGTACCATCATATGTCACAGAATGATAGGGTTGGAAGAGACCCTTAAAGATCAGAATCCAACACCCTTGCAATGAGCATGAAGATCTTCCAGGAGATCTGGTTGCTCAGAGCTCCATTCAGCCTGACTGAACGTTTCCAACAATGGGGCACCCACCACCTCTCTGGGCAACGTATTCCTGCTTTTCACCACCTTTCTCATGAAAAATTATTTCTGAGGGGGTGTTGGGTGTCCATGCAGCCCTGGTTTGGCTAGTGGGGAGGTCACTGGTACACTCTGCGTAGGTGGGAGTTCTGCTCTAATTTCAGTGTTACTCAAAATGAGAAACATGGTTCAGCCACATAAAAGCAAAGCTGAGCCTCAAGATATGAGTTATGTCTTGTTTGGCATGGAAATTTCCAGTTGAAGACAAATGGAGCTTTTCCCTGAAAAAGCATAGCTTCTGATTTTAACATCTTCTGATTTACCTAATAAATTCTACCTTTCATTAAGCTGTGCTGTGTATGTAACAAGGTATAATCCTCAATTCTTTCTTTTTAAACTGGCCAACCCACATGAAAATGTGTCTCTCATGTTGCAGCAAAAACTGATGAATGCACAGGTGATTGAAAAGAAGCCATATGATGACACTGAAACGCTGAAGGTGACAGTTTTCATCTTTTGTGTGTGTATGCTGACTTGTTTCTATAATGTATTAACCGAGGACTTCAGCAAAATTAACCATGCAATTAATACAAACATTTTTTCCGTATATAATCATGACAACCAAGGTGTAGAATTTGAAAAGATGACTGTGACACCTTTCTGTTGTAGTTCAGAAGACATTCATTCCCCTCCCCAATTATTAAATAAGTAATTTTCTTGATCTTGAAAACATATATTTTTAAAGTATTTTAAAGTCTTTTTTTATTTGATAAACTGGTGCATGGAAATTGTATTGCTTAATTTTCCAAACTCCATTTTCAGCTCCTAGATACTGAGGACTGAATTGCTACTCCACAGAAGAAAACAAAAAGGTGAATCCATTGACAGACCACTCAGAAGTGAATTAGTGGTTTCCAGGGTGAGAACTGGCATTTCAACTCTTCATTTCCTTGTTCTAATATTCTCCTTTGCTATTGATTCAAAGGTCGTTATCCCAGGCTTGTTTTGTGGTAGCCAGTACAGCTGCAATAGTATGAGCTCAAAAATTTTAGTCCAGCCAACAAATATATCAAAATAAAAAAGCAGAATATTCTCTCCTGCATTATTTGTGGCTGATTCTCTTTATATGCTACTACTTTATGTGACTCCTGTTACCAGAAGAGTATTTACATGAGAATGGGCAGTTGAGCCATGTGCCTCAAAATGATAATGTATCGCACAAAATCAGAGCAGTCATAGTTTTGTAATTCTTAATTTATTTGAATTAAAGCCTTAATTAGAAGGCTATAAATTGGAATGTTTGTCATTGCTTTCCTGCGGGATTTTTTAAACATTATTATTTGCAGCATTAAGTCATGAACCAAAGACTCCAACCTTTAGGAGATGATCATTAGATCCATGTTGATTCTTTCAACAAGTAGGGAGCTTTTTTCTTATGCAGGTGTATGATTAAAAATGCATGATTTGTTACCTGTTTCCTGAGCAGCTGTTTGGCCTTGCGAGTGCTCTCTAGCTACATTTTCATGGGAAAGTGTCACAGGTTCTGTCCTCCAGCCTGCACTGTGTAGGGTGTGCCAGCTCTGACCCTGGTCCTTCATTCCTAACCCACAACCCCATGGATATAATTCAATGTCACTTCTCACCTACATTGTTAATTTCTTCTCCAGTTGTTTCTCCTCTTGCTATGTGAAAAGTTATCTGACTTTAGCCTTTGGCACAGGGGTAAATGAGGGAACTCTTGAGACATGGTCATTTACCAGGCTGTTGAACAGACACCACTAATTTGGTATCTAGTACATTTAAAAGTGAAAATCAAGGCAGCTTGATGGATTTAACTTGTTCTTATGTTTTTCTTCTACCTTTTTGAGGTTTTGCAGTTTGAAAATTCTTGTTTGAAATTGGGACTGAAACAACTACAGCCTTCCTTCCATTGCTGTGTAACTGATTTGTTCAAACAGGAAAAGCGTAGAGGGCCCGATTTTGCATGGAGATTAGCATGAGAGCAAGGATACATAAGTACCTTTTATATACTTAAGCTCTCAGAAAAATTGGACCATGTCTCTGTAGTAATAGGATGAAATTGGATACTTACAGTTCTCTCAAATTATGTACTAAGATCTATGGTCAATGTATGTCTCAGATACCCCCTATTAAATGACTATCTTAAACAGTCTGTTAAAATAGATTATTTTCTCTTAGCAGGTGTTTTTCTTTCTTTAACAAATTCCAGGACAACATTATTATTTCTTCCTTTAAGGGATAGAATATAACAAAGGACTTTTGAAATGGCAAATGGAACAGATATTCTGGTTCTTCCTCTTGGCAATGGGAAAGCAAAGCCCTGGGGATTTCCTTGTGGAAAAAGAGTGAAAACAAACACATAAAATTTTGCTTCCTATCAGGGCAACAAAATTAAATAGAATAATTTTTGGCATACTATGCTCAACATAGCTAATTTTATAACCTAGCAGAAAAATACAGTGTTTCCCAGCCAGGAACATTTAGACCAACTCATTTTTCCTTATGGCAGCCTGCAATTACTCTAAAAATAAAACTTATGCTTCTTACCCATTCTTTGTAAGGACAAAATGGATCTGAGAGAAATGTTACTGTTTACTTTAAAAAAGGGTGGTTTTTTGTTGAAATAAATAGATTATAGAAAATACTAGCACCTTACTACTAATTAAATGAAGAACAAAAATAAATGGTAAACACCTCAACTAAAGTATCTTCCTTCTCTTTTTGGATTTCATCAATTTGTGATGTCCCCTTTTCAATAACTGTCCAGGTATGACTGCTTCTCTCAGACTCTGTAGGATCTGAATTTCAGTAGTCAAAAGCAAGGAAAAAAGCACAAACTGAAATAACTAAAACCATTTAGTTATCCTTTTGGGAAAGAGTGAAGATAAGAATGTAGTAAAGAAATAGGAAAGGAAAAAAAGAGAAAAAGTGAAGGAAAGAGAAGAAATGCCTTTTTAGAGCACATTTAATAAATTATAGTTGAGAAATACTGGCAAGTCATGTGAAATAAGACAAAGTATCTCTTTCTTCCCAAGAGAAATTACAAAACAAGGGTGATTCACCTAAAACAGTGGACTACTCTTCCCTCTCTTTTCCCTCCACACAAGAAAAAAAAAATCCAGGTTTACACTTCTATTTCTAAGGCAATCCAAGTAGAAAACCAGTGAGGATTGTTTCTGATTTTATGATCTATCTGATTAATTTTATTCACCAGAAAGAAGCTGAAGGAAGGAAGGAAGGAAGGAAGGAAGGAAGGAAGGAAGGAAGGAAGGAAGGAAGGAAGGAAGGAAGGAAGGAAACCTTTCCTAGATTTCTCTGACTGTGGTTTTCCATAGCTATTGTGATGCCCAGTTGAGGGGTTTCAGGACCTTTGTTCTTGGTTTCATGTGGAGAACAAAGTCACATGCGACCTTTCCACTTCTTGAAACAACATTTGCTTTGTGGTGTGAGTAACAGAAGATAAGAAATTTTTTTCTTGATTTATGGCTGCTCATCTTAAGAAGTATCTACAAAATGAGACAGTAGGTTCTCAAAGTGTGACCTTATGCCTGCAGTAATTGTTGGACCCAAAGTCAGGGGAAAAATAGATTATTTTTCTAATTCATACAATTGCATCCAGACAAAAGCTTTCAGTCAGTTGACTTCTTAACCAAGAACAGATATAACCTCCTTCCTAGTAAAGTATTCCAAAACTGAAAAACTTATTCAAAAGACACTAATACTTGCCTGAATACTAAAGTAGCTGAGGAAAGCATAGGCTGGATTGTGGCTTGGCCACCATTTGACAGCCTAAGACTAATGTGTTTTACTTTTTTAGGTCTTTGATTTCAAATTTCCTTCACAAAGCTTCAGACCACAGATTTTTCTTGAGAGCAGAGAAGTGAAAATCAAGATCATAGAATGTTTCAGGTTGGAAGGGATCAGAGTGGGTCATTTTGTCCCACCACTCTACCCTTGCTGGGTTATCCTAGAGCACATGGCACAGGATTGTGTCCAGATGGTTCTTTAGTATCTCCAGTGAGGGACTCCACAACCTCCCTGAACAGTCTGTTCCTGTGCTCAGTCATCTGCACGGCAAAGAAATTCTTCCTCATATTTAGGTGGAATTTCCTGTGCATTGGTTTTTCCCTGTTGCCTCTTGCCCTGTTGCTTGGAACCACCAAGAAGAGCCTGGTCCATCCTCTTGACACCCTCCCTTGAGATGCTGACAGACATGGATGAGGTCCCTTCTCAGTTGTCTCTTCTCAAGGCTGAACAGACTCAGTTCCCTCAGCCTTTCCTCCTAAGAGAGATGCTCCTGTCCCTTAATTATCTTTGTTCTCCTCTGCTGGACCCACCCCAGGAGCTCCATTTCTCCCTTGTACTCATGAGCCCAGAACTGAACACAGCTCTCCAGATGTGGCCTCACCAGGGCTGAGAGGAGGGGCAGGATCACCTCCCTGGGCCTGCTGGCAATGCTCTTCCTAAAGCACCTCAGGATACCATTGGCCTGCAAGGCCACAAGGGCACTGCTGGCTCATGAAGAGCTTGCTGGCTACCAGGACCCCCAGGTTCTCATCAGAGATGCTTTCCAACATGTCAGCCCCCAGTCTGTACTGGTGAGGTACTACACTGTGTCTTATATATCATTATGATGCTGAAAATGTAAAAATATTTAATATGTAAAATATTTGTAATCTCATTATTACTTGTACCTTGTCATAGATTAGGTCTTCAGTTAATTGATTCTGAACATTTTGTTTCACTGAATGGGATTGTGCTGGCTGTGTAAAATATTCCCTGACAAACAAAAATGAAACAATACTTCAGTAGCAACTTAGCACTGTAAAAGGAAAATCTTTATGTTTATAGAGCAATGAAATACTAATTTGAGTTCCCACTCCTGTGAAGAATTATGTAGTTAATTTCACAGATGTGAAACTGAGACCAGCGAGTTGCTACAGATCCTAAGTGTTAAGCAGTTTTTCACTATCAAGGCAATAGCTTTTTCTTTAGAATTTAAGTTGTCATTCCTAACATATTTGTTTTCCAGCCACGAAACTTACAGGAATGTATTAGAATGAGTGATTTACTGTTGATGTAAGGGAACATTAGAAACCATACTTGGTCAGACCAATAGCCACTAACTATCTAACATCTAACCCACTAATACATGTTTAAGAGCAGCAAAACAAAATGCTGTTTAAGGAGAGTGTGCAATCTTGGCTGCTGTATTTTGTACTCTCCTCCCAAATCCATATTTACCCTAATGATGTCATAGGGTACATACCTACAGCCCTTTTGGTGTTGCTTTAGAGGCTGTTGTTTCTGGGTTTGTCTAACCTCCTTTTGAACCTGCTGATTCTGTCTGCCTCCACAGCCCTCTGTGGCAGCAAGGTCCAGAATTTGTTCACTGCAAAAAGATGCACATTCTTCATCAGCTGTAAACTGATCTACTATTTCTATTGAATACTCTCTATTCCTGGTAAGGTAGATTTGTTTAAAAATAGTTCTGTGCTTATCTTACTCACTGTCTCCAATATTTTGTAAATCTTGATTTAATTCCCTTCCACCTCCTCCCCTCTCATTTGAAGAGCTCCTATCTTTTTAGTCTCTTCCTGTAATGCAGCTACTCCACACTCTGCTTGTGTGAGAAGCACTTCTCTGTATTGCTGGGTTAAATTATCAAAGGCTAGATGTGGCAAAAACAAAGACCCAGTGAGGGTCAGAGGAGCAGTGTCAGGCGAAGGAAGCCCAGCAAGTTGATCAATGAAAATGAAGCCAAATTTCCTACTGCCAAGACTATCCAAGAGGAATGACCAGATCATTGTCACTGGGGTGAAGCTTGCCAGGGTCATCAAAGGAAGAAACTGTTTCCTCTGAATGTAATGTGAACTGAAGAGGTGTTTTTTTAAAGAGATGTGAGACTTGATGTTCAAGGGAAAAAGAATTATCTGGCAGTTATTTTAGGGGGATTGTAGGAATGTGCAAGGCTTACTGTGGGATGTTTAGGGAGGGATCAAAAGTGGGGAAAGGGAGGCATCAAGGAGGATAAGGTTGGAATAGAATATGAAAACAGAGGGAAAGGGGAATTAAATTATAATTAAATTATACCTCCCTTCCATCTCCCAAAATTTCTGTAGGCTCAGTTTCCCCCTTCTTCATTCACTCACCCTCATCTCATTCTAGTAGCTAAGTGTATCTCATTTGTACTTACCCTGCGTACTTCATTTTCTCTTCCTCACCATTGGAATTCCCCACCACCAATTTTCCCTTATTTTTTTGGCACCTTGGTGTCAGAAAGGTGTAAGAACTCAATTATGTGGAAGAGTTTCCAGGGATGTTGTGCTGGTTTTGACACCAGCAGGGAACTACACTCCAAATACACCACTCCCTTTCCCCTGCCCCTTCTGGTAAGGGAGGGACAATAAAGCACAGAATATGGATTGAAATAGCAATTTATTAAAAGAGCAAACCAATGGAATAAGAAATGCACAATAACAACAGCAGTTGTTATTAATAGCAAAAGTATGCAAAAGAGAAGATGTTTTACCCACAAAAGGGTATTTACCACCAGGAACAAAACCCCAAGATGGCAGATGCTTCCCTTAGTTCTGACTCCATGCTGCCTTGCCCCCTGGCTCATTTGCACCTCACAGCTGTCTCGTCAGCACCGCAGGTCCATGGTTGTGGTCCAGAGAAAACAGGAAGGGAAGTCTGGTGGGTGGCAGAGGGAGTAGGTCTGCAGGGTTAATGGTGACATCCCCTCCACTGGGGCAAGCCAGGCACACCCCTGGTTCCAGCGCCCCAGCTTTTCCTGCTGAAACCAGCTCCTAGCAATGATGTTTGTGGTACAGAATAAACAGCTGGGCAAAGCCACCAAGCCCCTTCTCTATAACCAGGGCAGAGGTGCTTAGAAAAAACTGAGAAAAGATGTTAAACAGGGCTGAATAAAACTTTGTGAGATTGCATAGCTCAGCTGCTGTGTTGTGATACGGAATGTTTCAGGCCAGGCTGATAATAAAAAATGGTAACAGATTTTATTGCTATTCCCATGATAAGGCTGCCTTGATGGAAGGTACATGGCAGGATAGTCTATCCCAAACACTGGAGGAGGTGAACAAGTTATTGGTAATTGCATCAAAGACAATGAAGACATGAAGTATTTCAGTGACTGTAGGTGACAAATCTTGCTCTGAATAGCTAAGTAAAAGTCCCATTGGTTTCACTGGGAATTTTGCCTCTGCAAGAACTAAGTGGTGACAATTTAATATTTAAAGTAGAATAGTGATATCAGCACAAGGATAAAACTAAAGCTCTTAGGAATTTTCTGAATACAGTGAATATATATATTTTATATATAATTCATCACCATCTAAATCTGGTTTCAGTTGGTTCCTTGTTTTGTGTAAGTAACTTTTAAGACTGTTTTAGTTTCATTGTGTCTTACATGAGACTTTTCCTTCGTTTAGCACGATGTACTCTTTACCAGGAAATAAAACCGCAATGTCTGCTGTTATTTGAAAATAACTCAGTTTATATATAGATCATGATGAAAAGTGGAGCAATATCTGTGACTTTTCCCCCAAACTTCAGAAACAGTATGTCACTGAAGCACTTACAACCTCACTGAGGTTCATCTGTATCAGTAGCTTTTGAACAGATTTCCCCAGAAATGCCTGAAGTGGTATTTCAGGGTTGGAGAAATGTTTGCAACTTAATAGGTTCTGCAGGTCAAACTCTACACATACCCAGGCTCTTTGTATTTATTCATTCCATTCCCCAGCTCCATGTGGATAACCAACTATCCCATCCCGTTTCAAGGATTCACTTCAGTGTTTTCAGACTCTCCCACCAGTCATTCAGCTGTCCTCCATTTTACCCATCTCTCTTACTAAGGATTCCTAGTCCCTACTAACTTGACAATGTTCATTGATCTCATTCAGTAACCTCCACCTACTTATTTTTACTCTTTAATATCCATTTGACTCCTTTACTCTTTCCTCTCACAAGAAAATCTGAGTGCTTGCAATGTCTCCTTTCCTCTTTTTCACAGATCTCCAATTGTCCTGTTCCTTCTGATTCCATGTTGATGCCTCTCTGCATAGCTTCATAGTCCCCCATAGTCCCTGGTCTGTCATTAATTATCAGGGAATAAATAAAGATGTGAAAAAATGATGTGAATAAATAAAGATGTACAAAGCCTATTGGAAATTAAAAGGGCCAAAGCCATCATTATTTTAATTATGAGTGACATTTAACAATTGTCAGATTTCTAAATTAAAGTTGCAGAGATAATTGAGGAAAGTGGCTTGGGTTTTTTTCCAATTCCAGCTTCTTGTTTATTTTCTTTTTAAGGATTTCCTGTTAGATACTTAGAGTAATTTTGAATGAATGAGATGCACTGTTCAGAAGTTATTCTGGTACATGCACAGGTACAGGCAAGAGAGAAGTGACATTCAGTTTTATATATGAGTCACAGGACTGAAAAAATAAAGCAGAGAAATAATTAGAAGTAGGTAATATGGCCATTCCTCTAAGTCCAGCAGTAAGATACTTCTTAGCATTCCAAATAATGGGGATATTCATGTGGAAAATTCTTTTTCAGTAGAGTACATTCAACAATAAATTGTAAGCATGTATATAAAGACTGTACACTACAAATCTGACCACCCAGTTAAAAAATCCTCACATTTGCCTTGCTTCTTTTTTTAGTAGTGAGCCCAAAAAAATGAAATTTAAGGACCAAATACTTCTATCAGTAGCAATGGTAGTATTCTACAAGTCCCAAGTCTTTAACCAAGTCAAAGACACAGCATATTTGTCTCAGCATTATACTTTCATGCTATGAAGATGAAATATACATAAAAAGAAACAAAAAAAAATACAAAACAACTTAAACTTCTGTTGTATCATCTTTATTGAAAGTAGTTGTGGGTTTTTTTAATGTTGATAGAGTTTGGTTTGTGGATTGGTTTTACGTATTTTCAGCTGAAAATCTCTGAAAACTTCTTATGCCTACTTAATGAATTAGCCTCACTTCACCCATTTAAATGTTAAATTTAATCTACAGAAAAGTTCAAAAAAAGATAATTGAATCCTGATGCAACTGAATTCAAAAAGACTTGTTTTAATAAAAGAAATAATAAGAAGCAATTTTGCCATGAGCAACAGAATATGCCTATGGGATCAAGAAATCCTGGCATTACTGAAAAAAGCATCAGTGGCAATCATCAGCCATTGCCAGACACATAGCAACTACAGCAAATTACATTCTTCAGGGGTGGATCCAGTGTGTTTTCAAAAATTGGTCGTTTTGTTTTGGTTTTTTTTTTAAATTATTCCTTTCATGCAATTTAAAGAAAATTGGTTTAAAAGAAATTAGTTTGAATTTCAAAAATGGTTAATGTAACATTTTGTATTAAGGGACAGTACTAGAAACTATGGACATAGGAGGAGATGTTAGATCATCATCTCTACAAATGAAACCACAGAGCCCAGAGTCACATAGAGGTCAGTCAGTTTTATATGGGTTTTGATGACAATTTCTAGAACACATTTTTGCCCACTGATTCATGGAAAACTAAGAATGTGACAAAAAAAAGTGAAGCAAGAGAATATTCTTGTTACTGAAATAAAATGAAATAATTTAAGTTTTAACTTTTAGGAGCACTTGGAACCTTTCATTTAGGGCTGGTTTAAGTTAAACTGCCTGTTTACACCATTCTTCTTCCTGTCCTTCCTACGTGCATGGCTGTCAGGTGAATCAGACCCATGAGTGGGTCTGGCTGAATCATTCTTCTCTCTGCATTACTTTTCAACTGGATCCAATGCCCTACTCACATCTTTAAAGACTTGCAGCACTGAGAGAACAGAGAAGAGTGGCCAAAGGGAGGGACTGCTTTCAGTAAATGCTGCTGTCAACAGGAATTTGCATTGCACAATAGCCAACATAGCCCTGGCTCTAGCTTCCCGAACAACGATTGTTGCTATCACTTCTTGGAAAGAGTATTCTGGATACGATCTCTCCAAATGATTTTGGCATAAAATTCCTCAGGCCCTCTTAGCAATTTATATCTCCAGAGTTTCAATTCTGTCTCTCTCAAATACATTGGAGACATGTAATAACAGAAAAAGTACTTTGCAGGCCTCACAGAAACATTTTAAAGGCACTGCCACTAGAATGATAGATTCTTACACAAAAGTATGCCCATACATGCTTTTCCTCAATGCCCTTGCTATAATTGAACTTTTTTTGGTCTTTGATCAGTATTTCAGTATTTCCAGGGATCCTGGGTCTCCCTCCAAAGCCTTCTCTTCCTTCTCACAAAATCTCTGAATGCTAGAATATACAGTTAAAGGTTCTGTCAGGATAAATGTAATTTCATTACAGTACAAAAGTGTCCATTTAATTTTTCTCATCTTTCCTTCCTTTGGAGGCTCCAGGCTCTTCACTAGCATGAAGAAAATGGTGCCCTTTGACTGTTTAAATCAGCAGCTCTTCTAGAGTGTACTGTGCCTTTTTACCCTGGATATATATGAAACAATGTCAGATACAGCATACATTGAAGCATTTAATGATGCAAGTTTTATAAAACTAGTTAGTGTTATACAAATAAATGCCTAAAATGTGCACACACATTCAATTAATGTATTACACTAGTATATTGGCCTATTAATACACTGAATTTTGAAACAGGTACATTAACATAAATTAAAAGGTACATATGAACTTAATTTCATCAGTATTGAACTATCATGTCTGCTACAAATGGAGAAATTAAATACTGTCAATGGCATTTTCTTCTTAGCCCTATATAGATCTCCCTCACTGCTGCATCTGAATGCCCAAAAAGCAAATCATAGAATCATTTACATGGAGTCCAACTATGAATCTAACACTGCCACTAGAACATGTCCCTAAGCACCACATCTATGTGTCTTTTAAATACCTCCAGGGATAGTGAGCCTGCAGACTGGGAAGTGAGTTACTAAGATGTAGTTTATTGAAGACTTACAAAGCAGGGAAGAGAGACTCAATATGAAGTCTCAAGTTCTGGCTGTAAGCATTCAGTGGTAGCTTCTAGAGAAGTGGCTAGATGTGACACAAAAAACATGACTCCTACTTGAAACAATCAGTAGGGAAAAACATGCTTGAATGTTTTGGATGTCATGTGTGATTTTTGGAATAGCTTTTGTAGACTATATGTAAATTTCATGTTGTAGAAGACACTTTTGTGTTTGCCTCTGGGCAATGCTAGAGAGAAAAGTCTGAAGTGTGCTTAACGTCCCCAGCTGAATGATGAGCGAAAAAGGTCCGTTTGGATAGTATGTGATGATGTTGAAATTGGTTTGCGCCTGTAATTTATGTTATCAATTCAAAACCATATTAACTGGTTGAAATCAATGAAGTTATGCTATCTTGCACTACCTCCTGTAACAAGTGCATAGAGCTTACTACTTATAAGACATTTATTTAATTTGTGGAAATATAAACGCAAATGCATTGAGCACCATACTTTTCCTGCTCTGTTAGAAACTTCTTAGATTAACATTGCAGCCCAGCTTCCTGTATTGTAGGGTTTTGGCCTCTGCCACGCATTACTGGTTTGATACATAATGCCACAGAGTTCAATCAATATTATACAGGCCACCATGTCCCGGGTACTTTCACAATATTACATTATGTGCAAATTTTAAAAAGGCCAACTTTTAAGTTGCAATAATTGAATAGTAACAACCAGGAAAATACAAAATGTAATATCCCTGGAGCTATTTATGTTCTGTGTAAAAGTCCAGAAAGAGACAACAGAGTCATTAGCACCACGTATTACACTTTTTTTTTAGGCATATGTTGTTTTCCTGCTTGTTTTAATACCAGAATCATTACCAATTACAGTTCTCATTCAGAGGATTCCAGCAATAGGTGGCATCCACATTCCATGGCAGAAATGTTTCTGATGTTGGGTGAAAATGTTTACTATTGAATAATGTATTTCAAAACAGATACTAACAAATGAATTATTCATTTACAACTTTCAGCCAGACCTATGCAATGTAAGGAAAGTAGGATTTAATGAACTGATTAAAGTTATTAGGAAAATTTCTGTGAAAGCAAATGCATTTAGAAACCATTTAATGTGAGAATCTCACCAAATCAATGGCAAGATTCAAATGTCTATTTTTAAAGTTTTTCTTCCAGTCACACAATTGTGCTGGCCCTAGAGTAAACAAAAAACCACATTTACCTGATGGAGTTATCCCACTGGAATAATTTGTGCAAATAAAGTTTAGCACATGTCAAGGGCTGCGGGCTTAGGTCAAAAGCATGGAAAATTTCCAGCATCAGAAACAAAAGAATGTGTTCATGGAATAAAAAATGGGAAATGTTTTATCGTTTCAAGTAAATAGAGACACACCTAGTCCTGGATAACATGGAGATCTGAGTCTAAAAACTCTTTTTTTAGACTGTGCCCAAGCCTCAGGAGATATTTATACCTTGTAAAGATCCCTGTAATTCTGCTTGCCCAGTTGTATACGTTCAAGACCTGGCAGGAATACATAGTTTCTGTCTGGCTCATATGCCAAGATGCCCACTCTGCAGAGTGGAACACAGGCTGCAAGTGCTAAGAGGCAACTAAATAAACCAAAACTAAATACGCTAGTTTTTATCCCATTATAATTCTGAGATTTAATGAAGGTACATGCATGGCCGTGCGAAGCAGAAAGCATTCCTGGGCTCTGTGGTGTAATCACTTTTTTCACTTTCTGCGGTCATCTGGAGAAATGATTTATGCTTGCTTTTGCATACAAAGAACTGGGATTGAAACAATGAAACACTTGGATTTCAAAAACAGTCAGAAGAAAGAAATCATCAAATACCAAAACACTGAATAGGTTAACATGTAAAATAAATGTTTTTGTTTTCTGTCTTTGAAAACGACAAAACTGCATCAAGTATCTCATACTACTGAAGTCAAAAAGAGAAGTGAGAAACAAACATCTGTAGCAAATGTGAAAACAGAGCTCATGAGTGAAAATTTCATGGCCTTGAGCATATTTACATACATAGATGGAAAATGTCCATATTTGATCACAGTCTGGAAGTTATGCTGCTTTGATTGGCTTGTGTCTTAGCTTCCCAACCACTTCTGATTTTTCTGATCCTCTTCCTAAAACATGGGAGGAGCAGTACGCATTTACAAAGCAGAACTACACTAGGAAGAAAAACCGCAACCATAAATGAAGGCGGCGTATACCAGATGAATTGGTTAGCATCAACCCACTTATTCCAGGCAAACACCAGTGCATGAACAGTGCATAGCAGCAGGGATAAATATCCCATCTTGCTCTGAAAAGAGAAAGAAAATAGCAAGCTGTTTATTTTTCCCGACTTGGCAAAAAAAGCACTCTGTTAAGCAAATACAGAAATACAGAAATCTAGACAGTCCTTGACCAACATGCCCAAGTCAAAGAAAAGAGACCATTGGCTTTAAACTAAAAGGAAAGAACTGTAAGTCAAGACTCCAACTTTACTCCTTTATGCCACTGTAAAAGAAAATGGATGAGGCATGTTTTTCAAGTATTGCTATGATACTTAGCTAAAATACAGAAGAGATTGTAGGTTATTCCTGAAACATGCTCAATCCTGAATATCTCAATTTACAGACACCATCTGTATACTAAATTACTTTAATTCTGTGATAAATCATTATGAATTCAAAACCAGATATCTTAAAAGGATTAATTGATCACTTGCAAAGAAAAATTTCAAGCTAAATTAAAACTACAAGCTCTAGTAAGTCTAGTACTATGGCAAAAGCACTGCACAACTACGGAAAACTCAAGTCCTTCACTTCACTTACAGTGATAAATTTGGCTTAGCTTGTTTACAAAGTTCAGGAGTAAAGAAAATTTACTAGTAATTTTAAGTTTGTTGTCACTTAATAATCTTGTACTCATCAGTGAAGTCGAACACTGTCTTTCCAACTGCTGAATGTACAGAATATGACTTTTAAGTAATAAGGTTATTTGTTTATAAAGTAAGTCCAACACAGAAGTATTACTCTTCTGGGTTTCTTCACCATAGTCTTTCTATAGTGAAAGCAGTCATGTCCATATTCTCTGTACACTTATCTTACAAATGATGGACTTCATAGAGTGTGCAGAATATTGAATCACTAATTGATAGTTATACAGTTCAGATCAGCTTTTAAAATATAAATGAAATTTTCAAAGGCCAGTTACTTATTGAATTTTCAGATTTTGGTGTTTGAGGGCCTGATCCAATACTTGCTTAAGTCTAGTGTGACCATACTGATGTCAGCAGAACCACGCTGATTATTATTGCATATAAGAGAACAGAGAGCAACCCAGATGCCTGGGTTAAGGAAACAAACACAGTTGTAGCAAACTCCGAGACTGGCCGGATTTGATTATCTAGCATCTGTTCTAAGATGTCTCTCTCAAAATACACTGTATCATATGGGAGCAGCATTGACTGGTTCAATGCCACCTACTTCAAATTCAGCTGAACATGGGACATTCTGGAGAGAGAAGACCCCCAGAAGATGACTTCAGCACCAGAGCTAAGAAAAAGTCTCAAAGGGACAGCTGCTGCAGGTCACAATGTCAGGAGGAGAAAATAAAGTGGTATGGAGCTGTCTTTTCTTCCCATTTTATACACTGAACACAACAGCCTGTTCTCCCAATAAAAGAGTAATAAAAAGAACATTTCTCACAAACCAGTTAACAAAGAGTACGGAACAAACTTTTCAACTGGTTTCACTAACTCTGTGTTTGACATTTCTAACTCCTAATGGTCTTAGCTGATAACACACAGTTCCACAAATGGGACTAACAACAGTGCAGTAATGACATTCACGCACACCTGAATGCAGTGGAACTCTCTCCAGGTCAAAGAGTGACTGACAGATGGAATGGATGTTATTGCCAAAAGGGCCAGTAAAGCAAGTCCCAGAATTCCTACAGACACATAAATCTCCATTCTCCAAACATCATGTTCAATCCAGGCATTTTCTTTTTTTTGTTTGACCTGCCAAAAGAACACCATTAAAATTAGACGAGCACACTTGGCTGTTTGTGTTAAATATAATTTCACTATTTTCATCATAATATTAATGAAATAAGCAAAGAAAAACAGTATTTTGGTTTGTTTCAATGTCTTTGAATATAACTGCCTTTTACTTCTGATGACGAAGTCTTCACTAGTATCTGCAGAACAAAGGTGAGATTTTAGAGAGAAGAATTTAGCCTTCATCAGTGTCTTGGCCCAGGGGAACCTGATTCTGAGGCCTCTTAACCTGCCTTCACAGCAAGGATAAATCTTGGTTTTGACAAGAAAAAAACCCCACCTATGGCCAAATATCATATCAGGGAGATTATAACAACAGGAAATATATTAACAGCACTACTTCACAGAAGTAATTCGGCAGGCCTTCTTAATAAAAATATCCTGCCAGGGTAGTTGTTTAGTTTTATTAAAAAAAACCCCCCACAACTTGGTACATTTGTGATTTTAATAAACTGATGTCAAAGCTTCTTCCATTTACAACTACTTGCAACAGCACTTTGATCCTGCTAGTGATCACCATGGCATAATATGCCCCAAATATGATCATTTCTGCATTTTGAAGACTGGAATCTCAAGGAAATTCCTAGTAATTCATTCAAGTCATATTACCAGTAAGGCTGATTTCAGAGTTTTCAACAGGTAATTTGACTAATTACAAAAATCTTAAGAATCTACTAACACCATCATATTTTGTTTTTAATAATTTTTAATAATAAAGAATTTAGGGGTAATAAAAACATGGATTTTCAGTCTATACCTTATACTGAAATATTTCTAATACTGCATTATTTATGGCACCCAAGGGAATGAGTGAGCATTAGGAACTCTCTAGTCACAGAGGACATTGGAGAGCTTTGCAAGCTAATTATTGACCATGAGTCAGAAGCATCACTGAAATCCTATCTTTAAACAAGGTAGTATGTATCAGTCCAAATGTGAGCCATCAGTATGCACAAATTTAGTCTGTGCAAATACACATTAGTGATTTAGCTCAGCCCTCCTTCACTGCTGGCTGATTCATTTTGCAAAGCTGTCTAAAAATGTTATTTTCAGTGCTCCGTTTTTGTTTCTAGATTTCACTGGTCCAGAGTAGATTAATCTACACTAAACTAATAGTGTGCCAAAGACTTAAATGTTCCTGTGAGATACAATTTTGTGCATTTTACAGATGGAAAAAAATCCCAGATTAAGAAAATTACTTATTTAATATACATTGGCACGGCTGTGATGCTTACATGCTTTGGAACTAGGTCCAGTTCCATCCCTGAACAGTGCTCTCTGTGAATGTGCTTGAAAACCAAACAAAGGCAATGAAAATGGCTTTCCCCCATCCAGATTTGCTTGAATCATCAAACCAAGGATTTTCTGAATACAGAAGTGTTGGTGTTTGCATGTCCATCATACCTGCTGGAATGCCCAGTTCAGCAGCTTGTATCTGTATGATCTTCTCATTGGATAGCACAGGCTATAGCAGGCGTGCAAAGTAGCAAAGAAGAAACTGAGAAGTCCAAACTGTTTCCTTGATAACATCCATCTATCCAGCCACTGGGGAAACCTTTTGTACTTGGTGCCAAAGTACAGCTGGAAACCAGCAGCTAATATTCCTGGTAAATACACTAGTGCTAAAAGGGTAATTGAAGTCACTGGTAAAACTTTGTTAATGACAAGGATTGGAATTTTATAGAAAACGTTTTCCTTTCTGGTTATAAAAGGATATATGACATCTCTCATGGAAGTATAAATAAATGTTAATAATGACATCACAGATGCTATCTTCATTGGCAAGTGCCACTTCGGGAACAGATCCTGCTTGCAGTGCTGCTCTGAAGAGTGTTCAAACTCACCAAAATGGTGTGCTTGATGTAAATCAAAAAGTGAAGCTGCTTCTGATGGATTTGCAACCTGCATATCCACATTCTGGAAGGGACAGAATGGAAGTACAAAGTGAGTTTAAGAGAAGATTAAAAACTTCAGTAATGACAGTATTTGCCATCCTGACTTTTACAACTTACTGCAGTGGAACCATATACAAAACATGCATTATTAAAGACAAGGTAACTTGGAAACATAACATGTCAAACAGCATAGTCAGTACTTGAGAAAGGCACTTGTAGAGTCAATTTCCCATTCTTCATTATCTGCAGTGATTTTAAAATAGATTTTCATTCCAGGAAGGTAACTACATTGCAAGGAAGGATTACATTATGTGAAGCATCATTTCAGCTTCTGTAAGTTATATAAGTTATTCTATAAGTTATAGATTTCAAATGTCATATTTCAGTTATAGACTTAATGATGTAGTCCAAATACCGTGCACAAGAAAGGACTAAAGGATTTTTTTTTTTTTTCTGGACTGTTTTCTGTGTGATGTGGAAAATTTCCTGAGTGCAATGTTGCTATCATGAAGATTCCCCCAAAGATAAATTTTATATTCCTTTGTAAAGATCCAGATTATTTCTATGGAGTTTTGCTCATCTGGTAAGATACAATTAGCAGCTACCCTCATGTAGTTTTTAGCTGCCCCAAACTTTGTTTATTTTTTATCATGGACTGTGATTAAACTGAATGAGATGTTCTTTATCTTTTTATCTCTTTATGTCAATATTGTGACAACACTTCAGAAATATTCATGATATGCCAGTGTGATGGTAACACTGTCTCTGGACAAAACTGAATCAAGGATTGCAATATTCTGTGTGACATATGAGCTGCTTTTTTACAGAAGCATTACCAAGTAGTTAAGATTTCCTGTATTTCTTCTCGGCATGATGTTCTGACCTGCATTCTGATCAATGGCATGATTACCACATTCCCTCTTCTCCATTGTGGAAACTCCCTGCAAAACAAACACAGGATGAAAAACAGGTTTTGAAATGCCATACTGGAACTTTGAGGCCTATTTTCCCTCAAATTGTTTTCTTCCTTGTCCCCTACACATTTGCTGGAGACGGTACAGTCAACTAGGGAAAGGAAAGTCTGTCCTCTAAGAATGGAAAAAGCTCAGCTTATTTTCTGGATAAAGCAGAGGATAAGAGAGACCATAAATCAATAGAACAAAATTACTAATGAAAAATAATATTTAAGCCTAATATCCCTGTCACCAGTGGAATTAATGCATTAATTCAAGTTTTTAAATGACAACAAATTAGTTTGAAACCTTGCAAAAAAAACCCCATGTAAAACGTTGTGAAGATGGATTTTAAGTTCATGAGACTTGCTGATACAAGTCTATGGAGATGTGTTGTTTCTAATATATTTTAGGGTTTAGCACTTGTCTACCTGAGAGTCACTCTGGAGAATTAGAGATGTATTCTCCCTTCAAGATTGTCAAGAAACTGGAGCTGGAACTCATGCTGTTCCCAGGTATTTTGGCAATACTCATCCCAAGTAGCAGCAGAAATGGTTCTAAGCTATGAGGGATGACAAAAAATCAGATGGCAGAAAAAGAAAAAAAAAAGTAAGAGAATTGATAAACTGAAAGAGATGTTTCTGAAAATCCTAGGATAGCAGAAAGACCGTATTATGAAGAGGGTAAAATAACTACAGGGCCTGCAAGGACCTTGCAACAAGGACTTCCCAGGTGTGCTTCACACTGTTGCACATTGTAGGAGGAGAGGCACTGGCACCATGCTACTGGAAGCTCACAGTGCCATACCACAGGGTGACTTTCTCTGACACCTTTAAGAAAATTACTAGGTGACTTTTCCATGTACTTTCCTACTAAACAGCTGAATGACTAGATATTAAACTGTTTTTCTAACTACTGATTCTTTTATATCCATAAAACTTTTGGGAAATTATATGCAGAAATCAGACTTTGACAATTTTCCTTCTTTTACTGTGTCTGGTTCCTTCAGTGGATGAGTCTTAGAGTCTTTTACTATCTGCTATGAGGGTCTGCTCTCTGCCAGGCCACCAGGCACCTGAAGAACACCTTTTTGAAGTGCTCTTTTCCTTAGTATTTCTCTTTGAATTTTTCCCTCCTGGTAGTCAGCTCTCCCTTTGAGCATAACCTTTCAGACAAGTGTTGCAGAGGAGGGTCAACAAGAGTTCTGTCTGAAGGTCAGGCTGTTAACCTTTTCCTGCATCAGCTAATGGTGTAGGAAAAGGTTATCCTTTGTATATCCTGCGCACAAGAAAGCATGGACTAACGAAGGCACACTTCTGTTTCCCCCCCCCTATTCCTAGGGCTAGCCCTGGTGATTTTATCAAAAGTTTCGGGGTATCACGTATCTTCATAAAGCCTCAGGTTTTAGAATTTCTACTTCTACATGTTTCAATATACATCATTTCTAGCTGTTACAATTCAAAGAATAGTTTACAAAAAGAACTTAGTAGGGTGAACTTACCTGTAAAAAAACTATAAACAAATACAATGAACTCCACATCTACTTTTAAGGAACTCATAATATGAAGGGCAGTCACTGTTTCTGAGGCCTACCTTCTGGCTACCACACTGTCTTAAAGGTCCAAAAGCATAATTTAGGTTGGGGAGCTCAGTATGGAAAAGCCTGACTCACCCAGTTCTTGTGTTCCTATCACTCTTCATTCAGAAAATTTATGAACAAAGAGTCTGTTATTAGTTTCCAGTTACAGCTTTATATTGATGAGGACGTAATAAATGGTATCATGATGTGAAGAAAAGCAACCCATGAGCTAGAATGCCAGCTGCTGATCCTAAAAGCTGATTTATTGGTTTTTTTGGGATACAGTGTTTAATACAGCGTTAAAGGTTTATGCAGCAGAAAACAAGACAGAAAGAAAAAATTGTGTGTGCGAATGAACTACGGGTTCAGCCGTGGGACTGCATGCAAAGAAACTCAAGTGTCATAGCATCATATTCCACTTGGCTTCTAATACCAGTTAACATGGAATTATTACCCAGTAACAAAGCATAGTAATTGTCTTTGAAAACCCTAAAAGAAGGGTTTTCAAGGACATAAGACACTACTCAGTGCCTTATAAATTGCAGAAGTTGTCTAGACTGTGTGTCTTTTTGGAATACATCTGAAGAAAAAAATAGGAGTCCTGCAAGAGACAGCGTTAGCCATCTAACTCACAACTGTTATGAAAAAACCAGTTATAATAATGTCCATACTCAGTGCACATCCCTTCTGCTCTGGGAGGCAGCTGTCAGTGACGGTGGAGGGCGTCCCGCTACAGAAAGCCAAGTTTCCAGCGCTGTGGGTACGGTACTGAATTTTGTACCAAGACAGCACGCTCATTGTAACCCTGAACCATCAGGGATCCACACTGTGCAGACATTATCCCGTGAAAATATCATCCCAAGTCACTAGGAGGTTTTCCTGAATAAGGGGTTTCAGGGCCGGCTCCACGAAAAAAGAAAAATGGGTAAAATAAACAAGCTATGATATTAACGAGGAGGTGATGGAAGAGGCGCGGGATAGCGCCGGCACCTCTCTCTCGGCACTATCGGAAAATTACAGCATGAAACTGCCGGGCATGTGTCTCGCTTTCCGAGTGCCCGCTGCATCGTGCAGGACGCTGTAAGCACTCGGCACGCGAGCTCTCAACTTTCCTCGCTCTTCAAAAATTCTGCTGAGCTCGGTGGAAAACCGAATGAAAGCCCAGAGGGTGGCAGCCGGACAGCGTCGCTCGGCGTTCCTACTCGGCCAGAAGGAGCCCGAGCCGCCGGGGCTCCTGGCCCGGCCCGGCCCGGCCGCGTGGCGGGCGGCGCCCGAGTCGGAACGCGCCGCAGCCCGGCCGGGCGGGCGAACCCGGACACCTCCCCGGCGGCTCCGGGCACGACCGGCGCCTGTCCGCCCCCGGGCTCACTCACCTCGGCCCGGCAGCCCGGCCTCTCCTTCCCGCCACAGGTCCCGCCGCGGGGGGCGGCAGCAGCGGCGGCCCCGGCTCGGCTTCGTGCGCGGGGGGCAGCGCCCGGCGGCGCCGCTCAGAGGGGAAGGCGGCCTCGGGGCAACAGCGGAGCGCCTACCGGGCTCCGAGGAGATGAGAAGCAAGGGAGCCCGGCCGCAGCCTCCACCTCCCCTCCCGGCCCCGCCTTCCGCGCCCATCCCGCTCCCCTCCGCCCAGGGGGTGCGAGCCGCAGTGCCTGCCCCGTCCCGAGCAGCGCGGGGCGGCGGGACGGCGCGGCCTGGGGGACTCCCCTCCGACACCCGCCGGCCCAGAGAGCGCCCAGCCGGACAAAGGGTCTGCTGGGCCCTCGGCCGGACAAAGGGCGCATTCACCTGCTCCCTCCCCAGGGAGGAGGAGGAGGCGCCGAGGCGTGCTTGCTCCCCCGGCGCCCCTCGCCTCCACCAGCTGGACCTGTGCCGGCAGCCCCGCCGCTGGTCACGGGGTGCGCTGTGGGGTCACAGCACGCTCCGGGCCCGCCAGTGCCCCGAGGCCCTTCGGATCCCGGGAACCCTTCTGCTCTCCTGTCAGCCCGTTCTCTCTTCCCTGCCGGTTCCTCCAAACGTGCCACTCTTAACTTGGCAAAATGCCCTATTAATCCTCACTTTAATTCCCTCCTCCTCCCCTCTAAAATACCATGATCCTGTAAGTTTGTTTGTTTTTTCTTAAACCTGTGCTGGCGATTTTGAAAAGGCAGCTGTCTCTTGAAATTTTAGTCACACAGTAGTGTGAGCTATCATTATCTTGTGAAATCTCTGTTTTAGTGGATGTTTTGATATCTAGTGACTTCCTGACGTTGAAGAACACATGGCCAGTTCGTGTCAGAAATGTTTTCATGCAGAGCTCATTGTATCCTCCTCAGGATGTCTTCACAGAAATGATGCCAAATTCCATATCTTTCTGTCTTGGGAGTAGATTTTTTTTTTCTCCTTTTCAGTAGATGTTAAATGGACGTAGACTCCAGCTGAATGCTACATCTGGAAGAAAAGAGGAGGTTGCTTTGGAAGGAATAGAAGACAGAATAATTGTATGTCCAGTGTCGAAGCCTTAACTTTTAAATTTTTTAGTTACTTTCATTAGCATGTTTTTCTATGCTTTGCATAAAGCCTATTTTCCACGTGTTTTCCATTAGTTACTTTTTTTTTTTTTTTTTTTCAAGGGATGCTAACTTGGGTATGCTCTCACTTTGTGCATGTGCCGTTTGATTTCCTTCCTCGCTCCTTTTCTCGCTCGGTCGGTTTGGGATTTTCCCCGTTCCCATCAGCAGGGTGGCGCCTGGCGGTGGGAGCGCAGGGAGGAGGCTGCCTGTGGCAAGGTGTGCCGGGCGGTCCCAAACCCCGGCTAAGGAAACTTTGCTGTCCAGAAGGCTAAAAGCATGTTCCCAGTGAACTCCTTGGCAAAGCACTTCTTAGAAGCCCTGGTGTAAGCTAGTGTTATGGGAACTACATTTATAGAAGATAGCTCAAGATGCTGAGAGATTGCAGCATCTGTTTTAAGAATAGAATATACTATCTTAAGGATAGAATATCCTTAAGGTATCCTTAGCCTTTTCATAAAACACGCAAGAGCTCAGCTCCTGCATACACGTTCTCAGAAGATGAGATGAAAAGCCAGCCAAAGTGTGAACCTGGCTATTAAATAAGTACCTGGTAAGCTGTTCTGCACAGATGCTTTTAGGTGTCTCTGGACAAGCAATCCCCTCTCTAGTCTGCATCCTGAGTATTATGAGGTGCCTGTCTCTGAGTAAAAATGAAAAGCTGATTTTATGTGGGGGCTGACAAAGTGGAAATAGATTCAAATGCAAGTGAAATCTTTCCTTTCTTGCCTACCCTAAGGCATCCTTCCACACCACTCAAAGTACCACTTATATTAGAATGGTTACTGGAAAGCAAACTGCATGGCAGTCCCACAAACCATTACACCCAAATGATACCACAGATTTGAACTGGTATTTATGAGATGTGCTTTGTAAGAAGTCTGAGGCTGAAGGTAGGAAACACCACAGGAATCAGGAGTTGTTTCAAAATGAGACAATTTCTCTTGGCACATGCAGAATGGGCATGATGTCACTGACACAAATGTAAAGCTGTGCAGCTTTGGCTAGCTCCAGAGGTTTAGAGTAGTGCCGGTATGCTTTAAGTCTTGTAGGAGCTGGGGGAGAAGGAATAATAATTTCGTGGTTGCTGAAGTGTGTCAGGGTTTTTTTCCAGAGAACAAAAACACTCTGGTGACACTGTCTTAGCACTTCTGTGTTTTATTCCTTCTATATTTTGATCAAAATCTGTGTGTGATGTCGACAAAGAACATGAGAGAATGCTTGATCACATTTTCTGGAGGCAAGAAATATTGCATTATTGACAAGATTGCCAGACTTCTTTAATCTTGATAACAGTTTCATCAGAGTTTTTACATGGAGAAGTCTCTGGTCAGGACAATTTTTCTGCTTCTGCAACTACTCTTTAGACTAGGAGTTCTGAGAACAACTTGCCAAATGGTTGGAAAACTGGTGCAGTGTTCCAGTAACACGCAGACCTACATATAATCACACTAACAGTCTTGCTCTGAACTTGTTGAGTAAGCTAAGTGTAACTGTGTCAGCAAGATGACTACAGCATGAGCTTGGGTGACTCAGAAATGATGCTACAGCGGGGAAAGTGGTGTGGAATGGTGGAAACCGTTCCCTGTAATTTAACCAAGTGCAAATGGGCTGGGTTCATCTGGGTTGAAATGATTAAATGGTGACTGAGTTTCCAGGAGGCACTTGAAGGGTTCAGTAGAGGCTTAACAAGGTGGTAAGGGGCTCACAGCTCCTGCTCCCGGGGGAGAGACGTGGGGAAACTGGGCCTGTTTCATCTGGTGAAGAACAGACTAAGGGATGACAGAGTAGCAACCCTCCATAACTGAAGGGAAGGTACAAAGGTACAAAGGTGAGGAAGCCCAACTCTTGATAGTGCCAGTATCAAGTACTGTAAAAACAGTCAGGGATCACAAATGGCAATTTGAAGGTTCGCATTGGGTATTAGGGAAATATTCTTCACTGAGAAGATAGTGAAAATTCTAGTGTCCATTGCTTTTTGTCTTTCCTTTGAACTCCACTGAGAAGAGTGTGGCTCCATATTCTTTACTGTCTTCCTCCCTCAGGTATTCACATGTAATGTTAAGAGCTTCCATGAGCCTCGTGATCTCCAGGCTGAATAGTTCTAGCTATCTCAACCTCCCATTGTAGGGGAAGTGCTTCAGTCCTTTAATCCTCTTCATGGTGACCTGCACAGAAGTAATTTCAGTATGTCTGTGTCTTGCTTGTACTGAGGAGTCCCGAACTGAACACAGCAATGCAGATGAGTCTCAGAATGGCTGAGGGAAGGGGAAGGAAGACCTGCCTTGACCAGCTGGCAGTGCTCTTCCTATTGCAGCTTAGGACTTGATCTGGTATTGTCAGGGGTCTTCCTTTAAGTGGGACAATGCACACAAAATTTAACTGCATTAATGGTTTTGCCCATGAAAATATGTGAGATGACACCAAGAGGACCCTTGCTCAGAATCCGTAAACCCAGCAGTCTGTGAAAAGGAACATAAAAATGTAGGTGCTACAAAGAACCATGTGTGAATTTGGAAAATTATAAAAATACATTTTGAAGTGCTATCAAATCTAACCTGATTTTGAAAATTACAGCCTAAGAAACCGCAGTGCTGGCTCCTAAATATGAATTGGGAATGGAAGTGCCAAATGCTCTGTGTTCATGTTGGAGGAGTTGCAGATGCAGCTGGTAGAGAATGCTTGTCCCTTGTGGACTAAGGCCATTTAAGAACAGAGACGTCAGACAACATATTTGATTTTCTGTCATTTAGTAAGCTTTTTATCCAAGAGAATATGTCAGAAAGAGATCAGATAAGCATATAACTGCTGGATTCCCTGCTGAATGAGTATGTAGTGAAGGACCAGCTGTTCTTAGTGAGTAACATTGTTAAAATCAAACAAATTTCTTACTTGGCCTGGATTTATCACACAAATCCTGATTCAAAGAAGTGGCACTCAAGCTACTTGAAATAGTTGAATTCCTCTGGAGGATTTAAGTCATCGGTGCCAAGTCATGGGAAGCTGAGGAAAATACTGACAATGAAAAGACACAGAGGCTCAAGATTGTTTGAGAGGGCTGTTCATCCTCGTCCAACTTGCATAAGAAACAAAATTATGTACTACTTCTCTCTTGACTTATGAGAAATCAACAAAGCCACATGGCACTCAAATAATTTTTTAGCAGTGATACTTTTAGACGTTGTTGAAAGTACAAGTAAACACCACATGACTGCCGCAGTTAAAGTTCAATGAAATGAGTTGAAAAACAACTCAAAGTAGAGAAGAATAGCAGTATTTTATTTTCCCATTGCCTGTAAAAAATTGCATTCTGGATTTCAAGTATATAATTTATAGACTAATACAGAAAGCACTTCCACTATCAATTTTTTGAACCAACACCATTCACAGCATTCCTTTCTGATAATGAATGTTGTTTCTTGGAAGCAACACAGAATAATTTGTTTTATATTTAAGAAAAAATTTGATTGAACCAGACATAGTGATATTCTTCGGGTATAATCCCATACTCTTAAAGAAATGCTTGCCCTTCCCAGTGTGTTTGTTACTTTTGCTTACATAACATCTAAAATTGTACTGTTATCCCTTGAGGCAGCTGTGGTACTTCTCTGTGGTGTCTTGTTGATTTTAGAATTTTACCACACACATGCCATTGGAGTATAGAGCTGGCTGCCTTAAAATACTTACAATAATGAAACCAGTGATAATAAAAATAACACTAATTTATATACAGATTAACAAGAACAACAGAGCCACAACAACCCTGAAGCACTTCAAGGCTGTAAAATGCAAAGAATACAAGGAAAGGAATAGACTCACAGGAAAAGTGTTACTGAACAAAGACAGAATATTGGTCATGCAGGTTTTTTTTTTTTTTTTTTTTTTTTTTTTTTCAGGAAACCTATTTGCTAAATCTGATTATGTAATAGCAAACAGCAGTGATGTATTTTCTGCTGTAGTAAATACAGGTATTCATTACCTCTAATTGTTAAAAAAAAAAATAAGACTTTACAATATTTTTACAGGAATCCATTGAAATTAAAATGTTTTGGAACATAACTTGTGAGAAACATGTCTTATTGCTCATAGCTGTGGTTATTTGATGGATTTTGTCGTTGTCATTGTGTAACCCCAGCCAACAACCAAGCTCCAGGCAGCAGCTTGCTCACTGTCCCCTCAAGGGAATGGGGAAGTAAATTGGGAAGATAAAAGTAAGAAAACTCATGGGCTGAGATAAAGACATTTTGGTAAGTAAGAAGCTATGTTCACAAGCAAAGCCACTTCCTGTGGGCATGCAGGTGCTCAGCCATCTCCAGGAAATTAGAGGTCCATCAAAAGTAGTGGTGCCTTGGGAAGACAAACGCCATCACTCCAAACATTGCCCCTTCCATCTTTTCCTCCCAGCTTTAAATGCTGAGCATGATGCTGTATGGTCTGGGGTATTGCTTGGGTCAGTTGGGGTTGGCTGTCCTGGCTGTGTCCCCTCCCAACTTCCTGTGCATCCTCAGACCACTCACAGATGAAGTGTTGTGAACAGCAGAAATGGCCTTGTCTCTGTGCAAACCCTGCTCAGCAATAATGAAAACACTTCTCTATTATCAACACTGATTGCAAATCCAAAACATAGCTCCATGCCAGCCATTGTGAAAGAAATGAACTCTACCTCAGCCAAAACAGCACAGTGATTTAGGAATGGCCTTCTAATATCATTATACTTCCCATGAGAAGTTCATTATACTTCCCATGAGGAGGTACAAAGGCATGTAGTGACAGAAAATTGTCAAAATGTTGCAGCATCCCTCCCACAACCATGTTCTTTCCCAGGTGGTCCACCTCAGAAATTTATCAGAAAATATTGTTCCAGTACCATATTTTAAACTCCTTACAGTTTTTAAGGATTTTTTGGCACTACAGCTACTACAAAAACCTGCAGGTTTTTTTCCCATCACCTTAGTGCCTACAAACCCCAGTCCCTGGTGTCAGATGAGGTGCAAACACAAACCACAGGCACTGACATCTTCTCTGCAGGCCATGAGATAGGTTTCACACCAGAAACAGGAGGAGACAGGTGATGCAAGCACATGGGGAGGAAGCTGAAATGAACATGGTTTTAGAAATGTAATGAGAGGGTGATGGTTTGGATGTCAGGCTGTGGTGATAACTGTCCAGTGTGATGATAGCAGTCTCAACTGCTGGATGCTATTGTAATAGCAACAGCTTCCTAATTTTAAAGAAGGGTTTGAAAGAAGACAAGGAATTGGCTTTGTCAGAATTTATATGTAATTTCTCAGTTACTGAGATGTCTTTGTGAAGTGACCAGGAGAAGTTCTTAAAACACTATGTTAAGGGTACCAAGGTGCTTAAAAAGACTCTAAGTTTGTCAGATGGTTGTTAGAAATTTGATACAATCTAAACAACTGAGGAACAGAACCTGCTGATGCATTTGAAATTACTTAAATACTTTAACCAAGTTATACCATAATTAATTTAAATAAAGTAAAGTACTCTGCCATCCAGTTTTGGGAAAATACTTTTTATGTGGAACTAGTGCATGAATACATTTATTGTGGTTGACTGGTAAGGGAATTGTCGCTCACATGCAAAGACTGACAACACAATTACACATGTGTCTTCACTATGGAAGTAATTGTGCTAATTAGAGCTTGTTAAGTTGGATATTTTGCTAGATTTGGAATTAATTTTCAACAGTTTTGCTACTAATATTGATGCATATCAGTTGTAAGTTCTTAGAGCAAGACTATTTTTAAATCTGAACAGTTTTCTTATTAACAAAGGCAAAGACATTTTGTCCAAAACTTAATACCAGAATTCTAGTTTAGGATTCTGACTGTTCAGCAATACTGTCCATGGTCAAAATTAAAATGTGCTTGCCATCCAGAAGCACTATTCTATGTGACTAACTTCATGCTACAAACAACATTAGATAGCTGAAGCTAATTGTCAGAAATAATCCAAGAGATTATATCTAAAATGAGAGATTTGTTTGGATTTACTCCCACTGCCTGGGGCACTGGTCTACTCTAGAAGCAGAGCAGGGACTCAAAAAATAACTGGAGCAGGAAATGAGGGAGGGCTGGAACAGACAGGGAGCTCAAGCAGAGCAAGAACAGCAGGCTCTAGCATGCTGCAGGTTCCAGAGAAAAGCTTTAAGCTTCCATCTAACAGCCATCCTGTCACAAATGAGCTTTGCAGGAGATGCAAAAACTGGGTGGAGTGGTAGATGTACCAAGTGGTTGTGCTATCATTCAGAGCTGCTTCAGCAGGCTGGAGAAATGGACCAATGTGAAGTTCAGCTAGGTCCTGCACCTGGGAAGAAATAAACCCCTACACCAGAATGGACTGGTGGCTGACCAGCTGGAGAGAATATTGGCAGAAAAGACCTTGGAGGTTCTGGGGGGACACCAAATGAGCATAAGCACCCTTGGAACAAAGATCATAAATCTCTTGGGCAGCAGGAAGCAGAGAATTGCCAGAAGGTTGAGGGAAGAAGTTCTCCTTCTCCTCATCTGTAAATCCACATCTAGAATGCTGTGTACAGTTTTGGCTCTCCATACTTGAATGAGTGCAGCGAGGACTGACAAAGACAATTAAAGGATTGGAGCATCTGATGTAAGCAAAGACAGGCTGCATAGCTAGGAGGAGTAAAGGCATGGGGATATTTTATCTGTGTGTAAGTATCAGGAAGTAAAGAAGAGACAGTCATTTCTCGATGACAGGACAAGAGGCAATGGGTACAAATTGAAACACAGGAAATTGCGCTTCAACTTAATAGAAATATTCCTGTTGGGCTGTGGTTGAGAATGCATTGATTGTGAAAAGACTGAAGTGAGACTCTATCCTAATGACTATGGATGGTTTCAGGAACTGGACTTGGAAGGGCACTAACTTGAATACAGAAGTTGTGTGATGACACAAGAGCTTGATGAGAACTTTAAATCCATATCAGAGGAAGTGTAGTCAGAAATCTCCTTTAGTGTGATTTTTTTTTGTTTGATTATTGCCCATTTTTGAATTCTAGAGTAGAATTCTATTTTTGCTATTTGGCACACTTGTTTGACTAGAGTTTTTGACCTAAGGTGACTTACCTAATGCTTCTTTAAAAATTCTGTCTCTGCCAATTCTAATCAAAATCTCAATGAAAATGGAGTAGGGAAGGTGGGGTGAAAAAAAAAATAGACACTGACCTAGATTTAATCATTGCAGGTGGACAAATTTAAGCTTGACAATCACTTCACAAAGTGATGAGGCTCAAGCCAGAAGCTCTTTAAACTACTTAGTAGAAAAATTGCATGTATCTTGTCTCCTATCTAGTTTCAAAAACAGTATTAGAGGATGAAACAGTGTAGAGAAACCCAGTCTGAGCATTCATAAAGAGCAGCAAATCTAAGGAAACAAGGTTTTCTTAGAATTATTTATTATTATAGTTCCCTGATTTTCAATATGGATCTGTAACAGCCCTGGTTTTGGCATAAACTACAACAAGATATTTTTTTCCATCCTAATCTTTGTCAGCTGATAACTTTGTCCTGACTAACTTAGTCAATGGTTCATGAAAAAAATAGAGACTTCAAAGACAGGAGCTATGTCCTAAATATTAAGGTGATCTACAGGGGGTTGAGCATTGCTATTTATCCTTTACTCTCACTTAGAAAAATCCCCTGTGATTAGAAGCACTTTTTTCTTATTGCCTAAAATAACTGTCTGGAGCTTTGTGAATTCCATTCTGCGATGCCTTTGTCTACCTTTTAGGTGTTGTGGTGCTTTGCATGCCTAAGAAACTGAAGTAGGCTGATATGCTTAGGAGTGCCTTAGTGTCTTTGAGGAACTTGCCTGATGACTGCTGTAGTGGCATTTAATGAATATTCATAAATAAACAGGTGTGGTAAACTATAAACCTTTTATATTTATCTCTAAGATGATACTCCTTTAGATTTACTCATGACTAAACCGTTCCTAATTCTACCAACTCCCACTTCTTGTTAATTTAGAGCTTTCAGCAAAACAAAAAGCATCCTAATATACAGTACCAAAATACAACTCAGAGGGGAAAGTTAAAATAAAATACTCTGAATACTTGTAATTTAGTATTCGTTGTGTTTTATAGTCTAGTGTTACTTAATTTTGGGCTCACAAGTGCTATTATATGTTGACAGAAATTGAAAATCCTGATTTTCATTACTTATCTGACTGTCTTGTTTAAAAGTAACTCAAATAATGTGTTTCTATATTATCTAAAAGTCACTCATATAAAAATACTTGAAGGAATTTAGTACATTTCAATAATGGTGCTGGTAAAGTTGTAAAAATAAATTATGGGATTTTTTCCAATTTTGGTTATGTTCATACTGAGTTCTGCCCTATTATTACTGCTTTGGCGCTGAAGAAAAAAACCCGAATTCTGTCTTAGTATGATTTTTGCACAGTTAATTTGTATAAAGCATTCAGAGTTATTTGTAACCCTAGGGAAAAAAAAAATGACAGATCAGGTTTTTTATAATGCCTTTGAAAGGAAGAGAGGTGTAACACATCTAACAGATCAGTAGAGCAAAGTAAAATGATGATGAAATAAGTTCTTCTGGTAATACATGAATATTAAATGCAAGTTCACATAGAACATCAGGTGTTGCAAGAATTTTCATAAATGAGTAAATAATGTGTCAGTGCTAGCTGTGTATACATACAATTGTAATTAAGAAAAGGGTATTTGAATTTCTAAAAATTAGAAATTCTGTAAGAGAAAAAGAAATACTCTTTTCCCATGCAAGTCTTTCTTCCTGCTCTAAAATGCAATATATTGTAGAGTCAGAGGTACTAAACGAAACATTGAAGCTGTTTGGTATAGAGTAGTGTATGTGGATTGGAATAAACAGGACTGCATAGAAGCTGAGAAAGAAGTTAGCTTGTATTTAAAATTTAATCAATAATTTGAAAGTGGTAGTGGTGCCTAATTCTACTGTTGTGGAGTTGATTCAGCATCTCATCTACTTGACACTAGTGTTGTGTTATTGTTGGTGGAATTGCTCCTACTTTAGCATCACAAAAGAACATGGCTTAACCCTATAGAATGTCCTCTGTGGAAATTACTCAGTAAATTATTTAATTCATGTCTTAGATAACAGAATATTCCATACTGAAAGAGGTTGTGGTCCTTTAAATATTGCATAAAAATACCCTTAGTTTTACTTCTACCCTTGAACAGCAGCACTTTATGGTGTAATACACAGGAGCAAAGTTAATCCATATGTTAGCAAGCCCTTTTTCTCCTAGAAAGGCTTTTGAGTTTTGATGGCATCGGAAATGACAAAATAAAATAAATAGCTTCTCCCCTTACTCCCATGCTGACCACCTCTACTTTCATTCGCACATTCATCTAGCTATCTCTCTGAAACACATAAAGTTATATTTTGGTTCAAGAGAAGAAGCAACAGCTTCCTGTATATTCTCTCTCCTCATCCCAGCTGTTGGCTTTTCCAGGTGGCCAGCTGTTTCCCCATGACAACCTTCCCTCTTCAGAACAGCATACTTTGGAAAATGTATGACATTACTTTATTTCTGGAAAACAGCTTCTACTCTCCCCCCTCCATTCTTGGCCATGTCCTGTGGTTTGAAGAGTAAAACTTCAGTGTCAGTGTGGGTTTTTTTTTTGTTTGTTTGTTTAGTTGGTTTGTTTCTTTATTTTTCTCTCCTTGTTGTTTAAGACCAAAAATGAACTGAAGAAGTAATTTCCATTGTCCTAATTCAAATATTTTGTTTAATTTGGGAGAAACAGGAAACTTGTATGTGGGTGACTTTACTTTGAGAAAAAACTTCATGAAATCCTGTAACATGACAAAGAAAAGCTCTGGGTGAGAAGAAATAAACAAATACTAAGTGTTGGGTCTTGTTTGGATTCTCTGAAAAGTTCTTTTTTGTTCTCCCTCAGTACTACTATTACTAAATTAGCTACAGTGCCAGAACATGCTCATATCCTGATACAGCCTTAAGAACTTCCAGCTTGCAGCAGCCATGATTTCTGCTTAGTGATTCAAACTAGTTAAATAGTTTTTGTAGGGTTGAAAGCCTGACCAAAAGGTTGTTAAGGCCAAGGGCAGATATTTTGCCACTGACTTCAACAGACTTTGTATCTGGTCCTTTGTAAGAAGCTCTTACACCAAAAGCTCCAAAATGCAGGTCGGTGTCAGACTCAGTGCTTGCTTTCCTCTAAAGCTGATCACCAGCTGTGATTTCCGTGGTGAGCATGCACAATGCCTTGCTGACATCAACAGAGGCACCTGAGGTACAAGGCTGGGTGCCTTTTTGGCTCCCTGGGTATTTTTTGGTGTATGTTTTGCTTCGGTATCTCATGTCTGCTGTGCACTTAGAAAAGGAACATATAAAGTTACCATAACTCGGTGTTCAATAACTTGTTAAGCTGCTGTCAAATTGTAACAAGGCGTGAAGTCTGAGCATGAGTAAAACTACCACTCCCAGAAACAAATGGGAATTAATATGTTGTATCAATTATGGCTTTTATAGCAGGAGTAAATCTGTTTTAATTACTGAAATGGGTTAAGCCAGGTCCAACAAGAATAAAACCACTGTGAAAACATCTATTTCCTAAACTAATAGGATGACATGAAACAGCCTTCCTGAAGTAATAAACACTTAGAATTAAGCAATGAAATCTCTGTGATTAAATACTTCATAAGGGAGGCATAAACTTACTGTGAAAGTGACAGAAAGGTGAGATAAGAATTATTATTTTCACTGAGGTTATTTAATTTTTTTCAGTAGTTGATTTTTTTCTACAGTAGGTGTTTACTTCATAAATCCACGATGAACAGAAGTTCACCGTGTCATCAAGGGTGCTGAAAAGGAAGGTACCAGCATGTGAGCCAGCATATGCTGCTCATCAAAACTTTTGACAAATCCCAGAGCATAAAAAAAGTAATTAATGCTGGAGGGAGATTTCAGAGTGATATCTTCCATGATGCTCATATTTTATCTGGAAGGGATGTACAGAAGTATGAACCCCAACCCTTTTGTGGAGGTACAAGTTAAAATAATGTTCATATCTCTTGCATGGACTTTTAAAATGATTTATTAGAATGTAAAATCTGTTTGGAAGCAGATTTTGGGTTATGTCTCCTGGGGATAGTGGATGACTTGGGTGGTGGTTGTGAGAAAAGGCTGTTAGGGATTAGGAATATCTGATGGTCTGCCACTATGCAGCACATGTTAGAACAGCCTTAAAATTATTTTAAGTGTTACCAGTCATAGCTGGTGTCGTAAGAACCATTCACTGCATGGAAGTAATAGGGTAGATGGTGTTGGCCATTCATCCTCTTGGCCTTTCTTTGTGCTTCTCTGCTGAGACTACAGGAAGTAAGTGGAGAGAGGTGACTGCCAGTTCCATGATTTTTGAGGCTCCACAATGCTGAAGGCCTTTACAGATTATGGGAATCAACAAATATAATGATATTATGCGTTTTCTTTGGAATTATAAATACTTTGGTCATGAATAAACTATTTGTTGTGTGTCTTTATACAATAAAGTCTTCTCCAGTTGCATTTTAAGTGCTGTTGGTTTTTAAAATTTACATTAATATATTTTAATAATAGTCTATTAAATGTTATGTATGCCTTTCTATGACATGAAGCAGCTTTCATTGTGAAATAGGATTCTGCTGTACATTAACAAATGTGAATTCTAATGATGATGAAAGAGTAGCTAAATATCAGAAGAAAACAAGTATATAGTGGGAGCTATTGATCTATGGAGAGAAAACAAGTAGACACTAGCTCTTAAATCAGCATATCCAGAGACTTCATAAATTTGTGTTCAATCGAAGTAGCTCAGGAGGGCTGTGAATCAACAGCAATGAACCTTTCTGTAACTGACTTCAGAATAAAATAAATTTGGATTTTTTCCTTGTCTGACCTTTTTCTTGTTCTTTATGTTTTGTGTGGGTTTTTTTTTTTTTCTTTTTCCTTGGTTTAGACTTTGAAAATGTTGAGACTGAAAAGTTGTGTTTGTATCATCTTGCATATTCTGATCTGGATATACTTTAGGATATACTGTATATATATATATATGTATGTGTATATATATATATTATTTGGAGGGCTTGTTTTTTTGTTACATTGCTATTTGTGCACTGCTTTTGAGAAGTAAAAATACAAAATTAATTAAAAAAAGGAAACCAATAAGAAAAAGGTTTGACCACAAGGTGGCATTGAAGACACGCAAAATACTTAATCCTACATTTGAATGGAAAGGAGTTTAAAAGAAAAATCTGCTTCGCCTAAGCTTTTAGAATGTTTTTGTTAAAAAACTTTCCAGTTAGGTTGCATGTTAATGCACCCTGAAAACCCAAAAGCAGTTTGGCTTACTTTAGTAACTTCCTGCTTGATAAAAATCTGCTATTGACTTTTGTGAAGTGTGTGCAAGACAGGAAAAGAATGGCTTTGCCTTGGCATTGTCTAATGCTCAGAGAATAGAAGACAGAGGGCTTGGATGGCTCGGATTGAGATGGAAACACCCAAGGCACTGCCCATCCATCATTCCCAGTGCACAATCTACATGGCTAAACAGCCTTTCTTTTGCTCTTCCCATCCTGGCTCTGTTTGAGAGCAAAGGAGGAGCCCACACTTGACCTCTTTGGCCATGGTGAAATCTCTGCGTGCTGTGCTGCCGGCTGCAGCCCCTAAGGGTGTTTGGTTCACTGCTGTCTTTGGGGCACATCATCTATGGCTGTTCCTCTGCCTGCCAAATGTTTATCCAGTTAAATAACACATATGACATTGCACTCGTTTGCCCCAGAAACTGATTTTGTCTTAAAAAATTATTTCCCTTATTATACTTAGTAGTTATGACTGTAGCTAAATAATCTAGTTGTGCTCTATAGAAAATAGTAATTAAAGGGATAACTTCTTCCTCATGGAGTATTACCCTGGAGCTTAGTTTCCTTTTATATTCTTAAACTGTCCCTCACTTGCACAGAAACATAGAATTTGGAGAATACCCACAAAATATTAATGTCATTGCTAAAACACTCAGATTTTGTTTCTGGGTTTAGCCCATTGGCAAGGTCAAATTCCTGTAAATGTCTTTCGTTAGCTCTGTTTTTTCAATGCATTTTCTCCTGAACGTTAGTCAAATATATTGTGGAAAGTAGGGGCAATGTATACAATGAAAGATAGCTTAATTTATTTGTATGTCTGCTTTTCACAATTTTTAATCCATGGATCACTTGATCTATAAGACATCAAAAATTTGTCCAGAAAAAAATAGTTTAAAACAAGTTATGATGTCTTTCATGTAGAAACTAAGAAGCAAGCAAATAAAATAGCGGGAAATGTAAATTAAAAAAACCCCAAATATTCAAGATTTAGCCTGATTTTTATTTGGTTGGGTATTAGAATGCATTGTGACCACCCTCTTTTTTACAAAGATGTAAGTGGTTCTCCTTGTGAAAAGAGGCTAAACAATGCTGTTGGCCAGTACCCTACTGAACGCGTGATCCAACAAGCTTAAAAAACTGACAGCATGTCCTCTGGGAATCTGCATCACTGTGTGATAAATTTCTTTGCAAGGGAATTTTCATGCCATGCAGCCCAGATTTACTTGGCATCACATGATGTTCATCAGATCCCACTCTTTTTTAAGCCTGGAAGAAGCTGGAAGTTAAACCTACAAATGCTGCAGTGTTTTAAGATGCTATATTCTTAAGAGCCAATGGATAATTTGCTGTAGGTTAATCCCATTAAAATTAGAAACAAATTAGCTTGACATTGAGGATGGGAAAATCAATCCTTACTTTACCGAGAGCAATCCTTTATTTTCACACCAGGATTTGGAACATGCTTTTCCTGCCTTCCCAGATTTTGGTATATGTATTTAAGAATTTTTTTCTTCTCATTACAGTTCAAGACAACCAGGGGAAACCACTGAAACGAAACCATTAAATGTGTTTACATGAATCACATATCTTTCTGAATAATAATTTTTTATGAATTTATTAAATGAGCTTGTATCGTTTGGGTTTCTTGTTCTTCCAAGGACTCACAGCTGTAGATTTCTTAGATTAGCTCTCAGTTTGGAATGTTTGTGCAGTTTTGATGGCAATGGCAAATACTTAGTTAACTTCTCCTAATTAAATTCTTTGCAAACTGTTGATGAATCCTGAACAGATGAAATGAAATCAAGGAGATAGAGACATCATAAACATATAGTTAAATACTTGCAGAGACCAACACATGGAAATCGCTATTTTTGTTAAGTTCACGCTGTGAGGCACTTTTTGAGCTATATATTTCTAGATTTTTTTTTTTTTTTGTGTGTGTGTGTGTATGTGTATCAGTCAGAGTAAAGGTGCCATATAAAAGTTTTAAGTAGCTACCTGGGAGATTGGGGTGGCTACTGAGAAACTCATAGCTATTTTCCGGTCAGTAGAACTGCTTCCCCACTGGAATGGGTGCTGGAAATGCCTGAATGTGGACTTAAATGGCTGGAGCCTCTTGCATTAGCTCTGTATCATTGTGGTGCTCCCTCTGTGCTGTGTTGCATAGAAAAAATTGCAGCACTGTTGATTTGGGTCCCTGAGATGGGACTTTCTATTGTGGATCTTCTGCTCTTGCAGAGTTCTCTCATCAGATTTGGCTCGAAGGAAATGTATGCCCCTCTCAATGACATTAATTTCACTCTCTCCCTTCTATTGCTGTTATCACTGCTGCATATGCAAGAGCTCTTAAGATGCAGGAAGGATGTGCTCTGTGCATGTCCAATTGAGGATGGAAAGTGATCAAGGGGTTGGTTCTCCCCATCAGGAGGAAACTCAGTGTTGAAATGAGCTCAGATTCTTTTGTGGAATTAAGGAAATGCCCCCATGTTCCTGACAGCAATCTTGCAGCAGATGGAAAATACAGCTCTGTGCTGGGAACTTGGGAACTACAAAAAAAAAGAAAGACAAAATACTGTGCTTTGGATGAGATACAAAATGTCATATTCTGAAATTTGACCTGAGTTTAAGTATATATTTTAACACTTGTCCCTCTTGTGTGTTGCAATTAGTGGTGCAGAAACTTGCTGCCTTCTGGAAGACAGGCTGCAGGGAATAAACAGTATTTCTTTTCCTCCATAGTTATAAAAGAAAAAGAATTATTTGTAAACAACAAAACAATCACCTTCTTTCTCAGCTGCCAAAAAATAGTGGGTACAGTTTCTGGGGATTTTTGTCAGAAATCTTAAGCAGTCCTTCAGTTAAAAAAAGATGAAGAAGTATTTGGTTGCATTGACACTATTCCATGTAAATTTGAAGTAACTCCAAAATTTAAAGCTTTTGGATCAGGTCACTGGTAATCTGCAATTCATCCCTTATATGGGGGAATAAAAAACCCAGTCATTTGGAAGGAGATTTATGTGGATGAATACAGATAAATTTTTCATATTTGAATGGAGAGGGAAGGACTTTCTTATAGAGAAGAAAATAGATTAAACCAGGAAAATTCATGTCGACAGTTTCAGAAAAGGAAGGCAATCTGTGATATTTTTAGAGTTGCTTCAAATACAATTTTTATATATAAGCTGAAATGTCAAGAAGACAGTGGTACTTGAATTTTAGTGAATTTTGTTGGGAAGTATGTACTCAAGTACATATTGTCATCCTTAATCTTACACATTAGGTACACCCATTTTAGTTCCAAACATGAAAATTACAAATCTGAAGCATGGTTCTGTAAGTCCTACATGTAATGGAATATATAAGGTCCAATTAACATTGCTGTTCTACTGCACTTTATACTTAGAGTCTGGATACTGTTCCAGATATGGTTTTCCTTAGAATACATAGAAGTTGTGCTGAGGAAAAATTTTCCCTACTGCCACACTCACAATATCAACATCAGTAATGCCAAGAATCAGCACTGGCTGCTGCTATGCTTAGCTGATAACATCCCTTTGGCCATCATGCCTGGATTTCTGCCTGTGAAAGCTGCAGTGCTGAGGGTTGACTAGATGCATGCCTGGATCTAGCCCTGATAAGGAGCTTGACTACGCTGTAAATTGTACCTAGGACTGGGAACTTGAAAGGACAGGGGATTTGCAAAGTAAATGTAGCTTTTATGAGATAGCAGGACCCCAGTCAGGGGGTGGCAACCCTTATCAGTGTCTGTTAAAGCTTCCAAGTGGGGCATAGAGAATCTCTGGGTAACGGCTGGTTTGAATAAATCTTTGAATAATAACTCCTGTTATTATCATTGTCCTATTATAATCTTTGTCTGTGACTTTTTTTATACAAAAGACTGATGACTTAGCTTGTCCTGTTGTGTGCAAAACACATCTTCTTTCAGGTTATCCTCCTTAATTCATGCTGTTTATTTCCCTCCCAAGGTATGTAGTGAATCCTTTTTACTTTCCCCTGCAGACAGAAAAATATCTTCAATTAGATATTTATCTAAAGTTGTTATCGGCTTTAGCTGTGTTTGTTACATAATGGAATTCCCATGCAGCAAACCCAAGCAGGCCTGCCCTGCAGCCCCATCTAATAACAGCAAGTGGTGCACATTAAACTCACAGTATGGTCACATTCATTTCACAGTAACTTTTATACATTATCACAGGACAAAAAAAAAATTAGCAGCCAAAAATGTTATAACCAGGAAAGCAGCATAAGAGGGATAAAGAAAGAACAATTTAGAGCAATCAATTATGAATATTTAATGATAGCAAGGTACTTTTTTTGCAGAGCTTATCCTAGCTGGACCCCTTCTTGCCAACAGGAGCATCTAATTTTTTTCCAAAAAAATTTGATTCTGGTTTAAACAATTACTAAGCCCTTTAGTCCAATTTCTCATGTTCCTTCTTATACCCTTGGTATAAGACTTCACATTGAGAGCCTAAAGCAGGCTTCACCTTTCTTCCTATTGAAAACATTTTGCTTTTTACACCTTGGGAGAGAAAGGTTAAGACCACAATGAAAAGAACGTACAACTTCTAAGTGGGAAGTGATGTGCTCTTTTCAAATGCATTTTCCTCAAAACATAAACTAAGCTGTTGTTAGTTGTTAGACTAATATAAACCAAACTCTTTCTAGTTTTCAGATGTTGTCTGATTGATTTGTATATCTGAAATCTGCAAGGCTGTTGACATCTGCTGCTTTGAGACTGAAACATGCTGAATACTACTAATTGGTCATTGAGCTATGGAGCCTCTTATGCAATTAGGCCACGTTTTTTTGATGAGAAAATCAATTTTAAATTAAAGGACTGCACTAGGGAAGGGTGTAACTTAAAGGTTCTACCTAAAAGGAAATTGGAAAACTATACTAGAATTGTAGTGCTCTATCATGCAGCAGATCTGAAGAGCTTTTATTCCTGCTGTACACCTTGGTACCTGAAGATGAGCTTTTTGCAGAACATGGTAATTCACTTTCAGAAGTTTAGTTGCATTATTTTGGAGTTGGTGTGATTGTTGTGCTGGTGATAAGACAGAGTTTGGAGACTACAGAGTCTGCATGAATGACAGCAGAAGTATACATAGGATAACTCAACAGTGATGCTCAGGGAAACTTATTTGATGCACTCACATGTTATTTAACTGCAGAGGTATTTTTTCCTAGTGAAGTACAAGTTCATTTTTTTTTCCAGGAGAATAAATGCAATTGGTACAAAGAGCACCCTTTATGACATCCTGAGGCCATGGTGTTTTCCCCATCTTTATTCTTATGCTGCCAAAGCAGGCAAGCAAGCTCAGACACAGAGCTGTCAACTGTGCTACTCCACTTCGTACAAGCCAGAACAACCTGAGCCGATGTGCTTTCACACCTCTTCCAGATGATGCTGACTGTCCTTTTCACCCTTTGCTTTGGTTCTAGGTTGATGTGAGATGCCTCTGCTTCATGTCAGCTGAAGGTGTGAAACTGGCCTAAGTATTAGATTTGTAAGCTCCTTAGTCAATCCTCCTATGTTCTGTCTGAAGATCTCAAATGATCTTCTTTTCAATTACTATCATTCCTTAATCTAGCTTGGCTTGACTTTGTTAACTGATGAATTCACACTGATATATTAAGACTTTTGTATTTAGGCTGAGCTGCTTGAATCCTTGCCTGTAGTCATGGACAGATGGACTGGTGATGGATTGATGTATCAGTGTCCACTACTCACAAGATGATCCCTTCACAATGTCAGAGATACTGACCTTTCCAGGAACAGAATATGTGTCACTCACATGTAATCTACGTGATCTTCTGACAAAAGAAAATATAATGAGGATGTGAAGAGGTTGAAATGCATCCTTTCAGTCAAAGCATTGGTTGGTTTGAGTCAGCAATAGTTATGTATGTATGAAAAACTTGAGTACTACACAAATACAGGTTTATCTGTGCACATGCAAGTATGAAATGTTTAGATTATGTGCCCTTTACATTTCCCAAACATGGCAAGCCGTATGTATTAAATAAAGCTTTTTGTTCCACCTATACTTAACAGAGAGAACACTCATCTCCTTGGCAAAAAATAAAGAGGCATTATTTTAATTTGTCTCATTGATGGTGCTTTCAATAAATTTTGAAGATTTCCTGACATGAAATGAAAATAAAAATGCTGAAAATAATAAAGCATGAAATATGAAATATAAAAATAATAAAGACCCTTCAGTTCAGTTCAATTCAGTTCAGTTCAGTATCCTGTCCTTTAACTAGTCTACCAAGGACTTTTTTTTAGATATCATTATAATACTGATTTCTACATAGAATTCACATGGTATTATCTTCATATTTGACATACCTTCTGTATCTAAAACTGTTTTAGATGTCATTTCATGCACTACATCACATAAAAGGATCTGCAAAGAGATGCTAAAGGTATTGTCGTGTGAACTCGATGTGCTCTCTTTGGTAGATACTTTTGTTACAGACAGATTATTTCCACACAATTTGGTTTGGACAACTACACCGAATGTTGAGTCTTACAGTCAGAATTTAGCAAGTTTTTATGTGTCTGAAATGTAATAGTCTTGTTAGAGTAAATAAAAAAAATACCACTATCGAATAGGTGCTGCCCTTATTGAAATGTGGAAGGCAATGTGCCAAATTCTTATCTATATTCCATATTTCTTTTCCAAAAATAACTTTCTTCCGTTCTTTCTTTGGTGCATAAAAAGGCAGGAGTGGCTTTATCTGGACAAAAGTGCTCTCTCACCCAGAAGTTCCTGTCTGGAACTTGTATCTACTTGAGTCCTTGAGCTTTGCTAACTCAAGTTTGTGGTAACAGGCATAAATTACATTTTGTAGTTCTGCTCCAGCTGTGTGCTAAGGGGATTAATTTCAAGGCAATATATACGTTTCTTTCTCACTGTGGCTTCCAGAATGGGAGGGCAGCTTTAATTTGCTCGGGAGGGGTTGGTAGGGAGGTATAGTGACTCAGTTTCTTATTTGTGATCTGCATTTCTTTCCTCCCTAAGGTAAAGCAGTTGACAGCTTGGGTTACACAAGTCTCTTTCTAGAGAAACTTTGACCCAGTCTTCTATTTGTGAGTGTTGGTCTCAATCTTGTCAGGATGTAAAACTGATAAAAATACTTGTGAAGCCCTTATCTGTGTGCTGAATCATTTTTCTTTGTTGTCTTTTGGATTTGGGCCCTCTGATGAAACCCATAGAAAAATGTGGTGACTCTTGTGGTGGGTTATCTCTAGTACAGGCATAGGGAGCATGGCCTGTAAGGGAGCATTTTCAATACGTTCATGGAGAGGCAGCACAGGAGAATGAGGAGAGGCCTGATCTCTTGCTTAGCTGAACCAGGACCAAGCAAGACAGGGTGCCTCATTCCTTGGTTGGTGGCTGATATGTCTGGGGGTTATTGTGAGTAAACGCTAAAGTAGTTTGTGTAATTCATTTAATGTCTAAGAAACCTAGGCATTCACTCAGGCAGTTTCAAGCTCAAGAGCATTTAATTTAATGCGTGGTTATTTTATTAGTGAAGCAGATAACTTTCAGCAGCTTGCTTATGTGTCTGCACTTAGCAGTTGTTGCCTTGACCAATTTGAACTTCTAGAATGGCAATTCTGGTTGTTACTGTGCCTAATTCTGATTCAAGACTGCAAATATTTTTGATCATTGCATTTTGCTATTTCAGAATATGTCCTGACCTTCCAGAACTGAAATTCCAAGGAATCATACTGGGGACCACAAAAACCTTAATCTTAGGGCTACATCTCACTCAAAGCCTTCACATAAATTATATGTAGATTGTGATAATTTAATATAGAAAATTATACTCTCTAGTTTTCACAATTGATTCTTTAGAGGCAAATTAAAACAATAAAATAAAAAAACAAAATAAACTTTTGTTTATTTATGCACTAGCTCAACACCTTGAATAAACCAGAATTGCAATCAGTTTAAATACAGACATATTGATGTGCTGTAATGCATGGTCCCAGTGCAAAAAAATTCACAATGTGTTTGCAGATGGGTGGCAGTGGTGATATTCAGAAAATTATATGGAAAGCGTGAGGGAGAAAAGGCTATACAGAAAATTGTGTACCTGTGGACAAGTCCTGAAGAAGGTGTGCATGGGGCTGTCCTGAGTGAAAACTGCATGAGCATGATTGAATACAAGATACAGGAAGACACTGACTTATGAAGAAGTAGAATTGCTATAAACATCTCAGTTTAAGGTCCTGAGAAGACTGCTCAGCAGGCAGGTTACAAGGTGGGAAGGTTGGGAAACAGGCACAACTTCTGAGTACTCAGTTAAAGAGTAGGGCATCTGTATTTCTAACGTGTTATGAATGTTCCATGGAAAAACAGAAACACACCAAAAATCATAAGATTAGTCAAATTGTTCGATAATTTATATTTTTTATGATGTGCAGCATAGAAAGGCTAGTAAAGTCACTAAAGTGTTAAAACATTTGTCTTATGCCTCCTGTAGAAGAAAGAATATGTTAAAATTGCAACATAAAGGTCTTCTTAAACTGGAAATCGAGAGAGAAAAGAGGGAGTCATGATTCCAGGAAGTGCTTTGAATATCAAAGGCAACCCTGAATATTTCATTTGCTTTGAAAGGACACTGATCAAGCTTTGAATGTTTCATTTGCATTAAAAAAGGGACAAGAATACACAGCTAAGAGAAATCATCCAGGATTGGAGGAAATCAGCCAGCAGATGGAGTAATTTGATGAATTCTGTACCCTTAGCTTCTGCAACAAGTGTTTTTGGGTGACTATTATTTCTTGAGCTCCTAAGAAGAAACCATCTTGCTGTTAAAATTTAGGTGTGCATTATTAAGTGTTTTACTATTTGCAATCCAGCTTACAAGTTTCTAATTAATTGTGCAAACTTTATCTTCAGAAACTAGTATTTATTGTGCTTTAAGCTTTCATACTCACATAGTATTACACGGGAAATTTAGGTGAAGCTGAGAAATTGGGGATTTATAATCTCTTTGAATGTAAAAAGAATATATATGAAACAGCTTCCTAGGGACAATCTGCACACAAAATAATGTTTTTAAGGAACGTATGTGTTTTTCTGGTAAGCCAGGAGCTGGTCTGCAGCCTATTAAATGCAGAAATTAGTCCAGTGAACGACCATCCTAAAGGCAGCAGACCGAAGAAATATCTTACCATGAAATGTGCAGAATGAGACGAGTTCCTGCAAGACTTTTTCATCAGGTCTACTTGACCTTAAGATCAATTGGATTGGAGAAGAGTCAAACCACAGTAGCTAACCTGACTCTTATCCTCAAATAAGATTGTATGAGGGTTTGGCCTGAAACCGTGCCTAATCAGTTCAGTTTGACAGTAGCTTTCAACTTTTATTTTGTAGCTCCACCCGTCCCTCTTTTAATGTGGTCTCTCCACAACCACAGAACAAAAACTTTGTGAAGTCTTCATATCATTTGTGAAGATATGAATCCATTCATATTGTGGATTCCAAAAATCTGGCGTTACTCTGTAGATAGCCATAGAATTTGTGAATCTCGTCTTGCCAATCTGACATTTTTTAGAAAGAAAACTGTTTAAATTTAGGAAGTGTGATAGCAGTGAAAACCCCACTGGTAAGTGGGTGCTAATACAAACAGGCAACTCGCTGGGTAGAATTAGCCATTATACCTCCCAGTTCTCCTCAAAGACATTTTGGTAAACAAAACCAGAATTTACAACAGAGTTGTAACAATTAACGAAGTTGAAGAACCTTCATTACAGAAGTTTGGAAGGTACCTGTGAATGGCACAAATTACTGCTCGATTTATTTGATATATTATAACACAAAGGTTCTTGCCAGAGCCCTTGGCTCGTAAACTGAAAAAACCCCCAAACCTCTTATTACTCTAATTAGACACATAAATCAGGTGAAATTTATTCCATTTTGGCAAGAGATGGACAACTCATAAATATATTTGTAATTGTGCTTTGTAGGAATTTGAAGGAATGCTTTGTAGCATTGCTGCTGAGCATTCAAAGTAGATAGGGTTGGTTGGGATTTTTTTCCTAACCCTTGAAGGTAAAGGATTCAGTACCCCTTTTAAGAATCAGATTAACTAATTGGATATTAACCCCTCGTTAGGGCAAATAATAGATAATTAGATTTCGGAATCTTTTTCATTAAAGAGAGAAAATCTTTGCTACTCTTCCATATTCTGTTGTTTTCTGTAAGTTATATCATCCGTGCAACAAATTAAAAAGTTTTTTCAGATGATGTCTGGTTCAAAACCCATGAAGTCTTGCTTTCAAATTATGAGAATGCATTGAGAACTGTGTACATAATATGTGTGCAAATGTCGCAGAAAATTCTTTGCTATAGGATAGATGAAATACAATTTTCAGGTTTAGCAAATGACATTGAAATATCTAGGATATTAATGCTAGGAAGTAAAAATAGCTGAATGTGCTTGTTTGGGCTGGGGTAGAATTATTTTTTCCCTACAGTAGCTGGTGTGGGATTCCATTTTGGATTTGTGGTAGGAACAGTGTTGGTAATACAGAGATTTTTTTTGCTGTTAATGAGCAGCACTTACACAGTGTCAAGGTCTTTTCTGCTCCTCACACCACCTTTGGGTGGCTTTGGGGTGCACAAGGAATCTGGAGGGCATACAACAGGACAACTGACCCCAAGGACCCAGTGGACATCCCAGAACAAATGGTGTCATCCTTAGCATATAAATGTGGGGGAAGAGAAGGAAGGAGGGATCTGTGCACTGCTCAGCAATAACTGAAGTATCTCTGCAATAGAAACCCTGTTTTCAGCACAAATCCAAAATGCAGCTCCATGATAGCTACCGTGAAGAAAATTAACCTCATCCCAGCAAAACCAGCACACAAAATCAATGCCATTATTGCACTAAGCACTGAGAATTGGTTAAATGAAGGTATTTCCTCTCAGACTCTCTGAGAAAAGAAAGATGGAAATTATTATTTCTACCAAGAATAAGTAAACCTTAGGGAGATTCCTACCTATATAGTAATTTCAGAAAATGGGAATACTCCTAAAAATGAGAAGCACATTCTTACCCTTACCCTGACACTAGCTTCTAAAGCTGTAGTGGTATAATATTTGTATTAAACCAGGCCTTACAATTTCTATTTTCTATCACAAATGAAATGTCATTGTGCTCTAGTTCCATCATTTATGGTTCTGGACTTTGAATTTTAGCTTATCTGAAGTATTCATTGGACCTGTCAGGTAAAGGCCAACTTAGTGTATCAACATCACTTTAGGCTTCATCCCATGCAGAGAAAGTTTCAAGCTAAAAATTGAAGAGAAAGGTTCAGAAAAGACTGGCTGTCTCACATGTATATATACACCTCCAAAAATATCTCTGTTAGTAACCGAGGCCTGGATTCCACCTATCTTGAGCTGCCAAGAAGTCTAGCATGTTCTTAAATAAGGTGATATGTTTAGATATATCACATCAGAATGAAGTCCCAAAATATTTATGTCACTGAAATACCCAAATCCTCTTCTTCCTGAAAGTGATACTATTTTTACAGACTGCCAACCATGCAGTGTTAGTTTCCACTGACACACCAAAGTTCACACAGACAAGCATTATAAAATTATAAAAATAGACTTATATAGAAAAAAAATTTATGTATTTCAGAATTATATATATATGGATTATTTATAAACACACGTGCACATGCACCAGTAGACAGAGACACACATAAAATTAAAAAATGTAGCAAGAACTACGGGAGAAGCACTTCGCTCACTTAGACTACAAGTGAGCAACATAGGAGATAAAAGGAGCATTCTTTGACAGTTGTATGTATCTCATTCAGTTTTAACAGAAATAATCTTTTAATGCCTTGGCCATTTCAGGGGCCTTAAGAAATAGAAGCTGAACCAACTGACTGATACTGAAAGTGTAGGGAAAGAAATATCAGGTAAGTTTTTGTTCAAGTCATGTCTTCCAAATTCAGGCCTGATACCAGTGTGATTCTAATACACTTCGTTGATCTTGATAAACGATTTCTCTATACAGTGTAGAGCAGGCAGTTAACTAAAGTTTTGGAGACTGTGAGATGTGAAAAAGAATAGTGAATGAAAAGCACTTGTTAAGGAATCTTAGTCCTCTTGAATCTGTTAAATGGATTTCGAGGTTCGAGACTTAGACAAACATCTGGAGTTCAATCCATATATTTATTTCTGCATTATTTTCCTCTCTTCTTGACTTTGCATATTTTCCTCTGTCTTTATTTGCCCTATTTTTGTGTGTTTATTTGCCCTGTGTTTGTTTTAGTGTGTGTTATATTAATCAGTGCAGAGAAACTACTATTTTCTGTGTTCAATATACAGGCATCCAATCACTGAGAGAATATTTTCATCTCTTCTCATGTTTAGTATTTTTTTCTTGTGTTGACACAATTTGTTTGGTTTGATTAAAAAAACAAAGATAAAAACAGAGGAAAGCTAAATGTGTTTAATAAATAATTAAGTGGATGTTTTGACAACCCTTTGACAGCCAGAGAAGGAAATACATAAAGAATTTTAAATGAAAATACAACCCCAGAAGGGCACGAACACAATGATTTTTGAAGTATGCCACACTTCATCCATTATGCTTTAAAAAAAAAGTGGTTTGGTTAATACCCAAAGGATGCTAAAAGTATTTTTTTGAGTGAAAGATTCACAGCGTGCCCTGTTAATTGAATAGGAATTGAATCTTAATCCCACAAAGTTTGCAAGTAATTTTCCTGACACAGCACAGTAATAAATTTTAGGACAAAATACTAAGAAAGCAGAGCACTTTCTGGTGAGTTCCGAGTCTAAGAATTAAGGTGTCTGAAGAGTCAGAATTTTTAAAACACAAGTTTGCTGTTATCCCATGTATGCAAGTCTTATTCTCCTACAAATGTAAATACTTCCTTTTTATATGTTGAGGATTTAATCAATTGTCCTTGTGGAGATAAACTTTCAATTTGTGGGCAAAGTGACCCTTAGGATCACTATGGGTGTAGTATGTCCCCCAGGTTTACATGAAGTAGGCAGCAGCAATCCAAAGTCATTGTACCCTCATATCTTTGACCAGAATTTGATTTGAAGGATATATTTTGAATTCTGAATTTAACCATCTCCTCCATAGACAAAAACTGTCCTAATTAAATGTGTTCATAACCACATTTATCCATTTATTCCAGTATACTTGTTGCATTTTGTCCAAATTAATTATTCTTTTCTCTGGTGTTTATCCTTCTAATGTAGAGACCCATCTTTTTCACTCCTCACTTTCATTTTTCTAAGATAAGCAGGTCAAATCTTTATAGTGTTCACTGTAATACTTATTTCTCTAGCCTCCAAGTCAGCTCAGCATCCTTCCAGTTTGACTTCACATTTTTTGAAAAGAAAGATGTCCGCCTAGATAAGTTCTCAGTGGCATTTGGTAATATAGAAATAATTTTCCATATTCCCACAGGAGTGCTGACTTCATCTGATATAAGCTAGGATCATATCTGTGCTTTCCATGAAGGCATTGCAGCAGTAGGAAAATCATGTCCAAAACTAACCAACAGTTCAAACTGCAGTGCTCTTTTCCTTCCTTATTAGCATTTCCCTACCAATGAGCTCCCAGGTTATGGCAGAAATACTTGTTATGCCCTGACTGTGGGTCCATGTACCTTTTCCTATATAAATTCTATTTGTTTCCTAGTACATCATTTCTTCCCATGCAAGTTCACAGTCATCTGACCATATAATTTTTAAAATTATTCTACTGGTAGAAAATCTCACCCTGTTGTGGTCCTTAATGGTGACTGTTTATTGAGAAACTCCACCACAATGACAACAGTTCCCTTCAGAGCAAGTGACTATTTCATTTTCAGTCAGGTTTTGCCTACTTTCAATTCTTGTAGTCCTAGCCTTTATTTTAACTGATGATTTCTCATAGGGTGAACACTGGAAAATTTCTTGAAGACAACTTTGTTCATATCTTTTCAGTCTTAAAAATCAGTTATCTTATTAAAAAAGGGATCTGGCATGATTTACTGTTAGCAAATTTAAGCAGGATTTTTATGTCACATTTTATTTAGCTTCAAGTCTTAATTTTTAAGGTTACCAGGCCATTAATAGTATTGAGTTATTAATTTTTCTTGCCTATATTTAGAAGTTTTACATTTGCTATTGCCCAGCTGTATGGAACAGTCCAATTAAACAACCTCTTTGATCTTTGTCTTGGATTTCACAACATCCTTTTAAATATACACATTGTGCAATTGTCATTGTCCCACTCTGCTGGGAATCCAGGAATGCCTTTTCTTTCGTTAATAAAGTCAAAATGAATAATAGATTCCTCCTTCCAGATCTTATTCTCTGGCTACAGATAGTTCTGTATGCTACATTCCTATTCCTATTCCTATTCCTGTTCCTGTTCCTGTTCCTGTTCCTGTTCCTGTTCCTGTTCCCGTTCCCGTTCCCGTTCCCGTTCCCGTTCCCATTCCCATTCCCATTCCCATTCCCATTCCTACTCCTTTTTACTCTTTGAGTCCATCCACTGGTTGCCCCCCCCTAGAGATCCACTGTTTCAAATGGAGACAGTTCTGTGAATTCTGTCTATTTTTTTTTTTAATTTTAGCAAAGGAACATAGTAAAGATGTATAAAATGTCTCTGATTTTGGACTTATAAAACATCTTGAGTTCTGTATGTAATGTATGGTTGTCATTACTGCTCATCTAGAGGATTATCTGGTCTTCATCCCAGTGTGGTCCATGGAGATCATACAGCTTGGATCCTGTGTTCCTTGCTCTCTGGATCTTGTCCAAAGTCAGGGTCACACTAAGCTGCCTTGGGATTCACTCCAAAACTATATTTTCTGCATTACATTTATGACTAATGTTTCATTGTTGCAGATTTTAGAGGCTGAGGGGTTTTTCCCTCTTACAAGGAGTTAAATGGGACCAGAAAAGAAAGGATTCTGAGGTTCTCTCTACTTGCTGGATACTAGTTTTTGGAGTGCTGCTATTCAAAAATTTACTGAATAGATTATAGAAATGCATGAGAAACCATGATAACGATCATGAGAGCTTACTGGTTTCTATTCGAACAGACTTTCAATTAAATATTGTTATGAAAACATTTTCTCCTAATTTTTCAGTTAGTAACTTCATTCAGTTAGTAACATTCAGTTAGTAACTCCTCATTTTTCAGTTAGTAACTCTCTCGTGCCATCTGATGGCTGCTGATATCTTTAGTTCTCAGGCCATTTCAGATCTCTCTTCTCAATATATTTTCTTTTAAGCTTCTTTGCCCACTTCAAGACCAAGAAATGTTCCTGTATCCCAGATTACTGTGTTATAGTAACTCCTACATGCCCTTTCACAAGCTCTCAATCTTTCAGGAATACCATTGCTCTCTGGTTTTTGTCTCATTGGACAGCTGCACAAACGGAAATTCCGACCTCTCCAGAAATATGTGAAGTTTGTTCCATTATATATAACCTGTTCTTGGAGATGGGTGTTATAACAGACAAGGCAGGTGAAGTCCAAAAATCAGATAACATGACTCTTGCGGATAGAGTTCAGCTGTGCATGCCCCAGTCACCTGCTGCATATTGTTTTGCCGTCTTTGTACATTTCTGGGAACAGAATTGAAATAAAACACAGTTTTAAAGGCCAATGGGGCCTTGTCTTATTCAGATACGTGGAACCCTGTGGACACAGTGATATTGTGGGCCCAGTAATATTATTGACCCTTAACATAACAGAATTAGGCTCATGGCATTGAGCGTTCCTATGTGCTGTGCTTCTCCCTGAGAAATTAATAGGAGTGGGACACTAACAGACAATTACTGCAGTGGAACCATTGACTATAGTGTGGAAACTTTGATGCAGTGGACTTCTTTCCTCCCACAGCTAAAAATCTGCTTTTCGTTTTACTTTTCCTCCTGCAATGTAACATCCTGTCTTTGACATGTTCCTAGATCAAAGGTATTTTCTCCCCTGACTGGAGACATAATTTGCTCATGTACTGTTTCAAAACTGACTGAACTCAGTTGTACCATGGTTAGTCTCTGTGCACTAAATCTGGGCTGTCCTCTCCTCCATTTGACTTCCAAGTACTTAGCTAGTTCCTGTGTTTGACTCTGCAGGTTCAAAAGTCCCCAGTGTGCTGGGAAAGTAAAGAAATCTGCCTGCCATGTCAAGAAAAATGTTGTTGAACAAATTTCTCTGGTGGCCATCTCAGGTATGTTGCCTTTAGAAATCAACAGCAAGAGCATTCAAGATCTCAGCCTTAATGCCATTAGAAATCCACTTCATAATACTGTCAAACACCCTGTAATTTTTTTGGTGGCAGGAATTTTAAATATTTCTAGTTGAACAGGAATCAAACTTCTTATCTAAATTGTGGATAAACAAAAGATACATAAAATAATAAACTTGATGCTTTTAACAAGGCTTTCAATTTTCATGTGACAGCTAGAAACGGATAGATGAAATTGCATCTTGAACCAGGTTCTAAAAATAATATGCTTCTAATAAATTAATATGCTTTCTAAATGATTAGAAAGACATTAAAAAATGGTAAACAGGGAAAACAGATGGGGGTATGTACTAAGGAAAGTTAGAGAAGACAAAAACTCACAAAGTAGTTAATTATAAGTAGGATGCCAGAGGATGTCTGAAAAGAGGATGAGAGTTTAATTATGATTGCATAAAACTAAGCTGCTTCTAAGGGCAGTTAGAGAAAATAAAGGTCATAAAGGGAAAGTGTCATTTGAGTTGTTTACAGAGATGTATGTAAATTTGAATTTTATTGGTCAGAGAAAAGAGTAAAACAGTTTCTTTACACCAGGGAAAATTTGCATTATTTGGGAAAATTTTCCAGTATCTTGGACTCGGTGGTCTGCAGGAAGCATGGACTATAAGTAAGAAAAACCAGAGAACCTATAGGCCAAATAAAATCATAGCCAATAATAGCATAAAATTGTTTAGCATCTTATATCCTTCAACTTTTGTTCATGGAATTGATGCTAGAAAACAGGTTATAGTGTTTTTAAAAGGTAGAGGATTATTACATTGGAATTTGTTGAGAAAATTTAAATTGAAACAATAAGATTACTATTATGCTCAGTTATGCCAGAAACAGAAGTTATGAAGCCTGGTGAGTGACAATCTAAAGTGCACTGTGATCTTACCATGGGTGTACCAAAATAGCACTGCTTCATGTGAAATCAAGGTTTGGCGGTCTGTGAGACTTTTAGAAATGAAGCACCTGTAGAATACTGAAGCAAGGGAATAGCTCTGTAAGCACATGAGTGACACACACATGGAGTTCCATTTCTCTTAAGATTCCACCTGATGTCAAATAACCTTTTTTGGTCTGTGTGACAAATAACTTGATTTCTGTACAGGGACAGAAATCCCTGTTTCCTTTGCTTATGCTGTTTTGCGTGTGAAAAGATTCAGAGTGAAGGCTAAGTTGAGCACATGAATTGTGTGGCATGATCATGAGATCACCAAGTCCTGTTCACTCATTAAATACTTTAGAAGAAATGTCCTTGGACTGAAGTGTGCTCTTGCAAGATCAAAACAAGTGCTGTTTTTCATCTTATCTTTTAAAATTAAACCCTCATAATTCAAGTGGATTGAGACCAATCTTGTGTTACTCTGTTGCTAAAAGCATGAAGGTAAGTGGAGGTAATTCTAATGTCAATTCAAGGGGTTGCCTACTTCTTTTCAGCTTTCAGTTTCAAGCCAGCTCCCTTCCGTATTCAATAAATACACCCACATGCAGGGTGGTGTGAGTTGTGACATCCAGTGCTTCCAAGCTGCAAAGTCAGATGCTGGAATGGAATTCAAGAGCCTCTTAAGGTCCTTAATTTGCTTCCATAGGAAATGAGGGCTGTCACATCCTTTGGGTTTGTAACACAGCACGTGTGGGAGTTGTTGAAAACAGCTGGTAGAAAACACTAGAGAAAGAGCTACAGATGAGGTTTTCTTCTGTGTTAGGTCTCTGAAACAGCTGTTCAGAAAGAGAACCTGTTTCCAAGGTTCACACACCTGAGATGGATAGGTGGGTACAGAAAATTGGATCACCTTTTTCTTTAAAACAGACACTGTATGTGCATTTATATTCACCCCATTCAGAAAATGCTCTAGGTTTGTTCAGCACATTTCACAGCACCTCGGTAATACCTAGCCATATTCATATTATATCCCACTTTCCTGCTATTGGGGGAGCATTTATTTTAGATTAGAAGGATGTAGCAAATAAATCTTCAGAGAAAGAAATGCATTTCCAGCTCTCCACAGTGTAGCTAACAAAATATAATAATAGCCAATGAAGAATCTAGCATCAAGAATATAGTAATAATTGCCTAATTGCATATACAACAGGTGTAAATTAAATAAGTAGATAAATGAAGCCTGAAATAAACAACGCTATAGGGAACACAATTAATATAACAGATGGTAGATGTGGAGAAGAGTTGTTCACAGCCTGAACACAGAAAAACCTTCTGCAGGGAAAAAGTGTTTTATAGCTCTCTCCTAAGGTAAGCAAATAGATTTGGGTGTAGCTACGTCTCCAGTTTTAGAGGAATGCTTTGAAGTGCTGCTTGTAAAGTTGAAATGATATTGAACAGCTATCAATCAAGGAGTGCTGAGCTCCATTAAATATTGTATATGGCAGTAAACTGAGTAGAAAGTGAAAGGAAGAATCAGCACATTAACAGTTGGTTAAATGGGCTGGTTGTCTGGTGATTAATCAAAGCAATAATGTAAGTAAACAATCAAAAATCAAAGAAGGGCTGTGAGAAGAAAAACAAGTTTTTCAGTGGCACATTATTATAAAGGACATTGGAGTGAAGAACCCTGCAGGATTTGGGAACCAACGGCAAAGAGGCAGAAGTAGGTGGATACAGGACTCCAGAGACTGTATTCAGCATATATTCATTTTTCACACAGGCACAGCTCAGAAGAATAAATGGGAGGTAAGGACCTTTCATAGGAAAGTCTATTTTCATCACTTCACTCACAGACTGCAGCAACCAGAGCTTCTGTGATCTCCTTCAATTTGTTTCCATACTTCTTTCATAATATACATTTCTTTGGTGGCTCAGCTTCTTCTTCTTCATGTGTTCATAATTGTTCATTCCTTCAATTTTCCTTGTTATAGCACACATATTTCTAAGAAGACAGAGTTTAAGTGTAAAAGCTCTATGTCATATCTCTTCTAAGGAACTCTGTGTGTTTGTTGGGGGTTGGGTTTGTTCCTTCTTTCTCTGGGGAATTTTTTCCCCACGGGTTGCCAAGGGGACCGGGTGTTGGATACTTGAGAGTGCTTGGCTGAAACAAAGAGATGGACCAAAGGTGGAAGGGGGAGATAACGCAGGTAAAAGACACAGCTTGAGGCAGCTGCGTGCTTTTCTGCTTCCGGCGTTCGGGAGACGCGTGTCGGCCGCTCCTCGAGGATCTCAGCCGCCGCAAAGCACGCCGAGGAGAAGCTGGGCGCTTTCTGCCTCGCCTTCGAACTTCTTCGGCGCTGCTCCTCTTGCTGCAGCGTGACCCTGCACCCCCTGCCCTGCCGGGACATCCTGCCCCTGCCTGCCGGGACACCCTGCCATCCCAGCTACCAGCCCGGGACTTTTCCACTGTTCCAGCTTGGTGCTCTGAGGATCCTGCAGGGACACCGAAACCAAACTGCCCTGGGTTTTGTGAAACAAAGCCCTCAAGGTTCTTGGTACTGTTGTCGTTTTTCATTAATGCTGTAGTTGTTTGGTGGGGGGGGGAGTTTTTTTTTGTGTTTGTTTGTTTTGTATTACATACTAGTAAAGAACTGCTATTCCTATTTCCCAAATCTTTGCCAAAGAGCCTCTGATTGTAATTTTACCTAGCAGATACCTGTCTTCCTAAACCAAGACAGATTTTTGGCGCCCAAGTGTGGGGCTTGAGGGCACTGAGAAAAGAAAAGGGAAGAGAAATAGCAGTTCTTAACTAACCTAGTACTTTCTTTTGTGTGCGTTGGATATAAAAACCTCATTAGGCTGCATCATGTGGTCTAACTTAGCCTGGTTTGGGTGGCATGTGGTTGTGGCTGTATTCCTTCCATTTGCAGGCCCTTATCTAAACATGGGCCCTATAACTAAGGCTACTGTGACTGTCATCCAGTTTATTTTATGGCTTAATAAGGTGAAGAACTCATGGATTTTTAATTTCCTCTGGAAGGCAGGCACATGGATTCAGGGCTATCGTACACTAACTGTGTGTTTTTGGAGTTACTTTAACAACGGTACCTACTGTGAGGAAATGACACCGGGGGAAGTTTCTTTTTCCCAACCCTTTACCCATCTCTTTGGGTCTGCCCCACCAGTTTTTGAAGGGTTTAAATCCTCTCTGAATGCTAATGATATCATACAATGGCTGGTGCTGCTAATATGCGTATTCTGTTTAGCATTCAGAGATAAGGGAAGATTGACCTGGATAACCACCCTGATACCTAGCCCACAGAATAGGGATGATACCCCAGAGCCTGACTCTGCCCCACAGCCTGCCTCAGAAAGGACCCACCCGGATTGGGTTGAGGTTCTGGTAAAAGAGATAGGCCAAATGCTGAAAGAGTACATTTCCCCAGCTCATGAAAAACCCTCCCCCTGCCCCAAGAAGGCAGAGACTGATGGTGCAGCAGTGGAACCCACAGATGTTACAACTGTCCAGGTTCCAGCTGAACCACAAGGGCAGCCACAGCCAGCAGCAGTCGCCCCTGTGGAAACAAGGAAGTGTAAAGTGAAATCGTCAGATCCTGATATTAAGGGTAAGAAAGGAGGGTCCTCACAGTCCACAGAAGAGCCACAGGTTGAGATCATCACTGAGTCCCTGACATATGAAAGTCTACGTAATCTGCAAAAAGATATTGCACGACGAGGACGTGAGGCTTATACAGCCTGGCTACTTCGAGTCTGGGACCTTATGGGTACAGGTGTGCAACTGGATAGTGCTGAAGCAAGGAATTTGGGACCCTTGACCCAGGACTCAGGTATAAATCAGGTATTTGTAAGAGAGCAAAGGCCCCTTCCCCTTTGGGAACGACTTCTAATGAGTGTGAGAGAGAGATTTGTCCACAGAGACAGAATGCAAGAGCACAACAATAGAATGTGATGGAAGACCCTTGAGGAAGGAATCCAACAGTTGAGAGAAGTGGCAGTATTGGAAGTACTTTTTGGGAGGACCGGACAGCATGATAATGACCCCGACAAGGTTAAATGCACAGGGCACATGTTGTGGAATCTGGCAACTCATGGACCATCCCAATACACCACATTCATCGCAACAATTAATGCCGAGGATAACCGAGAGACAGTGGGTTCTGTTGCCAACAAGCTCAGAAATTATGAAAGTATGATCAGTGGTCCAATGCAGGCTCATGTCTCTGCGGTGGTGAAGGAACTCAAAGAGGAGATGAGGGAAATGAGAGAGGAGATGAGAAGGAACAGTTCCCATGTAGCACCGGTGCGAGTCACAGGCCCCAGAATCAGAGCCCAACATTCCCCAGCGAGAGAGAGAGGGTACACCCCTCGAGCTGACCTGTGGTTTTATCTGCGGGACCATGGGGAGGACATGGGAGCGTGGCATGGGAAACCTACTTCTGTCCTGGCAGCACGGGTACGTGAGCTCAAGGAGAGAAACGCTAACAGAGGGAGTTCCACTAGAATGAAGGTAGCCTCAGCCTCCCATGAGCAAGCTGCCAGGTATTACGGAGGTGGGAATGCTGTGTCAGATTCCCTCGAAGGAACCTCTACCATGTACGTCCAAGAAGGGAATAATAACCAGTGCTAGAGGGGCCCTGCCTCTAGCCAGGAAGAGGCACGGGAAAATCGGGTTTTTTGGACTGTGTGGATTCGATGGCCTGGCACATCAGAGCCACAAAAATATGAAGCTTTAGTAGATACTGGGTCGCAGTGTACTCTAATGCCATCAGGACATGTGGGGGCAGAACCGATTTCCATTGCCGGGGTGACGGGGGGATCACAGGAACTGACTCTGGTTGAAGCCGAGGTGAGCCTGACCGGGAAGGAGTGGCAGAAACTTCCGATTGTGACCGGCCCAGAGGCTCCATGTATTCTGGGCATAGACTTCCTCAGGAATGGATATTATAAAGACCCTAAAGGACTCAGATGGGCTTTTGGAATAGCTGCTGTGGAGACAGAGAACATTAAGCAGTTGAACACCTTGCCGGGACTATCAGAGAACCCATCTGCAGTGGGACTCCTGAAGGTAGAAGAACAACAAGTACCTGTTGCCACCTCGACAGTGCACCGTCGGCAGTATCGGACAAATCGGGACGCCATGATCCCCATCCACAAGATGATCCGTGAGCTGGAGAGCCAAGGGGTGGTCAGCAAAACCCACTCACCCTTCAACAGCCCCATCTGGCCTGTGCGCAAGTCTGATGGAGAATGGAGACTGACTGTGGACTATCGTGCATTGAATGAAGTGACTCCACCGCTGAGCGCTGCTGTGCCGGACATGCTGGAACTTCAGTACGAGCTGGAGTCCAAGGCAGCGAGGTGGTATGCCACTATTGACATTGCCAATGCATTTTTCTCCATTCCTCTGGCTGCAGAATGCAGGCCTCAGTTTGCTTTCACCTGGAGGGGCGTGCAGTACACCTGGAACCGGCTGCCCCAGGGGTGGAAACACAGCCCCACCATCTGCCATGGGCTGATCCAGGCTGCACTGGAGAAGGGTGAGGCTCCAGAACATCTACAGTACATTGATGACATCATTGTGTGGGGAAAGACTGCAGCTGAAGTGTTCGAGAAAGGAGAGAGGATCATCCAGATTTTGCTGAAAGCCGGGTTTGCCATCAAGAAGAGCAAAGTCAAGGAACCTGCCAGAGAGATCCAGTTCCTGGGAGTAAAGTGGCAAGATGGACGACGGCAGATCCCCACTGAAGTCATTGATAAGATCACAGCAATGTCTCCACCGACCAGCAAAAAGGAAACACAAGCTTTCCTAGGAGCCATAGGTTTTTGGAGGATGCACATTCCTGAGTACAGTCAGATCGTGAGCCCTCTCTACCTGGTTACCCGCAAGAAAAACAATTTCCACTGGGGCCCTGAACAGCAACAAGCCTTTGCCCAGATCAAGCAGGAGATTGCTCATGCAGTAGCCCTTGGCCCAGTCAGGACGGGACCAGATGTGAAGAATGTGCTTTATTCTGCAGCCGGGAACAACGGTTTGTCCTGGAGCCTTTGGCAGAAGGTGCCAGGGGAGACCCGAGGCCGACCACTGGGATTCTGGAGTCGAAGTTACAGAGGATCTGAAGCCAACTACACTCCCACAGAGAAGGAGATCTTGGCCGCCTATGAAGGAGTTCAAGCCGCCTCAGAAGTGATTGGCACAGAAGCACAACTCCTCTTGGCACCCCGACTACCAGTGCTGGGGTGGATGTTTAAAGGAAAGGCTCCCTCCACGCACCATGCCACCGATGCCACATGGAGCAAATGGACTGCCCTCATCACACAGCGTGCCCGTATTGGAAACCCAAATCGCCCTGGGATTTTGGAGATAATTACAAACTGGCCGGAAGGAGAAAACTTCGGTTTCACGGACGAAGAGGAGCAGGTACAAGTGACACGAGCTGAAGAAGCTCCTCCATACAACCAACTGCCAGCAGAAGAAACACACTACGCTCTCTTCACTGACGGTTCCTGTCGCATCGTGGGAATGAACCGTAAGTGGAAAGCAGCCGTATGGAGCCCCACACGACAGGTTGCAGAAGCCACTGAAGGAGAAGGGGGATCAAGTCAGCTTGCTGAACTCAAAGCTGTTCAATTAGCCCTTGACATTGCTGAAAGAGAGAAGTGGCCAAAGCTCTACCTCTACACTGATTCGTGGATGGTAGCCAATGCTCTGTGGGGCTGGCTGGAAAGGTGGAAAAAGGCCAACTGGCAGCGTAGAGGAAAACCAATCTGGGCTGCTGATGAATGGAAGGACGTTGCCACTCGTGTAGAGAAGCTGCCTGTGAAAGTCCGCCATGTAGATGCCCATGTTCCCAAGAGTCGGGCTAATGAGGAACACCAAAACAACAAGCAGGTAGATCAGGCTGCCAAGATAGAAGTGTCAAAGATAGATTTAGATTGGCAACACAAGGGAGAGTTGTTCCTAGCCCGATGGGCCCATGATGCCTCGGGTCATCAGGGCAGAGATGCCACCTATAAGTGGGCCCGAGACCGAGGGGTGGATTTAACCATGGACAGTATTTCTCAGGTTATCCATGACTGTGAGACATGTGCTGCAATCAAGCAAGCCAAGCGGGTGAAGCCCTTATGGTATGGTGGGCGGTGGTCCAAATATAAATATGGGGAAGCCTGGCAGATTGACTACATCACCCTTCCCCAAACTCGCCAGGGCAAGCGTTATGTGCTAACCATAGTGGAAGCCACCACTGGATGGTTGGAGACCTACCCTGTGCCTCATGCTACTGCCCGGAACACCATCCTGGGCCTGGAAAAACAAGTCCTGTGGAGACATGGCACCCCTGAGAGAATCGAGTCGGACAATGGGACTCATTTCAAGAATAGTCTTATAAGCACCTGGGCTAGAGAACATGGCATTGAGTGGGTGTACCATATTCCTTATCATGCACCAGCGGCCGGGAAAGTTGAACGGTGCAATGGCCTGCTTAAAACTACCTTGAAAGCACTGGGTGGGGGAACCTTTAAGAATTGGGATACTAATTTAGCAAAGGCCACCTGGTTGGTGAACACTCGAGGTTCCACCAACCGAGCAGGTCCTGCCCAATCTGAGCCCTTGCAAAAGACAGACGGAGATAAGGTTCCAGTGGTACACATGAGAGGTATGCTGGGAAAAACTGTTTGGATTAATCCTGCCTCCAGCAAAGACAATCCCATCCGTGGGGTTGTCTTCGCTCAGGGACCAGGTTGCACCTGGTGGGTGATGCAAAAGGATGGAGAGACCCGATGCATACCTCAAGGGGACCTTGTTTTGGGGTGAACTATCCATGACAATGTGGCTGCATCCATATTTGCATATATATATATATGTATTTTTAATAGTTAAAACTCAATGTAATATGTTTGTATGGGAAAAAAATTCGGGGTGGATAATGTTGGGGGTTGGGTTTGTTCCTTCTTTCTCTGGGGAATTTTTTCCCCACGGGTTGCCAAGGGGACCGGGTGTTGGATACTTGAGAGTGCTTGGCTGAAACAAAGAGATGGACAAAAGGTGGAAGGGGGAGATAACGCAGGTAAAAGACACAGCTTGAGGCAGCTGCGTGCTTTTCTGCTTCCGGCGTTCGGGAGACGCGTGTCGGCCGCTCCTCGAGGATCTCAGCCGCCGCAAAGCACGCCGAGGAGAAGCTGGGCGCTTTCTGCCTCGCCTTCGAACTTCTTCGGCGCTGCTCCTCTTGCTGCAGCGTGACCCTGCACCCCCTGCCCTGCCGGGACATCCTGCCCCTGCCTGCCGGGACACCCTGCCATCCCAGCTACCAGCCCGGGACTTTTCCACTGTTCCAGCTTGGTGCTCTGAGGATCCTGCAGGGACACCGAAACCAAACTGCCCTGGGTTTTGTGAAACAAAGCCCTCAAGGTTCTTGGTACTGTTGTCGTTTTTCATTAATGCTGTAGTTGTTTGGTGGGGGGGGGAGTTTTTTTTTGTGTTTGTTTGTTTTGTATTACATACTAGTAAAGAACTGCTATTCCTATTTCCCAAATCTTTGCCAAAGAGCCTCTGATTGTAATTTTACCTAGCAGATACCTGTCTTCCTAAACCAAGACAGATTTTTGGCGCCCAAGTGTGGGGCTTGAGGGCACTGAGAAAAGAAAAGGGAAGAGAAATAGCAGTTCTTAACTAACCTAGTACTTTCTTTTGTGTGCGTTGGATATAAAAACCTCATTAGGCTGCATCATGTGGTCTAACTTAGCCTGGTTTGGGTGGCATGTGGTTGTGGCTGTATTCCTTCCATTTGCAGGCCCTTATCTAAACATGGGCCCTATAACTAAGGCTACTGTGACTGTCATCCAGTTTATTTTATGGCTTAATAAGGTGAAGAACTCATGGATTTTTAATTTCCTCTGGAAGGCAGGCACATGGATTCAGGGCTATCGTACACTAACTGTGTGTTTTTGGAGTTACTTTAACAACGGTACCTACTGTGAGGAAATGACACCGGGGGAAGTTTCTTTTTCCCAACCCTTTACCCATCTCTTTGGGTCTGCCCCACCAGTTTTTGAAGGGTTTAAATCCTCTCTGAATGCTAATGATATCATACAATGGCTGGTGCTGCTAATATGCGTATTCTGTTTAGCATTCAGAGATAAGGGAAGATTGACCTGGATAACCACCCTGATACCTAGCCCACAGAATAGGGATGATACCCCAGAGCCTGACTCTGCCCCACAGCCTGCCTCAGAAAGGACCCACCCGGATTGGGTTGAGGTTCTGGTAAAAGAGATAGGCCAAATGCTGAAAGAGTACATTTCCCCAGCTCATGAAAAACCCTCCCCCTGCCCCAAGAAGGCAGAGACTGATGGTGCAGCAGTGGAACCCACAGATGTTACAACTGTCCAGGTTCCAGCTGAACCACAAGGGCAGCCACAGCCAGCAGCAGTCGCCCCTGTGGAAACAAGGAAGTGTAAAGTGAAATCGTCAGATCCTGATATTAAGGGTAAGAAAGGAGGGTCCTCACAGTCCACAGAAGAGCCACAGGTTGAGATCATCACTGAGTCCCTGACATATGAAAGTCTACGTAATCTGCAAAAAGATATTGCACGACGAGGACGTGAGGCTTATACAGCCTGGCTACTTCGAGTCTGGGACCTTATGGGTACAGGTGTGCAACTGGATAGTGCTGAAGCAAGGAATTTGGGACCCTTGACCCAGGACTCAGGTATAAATCAGGTATTTGTAAGAGAGCAAAGGCCCCTTCCCCTTTGGGAACGACTTCTAATGAGTGTGAGAGAGAGATTTGTCCACAGAGACAGAATGCAAGAGCACAACAATAGAATGCGATGGAAGACCCTTGAGGAAGGAATCCAACAGTTGAGAGAAGTGGCAGTATTGGAAGTACTTTTTGGGAGGACCGGACAGCATGATAATGACCCCGACAAGGTTAAATGCACAGGGCACATGTTGTGGAATCTGGCAACTCATGGACCATCCCAATACGCCACATTCATCGCAACAATTAATGCCGAGGATAACCGAGAGACAGTGGGTTCTGTTGCCAACAAGCTCAGAAATTATGAAAGTATGATCAGTGGTCCAATGCAGGCTCATGTCTCTGCGGTGGTGAAGGAACTCAAAGAGGAGATGAGGGAAATGAGAGAGGAGATGAGAAGGAACAGTTCCCATGTAGCACCGGTGCGAGTCACAGGCCCCAGAATCAGAGCCCAACATTCCCCAGCGAGAGAGAGAGGGTACACCCCTCGAGCTGACCTGTGGTTTTATCTGCGGGACCATGGGGAGGACATGGGAGCGTGGCATGGGAAACCTACTTCTGTCCTGGCAGCACGGGTACGTGAGCTCAAGGAGAGAAACGCTAACAGAGGGAGTTCCACTAGAATGAAGGTAGCCTCAGCCTCCCATGAGCAAGCTGCCAGGTATTATGGAGGTGGGAATGCTGTGTCAGATTCCCTCGAAGGAACCTCTACCATGTACGTCCAAGAAGGGAATAATAACCAGTGCTAGAGGGGCCCTGCCTCTAGCCAGGAAGAGGCACGGGAAAATCGGGTTTTTTGGACTGTGTGGATTCGATGGCCTGGCACATCAGAGCCACAAAAATATGAAGCTTTAGTAGATACTGGGTCGCAGTGTACTCTAATGCCATCAGGACATGTGGGGGCAGAACCGATTTCCATTGCCGGGGTGACGGGGGGATCACAGGAACTGACTCTGGTTGAAGCCGAGGTGAGCCTGACCGGGAAGGAGTGGCAGAAACTTCCGATTGTGACCGGCCCAGAGGCTCCATGTATTCTGGGCATAGACTTCCTCAGGAATGGATATTATAAAGACCCTAAAGGACTCAGATGGGCTTTTGGAATAGCTGCTGTGGAGACAGAGAACATTAAGCAGTTGAACACCTTGCCGGGACTATCAGAGAACCCATCTGCAGTGGGACTCCTGAAGGTAGAAGAACAACAAGTACCTGTTGCCACCTCGACAGTGCACCGTCGGCAGTATCGGACAAATCGGGACGCCGTGATCCCCATCCACAAGATGATCCGTGAGCTGGAGAGCCAAGGGGTGGTCAGCAAAACCCACTCACCCTTCAACAGCCCCATCTGGCCTGTGCGCAAGTCTGATGGAGAATGGAGACTGACTGTGGACTATCGTGCATTGAATGAAGTGACTCCACCGCTGAGCGCTGCTGTGCCGGACATGCTGGAACTTCAGTACGAGCTGGAGTCCAAGGCAGCGAGGTGGTATGCCACTATTGACATTGCCAATGCATTTTTCTCCATTCCTCTGGCTGCAGAATGCAGGCCTCAGTTTGCTTTCACCTGGAGGGGCGTGCAGTACACCTGGAACCGGCTGCCCCAGGGGTGGAAACACAGCCCCACCATCTGCCATGGGCTGATCCAGGCTGCACTGGAGAAGGGTGAGGCTCCAGAACATCTACAGTACATTGATGACATCATTGTGTGGGGAAAGACTGCAGCTGAAGTGTTCGAGAAAGGAGAGAGGATCATCCAGATTTTGCTGAAAGCCGGGTTTGCCATCAAGAAGAGCAAAGTCAAGGAACCTGCCAGAGAGATCCAGTTCCTGGGAGTAAAGTGGCAAGATGGACGGCGGCAGATCCCCACTGAAGTCATTGATAAGATCACAGCAATGTCTCCACCGACCAGCAAAAAGGAAACACAAGCTTTCCTAGGAGCCATAGGTTTTTGGAGGATGCACATTCCTGAGTACAGTCAGATCGTGAGCCCTCTCTACCTGGTTACCCGCAAGAAAAACAATTTCCACTGGGGCCCTGAACAGCAACAAGCCTTTGCCCAGATCAAGCAGGAGATTGCTCATGCAGTAGCCCTTGGCCCAGTCAGGACGGGACCAGATGTGAAGAATGTGCTTTATTCTGCAGCCGGGAACAACGGTTTGTCCTGGAGCCTTTGGCAGAAGGTGCCAGGGGAGACCCGAGGCCGACCACTGGGATTCTGGAGTCGAAGTTACAGAGGATCTGAAGCCAACTACACTCCCACAGAGAAGGAGATCTTGGCCGCCTATGAAGGAGTTCAAGCCGCCTCAGAAGTGATTGGCACAGAAGCACAACTCCTCTTGGCACCCCGACTACCAGTGCTGGGGTGGATGTTTAAAGGAAAGGCTCCCTCCACGCACCATGCCACCGATGCCACATGGAGCAAATGGACTGCCCTCATCACACAGCGTGCCCGTATTGGAAACCCAAATCGCCCTGGGATTTTGGAGATAATTACAAACTGGCCGGAAGGAGAAAACTTCGGTTTCACGGACGAAGAGGAGCAGGTACAAGTGACACGAGCTGAAGAAGCTCCTCCATACAACCAACTGCCAGCAGAAGAAACACACTACGCTCTCTTCACTGACGGTTCCTGTCGCATCGTGGGAATGAACCGTAAGTGGAAAGCAGCCGTATGGAGCCCCACACGACAGGTTGCAGAAGCCACTGAAGGAGAAGGGGGATCAAGTCAGCTTGCTGAACTCAAAGCTGTTCAATTAGCCCTTGACATTGCTGAAAGAGAGAAGTGGCCAAAGCTCTACCTCTACACTGATTCGTGGATGGTAGCCAATGCTCTGTGGGGCTGGCTGGAAAGGTGGAAAAAGGCCAACTGGCAGCGTAGAGGAAAACCAATCTGGGCTGCTGATGAATGGAAGGACGTTGCCACTCGTGTAGAGAAGCTGCCTGTGAAAGTCCGCCATGTAGATGCCCATGTTCCCAAGAGTCGGGCTAATGAGGAACACCAAAACAACAAGCAGGTAGATCAGGCTGCCAAGATAGAAGTGTCAAAGATAGATTTAGATTGGCAACACAAGGGAGAGTTGTTCCTAGCCCGATGGGCCCATGATGCCTCGGGTCATCAGGGCAGAGATGCCACCTATAAGTGGGCCCGAGACCGAGGGGTGGATTTAACCATGGACAGTATTTCTCAGGTTATCCATGACTGTGAGACATGTGCTGCAATCAAGCAAGCCAAGCGGGTGAAGCCCTTATGGTATGGTGGGCGGTGGTCCAAATATAAATATGGGGAAGCCTGGCAGATTGACTACATCACCCTTCCCCAAACTCGCCAGGGCAAGCGTTATGTGCTAACCATAGTGGAAGCCACCACTGGATGGTTGGAGACCTACCCTGTGCCTCATGCTACTGCCCGGAACACCATCCTGGGCCTGGAAAAACAAGTCCTGTGGAGACATGGCACCCCTGAGAGAATCGAGTCGGACAATGGGACTCATTTCAAGAATAGTCTTATAAGCACCTGGGCTAGAGAACATGGCATTGAGTGGGTGTACCATATTCCTTATCATGCACCAGCGGCCGGGAAAGTTGAACGGTGCAATGGCCTGCTTAAAACTACCTTGAAAGCACTGGGTGGGGGAACCTTTAAGAATTGGGATACTAATTTAGCAAAGGCCACCTGGTTGGTGAACACTCGAGGTTCCACCAACCGAGCAGGTCCTGCCCAATCTGAGCCCTTGCAAAAGACAGACGGAGATAAGGTTCCAGTGGTACACATGAGAGGTATGCTGGGAAAAACTGTTTGGATTAATCCTGCCTCCAGCAAAGACAATCCCATCCGTGGGGTTGTCTTCGCTCAGGGACCAGGTTGCACCTGGTGGGTGATGCAAAAGGATGGAGAGACCCGATGCATACCTCAAGGGGACCTTGTTTTGGGGTGAACTATCCATGACAATGTGGCTGCATCCATATTTGCATATATATATATATGTATTTTTAATAGTTAAAACTCAATGTAATATGTTTGTATGGGAAAAAAATTCGGGGTGGATAATGTTGGGGGTTGGGTTTGTTCCTTCTTTCTCTGGGGAATTTTTTCCCCACGGGTTGCCAAGGGGACCGGGTGTTGGATACTTGAGAGTGCTTGGCTGAAACAAAGAGATGGACAAAAGGTGGAAGGGGGAGATAACGCAGGTAAAAGACACAGCTTGAGGCAGCTGCGTGCTTTTCTGCTTCCGGCGTTCGGGAGACGCGTGTCGGCCGCTCCTCGAGGATCTCAGCCGCCGCAAAGCACGCCGAGGAGAAGCTGGGCGCTTTCTGCCTCGCCTTCGAACTTCTTCGGCGCTGCTCCTCTTGCTGCAGCGTGACCCTGCACCCCCTGCCCTGCCGGGACATCCTGCCCCTGCCTGCCGGGACACCCTGCCATCCCAGCTACCAGCCCGGGACTTTTCCACTGTTCCAGCTTGGTGCTCTGAGGATCCTGCAGGGACACCGAAACCAAACTGCCCTGGGTTTTGTGAAACAAAGCCCTCAAGGTTCTTGGTACTGTTGTCGTTTTTCATTAATGCTGTAGTTGTTTGGTGGGGGGGGGAGTTTTTTTTTGTGTTTGTTTGTTTTGTATTACATACTAGTAAAGAACTGCTATTCCTATTTCCCAAATCTTTGCCAAAGAGCCTCTGATTGTAATTTTACCTAGCAGATACCTGTCTTCCTAAACCAAGACAGTGTTCCAGCTGGTTTTAACATGACAAGTGAATATTTTTTGCATGTATATTCTCATCCCACTTCCTTTTTATCCAGTTTATAGCCATTTTGCTTTTAGTAAAGAGGGTCAGAATTTGAGAAATTGTGCAGTGTAAAATTTCATTGCTGAGTACTTCCACTTTAGCAGTTGTTTCTACACAGGCAGATTGTATTGAAGATTGAAACTGCAGCTTCACTGGACTTGGCATATTTAGGAAGAAGGTAATACTTACTAAATTCAGGCTTCTTTTTTATATGTATTGAAAGCAGAAACTCATTTAGAGGCACATGTTGATAATCTTGAGAAATTGTATATGCCTTTTGTTAATACTGCTGGTAGTGTTGGAAGGTAGTTGTGAGGAGGCCTCCATTTAACTGACCTTGAGCAGGTTATCAGTCAATGTTTCACTCAAAGTGATAAAATAAGTAGGATCAAGAAAGATGTTCATTTTACAACTTGAAAATTATTTTGCTCAGTTCCTGAATAAATCCTGTATTTTGCTTAAACATCCACAGTGGAAAGAGGGACATAATCCACACAATTAGTAAATTCTTCAGATGATATCATTAGAATAGCTATTAATTTTATCTGGATGCTTCAAATAAGTTGTTCCATCTCTAAATATGTTTCTTTTAAATGCTGTTATTAACAATGTACATTAATTTAAGGAAAGGCTTATTCTACTATAAAAAGCTAAGACAGAGTATTGGGAATGTCCATGTTCTGTGGAAAAGCTAAGGATATATGTAAAATCAAAACCATGTCTTGTCTTAGTGAGGCTTCCACAAAGACCACTGATCTGTACTTTCACATATCATTCTGTAAGAAGCTAATATCTTTTCCAAAACTTTTTAAGGTTCCATTTTTATTCACATGATCAAGTCTATAGGTTAAATTACATGGAGTGAACAATCTGCCATGAAAGGCCAACTGATTTCAGGACTTCACCGTTTCCTTTAGATGGAAGCAGAGAAAAGCTTTGATTCTATCAATCACTAGAGAACTCTACGAGATCAGGACAGGTTGATGTTACTCTCATTCAGTAGTTCATTCGTACATGACATATAGGTGTGTTACCTTATCTTACTCGGGAGATTGTCTCTGAACCTTTGGAAACAGCTAGACAGTAGGCAGTGGTACCACTCATTATAGCAAACTGCAAAAATACCCTGAAGAATGGCCTGTTTTAGTAGGTTTGGTTGTTCAGCCAAAGATGAACAACTCAGCAGTTGTGCTCTGTTCTCTCAGATGCACTTGAAGCAGTGTTCCTCTCATAACTGATTTTCACATGTAAGCTTAACTTTGCTTTTTCCAAGTTCTTGCTCTCTATGGTAAATTTGTTACACAGTATTCAAGAAGGTAAAACCAAAGGACGTTGAGGCAAGGCGACGAGGGCACACAGCACCATTCCAAACACACAAGCTACTTGCCTCATGGAAAAGCCTCCTAAGTTCCTTTGGAGCAACATGCTGCATAGGTCACCTTTTTCTGTCTTTTTGCACGTGCCTCTAGGAAAACTCCTTCTCCATGAACAGATAAGAGTCTGGGAAAAAAGTTAAAGAAAATCTATATAAACGTGTTACTTGACTCATTTGCTGTTTAAGCTAAGATGTTTTAAAGTGGCAGAAGGGCTTGTTCTAAAAGGTTCTCTCCTGGGGTTAAAATTTTTACAATTCTGAATTTACCATGTCACCTATATACAATAATTCTTCTAATGTATTAAAACAGGTTATTCCACAGAATATACATAATCTTCAAAAAGATAACTGAAAAGTCAACTTGACATCCTTCTTCCCTTGTCTGCAGAATGGTGCATCATCTCTATACTTTTCTACACTGTATGATATCCCGGCAAACTTTCCAATGCTCGGAAATAATAGAGATAATCTGTGTTTTTCCTGTTTAAGATCCCAGTTCTGAGATTGCTCATGTTCTATATTTGAAAGATTAGCAGGATAGCAGCCTGTTATAATTTATTCAAAGAGGGAGAAAGGTCAATCAAGTATTTTTTACATTATTTTTTTCCTGGCTTTCAGAGGCAGTTAGAACCAATAGCAGTATAACCAATTCTGCATAATTTTCTTCTCGCTCAGCTCTAAGCAGTATGTACCAAAATCAGTAAATCATTCTCTCTCTAGAAAACAAATAGGAAAGACTCAGAACTGATGGATTTAAAGTATCTCTGAAGGCATTCTTTTCAAGAGACTAAGAGTTTGCACAGCCACTGCTTTTATTGGACCTGTTTTCTAAGGAGTATGATTTTAAAACCTGCAGAGGTGGTATTTTTCACTGAGCTTTGAATCCCCATGGACTGTGTTAGCCTTTTGCTATGCTGTGTGCTGTTAGATACAGAGTTGACACAGGACTCAAATTCTTTGTCATGGGCTAAACCTTAGATCTCATCAGCAAAACATACTGGGGGGAAATACCTAAAGGTTTGGAATGCTGGAAAATAACTGCAGCCCAGATAACACATATTATCTACTATGTGGACAATAAATTTAAAAAGATCTATTGAAGAATGAAGGCATTCTTTAAAAAGCAAAATAATTAGCAGACTTTTATTTCTCAGCCAACATTTGAAACCTTGAAAACATGTTCTAGGATTAAAATATCAGCATCATTACAAAAGAACCATGTAGCATTTCTGTTAAATTCACTGCGTCCCCCTTTTTCCTATTGTAACTCTGTGGTTTTCATAGCTAATAGGTATGAACCATTTATCTCTAAAACAGCTTTGAAAATTAACTTTATTTTTGCAATATTTTGCTTCAGGAAGAAAATGCAGGTAATAATCTTACACACCATCTTTTAAGACTCTCTGTACCAAAATGTATATTGAAAATTCAAACTATCCATTTTTTACCTGGAAGGTTTTCTCCACAAATAGAATGAAGTACAACACTGAAATGACACATGTTTACATGGAGATAGAACTGAAAACGCCTAGTGGGTCCTCTCTAGTCACAGACAATGGTTTAGCAAAGCCATACCTCTTAAAGTGTGCATACTAATAGGAGATACTCTTGGAATCGAACTTGCATTTGCCTTCACGTTTTGTAATACAAAGGCCCAACTCAATCACAACTGTTAAGGGCAAGCTTTGTAGGGCAAGCAAATCACCAGGAATTTCTAGCAAGCAGCTGGTTTGCTAGTTAAGCATCTTTTGTAGCATATTTTTCTTTTACAGAAAAGATGGTAACACAAGGCATTTTAGTGAACCCACCACATGATAAACTGAAGGTTTTTTCCTCAGCAGTTAGGTGCCCACTTTCCAGTAAAATTTTATAGGTTTTTGGTGTCTCATTTCCTTAGAAAAAATCACAGTTCTATAACACCATGGCTACAGGTTACAACATGGTGTTAGATATATGGAATGTACGGGAGAAATTCTAAGGTAAATGAAGTACATCCACGCAACAGATTGAAATTGCCCTTTGCCCAAAATAGCCACTGCAACTTAGTCTAAGGATTTGTGAAGGAAATCACTAATTACCCTCCCAGTCCATCCCAGACAGACCAAATATGTCTGGCTATATCCCTGTATGCAAGTGTTGCAACGTAGCAGGAGTGGATCACCAGGGCAAAACAGCTGGAGCAGAGGAGCTCACATCTAGATGTGCAGAGTGTGAGGGTTTTGCTGCTGTTGTAGTGGGTTCTCTGCACTGGACCCCACTAACAGCCCAAGTGCCCTCGCTGATGTGACCCAGAATCACTCTCAAATGACACAGAGAGCAGCAAGTGAAACCGGTTGGGTCATCCAGTTCAAAAGCACTTTCCTGATCTGAACTGAAAGGCCAATGTAGATATATCCTACAAATCATTTGTGGGACGTGCCCTCTGACAAGACAGCACCTCTAAAATGCTTTTTGCCTCTGCTATGGTCCTCTGCATACACAAGCAGCCGTGGACCTGTTTCAGGTTCCTTGCGGAACACAGCATGAAAAAAATCTAACTAAGCAGTGCATTCTGAGTGCAATATCTCAGAAACATTCTTGATTCCTCTGAAATTCTGCAATTCCCCAAGTTTCTCTCAGCACAGTTAGATAAAATTACATTGTATGACAGTATTATGCTGAGTGTGCTTGCCTTAAGTGAGTTGATTAAAAGGTTCCTGTTTTCTGGAATTACTAATGCCCTGAAATTTGTCTCCACAGCCTTGTCTGTGCCAGTGGTATTTCATCTATGCTGTGTGCTGGTTGGATCCTGCCAAGGAGTTGAGCAGAAATCTTATTTCTGTGATGCAGCAGCAAGATGCTTGCAGTACTTTAAATTGCTGTAGATGAAAGAGGCGATTTACACCTTGAGCATCATCAAACATGATTTCAGCACATTTTATTTCTTGTCACTAGCAGCATAACTATTCCTGTTATTCAAGAAAAAATAAGCACTGAATGAATAAAGTCCTGGAATTTTTAACCTACAAACTGGCTCTGCCTGGCTTCCTTTTAACCAATGGAAGTGCCAAGTCAGGCCAGCAGAATCCATTCAGAATTTATAAGTTTTCTTATCCTAGCAATGTAAATGTAAAATGTTTGATACAAATCTCCTATTTATTTCACTAGTCTCACATTCATTTTAACTGAGGTGAAAAACCTGCATATTTCAGTCTGTGACTGTATGTCTCCTTGGCTCCGAAAAATGTATTTGGTGGCCATAGTGGGGTTTCTATTTAAGATGAGTAGCAGGGGCCTAAAGGTCTACCAATTCTAAATTGGAATAGGAAGAGATATTTCGGCTTTTAAAATTTAAAAAAAAAAAAAGTTTTCTTTCCTACAAACTGAAAAATTAGGATATTGATCAAATTTTCTGGAAATTTGCATATAATGAATATTATGCAAATTATGAAATGCAATTTTATGGTGAAATTGCGAGATAATAACTCTCTCCTGTAGATATTAATCTATCAATATGTAATCCCAAAATTCTGACCCACTGATTTTTCCATGATGTAAGATTGTTTCAGAAAAGAACTTTCCAAGGGAGATTTTTCTCTATATTTGTATGAGTCTGAAATTTAAGTACTGTTAATATGAGGTCTCTACAGATTAACCTAACTTTACTGGATACAGAGTAACCTGAGTCACTTCAGCAAACGATTTATTATAATTTAGAATCCAAATTTCCATTTTATGAATTTCTTTTATGAGCCAAAAGGATTAAATCCTATGTCAGTGGAAGACATGGAGTATTTTACCACATCAGCTTACCTGAAATTCTGCTTATTGAGGGCAGAATTTATCCTCTTATGATGTGAGTCTATAATACATATGGGAAGAAAAATATTAAATTAGACATAGGTAGATACAGAAAGACTGATTTAGAGAAGTGGTTTTTGGTAGAAGTTTAATGAAAATGAAAAAATAATTTAACCCCAAACAAAATGCTGACATCTACTGTGCAGAAGTGCTTCAAATGTCAGGCCCCATCTTGAACAATCCTTGAAAAGTATAGGAAAATGTATTTGAGGCCACTTGATTTTCTTGTCTTCCCGTGAACTGATAAGAGTTGAAACAGTAAATTAATCTCTTTTTTTAAAAAAATTAGAGCAATTACAATATTACTTCATGATATAGCTTTTAAAGAAAGAATTACAATACAGAAGAAGGAAACGCTTTAGCTAAGAGAAATTTAATGTCATAACTGTGCTAAACTATTGACTGGCTGCTTTCATATGTGGTGGTTTTGTTTTCCAGAGACAGATCTTTTAAATAATTTATTACCTGTTTGAAGAAGTTAATGAACAGTATGAAAAGGGGAAACTTTTGTTCTTTCCTTTTTTTTCTTTCTGTAAGGATGTTTACTGTCTGGCACAATGATTATTCAATTTTTAGAGATGTTCACCACCTTCTGCTGCTGATTAAATTCCTGTTTGGTTTCCCTGCCAAATCTGCTGGATTAAATTAACAAGCTCTGTCTGTTTTAGTGGTAATGACCTGCACTGACCTTCAGTTTGTACAAAATAGTAATCTTTTCAGTGATTTATTGATTCAGTGCTCTTTATCTTCTTTTAAAGTAATATGCAATGGAAATGTTTGCCATTACCTTGACTGAATTTGCAGACATGCTCTGCTTATTTCATTATGCTAGAGACTGGCCCTTTGTATGTCATATTTTTGTACTCTTTGCTATTATTAACAGTTCGTTTTCTTCAGAAGTTTCACTGGAGCTTGATTAAGGAAGAAGCTTCATGTGATCTTTCAATGTATAATAGGGCCCAGTCTTTAAAATTATACACATCAAAGGACCAATTTAAGAAGTTTAAGCCCTTTCTCTTTTTTCTAAAGTAAATTCAGTTTTTGTTTAATTGCTTCCTAAATTCTTTTTGATTTATTGTGAAACAGGTAGTGGGGAGACGGTGGAGAAATTACGTTAGGAGCAAATGTGAAAAGGATCTAAATGATGATGAGTGTAAGGATCTTTAATTGTACTTCCATTGCTATTCCAGCGTCTCCACTAAGTGGAGAAACTACTTTTGAAGTATGGAGAAATACAAACTCTCCTCTTTTTTGCAGGGCAGATTTCTGCTGGGTGGTTTTGCAGTCCTTGCATTGTATGTGTGGGCTGTGAATGCCTTGGCTGATGAAATCTGATGGCCATTGCTAAGGCATAATACTTGTGACCTGCTGTGGAAAATAGTGCTCAAAGGGCACAGATAACTTCAGATAGCATCTGTGGAATGAGAAAGGTTGTTCACAGAATTACAGCTTTGAAGCCAAGAATCCAGGTGTTTTAAATAGCTCTGGTGGACCATAAATTGACAAATGTAAATTTTGCTTAAAGAGTCAAAAGCTGTGGATACAGGAAAACTGAGACTCTGCAGAAGAACTAAACATTACTTCATATTTTTCTGTTTATTTTCATTTTTCTCTTCTGTTGGGTTTGCCAAGGTGAAGATAGTTTTATTTTGTAGCATTGGTTGTCACTTCACTTTTGAAAATACAGTTAATAGTGAAGTCTTTGTAGATCCAAATCCCATCACCCTTCAGGTGAATGTTGTTTTCCCCATTAGACAGGTGGGAAAACTTTTTGAAGAAGATTCCCTTTATGCATAGCTTTGGAATGGATATTTTTCTTTTGTTGTCAAAAAGATATTTTTAAAAATCTGCTCTGTTGACACCACTGCAATATTAAACCATTTCTAAGCTATTTCAGTAAATCGGTTCTTTGGTTTATCCCAGTTGCAGAGCTTCAGCAAATCCTTTTTATGTGAAATGTAACGGAAAAATGGCTGCAATACATTTCAAGCAAAAGACAAGATGAGCACTTACGGACATCTTAAGCAACCAATTGATTTGTTGATGGCACTGATGAAGGGCAATGTCCCTTAGGAAAGAGAGATGAGGTAACCACATAATACTCTGAGACTGGTGTTTTTGTGTTGTTGTTGTCTGTGGACATGGATAAAAACCAGAATGGCCATCTAAACCATACTTTAGTGCCTGTATTGATTGCTGGTTCTCAAACCAGCCCTGTTATGAATTGGCCATTTATCACTTCAGAGGAAATGAACATCCCCAGATTTTGAGCTACAACTTCTGTAACAAGGGCCTTTTCAGATAAAAAAAATCAACATGTAAGATGAAAGCGAAAATAAGAACTATATTTTCTATTGTTACGTGTGTGAAAGGATCAGGATAGTATACACAGGTCGTGGTGTTTCCTGCATGCATGTTGTCTGTTGTGACACACTGGCTGCACTCAAAAAGTCCTCCTGCAAAGCCATTTGGTTGTCTTACTCTGCAACACCCAGGAGGGTGATAGCTGTCACTGCACTCTCTAGGACATATTCCTGTGCATTGGAGCCGCAATAAAAGCCCCTACTGTGGTCAAATAAAATTTCAGTGAGGTCCAAAGGCTGTAGCTTTGGTCCTAGCTTCAAATGTCATTTTAAAATAGTTGCGTTTGCCTTCATTCTGTAGCCTTCCACACTCTGCTTCTCTTGTTTTCTCTAAGTTTTATGTAAAAGGATTAGGTTTGCTTTGAGAGCACATAAATTTTACGACTGTATTTTACTGATGATAACTTTTACTTTGAAGAGGGTCTCACTTTCCTGCTGTGCATTTGGCAACTGGAACTGGCAAGTATTATCTGCTTAACAGAAGAAAATAAAAGATAGAGATTTCCCAAATCAATTGTTTGAGACTTAAATACATATTGAGTTTTCTAGTTAAATGTCCTGTTTTCAACAGCTACTTTCTCACCTCTATTTCTTTGAGGTTTGGAGAAAAAGACTGAGCCAGCAGTGCTTTTGAAAACCAGTCCTGCTTGGCATCTAAATTAATTCTTGGTATCTTGCTAATTAGTTTGATTTTTGGGTGTTTTGCTCTTGTAAGCATTTCTGCAAACTTTGATGGGAGCAGCTAGCTGGTTTGGCACTGTCACCTTAAACTCCATTCTTAATCTGATTAGGCATTCCCTGTATGTCTTTCCTGTAAGTATTTCTATATTTTGATCTCAATCAAAATTGATTGAGATCAGTTGCTGATTTACTATTGTTTTGCAGTCTCTACAGACAAGAGACATTAGATAATTATTTTGGATTATGAACCATGTATCAGCCTATCCAACTGGCCAAGCAAAGGTCTTATTCTACATGAAATCTTTTGAAATTACTGTGAAGGCTCTTTAAAATGTAAAAATACTTTCAAATTTTAAAATAGGTCTATGACGGTATCTGGTCCTTATGCCATTACCCAGTCAAAAAACTAGCTTACCATAATTGAATGTGTCTGATCTCCTGTACAGACTGTGTGGGAAAACAGATTCCTCCGTGGAGAGTACCAGATCTTGGATGAAGTGTATTGAGACATCTTAGTGAGATGGGATGGAACAATGCATCTATATGTAGACACTGTAACCCTTGTGACTTTGGTGTGGAAGGAATCCTGCTGCATTAGATATATAGAAATAAGTAACAGGAAAAGTTTGTTAATAATAGCTATTGTCTTGAGAGTATTCTTCTGTATAATTTTTTTTTTGTTACTCTCAGAAATCAATTCTTTCCTTATTTTAAAATATCATTGCTGTCTCTAGAAAAAATAAAAATCCTGACATAATGATGTAATAGACACCCTTTCACCTGGGAGAAAATCACACTTTTAGTGGGTAGGGGCTGTTCCACATTATGTTAGTGATGAATTGCAGTTTCCTGTATGAAAGATTCATTGACTTCAACTTTGTGTCTCCCTATCAGCAGGCAGAGGATAGGCTATCTCTGTCAGAAATGTGTGATATAAGTGACAGGTTGCCAAATACATGGTCTTGGGAAGAATTTGCTTTCTCCTGCTGTGAATCTTGGATGCCTGAACTGCATTTTTTCTACAAATTGTAAGTGACTGTTAAGGGCATCCATACTATGTAGAAGTAGGCATACAAAACAGGTAGCTAAACAAGGACCCAGAGCTTCTTAGGTGTGATTTTAAAATGAATCACATGGTCTTCTTGTCGCTGCATGACTCTGGGAGGAGCTGCCTTTTGAGGCTCACCCTGAGCCAAGAGGATTTCTGGCTTGCTCTCACTGCAAGAGAATGGTGATCAAAATAGAAATCAGTCAAACCATCTGTAACCAGGTCATGGAGAAAAGTCCCTAAGGGTGAACTTGACTTTTGCAGCTGAAAGTAGGTGGGAAAAGGCTTTTTTATAATGTGTGCTTCACTGCTAAGGTACAGTTGAGGTGGAACTTCTGTGTCTAAAGATGAAACAGCATCTTATAAAGCACTGATGAATCTCCTGTTTTCATCTGAAGTGCTTATTGCCCTTAGTTTGGTGACAGTGCTGATACTTCCATATGCATGCTGTTTCAAATTTAGCTTTCTTTTTTCTCTCTATAAACTGCTCACTTGACCAGATCATAGCTTTGGAGAGCCTGTTGTATTCTGAACTTCAGCTTTGTTTGAAATGTAACTTCGTTAATCCAACTGCAGAAAAGCTTCTCACTTTTTTTTTTTGCAGCCATATAATAAGTAACATAAGGATGATAATCGCACAGGATAAATAAAATGATCTTTATTTCATGAAAGGAAGTTAAATGCAACTATGTACTTTTATGATGAGTGTTTTTTCTAATATTGTTACAACTCCTGGTTTCTTAACATGTTAACTTTTCTCTGCATCTATCTCAGAGCATTAAATAACTATAAATTCCAGATGAACAGGCCAGCTAAAGACACCCATGTATATTTTTCGACAATATGATGACAATGTTAATCTGATATTAGATCTTTGAGGACAGGAAAGTGTGATCACTGAAAAAATGCTTGTTCAAAATATCTTGAATATCTTTAGGTTAGAAACATTAGAACCATTCTGAAACTGCTGTGAATTACTCCAAAGAACTAATAGATGAGGTATGGGAAAAAGCACATGATTATGGAAATACAAGTGGGTCTAAAAACCCTATTTAGCTTTTTCTAATCCAAACATAGATATGAAAGCAGTTTGAACATTGAGTAAATAATAGTTTATAATTTTTGTTTCCTGAAGCAAAGTGAAGGTGCATTTCAATGGTGCAGTGACTAGTACAGACAGCAAGGTGACTGGCACCTTGGATGAACACAGTGGATGCTAGGCAGCTAAGAAGATGCAGCATATAAAGTTATTATGGTAAAGTTAAATGCTCCAATTAAAAAAGAACTTCAGATTATGACTAACAGCTGCCCAAACAAATGGTTCCCTTCAATAAGATAGAAATAATGCTGACCTGCATCTCTGAAGAGCTTACAGCTTGTTAGCCAAATGGCCTTTTTGTTGAAACTTGTCATACATATTTTACACTGTTAACACATTTCTTAAAAGCACTTAAACCCAATTTGATCTGGTCTGTGATATAATTAATGATTTATCTGGAAGACAAAGGAAAAATTAGCTTTCTTTTGTTTCTACCTTGACTGATATAAGACTTCATTTTGACAATGTAACATTACTAACACATTCTTTAAAACAAAGGAAGAAACATATTCTTGAGTTCAGACAATAGCAATAAGAAATAACTGCATTTTTATAGTTCATATGGCATGGAACATGCTCTCAGAGGAAAATTGAAGATAGAATTTATCTTTGGAGGTGAAATGAAGGGGGGAAAAAAGCAGATCTCAGTTTTTCATTCTTATTTCTGTCATCAGGATTCACTGTTGGCCTGTTAATCACTGGAGTTTCTTTTCCTCCTCTACCTTTGGGGCTCTCATGGAGAAGGCAATGGGAGCCATACACGAGGCATGTTGCATGGCCACCAGCTGCTCAGTGGTCCTTGAGGCAATGGGAAAACAAACAAAACAAAACAAAACTGTGGTATTTCCTAAATGCTTTCAACAAGTAATCTTTCAACAGGATGGATTATGGATATGTGGCAAGGTTGAGTAGATTAGAACATACAATTCTGGTTGCCTGCAGGACAGTGGTACTGTCTCAGCTTTGATAAGCAAGGTAGAGCTGAAGATTATTCTGAAGCCCACCTCCTGTTGCTGTCCATCTCACAGTTAAGCTCTCACTATCACCTGTCCATCCTGGTCAGGCTGATCTAACTGCTGCTTTTCTATGAGTTTGATGCTTTCTGCAATTTCAGAAATTGTTTCACATTAACTTTGTTTTGGTGTCATAAGTCTAGAGTTCTGTCAGCAGTGATCTCTCTGTGCTCTGCTTCTGCATTCTAATCCTTCTAAATCACTTTGTGTCTTTGCCAAGGAGTAGCCTAAAAAGTAGACTGCATGTTAAATTGGACAGAGGGCCCATTTTATATGTCAAAGATGTCAATGTTGATGGCATTAAGTGGGTCATGTAGCAGGATGGCTTATATGTCTCAGTATAGTTGAGAACTAACCTTAAGCTTGACCCTAAATATCAGCATGAACAGATCCTGCACCTCCTTCTAAAGAGATTTCTTTTTGTTTCTTCTAGTACAACCCAAGTCTTTGCACTTTTTCTGTGGAAGGTGTGTGCTGAAAGGATCTCCTGTTTGACTTGCACAGTTAATATTCTGTATGTTGAATGCTCTGAGGAGCAATGGAGGCAAAAGATTGGGCCAAGGAAGGGCAGTGAACTTGTTAAAAGTTCAGTAGAGAGGCAAAAGTAAAACTTCTTTTCTCCTACTGGTATCTGAGCTTTCTTGTCTTCTGTTAAAGGAGGGCATTGATCACATTGAAGAAATGAAATGTGGGTTTGCATCTTTGTACAGGCTGAATTAAAAGTATTTCTGTCCAATTTTGGAGACATGCTTTTATGTACTGCTTGATCTCTCCAGTCAAATAATTCTCATCTTTTGTTTTTTGAATTCCCTTGCCTAGAGTAAGTTGGTATCCCAGTGGAGAATCTTCTCAAGTGTGGATGATTACCCAGTATCTAATTGAAATCCATAGTTTGTAGATGTATGCTATGCTACAAGATGAATCTTTTTCTTAATTTTTTCTTAACTTTAAATACCTTCCTACTTACAGTAAAATGAAGGGGGCCAAATCTTCAGGTAGAGTAAAGCAATGTCTTTCCATTATGCCAGTGGAAACAATTTTGATTTACAGCTCCTGAACCTCTCACCCAAAATATTGATTTAATATTTTGTTTCCTAATGGAAATAGAATCTGAATAGCTTTTACATTCTTTTTGCTTGCTCTGTTCCTTCTCCTTCTGCATATAAAAAAACATTTTATTATTTTATTAACAAATCCTGTTGCAGATTTTTTACACTATATAATAAAATCCCTTCAGATTATTTATGGAAGTTCACTCATTTGTTTATACAGAATTGCTGCATTCTTCACTTTTGTCTCATTTTCCATGGTGTTTAAATTAATATTTTATTCATTGGTTGCAGTTGTGCCCACCATGCATATTACTTCATCGTGATGGAATAAGATTGATGTCCTGTCTTCTAATTACCTGTCTATACAAGCCATCTTTGTCAACACTGGTTCATTTTTCTTTTTCTTTGCCAAGAGGCAAGAGCAGGAAATCAAATAAACGTGTATAATACTGCTTCAATTTTAAGTTTATAGCATGAAATCTGAGAAGCGCTAGAAAACCAGTGGGAGACAGCTGGGCAAAGTCCAGGCCACTCTTGGAGGGTTTCACACTGGAATCAGTTGGGTTTTTTGTCAGTGTTCCCTGTAGGATTGGAAGGGTAAATATTATCAATGTAAAAATGTATTCAACTTGAAAAAGAGTCTGGAAGTGTGTTGTTGCACTGGGAAAGTAACATTGTAAAACTACCTCTCTTTCTATTTTAGTGCAGAGAGGTTTGTTTTAATTTTTTTTTGCTATTCAAAGACTGTTTCTTAATAGATTCTACATATATATATATATATATATATATATATATATATATACACACCATATATTTATAATATCTCACTTTTATAGTACATGACCATACTGTATCACATTTTCTCCATCTCAGTGTACTAAAAAGATACTTCTTGATTTTTAATTAGCTTTTTGGAGCGATGAGTGTTTTCATTTTGTACATCAGTTAGCACAGGGCCTCATGCTGACTCATGAATACAGCAAGAATTAGGCTTTCTGCTCCATGATTCTTTTTACAATGCAGTCATGTAATTTTTCAGTGTGTTCAATAAAGGTCCTCCTTTCCTCTGAGAAAATGTCAATGTTAAAGGCTTTCCCAACAGTCCTAGGTCTTCACTCCTGACTATTCAAGAGTATCTGAGGGACAGTGTAAGACACAGAGTCTTATTTCTTATTTAACTTTTATAAGGCCACATATAAATGTATGTGTAGGTGTAGGGTTGAAAGAAATGCTGAAAGTCGCAGACCACTATGTAACCTCAGGGCTTAAATACAGCACAGATCCATTATGGATTTTTTTGAACACAAAGTTAGTGTGTGACTAGCAGGATCCAAAATTTGGCTATGGTGGAGACTATTAATATTAGCAGAGTCATTTGCAAAATACTCAGTTTGGAAAGTTCTTTTAGGATGACTATTTGTGTGCTTTGAAAGGAACACATGCAAAAATAATTGGCTGAATCAGGTCTTAACATAAGCACTGACTTGACTTGTTCCAAAAGTTCCTAAGAAAAACTTGAAGCTAGAATTCAATTATTAACCAATGATTAAAGAGTTTTGTAAGAAAATAAAATGTTGAGGTTTGTTTTGTGAGGTTTTTGTTTGTTTTTTTTTGTTTCTTCTTTTTTTTAAAAAGATTTTAATGGTTCTAGAATGCCTGAAAAAAACCCCAACCAAACAAACCAAAAAAACCAGGAAGTAAGCTACAAATATAACAATAAATAACCACATGACTCAGACTTAGTTGTCATTCTTCTTTATATCATGACTCTTTCTAACCTAGTGTGCTTTCCGCCTCAAAGTAGGGTGAGATAATGACATTTAGCTACTCAGCAAAGCACAATAACACATGTTTTATAAGAAATGATTGAATTCTATACCAGCAGTGGTGGCCATATGTTCTCTATGCTTGTTACATTCTACCTGTAAAGCACATTTAGCTTCTGCCAAACTATGTGAACAGTCACATTTGGATTTTTTTTTTTAATTGAGCTTCCATTTTTTTCCCCCAGCATTTGCTTTGGGCAGGGCAGAACCAAATTCTGTTGAAATGAACAGAAATATTCTCCAACATTCTATGGCTTTCGGTTTATAAAATTTTAATCAATTGGCTACAAGTGCTGATCTTTTCTTTTAAGCTCTTCATTCCCAACATTCCCCATGTTTCGTTTCAAAATGTAACCATGTTAATTGTATTCTGCCTCCTAGTCTTCAGATAAAGCATGATAAACACACTATATCCCTTGTACATGTACATAACCACAAGGAAAACATTCCACCTATTCAAATTGCATCGTCTGTTTAATAGATCCTAATATCTAACTTCAAACTTGTGCTTGAACATGGGTGCTGTTGGAGAATTATTTTGTTTTCAGCTCTTGAAAGAGACACAGAATTGGATTTCAGCTATTTTAAGTAGTTCTCTGGACCAGAAAATTTGATTGACCACAAAATGTTTGGCTAAGCCAAGTATTCTTTTATCTAGTGATAGTGATTATTATAATGAGGTTGATGATATGTAGAGTTAAAACTCTGAAATTGATCCTTGTAGGAACATTAAGTGATGTAAAATAAGGTAGAGGTTATTAGCAACCTGAGCTGCCTCAAAGCTCATGGTTGTTTTCCTTTTCCAGACTTTCTGTGTTTAAAGTGGATAGGTGGTGACAACATTTCAGTGTTTGTTACAGGACAGTGTTCTTAAATTTATAAATTTAGGAAACTGTTGTCTGACCCTTGCCATTTCAGATGTAGGGTGTGTTATAAAAGAGGGGCACTGTCAGGTAGGTAAAAAAGCAATGTTACTATTAATTTATTGCATGGATAAAATCCCACACTGAGTTGGAACTACAGGCCTGATACTGCGTTTGGTTCCCAGTGGTCCATGGACGTTCATTGCATGTTGGACATTTGAAAAGGTCATATCATGCAGTTATATCACCTTCAGTACAATTTTCGGAGCACAAAGGGGGAAGGAACATCATAATTAATGTAAAATTAACTTTAAAAAAGGCCTCTTATGTTTAAGTATGAACCTGGCTGGATAAAAGCAGATTTTCTTGAATATGAGAGAATAGCTGGAGTTTTGAATAAGGTGGTAATAAAAAAAAAAGAATGTCAGCAATGAAAATGTAAATACATATTCTAGCTAAGTTATTTTTAAAGATTTTACTGGCTGTATCAGTGAATGTATTGCTTATATATGTATTTTTACAGTGAAGTATATTTTGTTAAATATGTTCATTCATTTACTTCCATGGATTTACCTCAGTTATCTTTTAATTAAGTGAAAAAATACTTTTTTTTTTTTTCTGTTGTGATTTACCACAAATACAGAAAAACAGAAAGACAAGTATTATGCTGGTGTCCAGGCTATGGCATCTGCTATTCCCTGTGTTTTGTATCATTAGCAAAAGGTAAAAATTCTGTGTGCTAGTCTGAATAGAAGCTCTTCAAAGGAATAACCCATCACAAGCTAGTCACTGGTGTTGACAATACTATTATTATCTAGAGACAATGTGAGATGAGTACAATGGAAACATCCTAGAGTGGAGAAAATATTAGTGAATTTTTTCATCTATAAAGATAATGCATGCTGCCCTGAGGTGGTAAGGACTGGATAAACTGGTAAATATAACCAGGGGACGTATTCATGGGAGAATATTTCAATACCAGTAAGTTGTATGGATTTTCCCTTTTCTTTTTTTCCCACTGTTGATGTAATATACCTCACTAAAGTAAGCAGGGTTAGTCCTAAGAAAGAAAATGGGTGGCTAAAGAAAGTCCTTCAAAGTTTTCGGTCTTTTGCTTTGTGTTTTAAAGGAGGATATAAACAAACATGGACCAACGCTAAGAGAAGAGTCACTTGTTTTTCCCACTGGTGCCTTCAGTTTATTTGGCCTTTGGAAGGCAGATGCACATCTCCTTTGGAGCACAAGATTTTGCTGACTTAGGCCCATTTGTGGGGGATCCTTCATGGTCAATTCTGCATCTTCCACTGCTTCTGCAGCCCATGCAGCCTGGTGTTAGAGAAAGACCTTGAGGGAAGGACATGACAAGTGGAAAATAGGGGAATCAATGAGAAAAAAGCCCCCAAAAACAGAGAAGATCAAGTCTGGGTTCCTTACCAGGGGGTGAGCAGAGGAGTGAAGTTCATCACCAACTCTTTAATACTGCTCTTAGCAGGAATGTAATTCTTATTTGTGATAATTTCAGGCTTTCACATATGTATTTGTCCTTTCACACGCTTTTGGATAATACTGTTTTGCAAAGGCACTAGAACCCTGGTTAAAAGGATTAATTTTCTATCCTCATTTTCATTCCTTTCCTTTTGCCCTCTTTTTAAATTACTTGACAGTGTGGTCAAAAAAAGCCTCTGGTATCTTTTAGAAAATGATGCAGTAATCAGAAAGCTGTTGCAAACTATTCAAGTGAGTCACAAATACCTTTCATCAGAAATAAAAGGTATAGAGTGAGTTGTAATCAGATGTAATTTTTCTATTGTTTATCTGCAATTCTTGTAAGATTTCTACAAAAATGAAAACTTATATAAAAGTCTGGATGGTATGCAGAAAAAATAGATATGTAATTCATAACTTCAGTTGAAGCAACTCCTTTTTTTTTAAAGGAACATCAGGTTCTAGTGGAAAAATACCAGAGCTATATTAAGAAATAATTCAGCAAAAGAAATCTAAATAATGACAGCATTTGAGAAAATCTGGTGAGTATTTATAAAAAGAAGAAACAAGGATGTCAGAATATTAATTTCAAATGCTCCATTTTAAGGAAAATCTAAGCAAAGAAAAATATCCCAAATTCCCCATCCTAAACACCAAAACCAGAAAGAAAGCTTCAAGTGGCCCCTATATGAAATGAATGAGCAATGGAGATTGTCACATGTAAATGAGGAGGTTTATAAAGGAAACAAGGATGCTTGAATGGTAGTTTACTACTATTATTTCAGCAATTAGTAACCAATGCATTAAATTTTAGTTTTCTAATTATTTATTTCCTAGCATTTTAAATTAAGTCTCAGAAATATTAAAAAACGGAGACTATTTACCACTGACTACATTGTATGCTCTGAACAGCTGATGCTGAAATAGGTCATATTCACAACATGTGTTCTCCCATTTGGCTGACTGCTTTCTGGATTCTTCTTCATTGGATATTTCTCTTTCTGCAACAGGAAAGCAGACACATTGTGCGTGCAGGGTGTTTAAGTGAATATGCTAAATCATTGTATTGACATGCTGTTAGTTCCACTCACCAGCCCTTGCTTCTGGCCATGTAGAACGCTATCAGTTTGAGAAATGCTTGTGAAGTCTAACAAAACACTTAGGACACCATACACACTGGGGACTCTGTGATGGAGGGCAGGGAAAACTCAGTCTGCTGGGAACTCAGGAGTGACTCTCCATCCCAATCTTTACTCTTTGTTGTGTACAAAAAGATCACAGTGAAAGGTACGATGGCCTTACTGTGAACCTCTTTGTCCTAGGAAAGGTACAGGACAATACACACTTGCTACACAAGTCAGGCCCCAGCTTTGTTCTGGAAGTAATACTTCTAGAGATGGGCATCAAACCTGACTTAGAGTCAGTCTCAACCCTGAGGGTTGGAGCAACTTCTGAAGAGTATAGCAGGAGCTTCCTCAAGGACGTATTTTATAAGTATTAAAAGCAGTGGATTTGGGAACAAAACATAGGCTGGTTGCCTTTTTGTTCCATGAAATTTCTTCCTTGTACTTTAAGTGTGTGGTGAAGTCGGTACTTTCTGAATATCTGGGCATTGTTCTGAATCCTACAGGAACTTACAAGGGATTTATAAAGCTTGCAGCTCAGGATGGTCTGTTCTGAGTGACCAGGAAAGCAGAACTGTCTATATGTATGTGCGAACCAAACAGGGAGCTCCAGCTGAACTCAAGGGTATGTTGATGCTGAACAAGGATCTTCTTTCTCATAAATTTTGGGGTTAAAGATTAGTTGTCTTTGTACATCCTGTGTTAGCTGGAAAATTCTCAAGTTTCAGCGGGCTTTTGGTTGATCCAAGAAGCAATCGCAGCTTGAAGGCAACAGGACTTCTTTGAAATGTTGTTATCACCATCTATGCAAAGCCAATGAAAGAAAACTTCTCTGAACAAAAGTATTACATGCCCAAAGAAAGCAGGCAGTCCATTATGGTGTTTCAGTTATTCTTAAAAGGAGAAATATTTATTCCAATATAAAGCCCCAATCTCCTATGTTGCAATTCAAGCTTTTCTGTCTCAACTTTAATATACATTGTCTCATCTATATATTCATATAGATGATTGCATATAAAAAAATCCTGATATACTAGAAACTGTTATTGTTTCAGCTCTTTGTTAGACAAAACTGTTGTGGTTTTCCTTAATCTACCCTCATAGATCATATTCTCTACAGTTTTTTTCAACCCACCTGAACATAATTTCATATAGAAGTTAGTTCTCTGGTTTGTATACTAGAACATTTAAATTTATTCTAGATATTAGGAAAGCCTTATAAACGTCCAAATATATCACAGTTGTGACTTTTCCCTTATCCAGTTATGCCATCAATCAAAGAAAGTAATTATGCCAACTTGACATGATTTTTTCTTGATAGGCTCATGTTTTCTCTTTTTTGTTACCATCTTACTGTTTTTGTGCCTTCAAAAAGAATTTTTAGTAAATTGCCCCAGAATCTTTCAAGGAAGAACAGTTCAAGGACTGGTTTGTACCCTCCCAAGCAGAGATATTTTTCCCTTTTTGATGAGTGGCATTGTGATTGCCCTCTATTTCTCTTCAGGGAATTCTACTCTTCTTCATAAACTCTCCAAGGCAAGTGCTATGATTCAGAGATTACAGGGGCCGCTTTGTTAAGGATACTCAATTGAAAGTCATTGAACTAAGCTAAATTGAAAATCTCTATCTTTTTCATTGTCCTCACCCATGTTCAGGAAGACATGCTTATCTCCTTTAAAAATTTAATTTAATTAAGTATTGGATCATAGTTAACATCTATTTGAAAATTGAAAGAATGCATTGAATGCAATGGCCTTCCTTGAGTCATTCATTATTTCATCTCCTTAATACTTCCTTCTATCTCTTTAATGTGTCATGTATTTGTAGAATCTTTTACTTTTGCTTGTTGTCCCCTGTTAATTGCAACTCAGTAGCCTTGTTGAATTTAATGTATCTGAACAATTCTTTTATATCATTAAGATATGTGCCCTTGTTTTCATTCTGTCTGCAGATCCTTTTTCCATTTTCAGATCACTAAACTGCTACTAATAGAGTCAAAATGTCTTCTAGTAGAATTCTTGTCTTTGAGGTAATTTCAGTTGTATCATTGGCATAATGTTTCCAGTGACCACCAGGTCTCTCACTTTTTAAAACACCCCAAATTTTCCATGCAAAAGACCTGACAATACATCATTTCTGCTGATGTCTGCTTTCTCAAAGTGCTGTCAATATTTTAGAGCGCTTTTATTTTTTTTTCTGTTTCCAACAATGTCTCCTTAACCCAAATGATTTTCTGTCTCTGGCAGAATAATTTTAAAATAGCTACTGTCCTAATAATTTCCCTTCCAAAGAAAAGACTCTCCCCAGTACATGCAGCAGATATTTTGAGCCCTACAATATAATTGCTCCAAAATACAAAGAGGAAAGTCATGTCCCCAGTTACCAATAGTCTGCCTCCCTTGGGTTATCTCTAAACAACCATATCCAACAGCCTCTCATTGTTTTAGAAGTGGAGATATTGCCTAAAAAAATCTCTTTTTTGTCTATCCCAGAAGCCATTGAAACTGTCATTCACTGTATGTGATTTTGCCAAAGTTCAGAGAGTGCTCTTGATAAAAACCCTTCTACTGCTGCATCTCAGGTGCTTCTCAACCCTCCCTAGGTGCTTCCTTGTATACTTACTACATTCCACTAGGAATTTGTGACACCAATTATCCAAATTAGTTAAGCCTTTGAGTTATTTCTGATTGTTCCTCATGTCCTGACCGTATACCTAGAAGGAATTTCAGATATTCCATTGCTTGTGATATTATTTTTTTACTTGCCTCATAGTTTCTCATTTCTTCATCTCACTTTCTAGATGAAGGCTGGTTTCCTCTAAGAAGGAAAAATGGCCAAAGGCAGCTCTTCTCTTTCGTTCCTAAAATTTTGGAAGCCGAGCATGTGTTATCACTGAGATGCTGACTTACTGGCACTGGAGATTGCATATCCATTCCCTCTCCTGTTGTTCATGTCACAAACAGACTAACTACACTTTGAGGTTATCAGTCACTGCTCCAGGTGACCGTGACATTGCCCTGGGAGTAGTGGTAGAAAAGTAGGAACCGTGCCAGTTCATTAAAGTGTGTTTGCCAGCTTGCAGTCTGATGAAGTACAAAACATCTAGCTGCTACATTTGGTATTCCTCCTTTGGAGCAGAGTAAGAAGAGTTACTCTAACCCTAGTACTAGAGCTGAAGTGACCACATCTAAAAGAAAAAAATGAGTAAGCCATGATTTCTTTCTTATCTAAAATCAAAGGAGAAAAATCAGTTTTCTCCACATGCCTGCATTTAAGAAAGATTTGGGATGGCTTTGAGGTGGACCTTCTGCTATGAAGGAAAAGCATGACATCAATAGAAATATTTGCAATGATCTGGGTAAAGCTCACATTTCTGTCTTTAAAAGAAGAGATAGTCTGTGTGGGTAAACCAGAGTAGTGTAATTTTGCTGTTAAAAGGAAGTTTGTTCACTGACTGTCTAGAGAAATCAAATAGTTAGGTATTTCAGCAGCCCAAGTTACAGCTTCTTTTGGGAAGCATGATACTTCATGCCCTTCATTAGATAAAATAATAGAGCCCTTCATTCCAAGGTCAGTGACTCAGATCTGCCCCTAGGTGAAAGAGATACAAAAAAAAATCCAAAACCTTTACCTGTATCTGGTTAAAAAAAAAAAAAAAAAACAACAAACAAAACTGGTGGCTTTTTGATGATACATGTGAGGAAAACCAAGAGATTACGATCAAACAGAGAAGTGCCCACACTGCAAAACTACTGTCAGAGCCACTGGTGCCTCAGCAAAATGGCCAAGGACAAAAGAGTCATGGAGAATCTACTTACTGCAAATTCCTTCTGGCAGCTGCTGAAGCCAGTGATGATGGACATGTACCTGTCCTATCACTGTACTGAGCTTTTGTGGGGAGCAGTGGTGGGCAGTGAAGGACTTCAACCTGTAACTTCTCTAAGATAAAAGAGTCCATATCAGGAAGCCATGTGTGCTCGATGTCTCACCCAGGGTTACTAATTTTTATCAGAGATATCTGAAGCCTTCCCACCCATTCTGAAGTGAAAGGTAAAAGTGTTTGACAGGTTAAAGCAGTTCTGAAATCTGTTCTGGCAGAAGCCTTCTCCTGATGGGCTGTGCCATAATAACTTGTTTTCTTGTAATGCCACCCAATGTATTAAGAAGAAAAGTGGGATTCAGCCAAGTCTGCTGTGTCTGAGGATTCATCCTCGGAACTACATATAGAGCAGCACTCCAGGGGGTTTTAGCTTTGAGGAAGGAATAAAGCTATCCGGATATCCATGCATCACCCACTGAATTCAGTGAACCTCTAAAATATACTCCTGTACTATGCTTCAGTTTGCACTGTGGAGCAACCTAAGAGCATGATTCCCTTTGTGTGGAACTTAACTGGAAGATGCACTCCAGGGGTTCACCAGTGGTGAGTTGGCAGTCAGTCTGTGAGAGCAGAACATAGATAATTTGATGATGCAGAAAAATCCCCATTCAATATGAGCATGGAGGATGCCAGGTCCTCACCTGCTATTTCACTTTACAGAGCCACTTCTGTTGGTCTGTATTGCTTTCTAATATGGATGTAGTTAGATGGACTAAGGGATTTTGGCCTCCTATAGACGTATGAGTTACACTTTGCACTTAGGGTCAAAAATTGTATGCAGTATCTGCTTAAAAATGAGATAGAAAAGTAAAATTTTTGTTGCACATAGTTCAGTGGTTTTGATTACTCTGTCATCTATATCAAAGTAAAAGAAAAAAATCCTAGTGGATTTAATACTTAGAAATTGTCAACAGTATGTCAGGATAAAATGTGTCTTTAAGCATGAAGTATAGCCAGTCTCATTCTTAAGCTGATATAAGGAGTTCTTGAAATGAACTTGGGGGCTGAGAATGAATAACAGACATAGACAAAATTGCTTTTTGCCTTCTGATGTCAGTGGGCTGGATTTGACCATCAGTGTATCACAGAACGTCACAAGCTTTCACACCGAATATAGTCATTTTTGGTGGCTGTGGAAAGCATTTCTACAGATTTGTAAGATTGAAATGTTATTGGCTTTTTTCTAATCTTGGCAAACTAAGTTTTTTACATTTCTGTGCCAAACATATTTGCATTAATTGTAGCAGACCTGTTAATTATGGAAATAATTCAAAGATAAAACATGGACCTCCAGGACAAGACATAAAGAACTTTATATTTTTTTCCTTTTCTGTAATACTGTGACACTCATGTTTTATTTCATGTGAAGAAAATAACATCAGGAGGATACTAATCACCAGTTTGCTACAGCTGGAAACAGCACAACTGGCAGATGAGTATTTTAATGTATTTCTAGATTAAGGAAGGCAGTTTAAAGAAAACATCATGCAAAAATTCAATCTGCTAAGGGTTTAAAATAAAGTCTTCATCTGTGCCACTGTACAGTGAATAGCTACCTTATGTTTTATCATATTGCAGTGGATTATTTTCCTAATGAAGCTTGTGTTTCCCTTAAGCATCCTTCAGATATTTTGTATTCACTTTGGTCTATAATAATGCAATGATTGAGTGCAAGGGTGGATTTTCCTTTAGTAAGGCTCTATCAGGACACTTTTCTTAACAAATTAAACTCTAACTAAAAGCAATGTATACAGGCAAGGAAAACAAAATTTTGTAATTAATTTCAATGAGCTATTTTATTCTCATCAAATTGGATCCTTTGCAAAATGAGTAAGGGTTTTGGAAAGGGAGAAAATTAGAAGCTTTGTTTTAAAACCTCTTTTTCTCTTCCAATCCTTAAATAATAACTCCACATAGTACACTTTAGCTGGAGTAATACAATTGGAGCTTAAGAGACTACAAATCGATATTCAACACTTTATGACCAGCATTTATGGCCAGAGATTCCTCTACTTTAAAGAAGCCCAGATTGAGGAGGAACTAGATTTTAATTACTCCTGAGAATAAGATAGAATACAGTGTATTAAACATGTGTAAGAAATGGCATCTAAGCTGCAGAACATGAAAAAAATGTGTAAAGAATGTGCAGAGTACACCTATTTTTAGTCATGTGTACCTATTGTCTGAGGTTTGGAACAGACAAGATATTTGTTCATGCCTTGTTTCACAGAGGAGTGCTTGGAGCCCACGGTTGAAGTTTGGAGCAGGAGAAGAGGTTTCAGACCACTTTGCACTTCTTTAGGTCAGTATGGAGTCAGTACTGACTTCCTGCACACTCTTCCATAAATTGTACTGGTTGTCCATGCACCTTCAGGTATGACTTCTCTTAGGATAGTATCCCACAGAGCAATATATCACAGAAATCTGATTTTCCCTCCTCTGTGCTCTGCAAGGGTGTCAATCTCTTAATTGTTGCCCATCATGACTTGTTTACTGTACTAACTTGTGTCTGTACCTGAAGTCCTTCAAATAAGCTAAATATAACAGCAGAAAGACATCACCACAGCTCTGACTAACATTTTCACATAATTTTTTCCTTGTGTGTCTCTCTGGGAGAAAAGACACAGCAAAGGGGATTCACCTTTCCCTTGGCAGTAATAAACTTCTTCTTGGTCATTTTTTGTGCTCTCTTCCACCGGCTGATATATTTAAACCCTGCTACCTATTTGCCTGGATTTTTTTCCCCTTCTGATAAGAAGATGGCATACTCTCTCTCCCTTGGTGGTGGCTGCTCTCCCTGCCTTTCCCCAGTCCCCTACCCCCCATCCTTACAGAGCCTTTACTTGGACTCCTTTCAGTTGTAGCTCTGCTAAATGATTTATGTGGAGCTTTCCTCCTGCATCAGTCTCAGTCTCATCCCTTTCCTCAGTGAAGACAGTCTGGCATTCTCTCTCCTCAGTCCAAAAGGAATATTATCAATCTCAGTCAAGGACATTATTTGGGGCTAATCCTAAAAAACATACACTAAAAATCTCCTTCTGATAACCTTATCCTAGATTTGAAAATGTTTTTTCGTTTTTTTTTTTAAGCAAGTACATCTAATTTACAAGACTGGATGTGGCTTGTGATATCAAGAGTTTGGATGGGTGCTTTTTGGGGATAATATCCTAACTAAGGCTGAATGTCCTATTAAAGCCCAGTGGAAAATCCCCAGGTAAATTAGGCCATGCTGATCAGCCACAGACTTTTTGTGTCATTTCGTGCCTTCTCCTTTTAAAGATACTTTTTCAAAGTTGAAGAACCTAGTAGTTATCTAAGTGTTATCATCAGAATAAGTAAAACCATGCATGGTTACTTCAGAGTGATCTGACAGTTTTTTAACTTAGCCTCTCACCTTTTCTCTGCTCCAATCATGACACAAGGTTAGCAGCTGAATGCCCAAGTGCTCTTCATTTGTTTAAGTTCTATATATAAAGAATATATAGGAAGAGAAAGAGATTTGCTTTAGTCAAAGCATTAGTCAAATCTGCAGATGACAGGCAGTTATTTAGAATACTCAAATTCAGGGTTATAAAACATGTAGTGTGTGCAAGTTATAAAACTTTTGTGTGCAAGGCCAAAGAATGCTGGATTATATACAGTGTAAGGGAATAGGACACCAGCTGCAGTAGGGGAACAGAGACCTGCTGGCTCTGATCAGTCCAGCCACTCTGACACCTTCATTTTGGTGGACAGGTCTGTACTGCCCTTGGCACAGCTGCAGAGGAGCATCTCTGAAATCCTAGTGAGACACCTTAAACTCAACCTCACTGTACCTAACCACTGTTCTTGTGAGAGGGAGCTGCATAACGTGCACAGAGAGGGATCTGCATAACTTTGGGAATAGCCTAAAGAGAAAAGGTGCTCACAGTTCCTCTGCTGATATAAGTAAACAAGAAAGTAAGGTGGGTAAAGAAGAAAATAGAAATTAATATATAGTATTGTTCTCACATGAACTACTGCATAGGGCCTTGTTATCCTATCTAAGGAAGAATATCTCTCTAATTATGATGTTTAAATCATGGGGAATGTCTATTTTAGGCAGATGTGTGCAGGGTTAAGGAGAGAAAATTAAAAAAGTAACAATTTAGAGATGACAGATAATGAAATTACGCTCTCCTTACCTCATAAAAATGAGAACAAAGAAATACTTTTCTGAAATATCACAAATTTAAAGCTTGCAAAGGAAATAATTTTTCCAACTTGGTAGAATTAAGCTACGAGACTTATGAAGACATGTCTTAGATATTCTATAAGATACACAGGGTTTATTTTTGACCAATTTTGATGCAATAGAAAGGAGGTATGTGGCTGTTTTGGTTATTATTATGTACAGAAATGCAAAAAGTAGAAAGACATTGCTTATGAACATGTATAAGGAGAAGAAAGAGATAGAAAGGATACGAGTAGAAAGATATCCCCACCTGTGGATTTAGCCAGGAGACTTGATTGTTGCAATTTCTGTGTCCATTACTCAAAGGCATAGTCACAGTCCTGATCCATCCAGGGGTGGGGGCAGCCCAAAACCCACAGAGTTCAGTGAGTTAATATAGGTTCATGTTTAGGTGGGAATGCCCAGGTCCTGCCCCTGGAAGGAGGGAATTTTCCACTGTCTCTTGCAGGTCTGTGGATCTGTCTTGGTGGTTGCACCCACTGTGCTCCTGGGCTGTTCCCTTGGACACGGAGCAAGGCACCCAAAGGGAGCTGGTTTCTCATCAACCATGAACCCCTCAGGCTCCCACATTCTGTGGATGCAGCTCTCCCAGGCTTTAGGGGCTGGGAGAACTGCGGATGGAATTTGGAGATATTGGGGGTGACTCCTACCCAAGAATTTCTGCTTTTTATTCCTGTTTGCCAGTGGGCAAACCTCTCCTCTCATAGAACTCTTATAATGTCCTCCTTGTCTCCAGTATCCTGATTTTCCTCTTGGATTAAATATAGTAGTTTAACAGATACAGATGTGAAAAACAGTCAAGATGATGAGAGTAAATGCTAAAATAAAGTGTTAGAAGGAAGAAAGGGGGTTGTGACCCAGGTTTTGAGACACTTTTTAACAACCTGGGCTTGGAAAGTCTCTCCTTTGTTACTGAGGCGTTGGTATTGCCAGTCACCATCTGCAGGTAAGGCAATGATCTGTATGACAGCTCTGGGCCAGTTTAAACATTCTTAGCACTATTGCAGCACTAAATGAGAACACAGTGTGGGTTAAAAATCCTCTGAACAATGTCTGTGAAATTTATAATTCCATTTGTGAGGGAGCAAACTCAGTTTACTTGTATTTCATTCCAGCTGCAGCATCTGTTCACAAGAAGTGTGACTGAGTCCTTGACTGTGTCTCTTAGTAAGATTAGCAAAACTTTTCCAAGTGGCAACGCAGAACTGGAGAGGTGAGGAGCTGGTTATGGGCCTCATTTTTTGGAGGTACTGAACAGACATGTATCACTTTGACTTTAGCTGGAGCTGTGGATATTCAAGATTTCTGGTAGATTGGAATATTTCCCAAAAGTTAATCAATCTTTATGGAATTATGTTTTTATTAGTCATGAAATGGATTTTTTTACATTGATCATTTTTCCCTAAAAAGCAATTAAGTGATGCATGAAAGGCAGAGAAGTAACTAAATTAAATTCAAAAGGTTTAAGGAATAATAATTTGAATTATAAAGATCAAGTACATTCTAAATGTAATTCAGCAGACTCAGAAATCCCTTACTAAAACTTTTACAAACTTTTACGACTTGTCTTCTTAATCCTCACATAGGAAAGGGAATACTCTGCATCTTAATACCCATGTGAATTTTGGTCTAACTTAGAAGCAGTTAATTTCCTTTATAGTCTGCTGAGAATTCACTACTGAAGATTGCATAAACTGAAGAAAAACGTAGCATGATAAACATATCAATAATCTGTAAGTGGGATTGCTTGGAAAGATTGGAGGTAAATGTCAGAAAAAGAAGACTTCCAATGATGAAAAAATCTCGATGTCTACAGCAGGCCTGAGTTAAAAGGCTGCATACTGTTGGGGTGTTGCTTTTTTGTTGGTTTTTTTTTTTTTTTTTTTTCTTTTTCTTTTTTCTTTTTTCTTAGCAGTGAATATAATGATCGGTAGTTTTCAAATTACTGTCTGTAGACACCAAGGAATTTGCTAAGTCTGTTCTGGTTGTCAGCAGAAAAAGGAGTTAATTAACAAGTTAGCCAGGGATGGGACCAGTGGCAGAGGAAGCAGCTCCTGAGAAAGGCAATTATGAAAAGTGCACTGTGAGATGGAGTTTCTCTAAACAGCTAAACCTCTGGGAAATTAAGTGGTGATGGCACTTCATGAAGTGCCTCTGTTTTGGCTGTTCTTTTCACATTTATAGCAGCTGAGAGCCCTTGTCCTAGAGCTCAGAACCCCTAATATCCTGTAGAAGCCCAGAAGAGATGGCATTGTTCCTAGGGAGCTCGCTGGGTGTTAAAGCAGCCTGGTGCAGCAGGGATACGAGCTCAGGTCCTGCCCCAGAGACAGCTGTGACACAGGTTTCTGGCCTAAAGCATTAGAGAGCAGATTCAGGATTGCTGAAACCTGCCATGCCCCAAGTATAACAGAACAGATGGATAGAAGACAGCCGAAAGAAGGCCAGGAACCTATGAGACAGTTCTGATCACCTTGATAAACAATTATCTCAGCAGACAGACTGCCTAAATATTTTCAGATTTAATTATTTGTGCTTTGAGTACAGGTTTTACATAGATTAAGCCCAATTGCTAAACAGCAATAGCAAACTATAAAATCACAGGGTTTTTCCTAGTGGATTTCCTACAGAAAGTTTTGGCAATGTTTATTTCTCTTGCACATAATGTGCTTAGATTTACTGAGTAGTAAATAAAAAAAGGGCGCAAGTTCTTATAATATAAAAGAAGAAAATGTGCTATTTCACTGATTCATAGTTTGGTTGTTTTCATTTTTTGCTTTAGCAGATCGTAAAAGAAATGTAACATAAATGAAGGTACAAGAATAAGCATTTCTGAAGAGTAGATGGAAAGTTAGTGGAAATGAGTCTTACAGCTTGTATATCTTTCCTATCAGCAGCAACACACAAACCTGGAGTCTGTAGGGGTAGAAAAATTCTTACTGTTTAGGTAAACAATTTTTAAAATAGCTGTTGGCAGTCTTCTTGCTCAGCCAAGATTAGTTGCGTACATACTTAGTTTAACAGCAACCTTCACATTAACAAAGACTTCTCTGATGCTAACTACAGTGCTTTCAAAGCCATAGATGTGCAGTGCAGAATTCTGTAGGGATATATAACAGACTGAAATTTAATACTGCTCTGCATGATATTGTATCTTATTAAACAGAAGATACTTAACAACCGTCCAAGAAAACTAATAGGTTCATGTTTTTCTGTACACATACTACTTCTTCTGCCATTGTAATTGTGCATGAATATAAAGCCTGAAGCTACCTTTTCAATCAATGGAAATTTCTTTACTGACTTAAGCGAGCACAAACATATATAGACATAATGCTGTTCCTTTGCAGTATACCAGAACAGCCTTGCAATTTCATCCGGGCTAGCTACTTGCCGTCAATTTTGCTGTCAGTTCTGCTACATCTGTTTCTGAAAAATCTGAATTTGTGTTTACTGAAGTTTTCTGTAGTTCTCAGTTCATGAGTTAAAAAATGAAGGACTTTTGTTAGCTTTTTGAGATACAGGAAATGCTGGATTCTTTAACTATTCTTGCTTGATTTATCAGACCCTTCCATCATCTGCTATCTGTTGATCTACTGACTAAGCTGCTGAAGGTCTCACCAATTGAAGTGAATGCTGTGTGTCCCTCTAATTTCTATGCTTCTGGTAACAGAAAAGGAACAGCAACTAGAGAACTGAAGTGGGATGGAATTTTATGCTGTATAATTTAATAGGTCATAAATTTATGTCTCAGTTATCTCATTCCAGTGCCTAAACCTCTGAGGAGACAAGCTGTCTTTGTTAGAAGCTTGCCTCTGCACCACTGTTAGCTGATTAGTACACTGCTGCCAGATCTTGCTGCAAAAGGGGTTAGGCTGTTTTTAGTTCTCAAAAAGTGTTATTCAGTTGAGTCTGAACAAAGCTGATTCCCAGACACAATGCCAGGGAACAATGCTGATTCCAAGACATCTGATATTCTGGTAATTTTGAAGTTAAAAATAGATTTTTGGGAGATTGTTTTTTAAAAAGTAAGTTTCTGAAGCTTATTCAGCAAAACCAGTGCAAAGTAGGGCACAGTTCCTTACTTCATAGGTCACCTTAGAGCACAGATTACTCACAATTCCAATTTTAAAAATAAAGATTAAATACAACTTCTGGAAAAATGACAGGTAGAACACCTCATAAATGTTTTAATAATAATCCGTTTTCCAAAGTGCAAGAGGCATTTCAGCATGGAGCAGATACATGCAATACTATAAATCCCCCATATTAGCATAAAGATTTAATGTTGGTACTCTAACTTACTTTCTAGGAAGTCCAAGAATCCAAAACATGCCTAAAGGTTTATATATATTTCCTCATTCTCTGTTGTATTGGGCTTCAGGGGTGGCTACACGCATTTGGCCATATTTCTTTTAACAATTCAAAGTTATCTTGAAAGTAGTTGCTTGTTCTTCCTTCAGTCTAAAACTGAAGTTGCTGAGTCATCAGTAATTACAGATACAGTGTGAGAACAAAGTGGGAAAAAGATCAAATGCAACAAAAATGAATCATTAAGAAAGACTGAGAACCTTAGTAAATGGTATCTGGACTGGATTAAAGAAAATATTCAAAATTGCTAATTGTGTGGCACTGACAAGATCTAAGGCTTACTAGGTACTAAGAAATACACGTGAGAGTCCAATTAATGACTACATGCGTTTTTACTAGCATTTCATTAGAGACACCGAATGGCCACTGACTTCTAGGGGAGAGAACTCTACAAAACAGAACCAGTTTTGTTTGGTTGCTCCTATTATGCTTCTGGAGAAGGTTTGATATGCTTCTGTTTCATTAAAAACAAAGCCTCATTCTGCAACCCCTCATTTCTTCCAAGTCCCTTTAAAAATGAATTGGTTCAAATGGTTTTTCTGAGACCTGAAGACCCACAGGTCTTGTGTTTCTGGGCATTCCATATTCCCTTTGAAAGATAAGCATTACATTTGTCTTCTTTCTGGCTTTTACTCTGACCTTCCAAGACCATAGAGATAACTCTTATTACCTCTAAGTTGAAATTTCCAAGTTGCCTCCTTCTAAAGCAAATGATTAAAACATATGAATGCATGGATGCAACTATAAAGTTAATGAGCATTTGGGTTTACTCATATCAGAGAAAAACAGGTCTTTAAAGTAAAACAAAGTGTACTTACTAGATGTGTATGAAAACACTTGAACTAACTGAAAATTCTATGGAAATACTTCACTGAAAACATTCTAAAACTTATCTGAAAAATGTTTTTCTTCTTGCAGATAGTAATTCCAAATCAATATTTCCATATGAATATATAGATTCAAATGTATTTTTCCATTTTCTGTCACCTTCCAAAATACCTCCTCTAAAATATTAAGAAAAAGTAACAACTGAATAGTTTTGTATTAAATTGTCCTCAGATGAAAACTACAAAATTCTGTATCCAAACATTACTGATTATTTTATCATGTAATCATATAATGGACTGGATTGGAAGGGACCTCGAGGACCATTTAGTTCCAATGCAATGTCCCTGCTGTGAGCAGGCATGTCTTTCACTACCTTTTTTTTTTTTTTTTTCCCTTTCTCCTTTCCTTTTTTTTTTTTTTCTTTTTTTTTTTTTTTTTTTTTTTTTTTCTTTTTGCAAAAAAACCCTAGTGGGGATTTGTTTCAAAGTGTAGACCTGGATAATCCAATTGCAAATGCCTACTGGTGATAACAATGTGTCAGTGTTTTGATTACATTTGATGTTATTATGAAATCTTATCTGGGTGTCTTCTAAAAACTAAGTGCCCTAAAATATAAACCAAACATAATATGCAAAGTAGATACAATAATGTTTGCTGATGTAAAATAAAAAGTTGACAGCAAAGAGCTGGGAAGGAATTTCACAGTGCTAGACAAGCTCGTGGTCAAGTGACCTGGCTGACACTAGGAAGTCACTGCGTATAGACACAAGGTGATGTAAAGGAGATAGAAACAATTGCCATTTTACAGGCACAGTGATGAACCCTGAAGGAGCTGTCCCCACTTCAGAAAGAGAACCTGGAGGAAAGAAAAAGGAGCTATAATGGTGTTACTGGCCAAGTCTGTATTCTAAACTGCAAATCCCATGTGTAATAGTAGTTCATCTAGCACCAGAAGTGGAACCAGAAAAGATCCTTGAGAAGGCAAGAAAGCTGATCAATAGTATGAAATTGCATTCAAATTAGAAAATGACTGACTAGAGCTGCCCCGGGTGGGGCTGCTGACAGAACAGGTAGACCAGAGTTGATAAATTAGCTAGGAGGATTCACAGTCCTTTCTCATTGTAAACGACTTATAAGTTATTGAAAATATTGAACAGGTCTCAGTTTTAGAACAGACATAATCTGGTAACTTCTCCAAACAGTTCATAGGTCAGCTAGGGAGTGGCTTTCTGCACTAAATATAGATGTCAGAAGTTTTCAGATCTCTAAAAAGCAAATAAATTAATGAGAAATTTCAATTCAGGAATATTATTTTATACAAAGAATAATTTCTGTCTTAGTAAATCCTTGATCTATAGGTCATTGAGAACCTGCAAAAATACATTAGAGTCGTAGAGTCGTACATTGTCTATTTACAGAATTTCCATACCCTCTCCTAGGTAGGGTTGTTGACTTGTGAAAGATAATGGGGGTCAGGCATGGTAACATGAAGTTTTTCTGTGGATGATGTTTGTTGAGCTATTGTCCTTTGTAAGGCCAGAGCTAAAAAATATTAAGTTTGAAACATAAACCTAAAGCGTAGTCTAAAACCTATCTTGCACTGCTCCTGTTTTACTCTTCGATGGTAGACAAGCACTTTGGTTTTAGTAGTGGAAAAATTGTATTTGATCTGATCTGAGATACATCATTGCCTTCTGTGATAATTTCAGATGCACTGTGCAAATATGAACTATGCAAAACAGCAACTGTTAAACTCAGCCTAGCTGTTCTGGTGGCCATTATTAGAGATTTCTTCCAAGAAATGCTTTGCAATTCCTCAGGCTGTCTCAGAAACCAAAACCACAGCCCCTCTCTCTTTCTCTTTGCTATGACACAATGCTGGGGCTGTGTTTATTCTCAGTTCTCTTCCTATGTATAAGACAATCTATAGCACATCCTGAGTAATTCCATAATCATTTCTGCCTGTGTCTACAATAATGATTTTTTCAGTGCTCTTTCATGATTTTGATCTCCACTTCAATATTTAGAAACTAACAAACCATTTGTTTGGCCTTAAAAATGATATTTTAAAATGATTGCTGTCTTAAGCAGTGTCTTAAGAGACACATAAAGAGGTGTGGATGCCTTTTATAAGACAGTACAGTGGTACAGGGATACCAAATACTTCAGTCTCCAACACTGTACTTAGCCTGTAATTAGAAAACATGTCTTTCTAGCAAATTAATTAGTGCTACATTTCAATAAAAATTTTGATAAGGAAGGTGAGTCTAGGGAGGGCCTGACAATGTTCATGTCCATTTAATATGTTTCTCTCTTTGCCTCCTTCCCAGTCATCAATTAAATACATAAGAAGAAATTAATCCTTCTGCAGCTCTTTATTAATTTGGTTTTGGAAAAACCTCTGGTGTGGAGAAACCGTCTCAATATTAATTCTCTTTACAGGATGAACATTGATGAAAGAATACAATCCTTACATGGGAGGTTGGTGTATTTTTTACTACTGACTCTCAGTTAGAAATCCAGAATGGATCAGGGTGATTCTTTCAGTGCAGTGTGTTTTTCAATATTAAGGTGTTTATTTCCTCATCTGATAAGACAAGCCCACAAATAATGTTCATCAAGCATGCCACCTGATCCACACTTTACCTGGGAGCTGCAAACTGTGCCAAGAAAAAGTCAAGAGTTCAAAGCTCAGAGATTTGGTATAAGTTTTTCATTGACACTGTTACTATACAATGCCAATCCATATATTAAATCTATACTTGTGCACTTACTGAACTTGGAAGTCATCAAGCTGTCTGAAGTTACCAGCTTTTATGCTTTCCTTGGGCTACAGAGTGGAATCTGACCCAGAGGGAATTAATAATTTAATTCTGGATGTATTATAGTTTGTTGAATGCAATTGAATGTCTGTGACCTTAAATGTAATTTTTCAAATTACTTACAAACGGGGAATTAAATTTAATCTCTTCTTCTGTGTTTATTCACAGAAACACCTGCAAAATCCCCATGTCTTTCAATGAATCAGTAAAAACTTTAGAAAATGGGCTTGAGAAACATGCACTTGCTAATAAAGTGATAGTGGAATGAAGTGTAACAGGGAAAATTCTTTTTTCTAAGTGGTTATTGTTGGAGTTGATTACAAAGAACCCCACAGGAATGGAACTTTTCTTAGACTCTCAAATTAAGTGTCGCAGTAGGGCTTGAGATGTAAAAGTTCTCAATCCAGTCTTGTAAAAATGGGAAGTTTTGGAGCTACTTTGTGTTTAGTAGATATATTAAAGTTAATATAATTTATGTTAAGTTCTTGAAAATGATTCAAAGTAACAGTGGAGCATCAGTTTGAATTTTTATATTCAACCCATAGAAATATTTGTCTAAGGAGTTATTTTACTCACATTCTTGCATTTCCAGAGATATTAAGCTGATTTAGCTACTAGAATGAGAATGAATTAAATCCCACATTCTTTTAAATTCACGCAGATCTAGTTTTGGTATTATTTGCTTGAGCAGTAAGAAAACATCTATTTCTACCACAAATGTTAATCCTACCATGTAATTTCTAGTTAAAAGCAGGCAGGATAAAAAAGAAAAGCTCACAAGTGCTTTTTACCAATGTGCTGGTCTGGACACTCACCAAACCATACTCTGGGTAGGATCACTATAAAGTAAAAATTTCCCCAAGGGAAAAAAGTACCACTTATTGCTCACAAAGAGTCTTGAAGCATGTTTGGATTTGCTTTGGTGTCCACTGATGAAAAATTTTAAAACTTTTTAATGGTCTGGGAAAGTATTTTCTAGACATGCTGTCAGTATCTGCATGTACAACCACATGTGACAAGCACAAATACAAAGACACAGGTCACTCTGTAAGTTGACAAAGCCTTATGTTGAATCTTGATATGAATGTTGTAATTTGTGAAAGAATAAATGGTATTAGGAAGAGGAATATTCATGAAGAAAAAAAAAAGCATGTAGGTATCCTCAGGGTTCACATTTTGGCACCATTATTTTGTAATAGAAAATGAGTTAGACTAACAGTAAAAACTGCAAATCATTGAAATTCAGTAATTTGAGATGATTGTGAAAAACTCTGATCCTCTTTCATTGAATGTGATTAGGGTAAAGAACTGCTATGAGTTGAAAATCCACAGGGAGACATTTCTGTAAAGTAGCTCAAAAGTCAAGAAAGTAAATCCAACAACAGCACAGTATTTGTTGTCTAGTAAACTGATCGAAAACTTAAATATTTTTGAGATACATATTTATTTTAGAAATGTTGACTATTCAATTAAAAATTAAAGCCTTTATGACATCTTGGAGCTGTTAAAAGGTTTTTCTGTTGTTGAGAAAAAAACAGAAAAAACAGGCATGCTGCCTGATGTCTTCCCATTGATTAATGATAATGTGGGAGTTACAGACTTTAAAAATGCTAGCAATTTCTATTTCATGAAATATAGACATATATTCAAAATATGATCAATTCAATATTGTCTTTTCAGCAAATACCTATACTGTTTTTATGGAATAAAAATAGGACTGGGATAATTCTCTGTTAACTTCCTGTAATTTTCACAAAAAATAAACAGTTTGTAGTCACATCATAGAAATGTTGTTCAGTATGTGTCTCATATGTCACTCTGGTTTTGGTCTCATCCTGCTTATATAAATATTCTGTCACCTGTTGCTCTCTCAGTGCTGGCTGTCTCTGTCCTGAAACCGTGCCGGTACATGCAGAGATTTGAAATCACTGAGTACTTTGGTCTTTCCTGCCCATCTGCCATTAGGTTGTCTCTCCACTTCACAATTTCCCTCTGGGGGGTTGTCAGGGGAGTTGATGAACCGAACCTCCTTGCCTGGAAAACAGGTGCATGTTCCCTACAAATACTGCAGTTGACACCCACTGCCTGTGGATGTCTCCTTCATGGTGCTGCTCTCATTCTGAAGAGCTTGGCCATGATGCCTGATGTGTCCCCTCTTTCCCCCTCATTTAGCAGAGCCCTGACTCTCTCCACTAGGTGATGGATCCAGGTAGAGCAGTCCTGCTTTTGGCTGCACCATCCTCCTTGCTCTTGCCTTGCCAACATGTACGTTTTTTAATACAATAGCTCAAGATTTTTTCACTTCATGTTCAGCATGCAGCTTTCTCATGTAAGGTGAAAAGGAATAGCAGAAAAGGACTGATTTAAAAAGGATGGAAAGGAGTGGAAGAATGCTATACTCCAGTGAGGTCCCTACACCACTCTGCAGTTGCAGAACCCTCCGGTGTCTGGAACTGCTGTGTAGCAGATACCTCTGCAACCTAAAATGCACACACAGGTTATAGTAGTTTCTAGCCCTGCCAACCAAGGCAACCTTGTGCCTTCTCTCCTCTGGATAGTCCAGTTCAAGTGTCACTACATTTCAAGTTTCTGATCTTATTAAAATGATTCTGAGAACTGTTCTTCCTGAACTTCAAGAAATTGCTGGGTTCTGATATCTTCTCAGAAGCATGTCTGAAGGTTCTTCTCAAGGACTTTGAAGAGGACAGATGTGTCAGCTCAGTGAAGAAAATATAGGTTAAAATGTAGATTAGTGTTTATATTTAACATGTATGTCACCTGACCTAACTTTTTTTTCAAAAATAGTATATATTTCTGGTATCTTGTGAAAGCACAGTAAAGAGAAATTCTTATAATGATTTTTCTATTTTTTTTCTAGTTTATGCAACTGGACTGTGGCTTGGAATATTTAAATTTTAAACAAAAAGCAATTACATGCTTATCACTAACAGGCACCACATAAATCTTTGAAGGTATTTTTCACATGGTATTATACTATGTGGAAAATGTCTCATTGGTAGAGATTTTTGCAGGATCTTTAGTATGAAGATTTGTTTTAAATGAAGAGAAAATAGTGAAAGATTAGTCTATAGCTCAGGCATTTCATCATTTTCTGAAGGTATGCACTAAGAAATCATTTAATATGTGCAGAAATGCTTTAGTCAGAATATGCTACTACTATATAATTTGTCAAACCCTGTCAGACTGAGAGGCTGCTGTAAGTACTATTTCAAATTGTTTTCAGATGAGAATGTTATCTGAGAAAATTCACATGATAAGAGGCAAGAGAAGCTTTGCTGTTTGCTTGTCTGTCACAGTTGTTGTAGGACAAGATATATTGATTGCTGTGACCTTTTTTTTTTACTGGTAACCTTAGAATTTTGATATCAACCTTCAGTATTTGCCGGGTTTTTTTATAACATGTTTAGGTCTGTTTTTTGATATATCTTTTAAAAAAAGTTGTACAAATATAACCGGGAGAGCTGAACAGCTTCTCATGCCCGCTCAGGGTCTAGTTTTCCTGATATGCATAATCTTTCTTTTCCTTTCCTATCCAGGTTTTACCTCCTATATTTTTGTCAGGGACTGAAATTCAGCTTCCATTCATTTTGACACTCTGAGAGGACCTTCAGTACAACAGAACAACCTGTTGGCTCTGTGCTGTAACCGAGTTCCATCAAAATCTGAGTAAGGAAAAGCTATTCACTCTGACTTCATAATACAGTTGCCAAAGAGGCAGCAAATGAACTTAGCAAGCAGCTGTGTGAGAAAACAAGAAGGGTTTTTTCAAACAACTGTTTCCTTAATCCCTTTTTGATAGCTGGATGAGGAAAATTCAGGCAGGTTAGGAGGCAGAGACCAACAGACACAAAACATAATTTTCCAGATGCTATTAAACACAAAGAGATGTCTGTTGTGATTCTCTCAGTAACAGAGCATGAAAGCTGTGGGGACACCTCAGTGGTGTTGTTATGTCTCTCATATTCTTGACTTCTGATGCTGGACATTATTGGAGATAGGATAATGAAAAAGGCATTCCCAGACTGTTGTGCTACAGAACACTCTTGTTCTTAAAGGAAAAGCCATTGCTGCTGTCTCCAGAGGAAAAAAGAAAAGACTTGGATGGGTTTAGGAATTGATACAATGTTAAGTATTCCAAGTATTTTGGCATTTGAGATTTTTATTTTCTTTCCCATTACAAAATACAGGAGGAAAAGAGACAGTACTTAATATTGCTTACTTCAGATGTCCATAGCCTGAAATTGTTCCAGAATCCAAGAATTATGTTAATAGTAATTGCAGAATTTGCTCTTTTCAAGACTGGCATGTAGAACACTGGCATGAGATGAAAAAAGACCCAAAACACCCCACCATACTACTCATGAATTCATATGAATCTGGAAACATGTGAATGTTGTTGTGACCATTCCTAATTGCATAATTTCTCCTACCTTTGCAAATGGAGTTTAGGCAGGACTGTTTTGTCCAGCTGCTCTGCAGCTGTTAGTGTCCCAAAATTTACTCCCATGACAGAACTTTATGCCCCCAAAATTTACTGATGTCATTCATATATGACAACTGGCCTGAATGTGTGCCTGACTATGTGAAGATTTGAGTAATTTCATTGCAATCAAATATATAATTGCTAGAAATGGCAACAAAATTTAAAAAAAACAAACAAAAAACCAAACTGCAATACTTGGCAACACTTTTAGATTTCCAACTAAGGTGTCTGTGTTTAGATGCTTTTGGCATTTTAGCAAGGGAATTGTAGAGCAAATAAGTAATTCAGTTTCTACTATATGGTTTGCAGTTACACCTGGTCCTGGGGCTTATCATAATTCTGTGAAATTATGAAGAGAATAACGCAACATAATATTGTGTATGAACTTGTGATATAGGTGGCTTTGATTTGTTATAAACAAATAAAAATAAAAATTGGGATTTTATTTGATTAGCATGGCTTTGGCCATTTGAGAAATGGTCAAATGATTAACTTGCCAGGTAAAAGCAAGGTTTTTGTGCAACCATAACCAAAAATCACAATAACATCTCTAGCTAAGAAGATTGTAAAAGTGAGAGGGTGCAAGAAGGCTACTTGGATGTTGTCTCTAGCCCAGGTTATTCTCTCAGAGCAGGAAAAGAGCAATCATTACTGACAGGTGTGATTCCAAGTGATAACAGAGTGTATTTTAAAACATTTTAAACTCGAAAATACGGAGCTCAGAATCTCTTAAAACTACAAGAGCAAGACAACCAATCCCAAATGAACCATGCTTCATTTAAGATAAAGGTATATATAATTCTCTAGGGAAGATAATATCTTTTTATTGTTATGCTGTGATAGTGACATCACAGTTCACTCAGATTTTCTGTGTTTGTGAGAAGCACACTGTGTTTTGCTTCTCGTTTTTGGTCTGTAATGTAGTCAATGGCTGGTTCATTCCAGATACACGAAATTCACAGCTGTTTTCCTTATTTATCCACATGTGAAAAAAAGGGTCTATGGATGTTTTCTCCCCAAATAGTTACTTACAATATTCTTACTTTAGTAACAAATGCTGTCTTATTTTTGTGTTCTTGCAAGTTCTGCTTCCCACAATAACTCAGTTTTGATGGTGATGGGATGGAGCTTAATTAAGACTTTCTAATATTCATTGTGAATATACGGGGCTGAACAGGCAGTCTTCCACAACTTTTAATTTTTTATGTGTGAAACTCCTATTAACAATGAAGCATCTGTTCTCTTAAAGGGAACAATTTTTCACACACGTTGGCATTGGGAGCTCTTGTGATCAATTAATAGTGCAGGTGGAAATGTTCTGCTTGATTCAGGAGCCTTAATGGCACTTTGAAAACCTGCTGTTTTTCTCCATGTAAATTATTTTATCTACACAAATCTGTTGGTTTACATGTAAAATAATCAGTGTCTCTAAACCAAAGCAAGCCCCTTCTTTTGGCAGAAAATGCTAGTCATATATTCCACTTATTCCCTGCTACAGTTATAAATGGTAAATGGCAGCCTTTTAAGAAATTCCCCTGTGGTGCAGCTAGCAGGAGATTGCTCAACTGTATAATAATCAAATCTGACCAGATGGTGATGAGGCTGGGTATTAAATGTTTTTTAAACTCTCCTGCTAGGTTTTCTCATTTGAAAGAGGAGAAATCCCACTTTAAGGTGTACATGATTTGAAAGATATCTTTCCATGAGGCATGCAACATTGCCTATTTTGTCACATAGTACAGCACTTCACATTATCAGGCAGTGTGGGGAAAGGTCATGACTTATTTAGAAAGTCAGTGTGTTTCTCAAGGACAGTACTAGCCTGATGGCTTTGGAGAAGAAACTGACACTGGGTAGAATTCCATCTTTTAAGTTTCTGTTTCGGATGGGCAGCGACTAATAAATGTTTTGAAGAAGATTTTGCTTCTTCATGTGGCAACTCAGTTTTGATGCTGGATTTCCCATCTTTCTTAAAAAAAGCCCATGCCTTGTGCTTGCACGGAGTACTATACTTTGTGAATGAAATACATTTAGTGCAAAATGTCTTCCTCTGTCTACTGATGGCAGGCTGAAGCCTGAAGTCCCATGAACCTGCTTTGTCCTAGTTCTGTTCTCCTGGTGGTACTGTGGCTGTGGTGTGGTGTCCCCAGGCACCCTCTCTTCTGTCATTCCATCTCTTCCACGGGATGTCCCTTCTTTCCTTTCTTAGAAATTCTTCTATATTATTGGTTTATCCATACACCACATGCTTTGCTGCCTCCATGCATACCTTAAATGTGTTTGAACTAAACACTTTACCTTAAGTAAAGGAAGAAAACTCCCTCTAATTCTCTGAGCTCATTTAAAAAATGTTTAATATTTCCCAGATCAAACTGAAGGTTAATGATAAATAGAGAAATAACCTGCTTTTGAACATTCTTGTTACTTAAGTTGCTTTCATGTGACAGCTGTGGTACTTGCTGCTCACAGTCTATTCAGCAAAATATCTAGTAAGAGACACTGCTAACAGAAGCTAGTTATCGATTCAACAGTAGCTTTTGAAAAAAAAAAATATTGCTTTTTGCAGTAGTGAGATCTGGGGAAACAGCGAAGCAAGTGTTCCAAAGAAGTGAAAGCACCTTGAAAGAGCAAAGCTTCATCTAAGACTATATATACACCTATACAAGAGCTCTGTTCCTCCTACAGTAACCCCTAACTCATCACCTTAACTTAGAACTGCATCACCTGCATTTTCCAAGATGGTGGAAGAAATTCTTTACTCATGTAAGAAACTTCCCTTGCCACAATGCTGACAAAGCCACTGGCCCCTTTGTGCTCCTCTGGAGAGCATTGACAGAGGAGAGCACAGCTGAGTTATTGGCTTGGCAGGTGAATCATTAATTTCCAAATCAGCAAGTTTTGTCTGACAGCTGCTGCCCTTCCCCAGAGGAAGGGAAGGCAGTCTGGCTGGTAGCATGTGCTGCCAAAACTCCTGGCATCCCTCCGGAGCTGGGCTGTCCATGGGTGCATGAGCCTGGAGCTGTGCCTTTATCTGCATGTGCATGTAACCTCCTTCTGCTGGCAGGACAGTCAGCTGAACATGCAGCCAGTACCCAGGTGAAGGATACTGAAGTATGCAGCAGGATGCTGAAGGATGCTGCAGCCCCACCTGCAGTGCAGTGTGCCATGAGCAGGACAGAGGGCTGGGCAGGGCTTAGATGCATCTTTGTCTCTGCTATTTGCCTCAGCTATTGCAGTCTGAAAGCAGGACAGGTTTTTTATTTTTTTTTTTTCCCCACCCCAGAGAATTAAGTGACTGCTACAAGTGGAAGGGAAGCAAAGCAGTAGTGCTGTGCTTGTGCCTTTCCTCCAGGGGTATGTGCAGGTCTTACCATTTGCAGTCTGTGGTGTCTTAACCCCATGCAGTGAGGCTTATGCAGTGCTCCTCTGCACACAACCTCTATTTTCCTGTCTCCCTGTCTTGTTGTGACTGGAAGTTCTGATATATTTTTTGTGAATTTAGAATTCTTGTTGCATGAATTTAATTTATTATTTGCTGTACCTGTAGCAGTCTGGCCTTTGTTAAGAGCAAAACCTACAGTATCTCAACAATTTATTCATCATGGATGTTTCACTTAAAAATAATTCCTTCTTCTCCAGAGTTGTCATTCCTGTGTTTTACTTGCATTCAGAGATGATCCTACCACAAACGCAATTTCCTAGTGTCAAAACTTACTCTGGCAGTAATTTTTTTATCCTTTAAGTGTTGAGTACTAGAAGAAAGGCCTATGACCCTTCAGTTTCTTTTATTGTGTGGTTTTTGTTTCGGGGATTTTTTTTGCATCATTTAATATTTGCTCTCTTTTTCTGTGCCCTAATCTCATTTATTCATTTTTATATTTCATGTGTTGTGAAAATTGCACCAGCTGGTACATCTTTTGAAATGACATGCACTGATTAAAGGACTTGCTGACCTACCAGCTACTGAATAATTATATCCTCAGGTGGGGAAATTTCACCAGACTAAAATGCTCTTCAAACTGATATTCAGACAGCTTGCTGAATACTTTTATGTCTAATGCACATATTTGGTGTGAAAGATTGGTAACTAAGACTTTAAGTTAAAGCAAAACCAGTCCTTCTGTAGTCCAGGGAAGAACAGAGTTAACAAATGAGAAATGCCTTTCCTGCCAGGGAGTAGTAACAAACAAAATGAAACTGGGCACAGTCCTGAAACTGTTCCTGATTGAAAGAAGAGGTTGTCCTAACCTGTACATGATCCAACTCTGCAATACAGAAAGAGCAACCTGAAAAATGAAGAACTGTTTGGAGGGTTTGCATAAGTATGTTTAATTAAACTTGTTTGAAGCAAGAAAATCTACTTAAGGGCTTATTGTCAGCCAAGAAACAGAAAGACATGCTAATGGCATGCAGGTTAAGTGAGGATACTGTGGTAGTCATCAATGTTTCATGTATTTTTGCTAAAAATTAAAACGAGAAAAGCTGAGGAGATTAACCGGAGCATTCAGTGTCAAGCGACACCTAACAGGAGTTACTAGCCCAGCTGAGAGGAGCACCGTGATCCAGCCAGGCAGAACAGCTCTGGTTTGCCACTCAGGAGTGCAAGAAGCCCTTTTTGCATGAAAGGAAAGCAGTGAACTGCCCTTTGCAATTGCATTCCCAAGGCAGGACTGTAAAATTGTTATAATTTTAGTGCGACATAATGTGTTTGTCTATGGACAGTGGATGAATTCCATGGTTCCCTACCATTTTGGTGGTTTTCTTTTTTCTCTTTTTAAAGTAATGCGGTTTGTTAAGCCAGCTGATTCATGTTAGATGAGCTTCTGCAGCATCAGAATGTTTAGTTGCGTTTCTCCAGCGTTATGGATGAGGTTTTTAATCAATGTCTCATTAACAACCCTTTCAAATTTGAAGCCATTTCTTCCATTATGTTCCTGGCAGAAATGTTGCAGTTACATTAATCCAGTTTTTATACTTTAAATTTTGGGATGAAACCAATTCTAGGTATGTAAGTGATTATTTTGTATAATTTCATGCCAAGAATTTTTTTTGCACAACCACAAGAAATCAACTTCTAAACCAGAAACAAAAGAAAATCCTGTTCTGCTGTCCTCAGACAATTTTCAGACTGTCAAAATAATTCAGACCCCCGTGCAATACTACAGGCTTGGGGATGAGGATCTGGGTTCTGGGGTGGCTTAGCCTGGAGAAAAGGGGGCTCAGGGAATTTATTGCTCTCTACAACTACTCAAGAGACATTGTAGCCAGGTGGAGTTGGTCTCCTCTCCCAGGTAACAAGTGACAGGATGAGAGGACATTGCCTCAAGTTGCACCAGGGGAAATTTAGTTTGAATATAAGGACAAAAATATTCACTGAAAGGTTTGTCAAGCATTGGAACGGGATGCTCAGGGAAGTAATGAAATCACCATTGCTGAAGGCAGTTGTGGTGTTTGGGGACATAATTTCATGGTGGACATGGCAGTGGTGGGTGAAAAGTCCTCAAGGTCTTAAAGATCTTTCCCAACTGAAAAAATTCCATGATTCTATGAATTTATGATGCATCTTAAGGTCCTGGGAATCAGCCTCATGTTCCTCAGTGGCAAAAAGTAAAGGATGGCTTTGCAGCTGGTTGTGAGCTTGGAAAGATGCTTACGTTCCGAGTCTTACAAGGAAACTTCCAGTGCTTTGCGAAACCTTTGGATAAGATTCATTTATCTCGGTGAGGAGCTGAGCTTCAACCACAAGGCCAACAACTGCACCAGAGGGATCTCAAATGGTGAGTACTGTGGTTCCAGGTGAGAAATCATGCTTTGCAGCTGCTGTCTGCTAAACTTGTCATTGTGAAGATGAAAAAAACCCTGTAATTTTGGGGCTATAAAAGAGGCAGAAATGCAGTGTCACCACCAACTGACGAACACAGGGAAGAAGGAGGAGGAAAAGGCACAGCTAAGGCAGGAGAAATTATGTGGGATTAGTAATTTTTTTTTTTTTTTTCATTTCTGTTTCTATAAGTGAGCACCAAAGGGGCCCTGCCTGAAAGAGCTTTCTGGAAAACAGTATTTTCAAGGGTCAGTCTGCTATGGGAACTGGTGGGAGGCTGGAAATGTAAATACAAGGCTGATACCCTGCTTTGGTCATTGATATTTCAAATGAAGGTCACTGTTTAAGTCCATGTCATAGAGACTGATATTTTAAACACTGATGCTGCTTCAGTTTTAAAAGTAGAAATGTGGAGTTCTTGTCTGAAGAGAATGAGGCTGGGAATCTCGGCTAGCTGTAAGCATTTTCAGATTTCAGTACCTGACATGACACTGAGCAATCTGTCAGTGGAAAGTCACCCAATTTTCTAAGCTTTTGCCAGGTTTCTATAAAACTGAGCAAGGTGCCAAGGAAGTATTTGGATTTCAGCTCTCACAAAGTCTGATGAAGGTACATTTTAACAACAGATCTATCCCAAGAGCTCTTGTTGGGGCTTTAGTTTTTGTATGGATTTAAGATGCACCCTGATAAATGGTTTATGGCAGTAGTCTTATATATGCTTCTTGGGTAAGTTTTACCAGACAGCTCTCAAGCAATCTTATTTTAGCAAAGTTCATGAAAACAGTAGGAGATCATCAAAAACTGGGCAATTTCAATTAACTACTAATTGAGAAACCTTTCTGAGACTGGCGTATAGGCCCAACTTCATTCTTATGACATTCTTCATGCAGGAAAAAGTATTTAGTACAGTTTAGATAGCAACCTGATTTAAACAGCTTTTATTTATTTAACAGCATGGTTGGAACCAGCCAGGACTCAGTATTTTCTGAAGGAAAGTTTCTTTGAGCAAAAGTTTAGCTTTGATCAGTCAAAGTTCAGAGAGAAGGTAATTGTCTGTTGAGTCTGGTTTTACCCATCTTTGGAAAGTGGAATATAATTTTTTTGCCGTGTATTAGTTGCATTGCTGCTGAGGAGGATGGAGATGGGAAAAAAAAGACTTTTTCTTTAGTTATTTTTGAGAGGGGAAAAGCTGAGGAGTTAAGGGATTGTAGGCAACTGGGCATAGATATACAAGTTTCAGGAGATGTGTCTGCCATAGAGCACAAAAAACACCTTAAAAAAGAAAAGGCAGAAGCTATTCTTAGGCTGAGCATGCATTTTTGGTATCCAGGATCGAGGAAAAAGAGGTAAATATTGCTTATACTGAAAAGTTTAAATTGGGATTACCTAAAGAAACCCCAGTTCTTGCTCTGACAGATGAACATTCTATGACCTGTAAACCAGCGGCTGACAATTTGCAAAAGTCCTGGAGTATCTTTTGGGGACAGATATAGATGTTTCAGAGAGAATATTTATTTTTTTGTGACACTGATTTGGGCAAGGACCTTTAATAAGTCTAAAGGACACTAGAAGATCTATGCTTCTACACTGAGTTATTTATTATCATAGTGCTCTGATAGCAGTTGAAAGCCTCAGTGTCTATGCCCTGGTCCATCTATACATCATTACTTTTGTCTGCTGTACCCTATGAGAATATATATTGTAATACAATTATGTGTTACAGGTGAAATAAAACCATAATGACCAGTAGTTTAAATAGTTTTCCATCCCTGTGCCTACAAATGAGTGTAGGGATTTCATCACCCACTATGTCTTTTAGGAACATGCAAACAGTGTTTATTGTTTTAGGTCAACTTGGGTTCAGCATGGGGCCGCTCTGAGGGGAAATTTTGACTCTCTAATGTTGAAAATGTGGTTAAAATGATGTAGTAATCTTTGTGAAGCTACAATTCATGCATTTAAACAAAGCAATCTCTTTACAGCTATTAGAAAAAGCAATATGAATTTGAAAACACATTAATCATTGCAGTTTGCAATGAATAATCCATTTGTTTCTGCATGTTATCTGATAATATATGGCAAAGCATATTTTACTGCTTTTGTTTGCACATTGCAGCTTTTATGAAATGTATTATGTGTGGAACTTAGTTAGAATTCTTTGTTTGCTTTGCTTTTTTTTTTCTTTTGAGTGCACTTTTCATGTCTGGGAGTGTAACCAGCACCTTTCCCTTTCCTCCAGCTTTCCCACCCTCTAACAGCTGTCTTCGAATATTTCAGCCAAACTTTGCAAACACGTAGAAGCCTGAAAGGTAATTAAACTCTCAAAGCTTTGTGAAAATGTGTAGCCAGTGGAGCAGAAAGTCTGTAGAAGTGGCTCATAGAGGGATCTGTTATACTATGAGTACTCAGGAAATTCTGGGCAGAAAGATGTGACAAGGGGCATAGAGAAAGAATGCACACTGCTTTGGGTACCAAGAGCAGCGATGCATAACTGCATCTGCAATCCCTGCTGTATCCAAGCCATGCCATGAGCTCATGTCACATCCTATCATAAAGCTAAGATGTGCTCAGTGGATGCCCTAAGGGACCAAGTTTGCCTAGTAAAACTTGGAACTTACTTTTTTACCAGCATAGATAGCCTCTGAGGTATAAAATTATGCGACATCTAAATCCATAGGAAACTGGGCTCCTTCAGTGTCAGTACCTGTGGAAACACAGGCTTTCCTTCTCTCTCCTTTTCTTATTTTTAAAACTGCATTTAAAGTAAAAACCAAAATGTGATCTGGAATGGAAACTTTATCCTCTAGACAGACACAGCCATCTGCAGAATTCTGCTGTGCCACTAACTGAAATGAATGTAAACTTTTCTTATGCTACATTTCTTTGTATTTCACCAATAGTCTTCCAGTAAATCAAAATATTCCTGTTAAAGAGGAAAAAAGTATCACATTTATGCTGCTCTTTTTCTGCAGTAATAAAATAGAGTTGGATCAAGAGGGTCTGAGGATAGAAAGTGTTAGAGAAACATTCTGTCACACTCCCCAGGTTTCTTGCTAGTCCTGATCCTCAGCTGTGAGCCATTCTGGTATGTAACAGCTGAGGTGTGGGCTGTTCGTGCTGTCAGGTAGGTCTCTAAGTAATTTCCATCAAGGGAGTTATTTATAAGATGGACTTGAAAAGTCCAAGCTGATGAAGCTGGACTTTTTGTAAAATATGTAATTAAAATACCAGCAAAATCAGATCTGTGCTTGCCAAATACTCTATTTTTGTTATGTGACAAGCATTTTTGTGTTGACAGTGTGCCTACAGGGGAAAGTAATATTTCCTATAACTTCAGGAATAGATAAAATATAGCCTGCTCTTTGTGACGTTAAATAAAAACTAATAAACTAATAACGTAATGGGATTTTCTATTAATACTTGGTTAAATAAAGCACCAGCAAAGAAATATTTGTCCTTTGAGTATAAAACCCAATGATGAAATTCCAACAGGCTGAATGATACAACTCTATAACAAATAAGTCTTTTCCACAAATAAGTGTGTGTTTTCCTCAAAAATGCCTATATTTAAGTATTCAATTATCTTTAAACATTTTGATTCTTCCCCTCTTCCCCCTCACCCACTGCATCAGAAGGAAAACAACTCTTCCAGACTTGGGGACTTTATTACATAGATAAATGGGTAGTATATCAAAGAAGACAAATACACCTTGTTTCATTTTGACAACTGAAATATTTAGATTCAGGTAAACCTAAAAGAAATGTTTGCTTTTTTTCCTTCTGACTGAAACAGAGGAGAATAAAAGAATCAAAAATAATTTTCAGTAGATAAAAACAGCTATTTTTTTCCTATAAAAGAAGTTACAGTTTTATATTCTTGACCAACTGAACTTTTCAGTTTACAGTGATGCTTTTAGGGTGCTGTGGTATTTGGGCTCCTTTTTTAAATGGAGCAGTGCAATATATTGCTTTCTGGTGACTGCTCCATAGAGGGAAAAAATAACTTATTACTGCTTCAGATAACTGAGTTCTCTTGAAGTGAAGTAGTAGAGGTCAGGGATTTTGCCTCAAAAACACTGGGCTCCAGTTCCTCAACAAATACTGGGTGAGTGAGGTTTTCCACTATTGAGCCTGTTTACAACCCAGAGATTTCAATGGGCCTCAGATTATCAACTCATATTTTCAGAAACTTATTCATTCCCCTAAACCCATTTCTATCGGTCCCTACAACAAGTAGTTATGACACGCGAACTAATTTTCTGACGTCTGAAGAGTAATGATGTTCTCAGTGTCTCTTGAATTGTTCCCCTTGAAATTTAAAAAATTCATGCTTTTCTTGTTATTGAAACAATAACAGAAATGACAGGGGGTTTTGTGGCCTGGTGCTTTTATATATTTTTTTTTACCTTCTCCAGGGCATTTATAATTTAAAAACAATTTTATATCCCAAGAACTTAGTTATGATTAATTTCAGTTGCAAGACTGAAATACAGTACTTCCACAGACAGATCTCAAGTGTCTGAAAAATGAGCCTTAAAATCTAAGGAAGACAATGATCAACCAAACATTTTTATAAATTATTTATTTGGCATCTGTAGTAGGCATCTGGGTAGAAAGTAGTTATCTAGGACACAGTTTTACTCCCTTAACCTGTTTTTCATTTTCATTCAATGCATCTTCCATCTCTTACAATACATGAGAGATTTCCTAGAAACAAAAGACTATTATACAACATGAATTAGTCTTGGTGCCCATGGGGAATCCTTTGGAAAAATAGTATAGGAGCATTTATTGTTGCTACTGGGGGCAAATGAGATAGTCCTGACTTGACTCTAGGACTTCTTAATGGACTGTTTTTATTAGATTTCCTTGGCTGTCCCTCTTGGAGTCCTTGTGAGGTAAAATTCCTGCAGTCTCTGGAGAAATGCATGACAGAGAAGGAGATGTGCTCTTAAGGTGAAATGTGCAGAAGAAGGAACTGGTGAAGTTTACTGACCTAGTCTTAGTAACACTGTGCAAACAGTCTTTATTTCTTAAGACAGGGGGCCCAGAACATGAACATTTGGATGAGTTTTTGCATGAGAAAAAAAATGTCTCTCCTTGATGTAAAGGACTTGTGTTTCAAATGCCTTTGCCCCAGCAAGAAGGCTCTGGCAGTTCTCATTACAATGGCTAGAAAATGTTACAAGCATGAAGTGTTTTGTTCAGTGGAAAAGCTGAGTATTTTTAAACTGAAATAAACGCAATAGAAGGACTGGGGAATGCTGAAATGAATGGTTAGTATTAGTGAAAATATAAGTAACCAAAACCTGGGTCTTATCCACTGTCAATCAACATTAAATGGAAGCCATATCATCACTGAAATCTATTGTATGAATGGGAAGAATGTTAAAGCAGTTGACATAAACAACTTTCAAATAAGACCATGTGCTTATCAGAAATGGATAGATTTTCAAAACAGCTATAGCAGTCTGAGAGAAAAGTCCTTCTAGAGTGCTTCTGATATTTTCTCCATCTTTTAGAGGAGCAAAATCCTAATGAAACAAGCATGGAATAAAGCTTTGGACTATCCCTATTAAGGATGAAAGTGAAACTTCAGTTCTGCAAATATGTAGGCCCACTTGCCTTTGAACTCATGTGCAGTTCCTTTTATTTACCTGAACAAAGTCGTGCTTTTCAGAATCAAGGCCTACATCTGCAAAGTTCAATTTGTTTTTGTGCAACTGAGTTCCATGTGAACCCATGAGTGTTGGTTACCTTATGAGAGACTAACGAAGGTCCGAAGAGTTTTCCCCTCATGTGAATTCCCATTAAAAAAAAATCCTATCTACTCAAGTTACTAGTTTTAAGTATCTGTGCAGAAATAAGGAAATAAGGTAAACAAACACATGTTCTAAACCCAGAAAAGTTTTCTTATGCTCCTGCCATTGCCCTTTTTTTCCTCAAGTCTAAAATACATTTTGGGAGACGATGCCATCTGAGCAGAAAAGATTTTGAAGACCTACATACATACATATATATAAATATATAAATATAAAAAATATATATATATATACTTGATTCACAGTGATACTGTCAAACCTTTGAATTGTCCATTCTCCTAAGCAAAATTCTCACTGAATCTCCATATACAGCTGCAGAGAGCCACTAACCTCACCTTGAAAACCTGAGTAGCCTGGGGAATATAACAATACTGTGGGTGTGAACAATATAAGTACGTAGGTATGTATTTGCATAAACCTGCACATATTAGTACATACATAAGCTAGGAAGTACATATATAAAACTTCTCATTTTCTTAAATTACAGCAATTATTTGGAAGGGTTTGTCAAACTTTTTGAGGATCAGAGAAAGAAAAATGATCCTAAACAAAGCCTGCAGTGAGAAGAAAATAATTATTCTTTTTTCTATTTTTTTAAAAAATTTTAATGGAATATATCTGCCAGGCACTACCTGAGGGATTGTGTTTCTGAATTCTTCCTATTATGTCACTGAATGCCTGTCTTTCAGCAAAGTTTGGCTTTTGAATTTTCTTGTCTGTCTGGTAGAAGTTAAACTGCTCATTAAGAATTTCATCTTGAAGGGTGACTTACTGTCTCCATATAATTAGATTTAGAGGAAGGTGTTCAAAATGTTCCACTGTACCTCTCAAACAACCTGCTCCTTGACACAATAAGTCATGATCATCCAGCTCGTTTCATAGAATCAGATTAAAAATCAATTACTGGAAATTTTCAAGACATTGGTCAGTAAACTGGGAATAATAATGGAAGTTTGAATATTTTAAGCATTTGGGCTGCAGGTCCTTTTCCACTGTAATTTTCTCCCACAGCCCAAATACAGGAACTAGGGAGCCCTTCCTATTCAGATGGGCATGAGTGAGGCTTCTGGGGCCAAAAAACTTTTGAGGTGGTTGTGCAACATTTCTTGGATATTCTCCCTTGGGCAAAAATTTTCCAGAAGGATCAACCAGGTTGCTGGTAACTGACATTACCCACTCTAGAGGGTAGGAGGAAGACAGATGGGAATGGACAGCTGTTTGGTAGACAGATGTTTCTGCTACAGACAGGGCAGCCAATGGGAGAATTCTGGGTTAATGGTGCAAAAGGAATGATAAATTAGGTTATGTCTCAACAAGAATGTCATTCAGAGCTCTTCTTTTCAATGCCAACATAAAATGCTTCTTACCATTATTAACACACTGGTGATATTCTCCATGCATACCTCAAAAGCAGAGTGTGTGCCTATGATGAAATGTTCATCAGTTTGATTTTCTGTGAATGCAGAGTTGCCACCTACAGCTCTAGTATTGTGCAGGAATAGTCATCAGTCTGAATTTCTGTGAACATGCAACTTCTCTGCAGGCACCTCAGGATGGTAACTCAACTGATTTCTCCAGCCTCAGAATCCTTCCACTCATTTCAAAAGCGGAAATACTTTCCGTACATGCTTCCTTCTTCCCTTAATGACTGATAGAGAGGCAGGTCTTTAAAGGGTCTTCCTCCTGGAGATCTCAAAGACATTTGGCCTTTCTGGGACCTGGAACTTGCTATGAGGCTTTATATTAATTGTTCACATAGGTACTTAGCATAGCATGCCAGGGCCACCACCTCCATAAGGGATTGACAGCTGTGACAGAGGTGTATGGGATATCCACAGCCAGGGAGACCAGCTGGAACACACTAAAGACTCCCAAATGGTCTCTCAAGTGTGTGTGTGTGTGTGTTTAAATGAAGCTCCGAAATCCTCACACACCTGACAAGACTGGACATACTTTTGGGATCTCTCTCATGTGAAGTTTCTTAGCTGACTATCTAGACATCTAGTGACTTTCTGGGATGTTTCAGTGTTGGCTGTTGCAATATGACACAACACCTTTTAGTTATGCAGCTCTGAATACACGTGACTTGAACAGAAGGCAGCAGTACTGTGATTGCTGTCATTTAGTTTGACTTTGAGATGCCTAATATCTTCCTGCCCCTTATGATGTACAAAAGGAATTTGCTTTTTTTTTTTTTTTTTTTTTTTTTTTTTTTTTTTTGCTAGCCTACACTGATTTAAAATTATGTGTCTGAAATGAAGTTAAACACATCTTTATGATATGCTTTTTAAATAATTGGTAATAGTCCACCTGTAATGGCTGAGATTAACATGACCATTTGTTACATGGCACTTGGTAATCTTCCTCTGTCTGGTTTCCTGTGAAGAAACTGTCCTCCCTTTTTCCTTGACTATTTTTATTGCTCAGAATACTCTCAAATTTTCTGAATAATTTTCTCCCTAGCAATTCAAAATATCATGCAGTCAAAGACTGGTGTAGGCTCCTGGGTTAACTTATTGTCAGCAGCACTTTCAGGCTCTTGGGTTAACTTTCCTTATTGTCAGCAGCACCTGACTTCCAGAACCTTTCAAGTACCACCTTCTCTCCACCAGCCCTACGTGATGTAGGGTAGGTGTTGTTTCTGTCCCTGAATGAGGTTGCTCCGTCTAGTACAATGAAGAATAGCCCTGGCTGGTGAGGGCTTACTTCAAGAGTTGGTGTTAAGAGTATATTTATAAGAAAAATAATCAGTGTGGGATGAATATTCCTTATGCAAATGGTAATCTTTTGGTCCTGGCCTTAGAAGTACTCCAAAGTACTACTGACTACAAGTCACAAAGTAGGAACAACTTAGAACAACCTACCTGAGAAGTTTCTCAAATAATCCTGCAAATACTTTTCTGTAATGAACTGGTCTTTCCCAAGGAAAATACTCAAAGAGCATTTTCATCTAGGAGTTCCCAACTGGCCTAATATTCAGAGCAATGCAACACTCATCCTTGGATAGAACAAGCATTCAGGGAAGAGAGATGTTCTCATTAGATTTCCCCAGCACTGTGTGATATCTACCAGATTTCCATATCTGAGCTGACAGAGATGATTTAGAGTGCAAATAAACTATTAACATAATTAGATTAGACATACCATGGTGCAATTAGAATTGTCTCTGTCAGACCATTCTTCATTAACTGAACTTATTCAGAACACACTGTCTGCTTCCTGCTTCTCCTAGACTAATTAGTTATGTGTATGAATGCTTGGATTGCTTTATTATTTTCACTGTTCACCATTAACATGTTCAACATCTTGCTGAACTGGTGTCACTCAGAAAGAGGCTGTGGGATTGACTTGGGTCCAGCAGAGTTGGAGTCCAGACATCCACCAGGCTGAAATGAGGGCAAGAGTAGGGAAAACCTTAGAATGCACAAAACATTAATGGAAGGAGTTAATAGATTTACTCTGAAAGAGGAAGATTTCAGCAAAAATGCTGCTTGGAGACAGACCTTGCTGCTTACAAGCAGAACTGAGAAAATGGATCCCAGATAAAGGAGGAAAATTTTGGGATTTAGGAGAAGGAAAAGATGAGGGACAGGAGAGAAGCCCTTTTGTGTTTCTTTTTCTTTTTAATAACAAAATGCTGTGCTCTTGTAGTCATCTTCTGCTGTGATAATTCAAAGATCTCCACAGGCTTTGGCTTTCTAGGCCTTTAAATTAGACCTGATCATGTAGTAGACTTGCTTTGGTTGGAAAAAAAAGTAAATTTGAAGTCTGTTTGGGGAAAGAACCTCAAACAACCATATCTTCAGAGATGTCAGTTGAAGTGTTTGTTAACCTTCCCTTTAGAAGGCAATTTGGAAATGAAAAATACCATTTCAAAACAAGAATAAAAGTTGACATTAAATGAAATGTCAAAACAGAGTGAGTCAACATTTCTAAAATATCTCCTTTCCTCAACAGTCTTCCACTGAAGCTATTTTCCAAATGTGGAATGAAGCAAATTTTCAGCTCCTTCCATCCGGACTGACATCATGCTACATTTATTTTATGATCCAATATTTGCCAATGCTTTTGGCCAGCACTAGTCTTGTTTTTCTGTGAGGGAGGCTTACAAAATCACTTCTCCCAATGCTTTGGTATAGTTCTACCTCCAGGAGAAACTGTTATCTCTAGCATGCCAAGTAACAGAAAATCAGCACAGGGTGAAGCACAGTGCCCTCAGTGGACAGTGCAGCTGTCTAGTTCAGATGAGCGCACTGGAAAGGGATTGTGTTGCAATATCACCAGAACGTACAATTTCTAGTCTTGCCAAAAAAAATAAAAATAAAAATAATAATAAAAAAGTTTTTCTGTTTAGCTGTGGTGAAAATGCTGACATCATCTTTCATCTTAATGACTGAGAATTGAGGCATGCACTGCTATCCCTTCTAATTTCCCCTCTGCCTTTTGACCTTTCCAGTAAACAAATCAGTTGGCAGTTCCTTATTGAATCAGAAGGAAAAGAACAGTGTGGCAATGCACTTCTGGTCCCACCTGCGTGTTTTTGGATTAAAAAAAAACAAACAAAAATAGACTAAGTGACCTTGCATCTTCCAATACATACCGAATAATGATTTCCTTCAGTTTGTTTAACCAGTTTAATTCAGTTGTATCAGGCTTTTTCTCATAAGTAAAACCTGAACTCTTGATAATCTGGTATGGCAGAAGTTTTTAACTTCTTGGTTAACTACCAGACAGACAAACCAGGACCTCTTCAGCTAACTTCACCAGTCAGAATTTCAGGTTTAAGAATCTTTTCTTGGGCTTAATGTACCATTTAGAGAAACTTCGTCCTCTCAGTAATTCTGATAGCTGCATTGATATAAAGGAAATTATAATGAATTTCAGTGAATTTGAAGATGGAAGAAATTTTCCCATGGTATGCTTTAACAGGGAATATTCTGTTCTGTTGTATTCTACATTCAATATATCTCTCAATTCTATCTAATAAATCGATAAAATTTATGGGTTTTTTTTCTAATATCGAAGGATGGATTCACAGAAAAGTTAAATGTGGTGAAAAGGGGCAGACTTAACATTTCATCAAGCAGTTTTATTCGATGTATGATTGCTCAAGGTCTTTGGGCATGGATATATTCTTTTAACATATCATTGTAATTACATTTAGTGCTAAATCAGAAATGACAGTTTGAGACATTGTTCACATTGCTTTTCTGTTCTTCTGTCAGTTCACCAGCTGCATGAGGTGTTCTTACTTTTTAAACCTGACATTTCAGCCCTAATTAGGAATGGTTGTGCTGTTAGTTTGTTCACAGCCCTTCTACAGGCAGATATCATGAAGCTTGTGTAGTTTTTCCTTAAAATACTTCAGTGGGTTGGTGGTTTCATTTCAGCATTTTGAGTGTAAACTCTGAGCTAATTTGTCAGACTAATTTGTAGAGATTTCCTCTGTATTTTTTCCACAAACTCTTCATTTCTAATCATTTAATGCCATGCTTTAGTTGATGAGGTGGTGTTAGATCATAGGCTGGACTCAATGATCTCCAAGGTCTTTTCCAACCTAGTTAATTATGTGATTCTGTGATTTCATTGGATTGGAATATTGGATATTCCACACTTAAATATGCTGTCATTAGAGCTGCACTATACAGATGATAAGCAGATATTTTTAGTAGAACTTTTAAAATCAGATCAGTAAATTAATTTCGAAGTAATTTTTTTGCAGCTGAGGTTTGTTTGGAATAGTCACCTTAAACAATAAAATCTCTTTTATAATATGTGGCATATTTATTATTTTATATAATTTATGGATATACCATAAGTTCATTAGAAGTCTGACTAGAAAGCAAAGAAATGAGAGGCAGACTACACAGAAATCTTCCTTATTGAAATCTTTTCTTATCATATTCTTGGTTTAACTATCCGTTGTCTGAAATACACCCTAATTCATTTATTTATCTATTTTTGTATGTGCATATCCTTAAAGAAGAAATGATATATATCTACTTTTCTAAATTTTTTATCTCACAGCTGGGATTATATTATCCCACAAGTTGTAGAACAACATCATTATAATTTCTACATAAATAGAAATTTTGTGTGGTCCTTGATCTGATTATGAGTAGCATATCCTTAAAAATAAAAATGACTTGTAAGAATTTTGGGTAGTTCGGTATATAATATAACCACTCCAATGTGAGATTGTAGTCTAAATGCTGACAGTGAAAGATTTTTGAATTGGGTTGAGATTTTACCTGAAAAATGTGTTTGTAACGTGCTACTTCTGCCCTAGCCCTGTAGTCAGTCAGAATGATGAAAACCTGTGGGAGAATTTGTCTTCTTTGAGAAACTTAATACTTGTATACTTTTCTGTATTTATACTGCAGGTGTCTGAACTTTTCCTAAGAAAGGTGTTATCTACTTCTAATTTTTGACAATTTCTTTCCAGAAGGAAATAATTTATCTGGAATGTGTGGAAAGTGTCTCGCAGGAAGCTATATCCTTTTTTTTCCCTTGACAAATCTCTCTTGAAGTACTTAATCTTGTTTGTCCTTGTTCATGGTTATCAAATTCCTCTGTTAAGAAACTAATTGCTGAAAAAACCCTAAAGGAACCTTTGATTCCTCATTTTAAAATTTCAAAAGAAAACTTTTATCCAGAGAATAAGTGCTTTGTGTTTGCATCTTTGTGGGTGGGGTTTTTTTTTAAATTTTTTTTTCCTCTCACTATTAGTCTTGCTCAGCTACAATTCTGTCATGAAAGTTAATTTCCCAGTTGCTTTTCTGAAATTGAAATACAACATATTTAGGCTTTACAAAGTCACCTTTAAAAGTTTATGCTTAGTAGCACTTAGTATTTCCAAATACCCTGGTTAATTTTCAGTAATGGAAATAGGAGCACATAAGAATCGTATTGAGAAGCCATTCTGGGACATGCAGGATGCATTCACTTCTAGAAGCAATGCCGCCATTATTTTTTGGATGGAAACAGCTATTTGTCTAGGGAAGTTATTGTCTCTTGCTGACTTCCAGCAGGGGATCTCCATACAGAAAATACATGCAGTGTCCAGCATTCTGCATTTGCAAATGGCAGGAAACAGTCCAAAACCCTTTCATTCTTGCTCTGTTTCAGGACTAAAGTTTTACATTAGAGGCTCTCTGCAATTCTTTTTCTTCCTGTTGGAAATACCTGACACTTGTATTCAGTATTATTATACTGAATTATTATGAAGTATTATTATGAAGTATTATGAAGAATTATGAAGTATTATTATTCAGGATTATTCAGTAACAAATTGTGTTTTTTGCTGATTTCTACACCTCAGCCAGTTTCACTGAGTATAGATTTCAAATGTGGGAGGCAGAAACCCTTTTATTTCAAATCTTTTGAAATCTTGAGAACAGCACTGTAGCTACAAACCTCCACTAGTTACAGCATATCCTTCTTACAGAAATAACCTTCATCAGCATAAACTAAAAAAAGCAAGTTAGGTTCCTAGAGCAGTATGTGGGAAATGTCTCATACACTTTTTTCATGTTAAAGATCATGAGGCTCACATTTGACATACTGCTGCCTTTAAAATTGTTGACACTATGGGACTTTTCAGTGATAGGGAATTGTGTCAGTCCAGCTTCAGGCAGCAAAGCTAAGGAAGTCCAGAGTAACACTTCAGATATGCAGAAACAGTGGTAGAGGCACACTAACATCTTCTGATGAATGTGCAACTTCTAAATGCTTATGACATTAGGCTGGAAAAAGTATCAGAAAGAAAACTTTGCATCAGAACAATCATTTTGACCTTAAAAACCAGAAAGACTGTATTAATATTGAAGAAGAAAAGACAAATATTGAGGAAATGAAAAATACTAATACCAAGGGAATCCTCTTTATTTTTGGAATGGAATTGCAGAATGGTAGATTAGCCTAGCATCAAATTGGGTAAGTGAAGAACACACTCATGAAGGACACAAGACGAGTCTTAGCTCAAAGTCAAGAATGCTACAGCCGTTTGATTGTTTTCAAAGTCAAACCAATTCTTAGACCTGGCACAAGTAAATCTTATGAATAATAGTTTTATATCTATGCCCCTCTAAACAAGCCTCATTGAGAAAACAACCTTGTTTCTTTTCAGGCAAATTATCAATGTCTCTGCAGACTTCAGCAGTACTTGGCCAAATCATCTTTTGCATAAGTAAGCTTGTTTGTAAGGTGTAAAATTAACTTTCCATTGGAATGAGAGACAGAATTACAATGAAGCAAGAATAGAGATTTTATTTTCAAAACCAGTGATAGTTGTATCTCATGTTTTGTCCCTAATTTCTTTTCTCTCTAGAGCCTTCTGCAACATCTCTGACAGGCGTGCAGCACTGATAAACCATACAGATGTGGTTAAGCAATGGAGCTGAGAGCCCTGAAAAGTCACTTCTGACCAGCTTTGTCAGACTTATCAGTGGTCCTTGCTCATGTTACCTATGGTGCAACAAGGGATTGTTTCATTTTCAAACCACATGTCTGAGCAGTACATCAACCATTAGTGTGTCAGGATGGACCCTGACTAGAACTTACAATGTACATGAGCAGAGTTGGTGATGCTCTCAAACTAATATACAATAGAGTTAAATGCTCTGAGACAGCAATTTGCTAATTAGCGGTATTGCTGAAGTTCTGCCTAATCGCTTCAGCATTGAGGGGAGTGAAATGTACCTGAAGTAGTAGGGTATATTTCAGTGAGCACACTCATTACCATTGTGCTTTGACACACAGATCAAAAACTTCTTGCATCTAGAGATGCAAGCTACCAGTGAAGTCCAAACACCTGCTTGATCATGTGCAGCTGATTGTATTATGTGTTTCATGTCTTTGAGGAGTGCGCTTCAGGACCAAACTTGCTCAGTGTTTGTTGGTATGATTATTTGAATAATTGCTATAGTACTGAAGTCAGCAACATTAGGACTTCGTAGCAGTATCAAAGAAAAAGCTATATTATAAAAAAAGAGAATATCTGTGGTCTTGCACTTTACCCATCCACACAACAAAATCAAGCCTATGTAGTAATATCACATACATTGTTCCATTAAAAAAATTGAACAGTTTCTTCCGTGTATTTACCATATATTTATCCTGTTTGTGTGCAAAGATGATGTAGGCATTTTGAAACTAAAGAAAACTTAATTAAGTATAAAATGCATCAAAAATTTTTACAGCACTGTGTTACAGCTTCAGCAACAGTAACTGGACTGAGTTCAATTACAGGTCCTTGAGGAAATGAAGATGGTGTCTTATTAGAGACTTAAGCTAGTGCCTTACTCAGGACCATGTTTTAGAAAAGAAAGAGAATTAAGTAATCTACTTACTTCCTAGGATTTCTTTTCACCAGTCAGGTGAAGATTTATGTCAAGGCCAACTGTTAAATCAACTTCTATCCTCTCTTTCCTGATCCATACCTCTTCTTCTTCAGCATTTCAAGACTGAGTTTACTCCCATGTAGCCTGCCCTTATTCTCAGACTCTGCCCAGACCACACTTTGTGCCAGAAACTATTCCCACCTTGCCCAGAAGGTTCCATTTCATAGGTTGTGAAGTTCTGCCAGAAAGTTCTCTCATCAATGCTTTATATGGTATTTTAGGAATTGGGGCTTAAATTTTTTGCTAAATCTGCCTATCTGTTTAAATTCTTGAAGAAATTGGGATGGACATGGATGATTATAATTTTTCTTGCCTTTGGAAAAAGCTCCTGTTTCTGTGATTTTAACTGAAGAAAGGGTTCACCTTGCAAGCCCATAAAGTCATCGCTCCTTTTGGAGAACTGCTGCCTAGATACCATTCCTGACCTCTGCCTTTCAGCAACTGTAGGGCTGAACCCCTCAGCCCCTCGGGCCTGAGCTCCTTGTTCAGCCTGAGAAAGTTTCTTTCTATGCTTCATTGACCCTTTCACTGGGTTTTACCTTTTTCAGTCACAAACTCAGCTCAGTATTCCCTGCCTGGTCAAGAAGGAGGCAGCCCCAGAGTTAGTCGTGTCTCATTCAGTGGTGCTCTTGACAAGAACCAGGCTGCTCAGGGCCAAGCATTTTGGTTCAGGCCCAATGTGCTGGTAGCATCCATAGGGATTGCAAGCAAGGGTGGGCACATGTATGTCAGTCTGTGAGTGAGCTCTGTAAATTTCAGAGTGATTCCTAAGGCAATTCTGCAATTCCCATAGATGATGCCTTCTGGAGTGAAATGCTTTCCTCCTATAGAAGTAAGAGGAAGAGCTCCTTTTTCTTTCTTTCTTTTTCTATGGCTCTGGGACTCTCATGTGTGAATACTTACACAAGGAGCAAAACATGGACACCCTTTGTCTTGGCCCAGGGCAGCACCTTTAGGCAGCGTAATAACATGAAGTTGCCAGCATGTAGTTTTCCACACCTGTGAAAATCCTGTTACAGAACTGATTTAAGAAGGGGCTGGTAAATGACTTTGAGGTGTTCAGTGGATTGTGACATATGCTTACCCAGTGACAGCAGAAATAGAAAGCTGATGAGCTGTGCTTAGGCTGAATTTGCTGAGCTCACACAATAACAAAAAAGAAATCTCAACCCAGTCAGGAAAGGATTATGTGAAGGAGCTAAGGCTCCTATTTTATGTTTTATTTTTGCATATAATCCTGTGAAAACTTCCTACCCTAGCAACAAATGTTACTTATTAAAATCAGGTATGCCTCTATTTCCACCTATGAACCACATAAGAACGCCACAATGACACAGTGAGTTCTAGCATCTACTGCAAGAAAGCAGAGTGGTGTGAATGCTGTGTACCTTTGAAGTCACAAATACCAATAATTTATCTGTTGATCCTTGCTCTTCACTATGAATCTATCAGCAGCTGAAAGCTGCCTAGAGGTGACCTCTTAAAGCATGTCTAATTCCCATTAGGATATCCCAATTTTGGTTCTGGAAGAGCAAGAGCTTGGCTTAGGCTCCATGTAGGGCATGGTGCTGAGCTTTGCCATAGGTCAGCTCAGCAGAGAGGGGCTGTTTTGTCATGCCCTGCAAATGCAGGATTGCTCATGGAAGAGCGCTTTACCTCCATGTCCCAGAAACCTGCTCCTTCTGGTGAGCAGACGTGATCAATCTTCACTCTCAGTGGAGAGAAGAGTTTAGGGGAAGACACCTGTGTGTAACAGGGGAGGAGAGTGACTGGGGAATGCTTTTTGTGATCATAGTCTCTGCCTAAATCTGGTGTAGTACAATTAGCCCAGGGTAAGTGCATTTTCTGTGGTATTGAAAATTTTCACTTTTAGTATTTTCCTAGCTCTTGAAGACAGAACAGGTAAAATTCCCAGATGAAGGTGGTACTATCCAGACAAGGTATTTTTCTTCCTCTTTTGCCTTTGGCCTGACAATCTCTTTCTGTCCTCATCCATTATCATCTCTTCCCCTAATGCTCTCACAGTTGCTGTGTAACATCAGCTTTCTCACCCTTCCTTCTGCATGCTGACAAGTGCTTTCAAAGATTTCTTAACCCTTTTCCCTCCCTCCCTTTCCCTTATTCTGTGGGAAAGCAGGCTAGTGACAAATAATCACACAGTGCTGCTTCAAATTAAAAGGATTTCCCTTTCTGCCTAATAAATATTCAGTGACAAACCAAAGATTAAGGAAGTTGATACACAAAGATGGAGCTAAGCTGAAGTGTTGGATAAAAATAATTTTACCATTAGAAGGAAAAAATACTGAATTTATAATTTTTAGTTTCAGAAGGGATTCTGAAGGGATTGCATGATTTCAAGTCAGGATTGAGACATCTGGAGAATAATTAAATTTCACTCACAGAAAGAAGTTTTCTATATAGCATATTTTCTCCATCTGTATTATGGCCATTTTACCCCCAGTAATTATGATTTCCAGTATTTATAAAACATATTAATATGCCAAGAGACATATTCATGTCAATCATGCAGTTCTTAAAGCAGCATAAAATGGATTATTTACTGAAAGTGCATGCATTTATGCAATTAATTTCCTGTGAATATTCTGTATAAATAACTTGTAGAATGGCTGTTCATTGACCTCTAAAAAACTGAATTTAGTCTCAGACCAACACCCCTGAAGACTGAACTAATTGATAGAGAACTAAACCTGAATAAACATCAGAATAAGCAGACATTGAGATGATTTACTGACATGGTCAAAGCTAGATGAAAATTTCAGTGTGTGGAAAAGGGTTAAAATAATTTTCAGCTGATGCTTGAAAGGATTGGAGTAAATTAAAACAAAGTAGAGTAGTCTTAGGTACTAGTTTCAGTTCAGCTATGTTCAATTGTGATAGAAAATTATGGTTTAATAAGCAATCCTAAATGATTCAGTAATTTGTTTCCTTTTCTAATGAAAATTTATCTGTTGACTGACACTCTTACTGACTATTTTAGATATGACCAAGGTTTGAGTGAACTCTGGAGACTGAACTATATCATTATCAGTGGTTCCTTCAGTCAATATTAAGATAAATTTCAGGTTTAGAAGTGAGATAAATTTAAGTTTTCCCATTTAAAAAATGAGAATTTTTTTTTTTCTGAATCAGAGTGACTGATCTGGCACTAGCAATGCCCAGGATATCTGACAAACCCAGCTTTCTGCAGAAAGAATTAGTGTCAATGGCCTGAAATACTTCTTCTGAAGCATCATGGATTCAGTGAGCCCTCAACAAATCCAGGACAACGTCTGGGGATCCAGCTTGCTATGACTGTCTTGCAAATTAAGCAGATCCAGAAGCCTTTTATGGCATAAAGTCAAACTCAGATTATTTATTACCTCATCCTGAAGAGAGTGTAATTGTTCCCTTAACTGGACCTTTCAGGAACTGTACTTGTACTGGCTGTTGCATTTTCCTGAGGAAAATGTTTGGGGAAGTGCCAGTTAGGGTTAAAAGCATGCCATGAATGTCTCTAACAGTTTATCAGCACCAACATCTGTGTTCCCGCAGCACTGGCTGGCACTGCTTTGTTTACTGTTATGGACACAATCTGTGCCTACAAGAGGCACCAAGGTGCTGCTTCAGCACACAGGTGAATTTTTGAGCAAAGCAGCTTCAAGTTAGTCTCCTGTGGTGGGTTCAGAAGGCCAGAGGCTCGAGGTGTGCTACCATGCTGCCCAGATCTGTCCAGCTCATGAGCTGACCACGTGTGCAGAGTAGGTGCGTATTTCTGACTCACTTGGACTCCCTTTACAGACAGCTGAGGTCTTAGAGCATGAGTCACCCAAACTACCTGGGCCTTACAGGACTTCCCAACACTGCCTACAGAGAGAGAGTGGATGCCCTGCCAGCACTTGAAGTGGCATGCTATGATTGCCACTCCAGGTCCTGTGATTTTTGACTCAGCAGCTGAGACCCAGGAGGTCTTTCAGTTCACAGGAAGGTTGGGAAGATTTCTATTTCATCTGGATGTCAGAATTAAACTGGCTTTTGAGAAAAGTAAAGTTTCATGTTGTTGAGAGGAAAAGATTAAAAGCTGAAGAATAGCAAAGAGGTTGGCAGAGTTGCTCAAGTGACCTTGCAGCTGGGAATACCAAGGCTTGGAGAATATCAGTGATGGAAACCTTCTTGGAAAGGGAAATGCCTACAGGTATTTATCCTTTGTCTACTTTGAGAAGTAGAACCTCTGTGTGGAGGTGTTAACAGAGACTTAAAGGCCCTCTTGTGTACATGCTTGAGCTCCCTGTCTTGGGAGAGAGCCCAAAGCTCAGAGGTCATCCAAGGCACAGAGGAGGTCGCAGCATGCTGGTAAACTCCATGTGCGTGGGCTCTTGATAAATGGTTGCAAACAGCAGCCCTGCTGCCTGCCAGGACTGGACTGAGCCTGCCAGCGCCTGATGGTGCTGGCATTCCCACTGGAGCATCTCTGCTGCCTGTGTGCTGCTTTGGGATCCTCCAGTTAGTGAGGTAATGAAACAAATTTACTCTTTTCCTTCCAGCCCTGGTTTTAGGGTTGTTCTGGCCCCCTGCCTGGGTCAATTCACACATATATGAACTGGAGCTCCAGCTTATTGGACAGAACTATATCACATCTTTGTAGAGATAATGAGTAATCATAGCATGAGACTGGAGGTTAAGTCTTGTTTGTTTTTCATCAACCAGTCCTTGAAACAGATAGTACTTCAGAAATAAAAATGGTGCAATTATTTTAATGAGGCTCCTCTCCTTGATCTTTGTATGTCTTGCCCTACCGTTCTAATATTTTCATTTCACTGTGGTTTCATACCCAATGCTGACCTTCTATAAAGGATTTTGGACTAATTTTTTAAAATAGTATAGCATCAAACAAAATTAATTTAGCAGTGATTTACTTTATAGGTGAATTTAGAAATTTAGCACCAGTTTATTCAAAGAACCCAAGGAGCTGCACCAGGTGTCCAGAAACCAGGAATGTCACTATATTCATTTTTTTAATCATATCTGCAGAGTTCAGAAGTCAATCTGAGCATCCTACAGGACAGCCTTATTGTCAAGAAATCAGAAATGTTCTCAATGACATTAGATGTTTACTATTAGTAAGAGTACTATTTACAGTCATACAAAACAAACTGTAAATGTGTTTAAATTTTGTGCCTGACAGCTAAGCAGTCAGGAATAAATGATAACAGGTGAAGGACAGGTTATTTCACATTTTTGTCTCAGAGAAATAATGCATATTCAGTTCAAACTTCTAGTACATTTGGAGATAAATTCACCAAAGGGGAATTTTGCCCTGTTCACATTCACATTTGCCTTCATTCTGGATATCATGTGCACTCTAATCCCCCCATCTCAGAAAAGGATGTGTTAGAGCTGGTGCAGGCTCAGAGCAGGGTGACAAGCACAATGAAATGTGTGGTCTCTCATTTAAGGAATAATTAAGCTGGCTGGGGCTTCTCAATGTGGAATAGATGACTTAGGATGCAAAAGACAACTGGAGACAATAGTCTTGGACTCATTGCATGAAATAAGACAGCATTGGCTTCAAAATACACAGTGTCTAATGATTAACAGCAGCATAAGTCAAATTAAACCGAATTTTTTCTTTGGAAAATATCAGGTCTTATATCTGTGGATGACCAACACTATTTAAAAAAGAAACATAATGAACCATGCAGGGAAAAAAAAAATGGTGCAGATGATTCAGTTCCAAATGCCTTTAGATAATAAACTTACTGAACATTTTTAAACATGCCAGTGTATATCTGAATCCTTAGAAGTGATCTGAGTTGACAGCTTAACTGTCACTAATGCCATTAGGGTTTTAACCATTATTAATTCAACCATTTTAACTTCCCAGAAGCGAGATGCAGCTTTACTTATCAATTTTATTCTTAAAATGTTTCGAGAGGTTGCTGGTGGTAGCATATTTGAGTTTTACATGTGCCTCAGCATTTCTGCAGGTTAATAATGTCCTGAAGGCTACAGGATTTCCTTTTGGTTTCCAAAATTACATATGCATTATTGCAAATGAGTTCTGCCACAAAGGAATTCATAATGAAAACATCAGAGGGAATTAAAGTGCTTCTTATAATACTTGAGCTTGCTCCATTAATCGGAGGGCAAAATGAATTGAGTCATTATGTTTCCAGATGGTATTAGGGACCAAATGGGAAGACCTCTCCCAGTTTGATATTTTTTTTTTCACTGTAAGTATTTTTTGCTGGGGGAGTGGGTCAAGTCCAGGGGCAGAGAATTCATAGTGGGTAATTCAAGTCGCTGAGTAATGTTTCAATTCAAGTTTTAATCTTTATGCACAGAGACAGCAGGTCACTGTTAACTAGCAAGAGAGGCAGAAAGATTAAGAATGTACACAGTGCATTACCTTGAGAGGAGAGGGAAGAAGTGTGTCTTTTACTGTAGAATTATTTGTCTTTCAAGAGCTGCCTTCTCATGCCTATACGCATGACTTGATTGGAAATTTGTTGATATCTGAAAGTTGTCTGGAAACCAACAGGCAGCACGACCTTCATAATAACAGTAATTGTGATTGTCAAGCAAATGAACAAAGCAGTACCTTTAATTAAGCCAGCTGATCCACCTGGGACAAAACAGGCGATTTCAAATCTGAAGTAGGAGCAACAAACTTGGAGTTGGTATTTATTCAAGCAGTTAAAATGTGCAGTTCTGCCACTGGACTGTGCACATTTTATAAGGAGATTTTAGTGCATTTTTATTCATTTGAAATGAAGAAACAGCTAGATGTCCTGCATGTATTTTTCTGCAAAAGTAAGTTTTTAATTAACTTCTTCAAATAACATACTTGATTTTAAGCAGACTGTTCTCATGACTGTTATGATGACTGTGGTGAATTTACACTAGATATTGTAAGAGGACATCATTCTGCTCTTGCTGTACTCCTGGTGGATTCACTTTAGTGGATTCACTTTATCCCTGCCACAAGATGGAAAAATGTGTGTAACTATTTTAGATGACAGTGAATATGTACATACACATCACACTGGAAAGCCGGCTATATTTGTCCATGTTGTTGCTATACAATGTTATCTATGTCTGGTTTGGAGCTCCATGAGCTTGCATGTGACCACAAGAAACCATAAACGTATCCAAATAATTTCCTTGCATGTGACAAATGACAGTTCTGAGAAGTGTTGGAATTGGGCTAGTGGAAGTCTACGTGCACTGCATGAAAAAGCTGATTTCATGCTTGTGTTCAACGACAGGCTCTGCCTGTGCTGCTAATCTATTTGCAAGGTCTTTCAACAAGGAAACAAGCAGAAGATGGGTAAGGCTGTAGCTTCTTTTCCATCCCTCAAGCTTCTACCTTACTTCTATAGGAAACTCTCTCCTCAAAAATAGCACAGACAGACCTACAGGTAAAGTTGTCAGGCATATCTTTCATATAAAAGCACTTGTTTTTACTGGGAATATCCCACTTTTTAGTCAGCACGTTCCTTGGAAATGGCTCGATTTTCAAAGACTTCCCTAGAAACAAGGACAGAAACCTTTGTGGTCTGTAATTTCTGAGGCCAGGGAATCCACAGCCACAGAGCAACTTGCCAACTGTCTCATCAGGCATGGCAGAGTTTGGCTGTCCCACAGCAGGGAAGTCCAGTTTCAGCAGAAATCCATGTTTTAGGAGTCTTTTGTCTCTCCTTGATTCTGCGTGGACGTCCAACAGATCTGAGTAAATTCCATTTTGAATTGAAGGAATGGATGTTCTCCATGAAAAAAAACTTTTATGCATTTTCTTATCGGCAGCATTTTTAAATTAAAATGAAATGTTATTGAAATTAAATTTCATTTTGAATTGATCAATATATAACATTTTTGAAGCATTATGATTTCCTGAAACCCTAAAATTGTTATATCAGATCTGTTTATTATCTAGTTGCTCCTGAAGTGAATATAAAACCTTAAAAAAAAAGGTAAGCCAACTCTTCAGTTATGGCAATAAATTAAAATATTGGAATTTAAGGAAACAAATATAGTTATTCTTTCAAATAATATTCAGGCTGAAAGACTTTTAATTTTTTTAATGTGTACATGAGATTAGGCAATTTACCATTTCATTCTGACTTAATGCTAAGATTCTCTTCAAATCAGAAATCCCAGCTAAACAATTAAGTTAACAGAAAAAAAACTCCATAATGATAAACAATGACAGGAAAAATAATAACAGTTGGCTTTAAAGCCCATTCATTCTTCTGGATGCAATACTTTTTAAAATGCGCGTATTTAAAAGAAAAAGTTTTGGGAAAGTGGAAAATAATTTTCAGGGAAGTTTTGTAATTTTAAATATGCAAAGAGAAAAAAGACACTTCCAAAATTTCCTTCAAAATGAAATACCAGGAACTCAGGTTTGGGCCATTTTTTCTTAATACCTTGTGTAGATTTTTTTTTCTTTTCTTTTTGGATTATAATGTGTACATTTTTTGAAGCCAATGAGGTAAAAATAAAAATGCTCAAGTGTAAAATGTGAAGCATATACCCTCTCTCAGTGGGTTTTTAAATTTCTTTTTTTATCATAAAAGCCAGCATTTAGTCCCAGAAACAAAGTGATCTTTCTGCTGCAATATTTTGACATAAAAATAAGTCCAGGAAAGAAAAAGTATTTTTAAATCCTACTGAAAGAAGGAGATGAAAAGACAACCTTTTTTTTTTAGCCAAGAGAAAAGTTTAGGTACAAGAGTGCTTTGTGTGCAAAATTTCTTTCCTCCCTGTGAAAAGATTAGGGTGTGTTTGGTTTGTAGGGCAAGGTTTTGGTAGCGGGGATGCTACAGGAACACCTGCAGTGAGAAGCTGCCAGATGTGGGAAATGGATTTGCAGAGAATTCTCAAAGCCTGACAGAAGGCTCACATAATGTGCATTTGTATGCAAACCTTGAGATAAAAAATGCTGACTTAGAAATGCTGTGGAATAGGATGGACATCGTTGAGAGAGAAATGGAACTAGAAACAAGTTTCAAAGGATGGCCTTGCAAATAAAACTATTTACCTTGGAGAAACAGAAGTATGAAACATGCATTGTATTAGGACCCACAAGGGGTAATTTTAGATGATTAGCTTTAAGGCATTGTGTGGCAAAAGCTGATAGGCCAAGAAACGCTTATAATGTATTGTAATTAGGAAACAGTTTGGCTTCTGATTGTGATGGTGTGAATTGTAACATCTGCACCATCTCACCCTTCACATGAGACTGAAAATGCAATAAAAGTTGTTAAAATGCCTCTCAGTTGCCCCATCTCTGGGTAAAAAAAAAAAAGAAAAAAAAAAGTATAATCCAACAGCCAGAAGCTTCCCCTGTGTCTGACAAAGTCAAAGCTAGCTGGCACCAAGACAGACTCATTGTGAGAGTGGTAAGGTGCAGGAACATTTTGCCCAGGGAAATTGTGGATGCTCCATGCCTGGAAATGTTCAAGGCCAGCTTGGATGGTCTCTGAGCAACCTGATCCAGTGAAAGGTATCCCTGCCCATGGCAGGGCTGTTGGAATGGGATGACCTTTAAGGTCCCTTCCAACCCAAACCATTCTGTGATTCCATGATAAGATGGTGGGCAGTAAGACAGCTGGAAAACTGTGGCTACATCTCCCCAGCCTGCAAAACCCATGCGGTTTGGGCCAAATTGCATCCCCAAAGAGTGGGATGCAGCAGGGTGTGAAGCCTGCAAACCCTGCTCATGTGAAGGTGCACTTTGCTATTCCTCTGAGATGCAACTGCTCAGGAGTACTTTTGTGGATGAGGTTGGAGTAAGGCAGCTGAGTTCCTGCAATATATAGTTCCTTCCTGAGAAAGGAACTCATTGAACATCCTGACAGTCCTGTGTGGTGATGATTCAGGAAACTAAGAATATTTTATTTGGGATAATAAATTTTTGACTGTCTAGTTCAAGCTAAGGATTAACTCAGAACACAAATGCAATCAAGACAACATTGAGAGTAATGCATGAAAAACAGCCTTCTTCTTTCAGATCTCCTCTTTATGCCTTATATATATCACTTTCAGTATAAGCACAATTTACTTCTGAGTGATACAAAATGCTGACGAAAATTATGAGTTATCTGTGACATTTTTGGCATATTTAAGTAATAATAAAAAAAGTTAAAAGAAATCTTTTTGTAATTTTTTTTTGAAAATAAAATACTGACATCTCAGACTAGTTATAAATGGGGTTTCATTTGGATCAGAGACCAGGTTCAGAGTGACTAGATCACTCTAATGGGTTTCTGGTTTAGGAATTCTCCAGGGGAAGTAGGACATGTAATTGCCATCACTATAAATCCTCATCTTGGTTACTGCATCTCCCTTGTTACTTTTATCCAGATTTTATTCTCTTTTCTTTCCCAATATCCTTTGCCTTCTGTTTTTTTCTTCCTTTCTTCTCATGCTGGTTTTATTTCCATTTCCTGCCTTCCTGCCTTCCTGCCTTCCATCCTGCCTTCCTGCCTTCTTTCCTTCCTTCCTGCCTTGCTTCCATTACTTCCTTTTTATCCCTGTTTCCTCTCTGACCCCTAAAATCCCCAAATCAACCTCTGCTGCTACTTGGTTGCTCTTGCTTGCAGCCAGCAGCACTAGTTCTGTGCTTCACCTCCACAGTCGAGGCAAATGTGTCAAGGCAGAAATCCCCACCGTAGCAGCAAGCAGTGTGACCCCAGGGGCTACGTTCCGATTGTTTGCTGTGAAATCAGCACTTGAGAGTGATACAAGCAATTCATGCCTTGTACTGGCCAGACCTTGGTTTCCTCCCTAGAGAGAAGGACAGCCTCAGACCTGCAATATCCTTTCAGCCTAAACATCATGTCATTGTCATTACTGACTATAGGGAGACACAGATTGGGAGAATGTATCAGCTGAAGCATTAGCTGATCCTAGATGTCAGACGTGGTACCTAGGTCCACCTCAGACACCAGAAGGGATGGAGTGAATGCAGGCCTGGGCCTGGGGGGAGCACTAGCACTGCTTCTGACCTTCTCCAAGACTATCTTTAAAAGCTGGAACATTCCTAAACACTTCATTCGGGATGTTCATTCGGGATGTATGGGAGGCAGCCAGTCAAAGTAGCCTTCTAGTAATTAACTGTGATTCTTATTTTCATCTGTGTTAAAACCAGTGAAAAAAATGCTCATTCCAGGATTTCAGGATTCCAAAGGAATCCTTTTGCTTCTCCCCAGAGAGTGAAGATACTTAATTGCCTTGTGAAATACTGAGAAGGTTTTCTGGAGATCTGATGCCATGGGTTACCAAAGCACTTTCAGCTGTCTTTGAACTGTGTGAAAGGTGAACTTTACAGGCTGGATGGGAATGTGCCACACGAACTTTCACAGTTTGCTTTCACTTGCTGATGACTCTTGTTCCTTCCCCTCCCCCATTCCTAGGCCTCTAGGAAGTCTGTGCTAGCAAGACTTGCTCTAGCAAGTCTCTTTTAAACTGAAAATGCATCATTAAGCATGTTTCTATTTTTCATATGCTTGTCAGTCATACACAAAACCTTCAGACTGGGACTGTTGATTTTCGCCTGTTATCTCCTTATGTCAGTTGTATGAACTTTGAAGATGTGGATACAAATCTGTGACCAAGCACCTGGAGAGCTGTCAAGAGGAGAATAGGTTGTGCCTGCCAACTTGGGCATTGCCACTGCACCGCTGAACATCCACAAAACCCTGCTTGAGCCAAACAAGGCAATCATCCTCCAGGCATTCACTTCCTCTCTGGAGTCCTCCAGTGCTTGAATGAGAAAGGAACCAAGACTTTTGCTTGAGTACTCAGAGTAAAAGTAAGGGTATTCAATGTCACCCTTAAGAGAAGACAGTTACTCCACAAAATAGTCATTGAACTCCTGGAAAGTCTGAAAGTGCTGCTGAGATCTGGAAGTGAAGCTGGCAGAGGCAATAACAAGTTATCCAGCTGTAATAAATCAGAAGGACTGGAGTCTTACTCTTACAGTGATTCTGTGGTTATGAGGAGAAAACTCTAAGGGGTTTTAGAAGTATTTCTCCCCCCAGAATTCAAAATAACATTAATCCTGAAAAAAAACCCTGAAAAAATAAAATGCATCTTGGTTATTTTCCCTTCAGGCTACTGCCATTTTTGCTAAGCTGTCTAATGGTGCCAGAGTATGTAACATCTTAGTCATCAGCAATCTGGCAGGTATTTTGTCCCTTATATTGATCCAACAGCTATGTGCCAGGCTGTTTGCACCATCTGTCACACCAGAGTCAGCAGGGGGGACAAAAGGTGGACAGCTGGTACTATCAGCCTGGAATACCATTTTAAGGGAGAAGTACCAGAACCTGTGTCAAAAGGCACGGAAAACAGAGAGTTTCATGGGGAAGACACTAAACCAAATGCATTTCAGATGGAACAACTCATCTTTTCAACCACCCTTGCTATTGATATTAGAAACACACTTCTGAGAATATAAAAGGTCATAGGATGCCTAAATTGAACATAACTTTGTTATGTATGCCTTTGATTTTCCAAGGAAAGCAAAGTTGCTTAGAGTGACTGGTTATAAAAAGCCAATCTGTAATGAATCTCTCAGCTGCAGAATATAGGAATAAAACTGGAGCAGTGAAAATTTCTGGATTGATTTTTGCTGTGGAATCATAGTTACCAGGGAAGCATTCATCAAATGCTGGCCAGAATCTGACCTCCATTACTCTGCTCCTCCTTGCAGGTTTGTCTTTGGTAAAAAGCTATTTCACAGTCTTATGAATAAGTTGGCAAGGGAGTAAGGCATAACCCAAAGCAGGATGCTTGGAGAGATTTTTCATCCGTCCAAAGGCAAGTCAACCCAATATTTAGCTACACTGTATGTCAGCCAGGCCATCAGGCAGTGTTTCAAGTCAAATCTGCAAATCAGCCAAGGAGACATTAGGAAATGTACAGAACTACAAGTTAGAGGTTTTGGTGAAGAGCATACTGCAGCAAATGCGATTCAGGACATACCGCACCACTTTGAAATTTACAGCCAGTCTATACCTTCTGGATTGAAAGTGGTGCCAACATGACATATGCAGCTGAGGATTGTGCTTATATTCCTGTACTTGTTTTGCAAAGTGTTGCAATTTGGTTTTGACAGACTTGAATGATAACTGCAGCACTGAAAATAGAATCATGGCTCATCAGAAGATAGTCACTTTGCATATTTCACTGAGGCCAGTGTAATGCAGAATGAAGACCAGAAAGAAAATAACCTGTTAAAGATCAACTGAAGCAAAAGAGTCTGCGTCTGGAGTTTAAAGATGAAGACTTTTCTATTATACATAGAAATACTGAAAACCAGGGATTTCTGGTCTGTGAAAACTGTTGAAATTTACAATTTTGTTCCATGCTATAAGAAAAGCCAAATGGATCAAAATATAGCTTTAAACAGTCTTTTGAGTAAAACCTGATTTTGGAGATTTTTCCCCAATCCATCAACACTGGAAGAATGGTATGGCAAGAATACGAAATACTTTTAATGACAATCTGTAAAAATAGCATTAAGGAATCCTATTAAAAATATTCATTTCTTTCTAGAAAAGACAATGCATTCTTGCTACACTTTACTTCAGGAGGGCAGACTTTGGTCTCTTCATGCATTTGCCTGATAGAGTACCACGGGATAGAGACCTGCAGGCAAGAGGGGCTCAGGAAAGCTGGATAATATTCATAGTTCACTTCCTCCAAGCTCAAGATTGGTGCATTCCTATGAGTAAAAACCCAAGAAAGAGGCAGGAGACCTGCATGGGGGAACAAAGAGCTTCTGGCAGAAGAAGGGCATGTTCAGAATGTGGGAGAAGGGACAGGCTGCTTGGGAAGAATACAGGATTATCAGAGTATGTAAGGATGCAAAGAGGAAGGCTAAGGTCTATTGGAAACTAAATCTGGCAGGGGTTGTCAAGGACACCAAGAAGGACTTCCTCAAATCCATCATTAGCAAAAGGAAGTCTAGGGAAAATGTGGGACCACTAGTGAATGGGGTGGGTGCCCTGGTGTGGAGGATCCGGAGAAGGTGCAGTTACTGAACACCATGTTTGCTTCACTCCTGATTGCTAAGGCCAGCCCTCAGGAGCCCCAGGGCCTGGACTCAAGAGAGAAAGTCTAGAAGAAAAGAATAATTTTCCTTGGTTGAAGAGATCAGGTTAGAGATAATTTAGACAAATTTGACACCCACAAATTCATGGGCCCTGATGGGATGTACGCACTAGAGCTGAGAGAGCTGGCGCATCTTTTCTGCCTATCTTTCTATTCACCAGAGGTTAGTTACCTCTCTCTGTGCTTTAAGGGGAAGAATCTACCTCTTACATGATTCTGGGCTGGAAAGGAACAAATTTCTTGTGCAGCAAAGTTCATTTCACGTTGAAACAGCTTTCTTCTGGGAAATAGCTTGAAACAATTTTCAATTTCACGTTGAAACAGCTTTATCTGGACAATAACCCTTCTATTTCTGTTTTTCCTTTTTGCCTTTGGGCATAGTAGTTTAAGACTGACATATCAGAAATGTGGAAAAAGAAGATATGAATTCTATCTCAAAATTTGTGCATTATATTACAATCAAAATATTATTATGAAGTATTACATTCCTGAATATACTTCACCTTATTCCATATTGTATCAACATTCAGATGAATTCAGCTTCTGAAGTAATACCTGCTTTCTTCAATCTGAATCTCGGAATAGATGAATGTTTTTTATCATTGTCAATAAGAAAATTGCTTATGTCACCCTTGATATTGAAATGAAGCTCAATTATGTTGACCTTGATATCTAAATGAACTGTTTAATACAAAGATCACATATATTGCAGTCTTTTAAAATTACCAGAACTGATCTCCTATTTTATATGATAGATGACTTGTTAAAAGAAGTCAGGAGAAGAACTGAGAAAACTTTTGGTTAAATTAAGTAGAGGGGTTCATTAAAAATTTATTTAATATAGGAAGAAAATCATAACTGATAATATTCAGGAAATGGAGAATGACTTAGGTCAAACTCTTCAAAAATAACCATTCTTTCCCAGCAGAAATGAATTTGAAACTAAGTTCAAAGACTGTTGTTCAGGGGAGAGTTCGAATGAGAAAGCTAAAAGTAGAAATTGCTGCAGCCCAGAAAGCTCAACATATAAAATTAAAAAGCATTTGAAGTACTATTGAGTATCCTAGGCAATTTCAGTATCCTAGAGAGTGCTGCTTGCTGGAACATTTGGTGACTGCCAAAGTTGCTGTGCATGATGTAGGGTTTGCAGGATCATGTTCTGCTCTGAGATGTTGTCAGTCACGGAGGTGCCACAGACCAGGCAGCTGGCAAGCCCCTTGCAGAGGGAATGCACAAGACTCCGGGGAATGAGAGTCTATTTCTTCAAGTTTGCACAAGCAGCTCCATGCAAAAATCTATATTCAGCAGGATCACTAGTGGTTTTCTTTGCTTGAGGAAAAATGCTACTAAAGACAAAAGGCCTGGAGTTTTCATAGCAGAGATCAGCTGTTGGTTAGAAGAGGCCTAGAATATCTTTCAGAAATTGCTTGGTGAGAAGCATGTGTCGGGATTTTTTTTTCCTCTGTTCATTTGCTCTTTTTTAGAACACAGAAATGTTATTTATTTTGTCAAAACAAAGAAAATGTCAAAGCTTTGAGCTCTTGGCCTTTCAGCAGGTGAGCTCACCAGTGTATAGAGGAGGTCAGTGAGCTGAACTTTGGCAGGGATATTAATATTTTATAATGTTATGAATCAGCATAATTTATCTCATCAGTTAGGTCATACCACAGTCCTGTGCCTTTTAAGTCCTGAAATATCACCAGCAGTTACAAGCACCACTCTCATTGACAGAAGGAAGGCTCTTAAGGCAATTTCAGTTCAAAGCAAGCTGTGATCCCTGGCTGCTGTAAAATGAAAAGGGAATTCATTTTTAATTCATTTTTGCTGAACTAAGAAGAAATGCAAGTGAATAAATAAGCCATGATATTAATAAAAACTACCGGAATTTAAATATATATATGAACGAAGCAGGAAAATTTAGTAGACCTATCTCTATGTTCTTGGTATGGAGGTTTTCTATAAGGTGTTCCCAGACTACAGCAAGTGTTGTCAGGCCCTCTTATGGCAAAAGACACAAACTGGTAGGAAAATATTTATCAGCAGCACAGGACTCCAGGAGAAGTTAGTTTCTCTCACAAAGCTGAAATTCTAATGATGCCACTAGTAACAACAGAAGAACAAGTGTCACTTGCCAGTGACTAGTTACTATACTTCAAAATACTTTTAATGTGTTTCAAGACTGAATGAGAAACACAACAACCAAAGATCTTGAAGATATTCTAACTTAATTTCAGCACGTACTATCAGTCCTACTGACTTGTTACTAGTATTGCTCATTGTGCTTGTTTCCCAATCTCACCTGCCACTTATTCCTCATGTACTGTCCCTTGAAGAGTGCTCATGGGTAACGCATTTTGAGAGGTATGGGGGCAACATCCACTTCATTTTTTGAGTTTTCATACATCTGGCTACGATGGCAGCCAGAGAAGTCCAGCCTTCTGGCTTCCCATAGCATTCCACAGTAACCCCAGATGGCTCTGGGATGTTTCAGATCTCATGTCTCCTTTCCCAAGAATTTATGATTCCCTTCTGTCTTCCTAAATAAGGGAAATGCTGATTGATGTGCTTGCCCAAAAGCAGGAATAGCAGCTCATGTGAACAGTCTTATCTGCCAAGGCACTTCAGTTCAGACCTGCTTTAATCCTGCTGTCTCAGTCTCTCTTCAGTGTACCCACTCTGTTGCAAACCTTGGTGATAATTTGGGCATGTAGAGAAGCAGATCACGTATATTTTACTCTGTGCCTTATGTCATGATCTGAGCATGCGTTTTCAGCAGTGATATGATAGTACACACTGAATACCTAGCCTCATTTGTTATACCAGTCTATAAATCTCTAGTTTTTTCCTTCAAGATTTCCTATCTTACAGTCATAAATGTGCCTGCACACTGTAGGCACCTGTTAGCATACTGTCAATTATGGTAGCAGTAGAAAAATATCGAGGGTGTAAGAACAGGCTGCTCAGACTTTTTCAGTACTAAATCCACATCCATTGAATCACCTCTTCTATTTAGAAATCATAAATTCCGTTACATGAAAGTTCATATTCATGGACCATTAGCTTTGTTTGTCACTTAGAGTAATTAATATAAATTCATAGAATCATTTAGGTTGAAAAAGACCCTTAAGATCATCATCCAACCATAAACCTAACACTGCCAAATCCACGATTAAACCATATCTCTAATTATAGAATCACTTAGGTTGGAAAAAACCTATAAAATCATTAAGTTCAACTGTAAACTTAACACATTCTCCCTTCTTCAAATGTCCTGGACAAATAGAAGTTTTCTCACTTTATTGTATAAAAGCATTTGGCAGTGCTCCACTTTCTTTTCTACAGTAACAGAATAATTTGAATATTAACGTAAATACTCAGATTTCATATACATATTTTCAGGTACATGCTATCACAATTCCACAATTCACAGACTGCAAAACATTGAAGACGAAGATTCAATAAGTCACCTTCCATTTAAAGAGCTGTCCCAGTGTTTTCCCTGATGTTTTGGGCACAACATTTGTCCTGTTTACATTGATATAAGCATCAAGATCTGTCGAGTTAGCTTTTTTGCTTTTAAGTGCAAGGATTATGACTGAATTCATAGTTATGTCCCTTTGATGCTTTCTTTGTAGGACTGGAAAGGGGCAAGGAAGCTTTTTACAGGCTGTTCTGTTTTTTCTGTGCACAGAATATCCCAGTACTTAAGTGGGCAAGCTGGAACAGGAGTGCATGTTGTCAAGAAAGCAGGAGTTAGCATCAAAACTTCAGTTAATGCAGCTTGTTTCAGGCAAACTCAGTAAACACTCACATTTTGTCAGTTTTGCAGTCAGAAATCATCTTTAAATTCTGACAGTGGTAAATTAGACAGTTTTCCATTACAGCCTAGAAAATAAAAGCATAATTGCCACTTGCATCTGGTAAAATGGATTTTGCGTTGCGATATTTAACACACAGTGAATGAGAAAGCTAAAATCAATAAAAAAGTAGACTGAAACTTTGTGCTTACCCTCACTTTTCTTATTGTTGCCTAGGAGCACTAGGCAAGTGATGCAAGTATTTATTGAGGAGGTTTGGATACCCACTCTCTTTGCATAATATTTCTCTGTAAAATATTCATATTCCAGCTGGAGTTCATAGTATCTGTATTGAAAGAAGTGTAACAGGTTTGCTATAGGGAGTAAGTAAAGAGGGACTGGACTTTTTCAGAAGTAGAGGCTGCCACTTTTAGGATGTCCACAGGCCAGTATGAAAATATAATTTTGGATATTGAGGACTGCAGAAACCTCTCCTCAGGGGGCCACATTGCTGTTTTGTGGGTTGCTGTCAGCAGAGGTTCTGGGCAGGTAATTTGATGTGTGCATTGTTGGTAGAGGGGGTTCCCCCTCACCTGAGGTCCCAGACTTGTGGGTGGTAGAAATGCTGTCCATGGGGTAGCTCTAACCTTGGCTAAATACCTCTGTGTAAACTGGTCCCTGTGCATCAGTGTACAAGGAGAGCACCCTTTGAAAATGCATCATCACCAGTTTTGTTTTTAACAACCACTGAAAAGCTGTGGTGAAAAGAAGACAAAGTAAAATCCCTATAAATTCTTCATCGCAAAATCAAAATTTTGGGCAGTTTTAATACACTGATGTCACTGGTACCACAGAGTTTCTCTTTGCTCAGATGGGGCATAGCTATGGTGACATTGTGCATATATATTAAAGCTGCAAGAATATTTGAAGAGAATAATTTATTTGATATATTGATCTTCCCTCTCACCTTTTTTCTTCTGTCTTGTCCATTTAGACAGAAAAGTCTTTGGTTGTATCCTGACCCCAGGAGAGTCAATAGTAAAATGCTGATAGACTTCACCAGAGCCTGGATTTTACCCTGGGGGTTTTAACTCAGCAGCTCTATGGAGCCTTGATATTTACAAAGCAAAACGGACCAATTATTTAAACAAGGATACAAGGGATGAACAAATAGTTTTGTGAGTACTAAAGAAGAGATGCTTGCTCTGGGCTCTGGGTCAATTCTCCAGTGTCTAATAAGACATGAGTGCATACCTCAGGCTTTGCCCCAAGCTTCCTTTTGATAGACTGCTTTCATGAGGCTATTGGAAAGAAAATACTTCAGTGACCTTTGCCCCTTTGTCAAATCTAGTTTTAGTTAAGCAATAGGCAGGAAAATTACTGAATGGGAGGGAAGAGAGAAACACAGACACAGAGAATATGCCACATATTCTTGGAAAATTTTTAAAATTAATAGTTTCAAAAGAATTTTAATTGGTTCCTAATTATTTCTGTTTTACTTCAGAGATGTTTGCATTAATCTCAAAAGGAAATTTTAATAGAGCCTTCCTTTTTGCTAGATGTAATTATCTAAAATGTGCCACAATTAAATCTGATAAGCATGTGTGTCTCTTCAGTCTTAGGGTTCCTTTAGAATTGATTAGTGTGGAGGAGTGTCCTAGTCTATCAGAAACAAAAGAGAAAGAGTGAGGGAGAAAAGCAGCTCTTTCCAATTTCTGTTGCTTGACCTCTACATGCACCAAATGATAAAACAGAGAGATCATACCTGTGTTTTGCACAGATACCCATACAGCTAAGCTTGGATCAAAGGCACTTTCTAAGTTTGCAGAAAGATATGACCTTTTTAGATTTGAGGAAAAAATATTTTTGAGAATTACAACTCATGCAGATGAAGCCTATAGTCAATGCATTTCCAGAAAATCTTAAAATAAAGCATGAAAAAGAAGTAACAAATTAAAGGTCATTTGGAAAAGAATAGCCATAACACAAATTGATAATGAATTACATGAAGATCTCAGGCTAAACACCTGTAGAAACAGAGAGAGCAGCTAGCAGCAGAAAACCTATTACCCAAATTGCAGCCATTTTGTGCAAGAATGACTACACTTATCTTCTTAGAAGTCTGTAATCTGTTTATGAAAATCTCACAAGTTTTCAAAATTTGACCACTCTTTACTTGTGTAGGTTTTGAGCACCCTCAATTTGTGATAATGTCAGTAAGTGCATTTAGCAGTGTAGGCTACTGGGAAATCAGAAAAAGGCACTGTGCACCTTGGAATGTCCAGGAATTTTATGTACTGGAGATATTAATAATTTTATGGAAAGCATTATGTTTCTTGGATATGAGTTTGTATTTTACCCTTTGACAGCCAAAAGGTGGATATAATTTCAAACTCTTATATACAGTGACATGGCATTGAAGAGCTCTGAGCTATTGATCAAAACACGGAGGAGAATAAATGACAGACTCAGAAATGGATTTAAGTGAAGGACTTCAGCTTTATGACTTTAACAAAGCAGCTGGGCAACAAATGTCTAAATCACACTTACAATAGTGGCAGTTAGAGGTCAGTGCATGGCTACAACCGTCCAGCTGTGAATCAGTGATTTGTGGCAAACTTCCTGTTCAGTCTGTACAAGGACACAGCCTTTAGAGCTGGGATACAGGTTATCAAGAGAAGATTCTCCTCAAGTCTCACATTTCTCTGCTGCTAGGTGGTCTGGATTCAATCAGCACAGCTGTAGTAATCTTACTGAGTTTCTTAAGTTAGTGGGAAATGGAAGAAATTCAAAGTTGGAACATAAACACCCTCAAAGATGTTTCTGTTCTCAACTGTCTATATAGCAGTTTGGAGCAACCAGCAACCTCCACTAGGCACTTCAATTAACTACCTGAAATTAGACTGAGTGAATCTAATGGTGGTCCATCAGCCAGGTCTATCTCATTTACCCTTGAGAAAAGATAGAGTGATTCTAGACAAATTTTTCTTGCCTTTGTGAATATGGAAATTTCATATCTCACTGTGCTTGTATCATAGGGAGAGGAAAAAGAGATGAAAAATATAAGCTGACAGAAATAACTTTTAGATCTCCAAATAATGTGAAAGTGTATTCTACTACTAAGGTTTAAAAGAATTTCTGAGAGTGAAGGCTAGAATTTAGTTTGTTCAAGACTTGATCTTCTCCAGACATTGAGTCAGTGGGGGTTTTGATGAAGAATTGAAACAGAAGTGTCTAGCACACATCACATTCTGTGGTAGAGTAATTCCCACTGGTGAGAATAGGAGCACTAAGGATAGGAAGCAAGTGAATAGAGATAGGTATACAATAATTTCAAGCAAATGAGGAAGTGTGTTTATACCTTTTGACAATCTGTTTCCACATATCATAAATTTTTGCTGCCTCATAAATTCATTCCACTACGCATCATTCTGCAACTCTTTGCATGTTTTTAAATCCTATGAACAGTTACTTACAGAGGGCCATTCCTTGGTGGTTTCAGAAGCAGTTAATCCATGGTGTGCTCTCTGCTGAATCACAGCTGGATTTCTTGGGTCTTCCACTTCAGTGTAATTCATCTGGGCCAGCTGCAGAATTGGAATACCTGCATATTCAGAAATGAATTTTACTCCCTGTATTTGAAGCAATGCCAAGGGATGTGCTTGGCGAGTTTATATCCTAGTGGAATCTGACTCCCAGCACTGAAGAATTCAAACTCAAACCTTCTAGGGTCCAGACATCTCAGGTGCTCTGAAACAGTCCTACAAGAACTCACAGCAAAATACATGTAGCTCACAGGGCTAATGTGATCATGCCCTTGTAAAACTGATTCCAAGCTTATGTTTGATCCTGGCATTGAAGATTGCTTACCTAAAATTACCTGATTACCTTATTAGCTTTCAGAAGACATGTGTTTGTGTGTATATTCCTTTAGTATGACCCTGACCCTCTTTCTCTGCTGGTTGTTTTGTGAGCACATTAATTTTAGTGACAACACTTATTGCATAAATTATCCATTCATTCATTCCAGCACACATCTGGAGCTGCTCCTCTGCAGCCTGAAGAATGAGATTGCTAATCCTGAAAGCCAGAAAAAAGGCTGCAGCAAAGGCTACTTTAATCACTTGACTCCCATTGCTATGAAGGTAATTTCTGAGTGCATATCCTATAACCTGAAAGCAATATGGGTTTGGAATACGCATCACCTTTCTTGTCTTGGCATCACCAGCAGCTTTAGTAAGAATAACTCTATTTTAGTTTATTGCAGTGCTGTGACAGATGAGATCTTCCTGATCCCATCACAGTTCAATACCACATATTAGGTGGAATTCAGCGAGACCTTCTTTTTGCTCATGCCTCAAGCCTCAGATGATAAAAAATGCTGGAGTAAGACTTGCATTTTGACAGCTCCCACCAAATATTTTTAGAAACCTTATCCTAACCTAGTTATCCAGGATTTTCTGCCCAAAGTACTAAAGTTTGGGACTGGCACTGTGACTGGCAAAGCTCAAATACTGGGTGATTGTGACTGGGCTCCCCAATTTTGTATTTCCTACAAAACACAACTGTGGTCCTGTGGATGTCAAGAGTGACAGACTGTGGAAATACACTCCCCTTGCTGGCTGCCACTTCTGCAGGCACTCACTGACAACTATTGTCACCTAAAGCTCTAAGGTAGGCTGCTGTCCAGTACTGTAGTTTTGAGTTTTCTTTGGACCTCAGCTTCCACTAGGTACATTTTCAGACTTGCACTGAGTGATTTTGGATGGTGTACTGACTTCCAGTTTAGAAGACTGCTGGTATTCAAGCAGAGAGTTCATAACTAACACAACTTGAAGTCTATTGAACACGTAATTCTAATTTATGTTAAAAATGCCTCTCTCAGGGGCAATAATATTTTGAAATAGTTGTTTTTCTATGTTATTATTGAAAAAAAATAGAACTCAGTTGTCTTTGGGGTTTCAGAAGCACTCTCTTTTTCTTCCCAGTAGATTTGTTTCATTCATTTTCAGTTTGTTCCTGTAATTTCTGGGCATCAAAATGAGGATAGAAACATCGTGTTTCAGAAATTATTAGGCAGCCATATTCCCAGGACAACATCACACAAAAAAATAAATCTTTCAAAATCAGAGATGATCCCAATGCAAAGTATAAATTCAGATATTCTTCCTAAGGGTAACCATCTAGGGCAATTTTGTGTACACCACAATTCCAGCTCCGCTCTTGTTTCATTGCCTGAGATGCAGCCTAAATTGTTAGGAAAAATTTGATATGAAGATATGAACAGTATAATCATATAGACTTGAAAAGGCTTATTTTGACTGAAACGTTAAGCTTTTAAGAATTTTTCTATGGTAGCCCTAAATCTTGTGGTCAATAACTGTGTAACATACTGGATGCCAGTGTTGTCAAATATTTCACACCATGTTTTGGTGGCACCAAGTTCTGATGTACCTTTGTAATTTCCCAGCAAAAGTTGGGAAATGTTAAAGAAAATGACTAAAATAAAAGTTGTGCACAAATTTATTTGGGCAATGAAATAACCAAAAGCATCTTTTGCAGAAGTAAAGAAAAAATGATAAAATGTCCTCATACAATTAAATGTAAACCACTAATTTTTCCTACAGGAATTACAGAGGAACAATTCAGAGAGCAGATACTTACCCCACCATATCTTACCTACTTATATAATCAGTGGACAAATCCTGTCATTATTCCATATCAGCATTCAAACCAAAGGAAGTATGAATATAAAGTAGTTGCTGAAATTTTTTTGCTTTTCTGTTCACAAAAATTTTTTGAACAATAAGTAGGAAAACGATTCAAAACCACTTAGGAACTACTGATGAAATAGAAATATGGTCCATGATTACATCAATTAAAATTGTATGGTCCTTCCTAGTGGGGGGTTATGTGCCATATTTCAGTTCTCATCAGACAGACTGTAGTACTCATAGTGATAGGCTGGATTTATATAGCTATCTGTGTAAATTCAGACCTTGGATTATGAACCTTTTTTTTTCCCCAGAAAAGTCTCAATGGGCTTTATTATGAAGATTTCTGTTAAAAAACGTAGGTGACCAGAATTCATGGCAAAGCAGCTGATGGGAATGGCACATCCCCCTGCACCCTTCTTGACTTCCAAATACAAAAGCTGATGTGTTCTCAATGTGTTTAGAAAAGTTAATGAAAATATAGTTTTATATTTGTGAGATGAGTTGAAAGAGAAGTCTCAAAAAACCTCCACAATATTTTAAAAGGCAATTTTAGTCCTAATAGAGCCAGACAATAGATGTACCTGTTTCACTAGATTTGCTTCAATTCCCATTTGAGTCAATGGAGAGAATCCCATTGGCTTTAAGTAGAAATTAGATTAGCCAGATTTATGAAGCCATTGTGTTTTATCTCTGTTAGGAATAGGAAATTCTTGAAATTATCCAATTTTTGAGGAAATCAAATCTCTATACCTGGACTTCAGATTGCATACTGAGAAAGAGGCAGGAAAAGCCAAAGTTCCACTTAACTCAAATAGTCTGTTTGTAGTGCAATGTGCAGAGATACAGCAAATGCCTTCCACATTAGGAGGGTGGTAAAATCAATAGTACCATCCTTAACAATAGAACATAGTAATTTTGGGGAGCAAGAGTTAAGTATACAGAGTGCTCTTAAATTATGGACATTGTAGCCATTTTTTAAATAAACTTTATTCTTATTTACATCAGGCCTATGATGCTGAGACAAGTAGCTCCGAATTAAAATAAAAGGAGAAACAAAAACATGTATACAGACAAGCTTTGCAAGTTGTATCTTTCCATGGTAAAGCATCAAGTCCTGTAATAAATAATGGAAAAATAATGGCACCTTTTCTTCTCACCTTTCTTTCACAAAGCCTCTGTGTGAGCTTCTTTTCTCTTTTGCCTTTAACACAGCCTCCTAACTTAGCCATCATTTCATTTATGAATGGGTTCTGAGCAAAAACTTCATCCTATTTTCAAGCTTCTTGAGGGTTCAGAGGCAATCAAATCCATCTTTAAATGAAAATGATGAATGTAAGTCAAATAAGTCCTATATAATTTTTTTCTAATGACATCAACTTCTCTTTTGCCTGCCTTACCTAGAAGCCTGCATGGTCCTTGTCTGTGAAAGACTCATACTTCACTCAGCAATCTCAGAGAGTTTGATTTAGGATAAGGATTTTACTGCTGCCTTTTTTTATAGCTGAGGTATATATATATGTGTTCTACAGTTCAGTGGGGTTAGAGGTGTGTCACGCTGTAGAGGCATCAGTGCTTTCTATTCTCCCCAGTTTCACTCGAAAGGTGTTACTTCTTTGTATTGGATTTTTCCCATTATTCAAAGAACATTTGATAATTTAACAAATAGATCTGTGTTTTGCAAACACCTCAGTATTGACCTGTCATTACACAGGTATAATACAACATGGAGAGAACACAGAAGGCTGTAGTTCCTTCCCCCAAATTACCCTGGGAACTAGAGAGCAGCTACAGTTTCATTGCTCATCTTTTACATCTCAGCCAGAGCCATCTTTGTTACCAGGACTTCTATTGAGAAGTCACAAGTCCTGCAGATAAAATAGGGTCTGATTCCTTTTATAGTAAGACTTCAAAAAGTCTTTAGTGTTATACTCAGTTAAACACAAATGAGCTCACATGGAGATTATAGCGCCAGCTCAGAGAGATAATGTGGACAGCATCATAGGTCTTTGTGGGCTTTGAAAATTGTGACTTGACTATAATATTATGTAGTCTTTAAAAAGCATTAAAATGACTAGTCTAAAGGCAGTCAGATACATACTCGGCAAGATTGGTGTCCTCAAAATTATAGTGTTAGGCATGTTTATTCAAATCTGTGATCAGAAGGGATAACTGGATGAGAATTCTTTAAGTGCTTTATAATGGCTGTGGATTACAGAGTAAATCTTACACATTTACAGTCAAAATAAATTGAATTTATGTGGCTACAGAAACTACTGCTGCTGTAGTTTGGGGGGAGGTGTGTCCCCCACTACCTTTCTTAAATCCAGAATCAATAAAAACTTACAAAATACAGAAGTCCCCCAATGAAATTCTGAGCGTTTTGAAGTTTCTGCATTTGATAACCAATTTAAATTCTGTAATCCTTAATAGTTTTATTTGTATCTTATTTTTTTACAAGTACATAAAGGAATAGTTAAGTCTGATAGTGATGCAGCTGGAAAATTGTGAAGATTAAAACCCTGACCTTGCAATTTTCTTGTTGATATGCAGCAGGATATAGTGCTGTGATGCTCAGTTGGGTGCTGTCATTTCAGAGCATGTAGCTGCAAATGAGGTACCTCTGCTGCCTGCAAGGCACTGGGAGAAGTGTGATAGTCCCAGAGTTGCGGTATAAAACAGAGGGTGTAACAGAGTACCTATAGAAGTAGGTCTGAAATTGTCTTGGGCACTCTATCCCATGAGTATGGAGTGCTTGTATGAGGTTAAATGAAGGTTCAGGCCCGGAACTATTTTATTAACCTTCCCTTCAAAAAGGAGAAGAGGATGCCTTGCTTTTGTTTGGAATTGGCAGCTGTAGAAGCTTTATTTTTGAGGTAAAGCCTTTATTTCTAGACTCCAGTGCCAGACTGCTTATCCATTCCTTATGATTGTTTAGACACAATGCACAGGGAGGTGAAGAACAGAAATCAAAACATGATACCTCTTTCTTAATCTCATTCTGATAAACCAGGAGTCCAGCCACCGATGTTCAGTGATTTCCCGCTCTTCCTTTCTTTCATGCAATGACCCTTGTGTTTCTTTCCACAGCATGCTCCTTGCTGCAGGGCAGGGTAGGAACCGCATTTCAGCTGCCTTACTGATTTTGCTCTCTTTAAATAGGAGGTATGAACCTTTAGCTGAAGGAAGATCAAATCTGTCATGTTCTAAGGAAGTCCCATAAAGCTTGGTAAAGTTTCATATCTGCTTGGTAAAGCTCAGGCACTGTCCTTCCCTGCATTTCCTATGCAGATCTCTTTTGCATACCGCATTAAGTGTCACCAGCAGCTTTAATAAATCATAGTGAATAACATTTGAAAATTTACCTTATAGAGGCAGTAACTTTTAGGATCCTTCTTTGGATCTGATAACACAGAATCCCAAAATGTTTGAGGTTGGAGGGAACCTTTTGTCTAACCCTCCTGCTCAAGCAAGGTCACCAAGAGCAGGCTTCTCAGACACTGTCTGTGGCATGAGTAGAGCTTTATTAAGGTGATGATGGTTCTGTTTTCATGTAGAAACAGAACCTTTTAAATTTCAGCAGAAAAAGATGTCAATTGTATGAGGAACTATTCAGCATTTTTGAGGATTAAAGTTTTAGCCTTAGATCAGTACTCAGGGGCTGCCTGAGCATATCCTTACTTTTGGTGGATTGCTCTTGTGTATGTGATTTTTCAGATTAGATATAATAGATATCCAGCAGGTTAATGTCTGTGAACCCCAGGGGGTATTCTCCAGGCTGGAAACAATTCAGTTTACTAGGGAGGGGAACCCTTCTGGTACCAGTTTGCCAGATGCCAGAAGCATTGCAATCTGTAGGGCAAGATTTAGTCCCTTCAATCAGGTATACAGATATTTTGCTATAAAGACTACACTGGTACAGACCGAAACAACTAGTGAAGATGCACTTTTGGAATATTCTTATATTAAGTGACTGCCCAGGGAAAGGGGAGATGGGACTTGTTGTGGATATTACCCTGAAGCACAGCGGAGGATTTAATGGATGCTTTTCTTTCACCAGGAAAGGTCCAACTCTGCTCATATATTTTTTCCTGCAGTACAGATTCCTATAATCTTAGTTCTTTGGATGCTAGCCCATTCAGCACTTCTCTTGCTTTAAAGATGGCCTGTCTAGAGTTTATTTTGCCTTTCGACAGCACAAGTTTAAAATTTAGATAAGATTGGGTAGCAGGAGTAGCAAATACAGTGATTACATAAAGTGCAAAAGTTGAAGTTGCTTGTACCATGTAATTTAGCCATTTTCAAGGTAGTTAGATAAGAATCCCTGTGAAGCATTTCTGGACTTTGAGAACAATATTATTTTTTGTTAGCTGTGGTTTCAACTTATGACACTTGTGGCAATCATTTTAGCATACTCATTTCTGAACAGGTATCCCCTGCAGTGCAGTCAATAGGAGAAGCAGGTAGTGAAACAGCTGTTAATTTTCCACCATGGATGAATACTCTATCCTGCTCGGTAGATGTTTTCCCCTTGCAAGTTCAATAAATATTTATGTCAGCCCTGCTGTCAAGTAGTAGTCTCAGTAACAGACAGTTGCTAAATTAAGATACCTTCCTTGGCAGTAATGGAAAGCTAATAATACAATTTCCTTATGCAAGCCTTGGAGAAGATTTGCCTTTATAATTATCATAAGAGGTTGAGCTGCAGCTTCAACAATAATGAAACAGAGGGGCAGGCTGTGTTACCACTAGGTGAATAGAGGTGAGAAAACATAAAGAAATCAGGTTCCCTTTTTTGGTAGTGCTGTTTCACAGGAGCAGCTACAAGCAAACTCCAAGCAGAGAAGGCAGAGGAGCTGGAAGATGGTGCTGCAGACTGTGACTTGCTCACAGAGATGTTTCTCCATCAGTGTATTCTGGCAGCTGTAGGCATAGGTCCCAGGACAGACAGATGTATGCAAGTAGGCAAGAAGTGCAAGAAAACTGCTACACATTCAACCAGACCTACTTTTTCCTGCCATTCACCCCCCATCTTCCCTGTCTTTACTGTTGTATTCCCAGTGGAATGGGCAGATGGAGAATTACAGCTGCTTTCTGCAGCTATGGTTCAGGAAAGAGACCTTGGAATCATCATTGACAGATCTCTGAAATCATTGCCTCAATTTGCAGCAGCAGCTGAAAAAGCCAACAGCATATTGGATATCAGCAGAAGTGGTATTGAGAACAAGACAGACGTCAGCATTTTGTCATGATATAAAACCTTAGTGCACAACCATTTTCAGTGCTTTGTGCAATTCTAGTCTCTGCATCTCAAGAGGGACGTGGTAGAGTTAGAGAAACTACAGAGAAGGGCAAATAAAATTAAGATGGTGGGACAATGGTTTATGCTGAGAAACTGAAAAAACTAGTTTCCATGAAGGGAATGAACATAGGGAATACAGAACCATTTTTCACCAAATTTCACATGACCATATTTAGGATGGACTCAACAAAAGCTGTAGATCAGTAACAAATAAAGAAAGCACTTCTCCAAACACTTGGTTTGCAGACTTCACAGAGTAGTATCTCACCAAATTCCTGAGGTTGGAAGGGACATGTAGAGATCACGTAGCCCAACCTCCCAGTTCAGAGCAGGGTCAGCTAGAGCCAGATACTCAGGGCCATGTCCATATGCGTTGATTATCTCCATGAAGTCTACAAATTACCTGGGCAACGTATGCCAGTGCTTGATAACCCTCATACTAAAATCCTTCTTTCTTATGCCTAAATGTAATTTCTTTTGTTTCAGTTTGTGCCTATTGCCTCTTGCTCTGTCACTGGGAACCAGTGAGAAGAGTCTGCCTCCACCATCTTTGCTTAGCATTGTCAGGTACTTATTCAGATGGTGAAGATCCCCCCAAAACCCTTCTCTTCAACAGGCTGAATAAGCCATCAGCCTCTCCTTGTATGAGAGATGATCCAGTCTCAGTCATCTGCATGACCCTCGGCTGCACTTGTTCCAGTGTGTCCATGTCCCCCTTGCATAGGTAGCCTAAAACTGGACACAATACTCCAGGTGTGTCTCACCAGTGCTGAGCAGAGGAGAAGGAGAACCACTTTTAACCTGCTGGCAATGCTATTCTTAGTGCAGCCCAGGAAGCTGTTGCTGCGAGAGCACAGTTCTGGCTCCAGTTCAGCTTAGTGTTACCAGGATCCCCAGGTCTTTTTCTGACAAGATGTTTTCCAGCTGAGTGGCCCCCAACATACACTGGTGCATTTTTCTCCGGGCAGAAAAGTTTGCATTTTCTGCCTGTCAAGGTACCTCTAAATGGCAGCACAGCCACTTGGTGTTTCAGTCACTCCCTCCAGCTTTATCATCTGCAAAACTGCTGAGAATGCACTATCCAGATCACTAATAAATATTGGTGCTAGCATTGATCCCTGGTGTACAGAGCTGGTATCTGGCCTCCAACTAGACATTGTGCTGTTTGAAGGAGACTGTGGAGGTAGACAAGTATCAGCAGATCCCCAAGGTTCCTGCAAAAAAAAAAAGAATTAGAGAAATTCATGGACAGCAGGTCCTTAAGCAGATACTAAAGAAGTACACATTTAGTGATGTGCTCTCTAACATCCTTAGTCTAGTAATTATGTATACTTGGAAGAGGATTGGACTGAAGAGGCTGGCCAACGGGGGAAACACTGAAAGTGTGAGATACTACTGATTTGCATGAATCAATAGTCCGCCTCAATGTAATATTTCTTTTCCCATTGTTGAAAGCCTGTTGTTGCCTTAACTGTGGGATCAAGTGCTTTCTTCTCTTTCTCTCTCCATCCATTTCTCCTCAGCCTCACTGATTTCAGATTTCATTGGTTCTTTGACATCTGTCTGGTACTAGTAGCCCAGCTGCATGTAACTTTCTAGACCAAGTAAACTCTCTTCTCACCCAGCTGATGAATTGAGACATCTGGCGTATTCACTGGCCACTCTATACTCTGCCTATAAAGAGAGGCAGTTTTCTCCTAGGACAACCTATTCCAGAATGTTCCTGTATTTTTGGCAAGAAGCATAGTACTGGAAATGTACATCTTCCCTATTGTTACAACCTTCCCCAGACGGCAAGGTAACTGAGGTTCTTGTTAATAGATCTCTTGGGGTGGATTAGAGTGAAATGACACTGAATGACTGGTGTTTATAAATATATATGTAAACTTCAGGTTTATTCTAAAACAATTGTGTTGCAATGGAACGGAGGTATGTAACCAATTTGATTGTTATTATCCATAGTAATATAGCAACATGAAACTATAAAGATCACTTAGGAAAATATATAAGAAAGAAAAAAAAAGAGAAAGAAAGGATAAGAGTAGATAGTGTAGAAGCAGGATATCACTACCTGTGAATGCAGTAATGAGACTAGATTGTTGCAATTTTGATGTCTGTTTGTCAAAGCTATGGTCACAGTCTTGATCCCTTGGGCATCAGGGAAGTTCACGAAACAAAGAGTTCAACAAGTTCAGTTTCAGGGGGGAATGCCCAGATACCCCCCCTGAGGGGGAGTTTTACACTGTCTGGGGCAAGACTGGATCATGTGCAGTCCTTTGGTGGAAGGCTCCAGAAATCAGCCTGGGGGCACTTTGGGGGTTGTTGGCAATCACAGATGTGACTGAAGATTACTCAGGGTGGTCTTTGTTTGACCAGTGATATGTGTTTGAGTGGTTGTTTCCTTTCACACAGTTTATCATGGTGGGAAGTTTTGTTTGGATGTGTTAACAAAGTTGTGCTAAGCAGAGCTTGCCTCTGCCAGGCCTGGAATCAGTGCCCTCCGGTTGCAAATTCCTCCCTTTTCTGCTTACCTCAAGTTCCTGCTGTGGTAACTTATGGCAAGTTCCTTCTGTGGCCGTGGCAGTGCTTGAGACAGGCAACTGGGCACTTTAATTGTGCTCTTTAACTCCTTACACCTATTCTGTGAAAATTTTCAATAAGGAGGCTGTGCCTGAGGACGTTGGAGCATGAGAGTGTTGTCAAGGGTCACACCATGTGGTGGTGGGGGTACATTGCCAGATATGGAGAATGGTACGTTGAAGAACAGCCACTCCTATATGGGGGCATTCTAGAGGGTCCCAGAAATGCCACTTTAATGTTTAATACCAGGGTACTCATCATGCTGCATGCCCTAGGCAGAGAAATTTGACATTGAAAGCTTAGAAATAAATGCATACATTTTGCCAAGAAGAACTTCTTTTGCCTTAATTGGGCTAGGATTAGTCATCTGGAGAAAGGCAAAGTTACAGAGTTAAAAAGTTAGATGCATATACACACACATCTGCACCTACTCTCTGTCACACAGACGCACATACATATGTGCATACACATCAGCACTTCCCAAGAAGTAACATATGGTTTGCTGTACTTCCAAGGTTGGAGGAGTGAAGCTCAGACCATGCTAGAGGTGGTTCCATTAGTTGATACTAAAAAGCCAGCACTTAGCAGATAAATGTGGCAGATGAAAGACCACTTCCCCTTACTCCCACATACATGCTTGAAACAGGAGTAATTTGTAATATACTGCAAAATGCTGATTTTTAAATGTTACAGACTGTGGGTAAAAATAAGGGATTATTTATTACTTCTGTATTACTGTGAGTGCTTAGCTCTTGATTCTTTTAAGCTCCTTCTCCCCAAAGTAAGAAAGAAATCCGGTCTAGTTATTTATGGTGCCAGAACAACTCCCAGAATCATTATATTTTTGAAATGGTGTTTGTTGCCCCTTGAAGGAGAAAAATCCTATCTTAAAAGTATGATTTTTAGAGATATATTGTTTCATTTTGAGGAAACTTGGAACTTGAACCCTATTAATATATTTTATATGAATGAAAGGTCCCTCGACTTAACAGGGAAGCTGAGTCCTGTTAGTCTTCTGACCACTGGAGATAGAATGTTTTTTAAAGTGAAAAGAATTGAATAACTTGTGCATTAGCCCTATATTGCAAGCTGCTGTGAGCACTGTACTGTGCTCAACAGAGTGCTCAACAGAGATTGAATCCTGCTGAAAACTATGTGCTCAAAGTCATGTTTTGTTGTGGTGTTACAGAAACCACAGAAGTACAAGGGTGTCAGGAGCCAAAATCCAGTGGGCTTTTGAAAAGGTTATCCACCATAAGTGATACTTTCACAACAACCTGTCTAGGGTTACTGTACAAGACATATTCAGCAGGGCTGTGAAAGGAACATTCACCATCTGGCACAACTCCCTTTTGAATGGACAGGACATAGCAGAACATCTGGCAAGATTCACAGGCCACGTTGATGCCTTTAATTCCTTGAGATCCTTCCTTCTCATGGCAGGTAGAGCCTGCAGGGTTGAGGGCACTGGAAATGAGACCCCAGAAAACCTGTCCCAGTTCTCAGGACCCCCTGGCTATGCTGTACCTCTGTTGTCTCCTTTCCCTGTCCTCAGGTCTGCAGCTTCTTTCTATAGCCTTTTAGTGTCATCCTGCTCACAGAGAAACCAGGACCCCAATACCTCCAGGTGCTCAGTGCGGTTTTGCCTTCCTGCTGAGTTCAGTGGGAGAAGAAACTCTTTGGTTTGTATAGGGGGTAAGGGTTCAATTTATCCTTATCTAAGATAGTGGCTCCACAGCCAGGCTGGTTGTGATATTCACAGGGGTTCAGCCAACACAAATGGTGTCTTTCCCCAAAATAGAAAAAAATATGTAGTAGTGGGGAACAGTCCAAGCTCTGCTTTTCTTTGATTCTTTGAAAAGGAGAAAACAGCTTCTTTATCTACAGCAGTCTTCTTGCTAAAACACAATGCTGAGAAAACTTGAAGGGCTATATTCTAGACATTCTCTTTGAGTCCAAAGTCTCAGAGGTCGTATGTGAAATTGTTTGTGCTGTATTGAAATAGATAAAACAATTGTTCCCTCTTCTGAATGTATTATCGATTCACTATTTATTTAAAAATATGTTAAGGGAATCTTCCTGTATAACCAGTTGTTACATTGGGGTATGCAGCAGAATATGATTCCCCATTCACAAAGAGAGTTTTCTGCTCTCCCAGCTATTTTTATTTCATTTCTAATTTGTGCCAAAGCATCTGTGAATATGACACCTCAGCCCCAACAGAAGAATTCTTATTCTGAAGAAGATGGAAATTACTGAACATCTCAGTTTAGCATCCATTTACTAAACTAAATAACTTCTTGGAGAGGGAGAGGAAGAGAGGAGGCAGGAGATAGGATGCATTTCGTAGCTCTGAATTTCTATTTCAAGTGGAAGGAAAACATTTAACCAAATGTCTCATTAAGGAGAGCCTAAAGAACAGACTGAACTTCTAAACATTTCTTACTTGCAGTGTTAAGAGTCCAAAGACTTCGATTAAGGTTTTCATATCTAGAACGACATTCCTCCCACATGCCCTCCTACCAGCACCCTAAATTTGCAAGCAACTTCAAATACCTTTAAATATGAATGTTGAAGGACCTTTTTGCAGACTACATCTTCTTTGCAAGTTGCAGACAAATCTGTCAGAATTTTGTCTTCTGCCAACAATGTGGATAAAATATATATATCAATCACTCAAAAGTTAAAAAGATGCAACTTTCAGGCTTTCATTCACAATATACACATTCAAGAAAAACAAGTTGTATGTATATGTCTAGTGAATACCCCATAGAACTACTAGCCAGAGATCAAAATGGAATTGATCTAGCTATTAACAGATTTTCAAAATTTGATCCATCATACATATTCCAGCTTAGATTAAATGGACAACAAATAAGGTCTTCCAAAACTTCATGTTCTTTTAGACATAAAACAGCCTTCCCCCTACATTTTTACATTTTAATCAGCTTCATGCAGTATGTTCAATCCTCCATGAAGGCAATTCAATTCTCAGAGCTAACACCTTTGTCACTTATTTTTTGCTGACTTAAAAAAGAAATCACATCCAAGTGATGGCAGAAAGGAACTTATTTACTTAAGGTGTCCCAGCACACGTAAGACCTTTAAATTGTTAAGAAATTGGCATAGGGAGTTACAATTGGGACAGTCTGTTGAGGTGATTTCTCAATACAGAAGATAAATAATTTGTGAGACTACTCATTTCTGCTAATGGCCATTCAGTACTGCAGTATAAATCAATTACTTGGGTTTCCAAAATACAGAGTTAAATGTTTCTCAACTCTAAAGGTGTGAATCCTTCATTTTAGAAGATTCTTCTACACATGATAATGTAATAACTGATATTGAGCATGTATATCCTCCATGTTATTGTGTCAAAGTCTGTAAAAATTAAAATCCAGATACATACTATCTGACTCACAGAGGGGTTTTAAGCAGCAGATGAACCTTTTCCTATTGGAGGAGCACCTAAGTCTGGCTCCATACTTCCTGCAGTGTCTCATCTCCTGACTCAGCATAAATCTACTTTCATGTTTCATGTAGGAAGAAGTGTCCTGGCATGATGGCCATGCACCAGCTGACAAAGTGGCAGTTTGTCCAAGAAGGAATAATTAACTCCCTAATTTATTCTGCCATCAAACCTTTATGATGTGCAGAATCATAGAATAGCTCAAGTTGCAAGGTACCCATAGGGATCACTTAGCCCAGACCCTGCTCCTTACAAGGCTAACTAAAACCAAGAGTGTCATCCAGATGTCTCTGGTCTTTTTGCAGTGGAATGCTGCTGGAACTTCTTGTCTGAGATGCTTTCTTTCATATGTTCTCACTTCGGACAGGTCTGTGCTCCTTGAGGTTACAGCTGTTTCCAGCTGTGTATTTACTGTTCCACTGCAATGACTCGTTTTTTTTCCCTATGGTTTTTCAAAATCCTAGCAAATACCAACCTGAAAACAGCACGTGTCTGCCCGTCTGTTCAGGGCAAGAGACCAACTTTTAGTTTTCCCTTATAAATTGCACAATTCTACTATAATGTCTCCAGGTCCTATATTAACATATCTGTCTTAGAAAAGACACATGCTTAAGACACAACTAGGACGCAAATCACCAACTAAGATGATTTGGATTAAGCTGCAACAGATAGTATCCAGTAGAATAAATTTTCCTTCATGTAACAGACTGGGCAGTTCTTAATGGTAGTGGCAAGTGTGTAGAGGCAGATAGATCTGTAACCTTAGAGAACTTGTACATTTAAAACTGGATCCCTAGACCTACTTTTTACAGAGAAAACCTATTAAAACATTTCTATGTAATCTGATTAATTGAAATGCCTCTTTTAAATATTTTATTCCTTTAGCAATATCCATCTGTACAAGACCACGAGTGTCTTTCTCAGACTGCTGTTGTAATCATTGAATGAAAAGGGAAATACTGGGTCATTAAATGAAGTAGCTGTTGGCATGTGCAATATCACAAAATAATTAACTTTATGAATTACAGTAGTAGTTGTGCTTATCACCACCATTCTATAACGAGTAAAAAAGTCTAGTTCAGTTCACAGACATTGAAGGAAACCCCTGCAACTAAAAAAAAAATCAAAATTAATGTTGTTCTGCAAAAGAATCTCAGAGTGAAGCCTGTGAAAGACAACCCAATTACAGTTCTCAAGTAAATGGAGAGTTTGTCTAGAGAAACTGAGCATTGTAGTTTTAGTTAATATCTGCCTTAGAAGCATCTCATGAGGCCAAGTGTACTTTTCCTAGTATTTTGTAATGGTAGTAATATTGCCTGTCCATATGCACATATATTAAAAGAGTTGCTTAGGAGTCAACCTCAGTTTAGTGCCATTGATTGCAAAGGGAAGATGGGGATTAACCCAAGCATTTGCCTTGGCCAAGGTAAATGATCAAGGCTTGTGACCATATAGATATCAAAACTTAAGTAGTAAAATGGGTAGTTGTTATAAAAAGCTTTGAAAAAAACCCTTTGAGTATTATGGGTGCTACGACACGGCACTTATTATAGATACTGCTGAAATAGCTTGTAATTTTGAGATATAACAATTATAACAGTTATATATTGCTTTGAAAAAAAAAAGCCTTTAAGTACAACTTGAAGTACTTCAATGCTTATTTTTTGTGTCATTTCTTAAATAATTCTTCAAAGCTTCTAAATGAATTTTTAAAATTGTAATTGGTGTAAAAGCCTGGTGAAAAATATTCTTCCTTTCTGTATATCTGAAAGTTTGCTGTTACAAAAAGAAGCTTTTTCATTGTATATCAAATTCCCTAAATACTTATTGTTGCAACAAAGTGGCAAGGAATGAAATGCTAAGTGCTGGGAAGCTGTCAGGAGGATTCAGTGCTGAGAATAGTGGAATGACTGAAAAGGGCTGAGCTGCTCTAACAGCTGTTTGCAACAGAGTTTGTCACCCTGCTCTTCCTCACCTTGTCACTTCCTCCCTTCAGTCCCTTCCCTGCTCAGTCCCTTCCTCTTCCCTGTGCTGGTGCAGGCATGCACCTGGTCCTTGAGGAGCTAATTCAGTCTGCTAGGCTGGTCCTCCTTTTGTTGAGATGGTGAGCTGAAACCCACTCCCAAGGGGGACAAAAGCCAGGGCTGACACAGGCTGGGGGAGCAAAGTTCTGGGGAGGAGGGAGGACAGGAGAGGGCAGGGAGGGAAGTGGGTGACTGAGGAAGTTGCTGTATCTGAGTGTAGCCTGGCTCATGGCTGAGGTGTCAGTCACCTTTCTAGGTGAGAAGGCTGGAGCAGAAAAGACAGAAAGGCGCATGTTTTTCTTTACAATTCCATTTGATCCAGCTATTTGGGAAAGAAAGCACTTTACATTCATTTGCTGCAACAGAAAAAAAGTCATGGGGGTAGGAAATGAGGAAAGAGGATTGTTGTGGGAGGGTAGAGGTGCAGATCAGACTTTGCATCCACAAAGGGGAAACCCAGAATGGGAGTGATCCCTCTTTCTTTACCTCCATCATCCCTGGGCTTGTCAGGGCTGCGATGGCACCTTCCTGTTCTGCCTTCTCTGTTCCACCACCTCTTGGAGGCTTCATGTGTGTTGGACATGGTTGCGCAATGCACCTGGTTCTGCTCCACTTCCAAGGTGGCATTCCCATACTGACCATCAAACAACAATTGTACTTTGTGTTTACTGCTCCAGGTCATCCAGAATTGTCCTGTACCTGTATCACCAAGTTTCCTTTAATTGTCTGATGCTTGTGTTTTCATGGGCCCTGGCTAAAAATTACAGGACAATCCCTTCTGGCAACAGTGAGCTGCTGCATCTTGCCTGTGCTGTACTCCCCATCAATGTTTTTGCTGTTGTAAATGAATGTGATGGTGGGGTGAAACCTAACAAAGTAGATCAGTATCTAATCCAGTGCACAGATGAAAGAAGAAGGAATATTTCCTTTGAATTTGGTTGGTTTTGAATGAAGCCCTTTTTGACATTTTAAAATAAATAATTTGCTGGTTTATATTTGTAAGTAAGCAAGTATATGACAAGTTGTTGGACAATACAAAGTTGCAAATAAATAAATAAATAAATATTAACATTCAGAGATCTAAATTATTTTTGGTAGGAGACTACTATAGTCTGAAAGAATATTTAGGTATCTAATTCACTTAAAATGTTCTTTAACCACCAAGACAAAAGCCATGAACTTTGGGAACCTCTTCTGGGCAATGCTTCTTTACATGAAGATGGTAAAAGGCATGAAAATGACTGAGGCCAGCACAGTTGCGGAACGAGATATTATTAACTGTAGAACTGCATGTTTGGCTTCAATACTTATGAAATTGTGGAGTTGGTTCAGGGATGTCCAAGAAAAGCTACAGGAAAGAACCCCAGAATTTGAAGTACACAGGGAGGGTATAAAAAAGAACAGTTCTGAATCTTAAGACATTCAGACCTTCACCTCTGGGGCATTGTCTTCATGCGCTTAACCATCTCTTCCTATCACTGTATAGAAAGCCTAAAGTCTGAACATCTTCTGCTTTGTCTGACAAAGGGCACCTCGCTATCAAATTATGTCTTATTTGCTTTAAATCCAACTTTTCTGAAGTCTATCATCAGCGATATACAAATGTTCAACTCCCTTCACTTACCTACTCATTCTCTACCAATTTAAAATAAAAATTAATGAAAAATTAACTGTATTATTCACCAGGCTTTTACCCCAAGGCTTTCCCTGGGGTGAAATAATATTTATGTATTTTTTTCTTTTTTGTTGTGTGTGTTTTTTAGATCTGCTAGAGAACTTGGAAAGACAAGTTTTTTAGTGAAAGTGTATGTTGTTTCATTTTTTTTGGGTCATTTTTCCATTTTTCCATTGTCACTTTCTTTTACGAAGAAAACAATCAAGACCTGTTCTAATTGCTTAATTAAGCAACTTTATATCTATGACTTTTGAAGTAGCAATATAAGCCACTATAGATGCAAAGGTAAAATTGAAATTAAATGTCTTATATGGCAAATTTTACCTCTTTTGTTTGTCACATCTTCTCAATAGTGGTCCAAAGAATGCAGCAACTTGAGAAGGTAGATGTTAATTTTTCTTCCTTAGCATCTCAATTCAAAGCTGAGGAGTGGAAGCAGGGAAGAAAGTAACTTGGGGATTGTTTTTAAAATGTTGCTAACAACAAAGTCTGAATTCTCTTAGTCTTGGCTTCTTAGCTTGATTGATCACTCTCTCCAAAACCCATTTTGGGGAGTGTTCATGCTCAGAAAGTTTCCCAGAAGCTTCAGTGTGCAGTTCAATTCTGCCTTGTTGACTTCAGCAAGTTTTCTGAGTAACTATCACGTCCTGAAGAGGATAACTTTAGGTTGTCAGTGTAAGGGAACGTGTCACTGCCTTTTAAGAGCTGAAGAGGCTGTGGTGGCGTGTGTCAGGGTAACTCAAGCAGCCTGCTGAAAACAGTGGCATGTGGCAGACAGTTGTATAAAGCTTTTTAGGCTGTGTGTCAAGTTAAAGGCTCCTTAAAAATCGTAAATACTGCATGGTACCAGAGGCAATACCTGGAAAAGTGTAAATATCCAAAGTAAAGCCCAGAAGCGAGAGAAAGCAAACTAAAAGAGATGTGGGACTCTTAAGAAAACCCTGAAATAAAATCACCTTTTGCTGAAATGCTGTAGAAGAGTCCTGGAAAAGAGTAAAATACAGACATGCTATCTAGATGCAAGCAGATTTACTCTTTGATAAAGAATATTTAGAAATTTAGCATTTCCCTGCTATTTCTGGATATAGGGCCACAGATCTTAAACCTTCTGCATGTAAATCAGGATGAATTAGAGTGAACATTACAGTGATACTCTACTCTCAAGAAAAGCAAAGTAATTGAAACACAGGTTCCAAATAAAATAGCAAATGGAAGGAAAGTTCTTTTGAAGGTTCTTTACTGACATTAACATAGAAAATCATGCTACCTTGACAGATTTCATTATTGAGATTTGATTTTGATTGAAATCAACAGTCTAAATCAATACATCAAACCTGGACTAACGAAAATATTACAAACACTTTAAAAGGCTAGATAGTAAAAGGTAAATACAGTAGACATTGACTAAGGAAACATGAGTTAGGCTTAAGGTTATTATCAGCTAAATATATCAGAGAAACACTAATGAGCAAGTGTCTATGAAGCTGTAAAGTTCTAACAAGAGGATGAAACAGGAAAGTTACATGGACACAAACAATATGTCCTCAACTGGAAAACATGAAACCAACTACAAGATAGATTAGTGTTTTGCAGCAGTATGCAATCAGAACCAGCAAAATTAATACAACCAGCAAGCACACTGGAAGTTTCTGAGAAAGAAAATACAAAAAAGAGTGAATTAGAATTCTATATAGAGGCAAAATATAGATGTTGATAGAGGAAAATGTACTACTTCACTGGAGACTGGTGCAACTGCTGTGAAATATTCATGGGGAGCAAATGCTTGGGTAAATGTTATATCTGAAAATATTGTAGATTATTGGAATAAGAAACATAACTATATAAAACAGGAACCGCTACAAATAAGAGCTCACAGAGATAACCTAAGTGCTGTTCAAGCATTACATGAACTTGTATGGAAACCTGTAAGAAAAAGTGGGTCTGTTTATTTACTGTGAACAATGAGCCAATATTGAGTCTAACAAATGGAAAAACCTTGGTTTGCTTAATAGAGTACCTAAAAGTCAGCTGGGCATAAACACATGTAAAGCAAATCTTGAATAAATCAGGACATCAGAGGAGGTAAGGAGACAAATATACACATGCTTGCAAGGAGTACATTTAACTCTTGACTTAGTTCTTTCTGAGATTGCACATTCTATTTAAAAGTATTATCCATATTAAATTTGTATTTGCTGAACCTAGAAACCCACAGATCTTATTTGATGTTACTTAAAATGTTTGTATTAGATGCTAGATTTCAACATGTATAACTTCCAAATCTACTCAGCAGAATGTCTGGTAGAGAATGCTGATATCACTGCAATGACTGCTAAATGTAGGTTAAGGACTTTAAAACAAATCCAACAGTGCTGGACTTGACAGATTTTTTAAAAAGTGAACTGGTACTGACTGAACACTCACTGAGCAGAAAGATGAAAAGTCTTTTAATTCAATAAAAGCAGCAGAAAATACTTAGCCTAGAAAGATAAATAGAAGAGAGCAGGATATCTCACATATAGAAGATACAGCCCAGTCATGCTGTGGCTGCAGGGGTCTGTAGATGCAGGTTGTACACACAAGGGCATTGCTTGGGTGTACAAGGCTGCAGCTGGCAGGAGGACTGCTCCTTTTTCTTATGTGAGCTCCCATCTCTTGTGCAATTGACAAGAGGGAATGACTGCAATTTATTCCTATGAAAAGAGGAGCAGGAAGGAGCAAGAGAGAGCAAAGCATCTGAAAGTAAACTGGAAATAAAGGATTTTGCTGAGCCAATAATGGACAGGATAGAAACTGCAAGTAAATAGACATTGGGATATTTCTCTGCATGGTAATCCAAACACCTAAAGCTCCTGAAAGCCCCTCTCCATACATGTAAGGTAGGCACAGTTGTTATTTCTAAAGATTATGCAGGAATATAAACTCCCTCACTCCTGTGTCAGGGAAAGGGAAGCCTGAAAGTGTCACACTAAGCAGCCATTTGTGGTCTGAGCAGCCTCAGCCCAAGGGACAGGGGTGTCCACAGGCATCTGCAGCACAGGGCAGCCACAGAGTCTGGGCAGTTGCTTGACCCTGAAAAACCTCATTCCAGCTTGCAGCTGAATATGATCACTTTTCCGAGAAATGCAAAACAAAAAACTTCAAAATATTGCTTCTTCAATAAGGCATGACTTTTGCTAGCTTGAAAAGAAGTTTCTACTGATAATAGAGCAACACTGGAACTTGTACAAACTGCAGTAAAGCTTCACTCTAAATCCTTTGTAATTTTTATTGCTGCTATTACTATTAGTGCCACAGTACAAATGAACAAGATGTGTTTGTGTCTGTGATGTTTGCCTATATATGTTTATCTATATAAATTCATCTTACTTTTTTATCCCCTCAAAAGCATGCTAATAAAAGTGCAAATACACTCTCAGATCCATTTTGCTTCGTTACATAACTTTAACAAGGTCTTTTCCAGAGCTATTAATAACCTTACAGAATCTCCATGGACGTACTGCTTGCAGATGATGCTGAGGGATTGTTAACTAGGATGTGGATAGGAACTGAGCCGATAACTTTGAGGCTTTACAATTTTCCTTGGCTGTGCAGCAAAAGGCACGTTTCAGCAATTTTTCTTGCCCAGTCTGTCCTACTAGTAAATTTTGTGTGGTATTATATGCACAGGTTTGTGTGGGCATGCCTTTTTTGTGTGTCTCTGTGGAACACTGGTAGCTCATGGCCAAAGCTGAGAGGAACAGTCTCAAATAGAAGACTGCAGGATCTGTAATCGGGGATTTAAATTAAATAGGAGGAAATATTTTTGCTGTACTTGATTTACAGCCACAAGTGTTATTAAGTACTCTAAAAATGCTCTGCCAAGAAGTCTGATTATTAAATGTAGATACTTGAGAATGGATATTTAGTAGTATTTGAGATTATGGATCTGACTGCTCTGAAAGTGTTCTGCCTTAAGTATTGGATTTATTCAGTTTTAATGATTACTTTTTGGTTTATCGCCCCACAACAATTCCCCTGACACACTTACTTAATATTATTTTAAGACATACAGCATAGATCAAATATTAAGGCCTTGAATTATTTCTAAATAGCATCCAGTATTGCAGTCCTATACCCTCAAATCCAGAAATAAGATGCAATCCACAATAAACAGTGCTCGTGATTGAATGCTTGAGACTGATGTATGTACTTAAAACAGCCTGTTCAGCATAAACAATATTTTTTTAAATGTCACCAGTTCAAGCCATATTTTCATCTTTAAGTGCAGAGAATAGCTCTGAAAACTTTATCATCTCTAAAATTGGATTTCTTTTAAAGTAGGTACATATGAAATTCCAAGACACCAATATTAGAAGCTGAAATGATGGCCAGGCAAACTCTCTAGTACTGACGTTTGAATTGTCTGTAGACAGAACAGTCTACAGAGCTAAAGAGCAAACATTTGCAAGGTTTTGCAAAACCTTACCATGTGGCTGAATTTCATGTGGCTGAATACTACTAGGAAGAGTTTAAGTGTGTATTTTACCTATGAAACACTTCCTTTGTTTCCACAGGAGCATAGAGAGGTCTCAGGTCATCTTTTGCTCTTTTGATGCATTTCTTCTCTTGTGGCATTGTTAGGAGATGGCTGCCATAGAACTTCTTCATGCAACAAATCTGTCAAGAGAACAAGGTGTTCTGCTAGGATTACTCCCTCTGAACCTGCTTTCTGTGAGGCCAGGTGAACATCAGTGCTAGTGCAATAGACAGGGAGAAGGAAGTGTGGTGAATTTGGTCCACACTTCAGGGGAGCTCAAATAGCCGAGGCATTGTGGCCTCAGAAGCAGGTTTTCTGCCTGTTTACTGCTACAGCTATGAGCATTGGAGGAGCTTTGTAAGAGAAAGACAAAGAACAACCATCCTTTAAGAAGGTCTTTCAACTTTAAAATGCTTTACTTCCTTCTCCTTTCTGTTTTACCCATTTGTTGTGAGCCCAAACCACTAAATTTGTTGACTTGAGTCTAATACTTTGAAATTCTTCCTTTTAAGTGCCTACTTCAGAAGGGTTGGATTGGTTGAGGAAAACAAACCAATGTCTATCTGTTAGGTGGTTTTTTTGGTTGGTCGGTTTGGGGCTTTTTTGTTGTTGTTGTTGTTTTGTTTCTTTTTTTTGGGGGGGGAGGTTTATTATTTTCCACAGGTAAGCATGGACTGGGGAAACTGACTGGGAGGATTATTTAGATGAATCTACCAGCTCAAGAAAACATTTAATTTATCTCTGCTGTCAAAATTGACCCTAAATCCTTATATGAAATTGCATCCTTAGGTACAGAACAAGAAAGTACATAAATATTATCCTAAATATGGATTTATTCCCTAATTTGGAATCAACAATTTGCTTTTCAGTTGACGAAGAATTTAGATAGATGCTTTTTAAACTATTTTAAAGATAGTCAATATATTTTCATTCCCCCAGAAGGCTAGAAATGCCAACAAGCATGGAAAATAAAACTCCAGATGCAAATAGTAAGAAATGTTAGAATTATGTGAAAGTTACATATGGGTTGAGAGCCTTTCCATGTTCCATTTTATCCAATGCAAATTAAAATGAATAAGAAATGCAGTGCCTCTGGAGCACAGTTTTTGTGAAGTAAATGCCAACAGCTTCTTAACTAAAGTGGCACAGCCTTAAGGTGACTGTGGTGTTACTGAATATGCCACAAATATGGTAGAGGTTTGGTACATCTTTAAACAAGTTAGGAAAAAGAAAGCCTCTCATTTTTCTCTGTTCTAATTATCTTCGTTCCAGTGGATTAGAAAATGGAAAATGTAGAAGTCAAGCTGAAGATGGTTCAGAGCTCAATCGCCTGCCAAGTTAAGTCTGAGAAATGGCGAGAGTGTGTAATTAATAGTGTCATCTTCCTCCAGACCAAAGGATGACTGTGGTAACTATGGATTATAATTGTCATCGTTGTCACATAAAATGTGCTATTATTAAGTTCAGGCTGAATTTTATTGCTGAGAATGCTCATAAATTGAATGGACAGTCATTTAAATTGCCAAGTACAGAGCTCCGTGGTTTGCTCTAAAGCTACTTTTTAAGTCAATCTATTTGACTTTAGACCTCTGGAAACAAGCTACATTCCTTAAAGAGATGTTAGACAGGCTGTTACCTATAAGAGAGGATGCTCTGACAGATGCACTGCATTTCTTTCATGTTTTAATTATCCCTACACCCAAAATTGTAATTTGTTTTTGAAAGGCAAGTACTGCATATGCCATGTTGGCAACCTAAAAATTAGGACTTATTATCTTGTTAGTGCAGCAGAGAGAATGAGTGATGATAGGCTTGAAATATGGATGAATAAAATGTAGTTGTTTAAGAGGAAAGATGAAAGGGGATGAAAAGAAAGCAATACATTCAAGGAGAGAATCTTGAGATCAAGGAGTTTCCCAGCAGGAACTGAAGTTCTTTCCTTCTAGGGATAAATTGCAGGTCAGCAGTCATTTCCAGTCTTTGTGTCCTGATGACTGGATAAATCAAAATTTTCAGGAAGGTTGACTCAGAAACATTGTGAAAAAACCACCAAATTAAAATATGAAGGCTTGATGAAGTGAACATGACCCAGGATAAGAAGGGAACTGCAGCATTCATCAAGCTGTTTCTTGCTATTAGAGACAAGTAATTAATTTAATATCTTTTGTAAACTGATTGGCTATAGCTTAAAGTTAGTTTAGATGTTTGTCCACACTGTATAGCTATTACTTCAAAAGATGACTGCTCTAATGGTCAGAAAACAACACCTCTTTACTGGTCATTTTTTTCTCGTTCTATTCTTGTCCTTTTTCTTTTAGATGTGTCTTACACCCTTCTCCTGTTACCTCAACAAGTACATCTATAAGGCATGATTATATTTTCACCCAGCTGATGAATACTTATTTTGTTTTAGTGTGAATATTTGATCTTCTTGTTTATTTCATGCTGTAAAATATATTGGCAGGTGGCTGGCATAAGCCAGCTCTGAACTGGGAGCCATTTAACCCCTTTATAGCAATACTGTGTTGAAACTGCTAAGTTCTGCAACATTTTCTCTCAAGCGGATTTTCTTTCTGATTTTCCTGGAGTTTTCTTATCTGATTTTTTTTGGTGTTTGTTTTTTTTGTTTGTTTGTTTTGTTGTTTTTTTTTCTTTGCATTACAAATATTTTTTAGATTGTATACTCTTATATTCTAAGCCTTTGGTTTTTACATCATAGGTGCATAATGCTGGGAAAGATCAGCTGACTATGTGGGCTATTAAGTCAATTTCCCTGTTTCTACAGGCAATATATACTAGAAACTGCATTCAAGGTATACAGAACATATACTCCATACATTCACATAACCACATGTATTCAGTAACTTTTTCATATGATAGTAGAAGACCAAAAGCTAAAACCATAAGCACCTGGAAGAAAGCAGGTGAAAAAAATGTGTCACTTTTACAGTGTACCCTTGCAGTGGTAAGAAATTAGGTAGATTTTTTTTCCCAGATGATCACAAAAAGTGAAACAAGAACTATATTGCAGAAAAAATACAAAGTAAGCACTCAAGTAGCAAGAGGATAATTTCTTAATTAATGACAGAAGAGATGTTTCTTAAGTCTGTGTAAAATACATTGAGTGCTTGTAGCATCCTCTTATTGCTGAAAAATTGTTAACATCTTTGGTTTGTGTGTTAGTAAAAGTATTTGCTCAGTGCAGTAATAGTATTTGCTCTGTAAAGCCCAGGTGTAGCAAGGTAATATTTTGGTCAGGTATCAAATGAACATTGCAATCAAAGTGCCTGGGTAATAGGGAAAATGTTATTCTACAGCTTTGCTGATGTTTTGTCTGCTTTCAGCCAGAAGCAGGCTTTCAAATCAAATACCAACAGCACAATGGTATTTTAACATGGTTGCTGACTGTCATTAGCTTACATGTCAGCCATATCTGTGCAAGAGGATTATTCCACTGGCCAGTGTATGCCCTTGTGCACTCTGCTTAGTCAAAGTGTAGTGACTGTATAATGCTTTCCAGAACATATCAGGATGAGAAGATAAAGTAGAAGTATTAAATTAGTTCCCTAGGGCTTCCTTCTCTTTCAGATAAATCCTCCAGTGTGTTAGTGGGGGGCTTTTGTTTTAAGGTTTTTTTTTTTCCCCTAAGCACATTCCTTGACTGGTACAAAGATAAGGAAAGCAGTGAAAAATCAGCTTCTTCATCACATTAGTTGTAGTTGTTAAACAAAAAGTTGTTGCAATAAGACCTGTTTAATAGGATTGAACAGAGTCCAACACAAGAACACAACTAAGAGCCACTTCATGGAGTAAGGTCATAGGAATATTCCCAACTGCAGTGTTTAAAGGGCTGTTTCAACATAAACTGATATGGATCATAAAACTTCTTGCGATTCTAGCCAAATCCAGTGTTTTAAAGTTATGCAAATAACCCAAACTCCGAAACCTCTTTAATGCCTCTACCAGTGTGACAAGAGTTATTCTCAGACTTCCATAAAAAGTATCATTTGAGTAAAGTGATATTTTGCAGTCAGCTCCCACAGCTTCATTGTGGCAAGCATAGCTGTAGGGGAAATTATTAAAACTTCACAGGCACAAATGGAGTTACATCTGCTGGCATTAGGTCTCAATTTGTCACTCTTGTTTTCAATCTCGGGAGGCATGCAAGAACTAAATGGTGCTAATCTTTCATATGACATGAAGAAGAGGATCAGAATATATTCACACCCAGTACCATGGCCGAGTTAGAGCTCAGCCCCAGCTTCTGAAATGATCTTGAACAAGTTTTTGAATATGAGCCCGTCGTTTTACGTTTTCCTACTCATTCTTAGCCCAGACTTCATTTTCTAGGCCACATCTTGGCATGACACCTATCCAGTTTTTGGTGAAAAAATGAACTGATTATCAGAAGGGGAAAAAAGCTGTAGAATTTCAGTCTATCCTCAAGGAAATCTGTGTAGTTCCACGTAGGCCTGTGGTATAAGGGTACCAGCAGAAAAAGGACCAACGAAGTCCTGCCATCAACATCAAAAAGATGTCTTTATCTTGCTGCTTCCATTCCTATGTCAGAATGAGGCTGCTGGTACATCCTATCAGGTTGTCACACTTGTGTTTTTGCAGTGGTGAGAAGGCTGCTACTATGCCAGGTCACAAGGGAATGCACAGAAGCTAGAGATGCTTTAGGATTTCCAATTTTTGTAAAGCTTCTCAGTAGTGGGGCTGTTTCCCTAGAGCATGGGTTTGCTCCTGGAAGAGCTGTGCCACAGGGTTGTCTGGCAATGGCTGTGTAGTCAGCCCAGAGAACCAAATGCAAAACAGTGCTACAGCTACTGTGGACACTGGAACAGGCTCTTCATGTGGCCTGTGAGCACACTGCTCACTGTCAGACCAGGCTGACATTGACTCAGACTGCTCAATCCTACCTAATCCTTGTTAATATTTCTGGCTTCATTTACTAAACTGAAAAAAAAAAAAATTAAGTACCATATGTGCACTATACATACATGTCCCTCTCTCTCTCTGGCTATGTATCTTGACACACATACAGGCACACAGATATATAAACTCTCACACTGTATTTGGGCCTGCCCTATCCTATTGATAGAATTCTGAGATACTGTTTCTTATTAGCAGAATAGCTGGTGGCCGTGTTGCTTTCCTGTCTCTGAACAGTTTGCTCATATCCTGCCCATAGACCATCACCAATCCCAGATCATTGATGTACAGTGTTTTTGTAGTGCTGGACACTGCTTTACTCCTGCCCAAATATTGAGGCCCCTAATGCCATTTTTCAGGAGCCATCCATTACAGGTACTACTAATAATATACTGTGAATAGTAACACCAGTTTGACTTTGTGCTGTAGTTACTTTCCACTTCTGCTGTTACCATCACTAATGTTTGTCTGTTAACAAAGTTAATTAAGCTGACTTCATTTGCTATTTTGGTAGGTTAATTCTGTTTCCCTGGCTTCTGAGGATTGCTCTTGGAGTTTTGGAGAGAAGCAGATCTATTTAGGAGTTGGAGACAGCTCAATGATTGCATCTCTAAAGGCCTAAAGGGTAGGGGCTGATATGTTTTGAAAAGCCTGGGTGTTTCTGTCATCATCTCTACATGCAGGAACTGGAACAACACTTGTTAGTGTAGAGATAGACTCTGGATGGGAGGGAATTATGCTGTGGAGAGAAAAAGGATCACTGAATCCATCTTTTGAAGCAGGAAGGTTGGAGGTGTAAGGCTGTTACCTGTGGATAATGAATAGACTATATCCAGATAAATGTATTCTGGTTTATTTTGCAGAAAATAGCAGAAGGATGTTGTGTATCTATTTAAGGGTTGAATGGTATTTATTGAGTACATTCATTTAAGCTGTATAAAAATATTTCAAGAATCATAATATATTGCTCCCTGAATAAAAGAAAGGTTAAATGAGTATGTGGCATGAGTTTTACTGCGCTGTGAAACTAAGGTATAGCTAAATAAAAAAGGGCTGAGAAATATATTTAGGGGATTCCCCTAGAAAAGTAGTCTTTCTTCATCACTTGGTGGCTGAACATCATGGATAATCCTGTATCTAGATAAATGGAAATAGCAAACCCAGCAATGATTTGCTCTGTATTAAAAAAAAAATAAATTAAGTACTCTATATTTTGAGAATATTAAATACAATCTAGCTTCTCCTTCCTGGATAAGTGAACTAACAACTAGGACTATGTCTGTTGCTTATGAAAGCATGGTAATTATTCTGTGTCAGATGAAGCACCATCCAGAAGAAAGAGAATGAAAACACTACAGAATGAAAACATGCATCTGGGTGATAAGGGATTTTTTTTCCCCTTGGTTAAAGGATAGATTTAAACCTAGATCATTCCCAGTTAGGGAAATAACTAATAATAAAATATCTTGGTCAGGAACAGCAGATTCAAATCAGTCTTTGTTTGAAATGCAAAAAGTTGCTTCGTGTCCCCTTTTGAATTTTTTTCCAAATATGAGGGAGATTATTTCAATTCATCCTTCTCTTTAGCAGAACCCCAGTTTTGTCGTATGTACCTTTACTCGTGTACTGTTCCAGTACTTATCTGCTTTCCCTAGGACATCTTGCACAGAAATGTAAACCACTTCAATCTTCTGGCAAGTCCTGACATGAGCTTCCCACGAAGAAACTGCTGTGCCCCAGAGGAGACAGAGAGGACAGGAACACTTTCTGGAAGCCTGCAAAAAGGGCAAGCAGGAGGCAGTGGGCTGGAGGGGCCAAAACCGTGCAGCTGGGCCAGCAACACCGCTGCAGCTCTGCTCATCGTGGAGAGAGATCCCAACTGTAGAGCTTAATTGTTGTGTTTTCCTGGGGTTGTCATGCCAGTTGTCAGAATAATTTCTTTGTGCATGGCTGAATTGGACATATGTATACAGCGCCAGCTTAGTCTTCTGATATCCTGAGGGGGCCTTTCCTACTGGAAATTATTTTCCATTGAACAGAGGGTGGCTGGAAGATTGGTCCTTATTTGTCCATATGGTTGCTGTTGTTCTCTTCTAGCGCAAAGTCTGATGAGGATATTAGACACAGTTGCTCTATACATGCCTAAAAGCATTTCCCTGTGGCTTTCCTATCACTGATTGTTGGAGTGTTATATTCATTGAGAATAACGAACTCTGGTAGAGGAAAATACTTCAAATACATAAAGCAGATTGTACGCTGCTCACACGTGTCAAGGTCTCGGTGGCATTTCAGACCCTGGATTGGTGTATTGTTCCTTTTTTTAAATAAGACTGGAATATTGGGGTCCTGAACCACCAGTCATGAGATACGTGAATGTCTTTATATGTTCTAGAAAAATTTGGCATCAGGATACAAAATTTTTTGGGGATTATTTTCTTCTTTTTTTGTTTTGTTTTTCCTTCTGTTTGGAATCCTTATGGAATATTTTTTTTTTGTGAAGGATTACTTTTCTTTTCCTTCAAGAACTTGTCTTAAATGAGCCGGCAAGAGATTTACATTTCTCTGCATGACTGTAGGATACTGGAGTTTAAACAACGATGAAAAATTGTCACAGATTTATTTAAGAGCAGTGAAGTGTTTCTGCCTTTATATACCCTGTCAGCAGATTTGAAAAGGAGAAAGATAGGGAGCTATGTGATCATTGGGTTGTTTGTGTAAACTGGAGACTTTCAGCATGAGGGAAATGGTTTAGGGTTTTATACTGGGTAGACAACTGATGCTGCTTCAACAAAAAAGGGCAAAGGAAAATTGCAGGTGTGAAAACACAACTTTTGGAGACTCTGGTTTTTTTGCTAAGTCCAGATTTCTTTTCAATCCTTAAACAGTTGACTATTTTTTGAGCCTTCTGAATCCCACTCAATTCCCATGAGTCAATAAATCATTTTCTCTGTATTGTGTCCTACAACAGGCTTTGTTTCTTCTTCTTTCTGTGCTTTGTCTCTATTTTTTCATGGCTTCACTTCTTTGCTGCATTCTCTGAGTGATTATTCTTTTTGCCTTTTTTGCATGAAGTTCATTTTTAAAATCAGTTTGTTTGATTCCACAGTGGGCCAGATACTAGATGCCATTTCAAAGTAATTTCTGTTCTGTATTATTTTATCCAGACGCTAAAGCACCCCATTGGTGGAAAACATTTTGTTCACTGTATGAGATGAAGAAACTGCAGGGTTTTGGTTATGTGTGTATGTAATTTAAAGCCATTTCCTATGTTTTATTTGGGGAGGTTCAATTAAGGAAGTACAGACAATCAGAATTTTGACATCTCATATTTTTGCTTTATTTTACAGTCTTTGCAACCTTAATGTTTCCTTAAATTGAAGTTTTTTTTTTTGGGAGGAAGTTATAATCTTACACAAAATGCATATAGGCAGAAAATATTCAGCGTATAATTATCAGCAAAGAAACTCAAGTGTCAAATCTTCAGATTCTTTAAAGAGAAAAAAGGTTTGCAAAGAAAAACAAGATCATGTAAAGATTTAATACATCCCAAAGCTAACACAATTTGGTTTGATACATGACCCTTTTATTTTGCTGCCTTAAAATGTCTCCCTCCTGCCAAAACTATTTGTTACCTTTTTCCTTGGGGAAATATGCAAAGACATGCAGTTATGCTCAGGCCCCTGCACTGAAAGGTTTTTATTTCAATCCTATCAGCCTCTATTCTCGCCAATCATTTTTCTTTTGTTCTCAGTATCCATTCTTTCCAGTAATTCACTTGAGCTACAATATCTGAGAAAGACTGAGCACCACTGTAATTTAAAGGAAAAGATCTTTTCAGGCTGATTTGGTTTCAAGCAGCTTTTTGTGAGAGAGATTGGTTTGCAGCCTCCAGGCAATTAAATACTCTGACTGAAGATTTTTCATCACCAATTATTCCATACAGAAACTACTTTTATTTTTTGGAAGAAGACATCAAAACCTAACAATGAACATTGAATATAGCTTCTCAGTGAATGACAATATAAAGCCCAGCTATGTGAGCACTCAGCATTTGCTTGCAGCAGCTGTGATGAGAAGGTGCAGGCTGTAACAGGAATGACAGAAATCCAGGGTGAAACACTCACTGGACTGAAATCCTCAGAGTCAGTGCCCTTAGCTTCTGCAGGGCCAAGACTTCTGCCCACACAAGGATTCACCTAACTGTGTGGAAGTAGAACACTTTTTATGATGGCTATAGAGTGGAGGAATCACCACGTGTACAGAAGACTTGAAAAAATCTTGGCAGTTGGGACTGACAAGGGTTTTTTGGTAGATAAGCAGCATCAACTTCAGCAGGTCCAAGCACCTTCAATTGCAATGAATATTCTATCAGTGTTTTTTTTTTTTTTTTTTTTTTTTTTTCCATTTTGGAAAATCACATGAATGTCTCAGTGGAAGAGGATTAGAAAAGAGGAAATTGATCGGTTTTGTTTTCATGATTAAGTTTCAACTGGTCTTGATGAAATTTTCTAGTGCAAAAGCCATCTGCATTTCTCCTGTGGCTGTTCTGCTCCACCTAAAGAGGGAATACTAATTTCCAACAAGGAATTTATCTTCTCTAGGTTCCTAATATCATCCCATTATACCATGAAATCAAGAGTTATCTGGCTTGATATCAATTTAGTAGATTAGGATTTGGATGAAATCTAATCTAATCTGGATGAAATCTAATGACCATGTAAGTGGATACTGCACAAGATCTTATGCTACAGATATCAGAGGGCAAAGACTGGGAATTTTTTGGCCAATGGGTTATGGGCAGAGTCAACATCATGTTTATTGGGACAGATATGAAACTATTATTAACATATTTTATGGAATTTATAAGATCTCATCCCACACTGGGATGAGAATGACTTCTAGTTGTCACCACAATGAGTGTGCCCTTCTGATGAGTGCTTTCAGCTGTAGATGGGAACAAGAAAGAACAATGATCTTTAATGTTATTTTAATGTCAAAAGCTTATTAAAGAGTAAAAATTACACTGTGAGAGAAAAAAAGAGTCCACAGGGTAGCAGGGCAAAACCTTCTCTGAGGAAAGGGTAGGAGCAATAGCTCCTTGATTCCTTTTCTTTCTAAGTCTATCCCATGGAAAGGAGGAGAATGAGGAAAGATTTCTTCTGAAAGAAGAAATCTCTTCTGGGAAGACAGACATGAAAAATCTTGAAGGTGATGGAAGACTTTTGAATTCTTTCCTACCTGACTCCTCAAGATTTCTGAAACATGATGTTTTGACTGTTTCTCACTTTGTCATTCAAATTAGTACAGAGGTTCTGTAAAACTGTAGCTCTAGCCTTGTGTGAATATGGGATAGGATGCAAGTGGGAAATAGGTTGGGAGCCTATCTAATTTTGTCACATCTGGCATCTCCTCTCAGACTCAGACTGACTCAAATTGCAGACAAGGTCACCAAGTGGTGCCAATGCTCTCTCTGTGGGCAGAACCACAGAGTGCATTGGGCTGGGTTTCCTGATGAGGGAACTCATGGTTAGCTGAGTCTGGAGAAAAGCCTGGATATGAACCATTGTGTTCACCACGTGTGCAGCTGGGTGCCAATGGAGGCTCTGACATCTCTGCAACGTGTTTTGTGGTCCCCAGGTAAGAAGTGATGTATGCATGGAATGTATTATAAAACCAAGGCTGCCCAAGGAATGATAATTCATCTCTGCCTAACTGCAATTTGGTTAATTGTAGAAGGCAAATAGAGGTAAAACTACACATTTTTCAATGGAAGAAGTTTTTATCCAAAAGAGCAGTTTCTTTGAAATATGTAGATTTTTCGTTTTAACAATTCTCAGTGAAAAAGCTTTCAAGTGTTTTGTTTGGATAATCTTTAAACCTCTTTTATATTTGTCTTTTCAACCATAAATCTAGGAACACATATATATATCACTTTAGAATATTCTGACAGTTTTGAAAGAAAATATTCTGATTCTTTTTTGAAATGATTCTTTGAGGGGACAGAAGCAATTTGCATATCCTACAAATATCTAAATTTAAACTTTTGCATTCAGATCTGGGACAAAAACAAATACTGAAATGTCAGAATTTTATACATGGTAGGAATTTTTTTTCTTCCCCCAGTACAGTCTGCTTAGATTACACTGCACAGCATGTGCCTTCCTTCCCTAGACTGCTTTTGTGTTCAAAAAATCAATTTGAACAATCTGAACAGAAATCTGCTGCTGGCCCCAGCCTAAAGGGGTTCAGAGAACCCACCACTCAGCCCACAGGGCTTGAGCTACAAATTGATACCTGAGTTCAGCAATGGGAGAGAGCTGGAAAATCAGAGCAGAAAAAAAAGAAAATAAAAAGACATTGATGTTTCTTTTTTTTTTTTTTTAAAGTCTTTTAAATTTCATAACTGACTTTCCTTTCTTTATTTCCTTTTGTGCTTGTAACACAAGACAGATGAGATACCATCCTCTCCCAACAGCTGCTGTTTGACAATGTTGGAATGGATCTTTACATGTTGCAAACCCCCTCAGCTGTGTTGACCAAAAGACTGAGGTCTTATTCTTGATCTTAAAAGGGACTTACAGACAGGTTTGTCCTGCTGGAGTTTTAGTCAGCTCCCAGATTAGGGTGGTTTTAGGACTCCTGTGCATCCAAAGCAACCTTTCCTGTAAATATAGAGTTTTCAGGCTTGCATTGCATTTCAGATAAATATTCTTGGTTATGCCAGGTCTCTTAAACCTTTGAATTTTTAATTTTAATTTTGCTGTCTCATTGCTCATAAGTTAATGAGAGAATCACATGTTAAGGAGGAGGCCACTTAGCATTTTACCCTTCTTTGGGATCCAGAAACAAGAAATGTTTACTTCTCACTGTGTACCTATCCTTCCTTGTACAGTGTGGGAAAAGTACTCATTGTAAACAGGATTTGAACTAGTGTCCACCGATGCTTCAGCACTGAACGAAGTTTCCCCGAGAAGGAATTTTTAGCTATTGTAAGGCTTGGAACTGGCTGCTCATATTTGGGTAGAACTTGAACAAATACTGACACAAAGTTTACTTTAATAGTTTCTATCTCAACACAGGTCATCTCTTGAACTTACTTTTAAAATGCAGCTTTTTGGATTTGGCTTTTTTCTTTCATCTAAAGAGAAATCAAGTCTCAGTATGTGGCTAAAAGTGACTGCAGGCTAATTAGAGCTGACTAATTTGTGTGAACACAACTAATGTACACATGGAAAGGAGAGGGGTTAATTTTAGCTGGTGAGATATATGTTGATTTTGGGAGATTAGAGCTGGAAAGGCTGAGACTCATGACTTTGAAGAGTAAGTGTTCTTTTGTTAGTACCACCAGTCCAAAGTTTAGTGAGGAAATAGCTTTCTAGCATTCACAGAGAGTTTAAACTGAACCTGCCTTCCATTCTGGTGGGGTTTTGTTTGTTTGTCTATGTGGGGCTTTTTAATTTTATTTTTATTTTTATTTTTATTTTGGGATATTGTTTTTATTACAATGATGCACAAGTCAGTCCTGAAAGCCATACCTACCTAAACAAAAAGTAAAACTAAATGGAAAAAAGGGCTAACAAACTAAAGAAATCACTCTTGCCTTCTTCCCCAGCCTTGTAAATGAGCCAGACTTCCGACTTTGCCTCCAGAGGGTTTCTGTAGTTCAACTGGTTCTTTCTGTCTCTGCACACTTTTTGCCAGCTTGTTCTCATCATTCGCTTGCTTGAAGCAGAACCTAATATTGCTTTGAAGACATTTCTCTCAAGGATGGATCTGGAGCTCTCTGACGCTGAGCAGCAGATTGCTGTTTGTTCTCAGTACATTGGGTTGTAAATTCACTGAGAGTGACGTGGAAAATGTGTTCTTGTACATGCACTCCCAGAGTGTCTGAGTGAGGTGTTGTGTATTCCCCACTGTCAGCATGTTGTCAATAACTTCTGGGAAAGCAGTATAAAAATAATCAAACATACAGACCAAGGCACAGGAGGAATGGTACAGTTTCTGCACCTGTGAGTTAAAAATGCTCAAAAGTAATTCCTTGAAGTGATTAGGAAGCGCAGAGAATCTCATTGTGATTGAAATTTTTTTTTCTCTCTTCACTGCTGCTCCCTGCCTTCTCCATAACCCAAGGTTCATGGCTTTGGTTAGTATAGCATTTTTCATACCCACAGCAGGAAACTGTTTTTAGCCCCAAAATTTGCCTGCTGCATCCATGAGCTTAATGTGCAATAAACTCAGCAGTGCAGATGCAAATTTAAGATTCCTGAAAACTGAAATTTAGCTGGAGAACTGTTTGATGGGAGTATCTGTGTAGACACAGCCAAAACATCTCTCTTGATCTTACCTGACTTTAAAGCTTACACAGAGTAGAGAGATCCAGCTCCCTGCAACAGTCTTTTGCATGCAAAAAAAGAGGAAGTGACAATAAAAGCAATCTCTCCTTAGGAACTGGCTTTATTTCACAGCATTCATAGCATTTACAATAAGATACCTAGCTGATGAGACAACCACCTTCTCTCCCTTAATTTTAACTACATGAATAACTGACTCTTTTCAATGTGAATTGTGTCACAAAACTGAAACAGCTTTCTAAGCTTTTCTCCATCATTATATGACAGAAAAATGCAATATCCCAGGCTGACAGAATCTGAGGGAGAAGGCTGCACAAAAAATACCAGCTCTACCAAAGGGAGAGGAGAAAGAAGAGGGAGGAAAATGTTCCTCAGTCACTCTAGATGGGTTTGTAAAGATTTATTGAGCTCAGAGCAATCTGTAGCCTAGTAAATTGGTGTTTGAAGGTGTCACAAACAATAATGTACTACATCTTGCACTACAATGTACAGGTGTCCAAAAGCTATTACAGTCCAGCCACTGAACAAAAGTGGTATGAAAGAGATAGTATGGCCTATGATTGGTACCAGAAAATTTTCTTTATTTTTCTGTCCTTTTGGCAGAACTATGGAAGAGGTCCCCACTATGAAAAATGCTACCAAGAGACCAAAATTGAATTTTTTTACACCCAGATTTGGCAATTGCTCTTGTTAGTGATAACTTTGAGGGAAAGTAACTGTGTATTGAAAGGAAGTCCTGAAACTTTGGATAGTTATGATATCAGTAGCTCCTGCAACAGACAGAAGGTATTGTAAAATTTTGTATTGCTCTACAGTATTGGAAACTTTCAGTTCTTAAAGAATATAAATGTTCTCTCTCTAACCTAGTTTTACCAAAATTCACTTTTTCTTTCTCAATTTTCTCTCAGAGCTTCCTTTCCTGCTTCATTCTGGCTACTATTATAATACAACACCACTGTGGGCTGAATAAACTGGCCTTCTAAGGCTGCTTTCATAAAGTATTTTTGTTCCCATTGAATATTATGGCACCTGTTAGTATGTTCTCTTTAGGACAGCCTATGTAATGATATCCAGTGATATAATCATGTTAAATTATACACACCTCTTAAAGTGGATCACTTTCTTACAATAATTTTGCTTTTGGCCTGAGGTAAAACTTCAAAAGACAGAAATAGTTATATGTCAATTTGTTTAGTCCCTAACAAGAGAACCTACGATTAGAGATGAACAAATATGTTGCCAAAGTTCAAAAAGGGTATAAATCTACCATCTGTGTGTGTATATACTGTAAATATATATAGTTGCCAGCATGAAATATTTGCAACAAAACCTCCTTGGTTCCCTCTTCATTTGCTAATATATTTAGTCAGTTTTTAATTTTTAGTCAAAACCAGTTCTTTCTGTTGGGCAAATGACATTAAATAGTTTAGGTTCATAGTGGTTTCAGTGATACATGAGAACAGAAAAGGTGGCAAAGAATGTCAGAAATTCTGCATCTTCTCTGTGTGGAAGGGAAATTGCTTAAGGATTCAACAACAATTAAATCTGAGTATTTCAAAGAAGCTGAAGGCCCGTGGCACCTTCCAGCAAAATCTTGTCGCAGCATTTCTCCTTAAGAAGCCTCCATGTGCTGATGCTTAAGATTTGACATGGGTAAAAGATAAACAACATTTATGAAACTAGTGCGAGCTTGCTTTTGTGGTCTAGAGACTACTCACTAGTATGAGAATTGAAAGAAATGCCTTTCTTTGGAGATTAGCAGCTGCATTTATATGACTAAAATGTAGGAACAGATTAGCTACCTCATAGTGGTTACAACATAATTACTGCATCCTAGCCAAATTAGGAGAAAAAACATCAGTGTAGATTTTTGTCCTTTACCACAGTACAAAGTGACAGAATTCCTGCAGGGTTGAAAAGCTCATCAATGAAAGCATGTAGATGAGGAGATCAGGAGTTGGATCCCTCGCACAACAGCACAAAAACCTTTATTTAGTGGTTGTTTGGGCGAGAAAGAAATCATCCACCAAAAATAATAGAGAATAATTTAAAGCTGAAAGGGAAAGGCTTGCTTGATCCTTACCCTGATGCTTTTTGCAACCTTTTCAATAACTGACCATATCAGTCAGATTTTTTTTCCATCTCCAAAGACCCAAAGAAGCCTTAATGCATTTTGTGCTTTGTTTTCGCTGAAGTTAATTTCTAGCAAAAAATAATTGGCAATTATCAAGAGACTAGTAGATGGCAATAGAGTTGGTGGGGAGTGTTAATCTCAAGATTTAAGATTTGGCCAAGATTTTTAAATGTCATCTCTAAAAGGGTAAATTTCTCTCCTATAGGGTCCATATATCTTATGAAAAAATCAAGTGAGTAGGAAAAAAAAAAGAAGAGCTGATACTTTTGCATTTATTGCTCTTATGACAGCACTTGTATGATTACTTGTCAGAAGTAGGGTTTCTACCTCCAGTACTTCCTATCCCACTTGAGCCAATTTGTTCCTTCATCCCTTTTGTCTCCTTGGGAATACTTTCATCACCTTGCCTAGGTTACACCGAAACCAGTGTTGCACAGACACACACCAGAAGAGTGTTAAAAGCTGTGTTTTATCGGGATCTTCTCATGAAATACCAGTTTCATGGGAAATCAAAGGTCACCTCTGTCTGGGTAGCAGTTTGAATCTCTTGTAAGAGTTGTAGATGAGACTACCCAAAGGATTGTTCTACTCAGTCCAAAGCAGAGCCCAGCTGAGCTGTGGTCCTACTGACCACTGCAGCACATGTATCATCCATTGCTAGAGACTGTCACACAATCACGGAATTATCTCCAACTCCCATTTACAAAACTGTTCCTGCATTTGCAGAAACCATTTCAACTCTTTACCAGTATCTTATCAGTGTCAATTCTGCTACAGGAACTACCTGGAAGGGCCAGATTCTGCACCTATGTTATTTTAAAGACAAAATTGGTTTTGTGACTGCAGGACCAGTCTGGGGAGAATCTTCAAGACTGTCTGATATCTCCACCTAATGACCGTTGCAAGAGTTAGATCCTTTGTGGTGAAGGGGATAACAAGCTGGATCTGACACATGGTCTCAGAGCAGCTTGTTACACGCCAGTTGAGTGCCTTGCGAGTGCCTTATCTATGAAGGAACATGATAAGGAGCTCCAGGACACCAGGAGCTTGGTGAATTTAGTACACTGAGTGTGCACACAGGGGCAGTCTTGGTATCCAACTATATCACAGTTGTAACTATGGGTTCTAACTTGAGTTCTGTTCTACCTCACTTGTAACGTCAGGGCCATTGCTGCTGCCACATAAGTGGCTTTCTGTGTTTTTCCTTTGACTAATTTTGTTCAGACTAACACAGCCTATGTCAATGGTCAGCACAGATGACTTGCTTGACATTCTCAGAGTGATTTACTCTTTGCTCTATGAAACAGAAGAGAACTTGTGATTTGCTTGGCAAGTGACATCAGCTTTTCAGATGATATTTTAGGAATAATGTTTTCAGTGATTTTTAATTAATGGTCAGCAGTTCCATCACAGCATTGAGAAGGGGGAATAAAACTCCATTTTCAGTGGTTACCAATTATGTTGATCTCTATGTTGCACACAGAAGCAGTGAAAGTGCCCCCCAGGTTGCCAGGATGGTCAACAAGTTCATGAATCAGAGTCTCAACCCTAGCAAATAATATCTTCAGATTAAAAAAAAAAAATATTTGCAGCTTTCATTTTATGAAAAAAAAAGAATTTCATCTGACTTATGAGAAATAAGCTGTCTATAATGTTTGTGCTTTAGTACTCTGTGGTAGCTGGTGCACACATTTGTTTCAGAAACAGATCTAGGAAGAAGATCGTAAACGTCCTGTATCTGCCTGATGTTTAAAGAGCCCACCATCAAACTGCTCTTAGCATTGGCTACCATTTCAAATATTGGCAGACAGCAGCTGCCCCCAAAGAGCTGGTTCACCAAGGCTCCATCCTCAGTGGTACACAGAGCTGGCCAGACCATAGCAGGAGGATGAAAGCAGTGTTTATCTAAATTATGTTTCAACAGAAGGAAGTGTTCTTCTGGACACTTTATAAGACAGCAGCCACACAAAGCCTAAACATCCTCTTTTCTTCAGCCAGACCCCACTGCTGATGATAATTTCAGTCCAATTTTCCCTGGAAATTCTGTTCATCTACCAGTGTTCTTTGTTTGGTTATGCGTCAGTCTACTTTGTTGTGCCAGACTGACACAAAGCAGAGCTGGCAAGGCAAAGGCTCTCCTTGCTCTGTGTGTATTTGTGCATGTGTGCACATACGTATGTGCATTATTGGAAAAAAAATGTTAGTTTATTTCCCTGCCACTGACATTAGAATAATCTATCCTCATGTATTGAATTTATTGTCTCCTAAACTTTCTGGACAGAACAAATGTTTACATTTGGTAGCATGAACCAGCAGTAGCTTAAGTCTCAAATTTGGACAAAAATCCATTGTTTTTACACTATTTGTGCCAGATTTTATAATACTTCCTTTAATGGGATTTGTCTTTCAAGTAGTAACAGAGGAGAAAGCTTAGGATTTTGATTAGAAAACATCTTAAATATTTTCAAATTGGGAGTCAGTGTATGATATCTTTGGCCACCTGCTCAGTATTTATAGCAATTAGAAATTTTAACATAATTAGATCTCATTAGTACTTATGCCCAAATTGTCAGGCAAAAGCATCTCTAGGTCTGTGATGGTTTAGTGATTTGGAAAGATCTAAAACTATTTCATAAATAAGAACTTCCGAAGGATGCTCAGTTTATGCATTGTAGAATTGCATAGCTTCAACTTACTCTGGCTTTGCTTCTTGTTTGGAAGAGAGTGGCCTACAAAGACAGCATAAATGATCATGTGACAAACACCGAAATATCTTGTTCTCATGCCTCTCCTCATTTCCCCAGATGCTTCTCAAGGACCTCATGCCCCCTTTCTCATTTATCAGTACATATTTTATGTGAAAAGTGCATCTGAGAGATTAGAGTAAGTGAGAGTTTATAGGCATTGATGGAAACTCAGAAATCTCAGGGGGTCAAAAATAGTAAATTTCAATAGGCATTTGGAGTCTGAGTTTTGATACGGCTGTCTTACAGATTTAAAAAGCCCCAACATAACAACTCAAAAAAGTCGCTGCCCCAAATAAGATTACATTAAACCCTGAAAAAATTTGCATAACATTGGCTTGGCCTTGCTATTTCCCCAGAGGAAGCTTTGTATTAAATAATCAGCTTGTTAAAAGAATGCCATTTCCACTCTCGTTAGCTCTAGTTCCCTATTGTATACTTTAAAAAGCAGCATGGTCATGTTCTGTACGCAAACTCAAGTCATTCTTCTAATTTTAATGGGATTCAAAAAGTCCTTCTGAGGGTGGTTTTGAACCCATACTAACTTGTGGAATGAACCCTGGAGTTGTTCCCTTTTGCTTTCAAAAGAAATTACTGTTTTGAGCACAGGAGTTAATGCAAAGCCTTTTGGGGAGACTCTTTACTCACAGTCTGATTTTCCTGTTGATTTCTCCAATACACTTACTGAAGTCCTATGTGAGAACACAACTACTGAGAAGAGAATTTCTAATAAACTTCAAATAAAAAAAAATCTCATTTAAAAGAAAAATTTTTCAATGGCACTATGTCAGCAGTGCTAGAAAAAGATTCTTATTTACAGAAGGACAGGAAATCATAGAATCATAGATTGACTTGGGCTGGAAGGGACTTTAGAGATTATCTAGCTCAAACCTCCTCTGTCTATTTGTATGTAGAGACTTGGCCTAAAAAGTCTGATGTAGAGAAGTGATGAACCTTCATTAAACCAGGCTAGTGTGAAGAGCCCAATATAATGGTAGTAGGGGGCAAGGTCTCATTCCTTATACCCAATTATGAATTTAGGAGCACAGACTTTGACATCTAAATCTGTAGATCTCAGCCTAGCAGTACTGCATCAAACACTGCCATAATGTCTGAGCTTCCACTATGAGGTTCTAGGAACACAGAGAAGAAAACCATGTCCTGCAAATACCTGATTTGGCTTATAAAATGAAAGACCCTTTTCTTAAAATATAAAATTGCAATTTATGGACATGTGATAACTATTGTAACATAATGGCTGGTCCCTGCTGGCATGGCAGTGGTTGCAACAGATTGATAAGATACCATCATATAGCCAAGCACTTGTGGGTACTGGTTTACTTGTAAATCTAAAATACTATAAGAAACTGGACCAAAGAAATTTAAGCAATCTTTATACTTGATAACAGCATTTCCAAATGAAAGTCTTTTAAATATTATCCTGGGCTTTGATGATGTCTGTAAAGATAGTTATAACAAAATTACAGAGTGAGTCTTGGAGAACAGCACACGGAAAAGCTCCTCAGAAGAAGTAGCTAGGAATCTACCTGGAATTTGAAGTCAGAATTAATTTAAAGAGATTTATTTTCTTTGTGGTTCTAGGTGTGCCATGTATGTGACTGATACTTCTGACAGTGTAGAAGTTCGCTTTATTGACATCCTTGTGAACAATGTACAGAACACTTCTTATGCATGCTTTAATTCCTTTAATACACTATTATATAGTAATTACTTTAATCTACTATTTAGGTCCAAGAGGCAAATGAAACAGGCTCTTACCATTTAATAAAATGTAGTTTAGCGAGATTTGTTCTGTTGAAGAAGTTTCACTGTGAAGTGAATATGAAGTTGAAGGCTCAAGTCACAGAGACCCCTTCTAACAACTTCTGCCAGCCACAGCACCGGACCACCTCTGATCAGAGGTCCAACACTCACATGAGTGACAAACTAAGCAAGTAACTACAACCTGCATTACTGAGATCTGTATGTGATAACTTACTGGGCTACTGTTCCTGTAACTTTCACCCTATAAACCTATGTACACAGGAGAATGAACTTGCTTAAAACAGCAAGCACCTGTCACGGTGTCCTGTTTGAGAGTGCTGTTAAGGAACGACTGGCAGAAGTGGATGATGGTAAATCAGGGTGAAGGCCACTGAGAAATTTTCTACTTCTCCCAGGGTTAAACAAAAGTGCAGAAAACCACATGCTAGTTCTCCTCAAATTCATGGGTCTAGTAGAATTTGAATAGTCTAGGAACTGGAGATGTAAGATTTACTGTGGACTTCTCTTATGTAAAAGCTGCAATTCCTCTGTGGTTATTATAATTTCTATTTCATGCTTTCCTAGTTATGTTTGGATTCATTAAACAGGAAGCCTACACACTTAAGCCTGAAACGACTGTGTGCTGGAAGTGATGTTGCTAATTGTTATTACTGTTGCTAATGGCTAAAGAAAAACCGGTAGACTCACAGGAGGAAAAAAGGAAATTGGATATTTTAAGCAGACTAATGCAGATTAAAACACAGTTAATAAGCCTCATGTGAAAAGCTTATTTTTAATTACAAATGTCATTTTCTTGTGAAAATTAGTGTACCATATGAAGACCAGTTACTTGTGTCTTTCTCTAACTAAAGGTGGACTATATTTATGGCATTCATGACAAGAGCAGAAGAGAGAAAAAACGTCATGAAAGGTTTTCTCTTTGCAAAGAACCTGCACATTTATATCCATTGGATCAATAGAATTTATATCATTAATATGTTTCTACAAAATGAAAAATTAAAAGTTTTGCTTGCTTTTTCTCATTATATCTATTTCCATATGCTGTAGGAGACTTTGCAGATTTATTTTTCCTTTGCATGTGGAAATATGAGTATTGATTTGACTTATGATCTTACATACTTCTAGGTATTTATTTATTTATTACTTTATTCGGCTCCTGCAGAATTTTGCATTCTCAAAAACAGAAGTCACATTTATGACTTTCTGTTTAAGTAGGAGCATGGAAATTACTTGTATATCTGATATTTACAGGATTTCAGAAGCAAATCTACAGGGAAACAAAACACAAGATGAAGGGGGACACTATAGAACAGTAAGAGAGCAGCTGTTTAGAAAATATTTCTGAGAACAATTTTCCTATTGTCCAAAAAGCTGTTTCATACAATAGCAAACACCAGTGCTCAGAACAACTAGAGAGAGAACTTGTGCAAGAAATATAGAAATGAAATCCCTGAGGACTCACTCCCTGGGAACCGGAAACTCTCACAGAAGAAGCTCTCATGGAAATGAATTTTCACAACAGTGCTCTTTTTAAAACTTCAAAATGAATTTTTGAGAGTTTCTCTTAGCGCACTGTTGGTGGCTTAAGATCTTCCAGAATGGTGTAGTAGATGGGAAAGGAGAAGAGGATAAGAGAGTAGAGAAAAGAAAAGGAGAGGAGAGAAAAGAATAATTTAGAGGATTTGCAGACAGTCTTAATTAGTCCCTTTTCTCTGCCTTACCTTCAGAGTACATGCCAGCATCTCAACACATTATTTTCTGCCACGCATTTGTGTGTAAAATGAATATATAGCTTAAGATACTTTCATGCATGTGTTTGCACTATTTGCATCAGTTAATTGAAAATGAAAGGTACATTCTGTTATGTTCTTGTATGGTGCCCCGTGTGAACAGTAGCTGGATGCTTCTCCACTGCAGGGCACAATAAGTTGACAGACATGCCTTACTTCTAAAAACATTCTGTCTATTCCAACTGACCAGAGAGCAGTTTCAGAGCTGAAGACCTCAGAGTCTGTAGAGCTGCAACAATTTCCTTTGCCATATTCCTCCCCTGTAGATGAGATGAATCAGGTTCGGAAGTCCCACAAAGCATTCAGCTAATGTTGGTACAGGAAACTAAAAGAGCACAGAGAATTCAAAAACATGCTGTTTATCCAGTTACTGCTTGCAGCAGACTGTAAATGCACATAAATCAATGAAAAGAAATGAAGAATATTTTTCCCTCTGTAAATACGTGCTTAGAGAATCCTGAGAGAAATTCCTGAAACAAATCAGTACAGCAGTATGTTTTACAGAAAATTCAAACCAGCTTGTAGTAGGATCACAATATCAATAGAATATGTGATGGTAGAAGACATCTCTCTGATATTCAGTACACTGTGTGACAGTGGTTAACATCACAACAGAATGATTTGATAGGTCTGAAGAACCTAATGTAAAAGACTGAGGAATCTTTTCCTGCTTTGGAAGAAATAATTTCCAAGATGGCCAAAGAGAGTACCTCAGAAGGCAGGGAAACTCTTCCTTCATCTATGTTGAACGTGTGATGCAACTTTAAATAATATGAAAAACCTTGTGGAAAGTAGAGGGCAGTCTGTTGAAGCAAAACTGAAGATTTATATGATAGTTTTTGTTTCTGAAAAAGATGAAAGATACATTCAAACGGCAAGTTGTTGAGCAACTGCGATAGTGCAATTGCAATAAACCAAAAGATGCAACATCTAGAACAGTGAAAAAATAATTGTAAACTTTTAGCAAATACAGACTCATACCTTTGTGGCCAGAGGTGCTCTGTCCTTAGGTGACCAGTGTGATATGAGGCAGTGTTTTACATTATTGTATGTGTCCAGAGACACAAACACAAGCTTGCACTGCTGCACACCTGGAAAAGGAAAAATTTGCAGAACTCTGTATTCAAACTAAGATAAATTCTGCTGAGAGACAAAATAAATTAGTTCTGTCCTGATGATCTGATGACAGAGTCATGTGGTTTTCAGATTGACATAGGTTCATGACTCCCTAGGTGAGAGCACAGGTGGAGATCTAGTGTTGCCTGCACCATGCACTTGCTGTCTCTTCAGAGGAGGGTTAAGGGGGCTGCAGTGAAAAAGAACAGTCTCTGGGCTCACCAGTTCTTCCTTTAAAATCCAAGGGAGATGCTTGTAAAGCTGGGCTGATCTCACTGAACTTACTACATAGCTGGAAGTGAACATCGCAGTATCCTATTTAGAAAGCTGTTGTAGAAAATGTCTGTTTCTTTTGAAGGAATGATAAAGAAGTGTATCTCACAATTTCTCAGACTCTTGAGATGGTATGTATGTCTCTCCTGTGATTTATACCAGTACATTCATGATCAGTTTTACTCTTGAAATGAGGGCTGCTTCAGGCAATCCACATTTTTAAGCATTGATAAGTCAACGTGTACAACACACATCAGGTAATAAGACACAATTATCATAATTCTGCATTAAAAAAAATCTTTCTATTCTCCGTGGATACATCTTGAACTCTAACATGTCTTCCAAAAGTAATCACTCGATTTTCTTGTTGCCTTTTAAGATGTTTTTGTTGTTAAAATGAATCTTGAATTTACTGTTATTAGACATGAAAATAAATAAAAACAACATCACTGCTACTTGAATCTTCAAGGGTAATTAAAAAAAACCTCAGTAAAAGGTATCATTCAATCTTTCAAGTTGCTGTCATGATGCATATCTGATATCAAATGAAGTTAGATTTGTTAGTGGCATTCTTGCAGAAGTGTCTTATGTGAAGAGAATTTCCCTCTTTCATTTATGTATGTACTAAGATTTTTTTCCCTGTGAAGTCCTGTTTGAAGAGTTCATCCCCACCAGAAAACCATCAGATAACCATAGATAAATTAAATGAACTGGATTAGTTCTTTCAGCCGATGTCATTGCAGAGAACATCAGGACTTTCTTTCTAAATCTTTTATCATTGTTTTGGTTCAGGAAAAGCAACCTTTTTTGCTCCCATCCAACAACAGATTCCTCATCTTTGAGAAACTGTTCTTTTCTAGAGAACACACAATGTGATGAAACTGTCAGTGCTCAGTAAATGAGCTTAAAATTCTGACATAATTTGTTTCTACATAGAAAGCAAGACAAAGTCTGGTTATGTTTTTAGCCACAGGTCTGAATCAGAATTGCAGAAGAGTAAAGTCAAGTAAATGTAAAATCAACCCTGATTTTTCATCCTTTGAAACTACCTACCCCATTTTGACTGAAATTGAATTGCTGCAGATGTCATTTTTTTTGAAGTGTATAATTAATAAAGATTGTTGCAGAACAGCTACAAGAGTCATCAGACTTACACGAATTCATGTCTCACCTCTTTGTTTCCTAAGTTAACTTTTTTTGGAGGTTCCCATGCCATTAGAACATTTTAATTCTGATATGGGATGATCATATATTATGGATGATATTAAAGAGGTTGCTGAATCTAACACTGAATGCCATGTGGTTTGCTTTGGGGTATATGAACTATGTGGCATGAGCACTATTCCTCTCTTCTCTGGTGAAGAACTGTGCCAGTATTCTCTACACACTTTATTGACTCTACTAGATGCTTCAGTTTTGAAAAAGGTACAACAGAATGTAAAAGAAGCCCTAGACAAGTAGCTATACGTTGCTATAGAGATGACCTATTATGCAGAATAAAAACATTAACCTGGTTTTTTATTTAGAAAAGAAAATAGAGGCTTGATATTTTATTATGGATAGGTTGTTACTGAGGATTGCTTTGGTTAGTGAGGAAAATGCAAGATGACTCTGCAATAGCAATTGCATTATGAGTACTAGTGTGAGCTCCACAAGGCAGATTTGTGAAGCTGATACGAATCTGTCACATTGTTTAATATGTTAAGTTCTAGGAAATGAAGTTGAGACATATTTTTTACTGAGTTCTGTATTTGATTTCCATTTTTAAATTGGTTCCACTTATAATCAAGTCTATCTCCCATCTTTCCCTTATCCTTCATCTAGATGCAAACCAATCTCTTCCCATGCTATCCTTATCCAACAGCTCTCAGGACTGACCCCATTAAGCCTCTGTGTGTTCTTTGGCCCTACTTAATCTATCCTAAGAGCTGTTCCTTGCTTGAAATCCCTTCCCTAAGTTGTCCTCTTTCTTTTCACCAAAGGACAAAATAACTGGACAGTACAGGCACTTTCAATAGTTAAAACTGATTCTTTAGGAGCTTGGTTTCCAAGTAGCCAGGAGTGTATTCCCCCAAGAGAAAGGCTGATGAGGCAAAATTGAAACTCTGGAAAATTAGGAAACTGCACCATGAGTTGTTTACACATTAGATGCCTCTGTTATCAGTGACAGCTATGCCCTGTATCTCTGAGAAAGTCACTTAGGCAACACAGGGCTCTCAGATGCCGGAAGGCATCTCAGCTAACTGTGGATGAAGTCAGCAGAAATGAACCAGTGCCATGCAGATGAAGGTGCACTGTCTGCCTGAGAAGCTGGAGAAGGAGCTGTTTGCTTACAGATGTGAAGACCTATGTCTCTGATTTCATAAAGAGGCCTGCAGGAAAAGGGTCCTATGCATGCTGAGCTGTTCCCAAATTTCTGGATAGAAACAGCAGTCAAGGATGTCTCCTTTCTTGCTGAAGAGGATTTTTCCCTTTTCTACTGATGCACTGTAGAATTCTTGGGGCTCTTGTTCAAAATTAGAGTGGTTTATGATGGACTATTGATCTATTTTATTATTCTGAAAAAAAAATGTTTTCTCTAAAAGACAGTAGGATTTAAGTGATTTCTGCACAAAACTAGATAGTTATTTTCAAAAGAAAATAGAGAACATTTTAAATTTTATGGTTTGGATTGGCATAATTCTATTTTCATTAATTTTAGGCAAAAATGCAGTATTAAATCTATGGGCATTTGGACAAATTTTCTGCTGTGACTTTTCCTTAGAAAAACATAATACAACTGCAGCATTGCAAGAGAGAGAGAGAGAGTGGAGAAAGTTCATGTTACTTTTAGCGTTTATTGATGCATATCACGATGTCAAAAGTTAAACTGTTTTTCCAGAATGCAAAGTGTTGAATTGCATTTGGATTTGTGTTGGAATGTGAAGTGCTCTTCCTGCAAACACTGACATGCAGGTACCAAAAAATAAAGCTAGGAAGATTTGGCCCATTATGAAATGAAGCTCAGCAGTGAGGTATGAAAATGCTCATCTCCAAAAAAATTTTGATGATGTAATCTTGTAGCAGTGTGCAAGAATGCTTCAGTCTGTAAGCTAGTATTGTCCTGGGACACCAGCAATCTGAATATTCTAATGTATATTACTGTATATTTAACAGATGTATACAAGTGACTAATGATTAATTCTAGCTCAACAGCTACTAAAGAGAATTAATTGAAATGCACTTTAAAATAAATATCAGTGCCTGGGCTATCTAAATCGTAACTCTGAGGGTGCTACCACAAGTTGAAACTTTTCCTTGGGAGACAGGTTCCTTGGTGAGAAGTGAGGGAAATGCTGTGATAAGGAAAAAAAAGGAGAAAGCAACAGCTAATAAAAAGATTTGTTGAAGAATCAGAGAAAATATTACAGTGGAAAGGAAGAAGAGAGGAACACTTATGCTAATAAGTAAATAAATAAATAAATCTCCCACCAAAGACAAGCCCAAGCCTAAAATACAAGAAAGAATAGAGAGAGGAGTGTGAGTGAAAATGAGGCCAGTGTGCAGAAGGCTGTGTGAGATGATGGGAGCAGAAGAGAAAAAGATCTGCAGACAAAATGCAGAACAGAAGGAAAAGGAATGAAGATACACACCTTTAGAAAGAGGAAGATCTGTGTGACTGGGGACTCTTTGTTAAGAAAAACTGACAAACCTGTCATCAGAACAGCCCCAGAAAATGGAGCGGTGTGCCTTCAGAGTCACAACCACAGCACCTGGGGTTGATATGATCTGGCAAGAGGGATCCATGTGATGCACTGCCACTTTATTGCTGGGATGAGTCCAGACAAACATGGCAGAGTGGGAAAGGCAAAAAACTTATAAAAAACCAAACCAAACAACAACAACAAAAAATATGTGATCCTTAGAACAGCTTCAGTTTTTAGGTAAGATTTGACATGATGAAGGATTAGTGTCATAAAGAAAATCTGCAGATTCTCAGTCACTACGATTCACTGAAAACTTTTTGAAGGGTGACTATTCCAGAAAATTAGGTTCCAAAAATAAGACTGCTGATAAAAAAAGCCATTGAATCATGACTTTCAATCTGAAGAAGTTGTTTGATGTAGATCATCAAATAACCAGATTTAAGGTGAGGAACATATTTGACCTTCAGAAATTTGTTTTTTTAAATGAGAGTGATTATTTCAAGCTTCTGCTTCATCAACAGCACTTAAAGGGGAGACAGTGGTGTCTCCAATAGTGCATTGTGAGTACCTGAGCTGGGAAGCCTGGCTAAGCAAGGAAACACAGCAGGGAGCCTGACCATCACACTGGGCTTGGTAGAGCCCTAGCAACAATGGTATTGAAAACATGTCCTCTCCATTCCTGAAAAGTAAACTTCCCTCTTCCTGTGAGTTACGAGCCTGAAGTGCAGGTGCTACAACTCAGATGTGTCAGATGCCCATTGTGAGATGCCCCATTTCTTTCTCAGAAAGTAGTTCTACTTAAACATATTGAAAATCATTATACTTTTTGAAACCAGCAACATTGGCATCTACTTTGAGTCCGAATGGTTTAGAATGACATTTTCCTTCCTGGATAAAAGATTAAGGCGATGGAAGCTGAAAGATGCTGCATGCAGGAAGTGCTAAGAACACAAAACAAATTTTAAAGAAACGTGCAAGGGCATTTGCTGAATTTGAGTACAGAGTTTTTTTTTTCTGGACCTCACATAAGTGGTTCTTTCTCCATGTGTGCTTTTGTCTAAATATCTCACAGCAGAAGAGCTGTTTTCAGCCAACATTTTCTGACTGTCTTGAAGAGCAACTACAGCATTCAGTATGCCATGTTGCCTATGGTTCAGAGGCTTCCTGGGTGGTAAGTCTAGCTCACACAACATTTGTCTGCTGGTCACTTAACTGATCAATCATCTAAACCACTTTTGATGACTCCTGAATGACAGTCTGTACTCACTGTGTCTAAAAAGTTTGTTGGGTTTGTTTTTTTTTTTTTTTCCCCCCATCACTTTTTTGTTTGCCCCAGGCTTGTTTTGGCCTTAAACGCATTGATGCCAAGGTGAGAACCAGCAGCTTTGGACACCTCATGTGCAAACCTCCTTACAGACAACAGGTCTGTATCAGGAATCCCAGGAAGCATAAAATCCAATGGAAACAGCACTCACTGAATCTACACAGGTGTTTTGCAGAGACATTTTGTTGTGTATAAAGTAGGATCCTGTTTGAGGAAAATTAAACTAGGTCACTTCAATGCCATGTTGTTCTTATGTGAAGTTTTCAACACAAATTTCTCCTTGACCTTCAATAAATCTGCATCTGTGTACAGTGATGTATAAGGCTGTCCAGGATGAGGTGGGTTTATCCATCAAAGTCTCTAATGTTCTCTTTATCCTGTCCCAGGATTGTTTGTGCTTCATAATCTACAGCATTTGCCCTGGATGGGGATGACCTGAATACTAAGCATGTAGGGGATCAGAACTAACTGTTGTGGTGCCTAGTTGAAGGATTTGGTCCTCAATCTGTCTCAATTACATGTCCAAACCAGTGGTTAATCTGACAAGTTTCCTTCTTCCTCTCATTTACCACAAAAATAATCTTGTGCCTGAGCAGTGTTTCAACTTCCCATGCAAATTTAGAGTCTGACAGGCTAGTTATTTCCCAAGAGGCAGTTCCCACACACATCTGTTTAGGTGTGAGGGACTCAAATACTGCTCACACCTCCAGTGTCTTCAGTGCTGAACTAAACCCCGCTAGACCAGTATTTGCCAGCTACAGTATAGTATCTTTAAAAAAACATATTTTACTCTTTATCCAGTGTTTTATGTGTTCTCAATGCATTTAGATGGCTATTAAATGTACATTTGTAGCTTTGCTTTTCACTTCCTGTTAAGACGATGTCGGCAGTACAGCCCTTCCCTGGATTTTGTGCTTGCTTTCTTAATTAACAGAACAATAGAGATGAGTATCTGTTTTTCCTGGTTCTTGTCTTTTCTATATTATCCAAACAAGAACACTTCCAACAGGTTTGATGTGGGGGGTTTTTGTTGTTGTTTTTTGTTTGGGGGCTTTTTTGGGGGGGGGAGGGGTTGTGATTTTGTTCTGTTTTTTGTTTTTTCCTTTAAGTGCCCTAAATCCTTATCTTTTGGCCAATACACAGAGACATGATTAATTATTTCTGTTGAAAGGGAAACTGCTGATCTGAGTCAGGTAATTCTCTGCCACAATCTGTTCCTGTTTAAAAGACTGTTCATGGATTTCTGAATGCAGTGAAAGCTGTTTACTCTTGCACAAGTTGTCTTTTTTATGTTCTGCTCTGCTCCTCACAGGGTTGCAGTTATCAGGGAGCTAAGCACTTTCCAGACTGCTGTAGCAGTAGTGTTCCCATCCTGCGATGCTGTACTGATTGTCCTGGTCCCATATTCCCTGTATGGCTGCATGTATCCTTGCCTTGTCAGGGGCAGCATCATGACCATTCTTTCACTCACAACTGCTTTTTTTTTGGTGCCAAGAGCAGCAGCACAGCACTATAACCAGGAAACCACTTCATCCCACTGCTGGTAGATACTTTCAAGTCAGGGGTGTTGGTATCAAATCAATGGACTCTTGGATCACTTGACACAGAGAGAAGGAACAACTCTCTGTTCTCTGAAGGAACAGGAACTGGTGTGTTGCCATCTTTCACATGAGCAGTAACAAATTACAAAAACACAATTCCAGCTCATTTCATTTAGAGTGGCTTAGACTTGGATGGAATTTGTTGACTTGAGACTTCCTACTGCCTTCACTTATTTCTGTATCAAGGGATGTCTGGGGATTGCACACAGACACCTGTTAGACTGAAAAAAACCTGTGCTCAATCAAGATCAATAACTCACCTGCCGACAGCCATTTTACCCTTTCAGAAAAATTCCTCCAGCTCAATTTTGCACATCACCTACATGGAATTCTAAATTGCAGACAGCCTATACAATCCATCTGTAAAAACGAAGTGTTATAATAATAGTAATATTACTTATAAAAAGGCACCTGAAATTGGTATAAAAATCAGTCGGCTAACAAGAAATCAATTTAAAAGGCTAGACAGTACTGATGGAATCAAGGAGTACCCCTTATAGTGTTTGGCTGCACCCAGTTTAAGATTCCCTGCTTCACAGCTGAGTTGCATGTTACTTATTTCACTCAAAGTGCTCCCTGTGAAAGCTTCTATTGTGCCATATTCCTTAGTTACATCACTTTTTCCTGGACACAATTCTGCTCCCTGGCATTTTTTAGATACTGTATGCACTGGTTTAACACCAGAGGGGAATGAAACCCCAAATAAGCCTTTTGCCTTCTTCAGCCCCTCTCCAGTTTGAAAGGGACAAAGGCAGAAGAAATGATGGGTTGAGATAACAATTCACTGGAAGCAAACAGCAATGGAATGAGAAATGCACAGTAATGATAATATTAATAACAGAAATGTACAAAAGCAAGGGTGTTTTACACAAAAAGGGTGTTCAACCCTTGACTTAGTTCTGCGTGACCGCTGGGGTCATGCAGTCAGGATGGTGGATACTTTTTGGGGCTGGCTCTCCCTGCTGCTCAGCTAAAGACAACAGAAAAGAATGACTGACAACACCCCCACCATCCAGACTGTCCACACTGCCCTGCCTGCTCCCAGACAGCTGGGCTCAGCTGTGGTTGGCAGTATTTGGCTTGACTCAGCCCTGCTCCTCCTGGCTTGGGCTCAGCTCTGCTCCCCTTGTTTTGGCTTGGGCTTGGCTCCTTTCAACTTGGTTTGCTGCTTCAGAGCAGCATCCACAATACAGCTCTGCTCTCCCTAAGGACTTGAGGGGATGGGAATGGATGGACAGAGGTGGGAGAACAGAGTCAACAGGGCTCCTCCCAGCAACTTCCCTGAGGAAGAAACAGAGGAAAATGGCACCGCCCCCAGAGTGCACCACTGCTCCTGAAACCACGCCCCATGATGACACAACAGCATGGAACAATAGCATGGCCACGCCCACATAGCAGTAGCCACGCCCACAAAGCCTGGGCCCTGCCCCTGTGGGCGCCATGTTTGTTACCATGGCCCCAGGCGCTCAGCGTGCCTGCTCTGCTGTGACAGTCTGCGCTGGATATGCCTGAGAGTTGTGGTCCTCTAGTTTTTCCAAAAAGATTTCTGTGTGGAAAAAGACATGTCCTGAGACACACAAACTCAGGAATCCTATACTCTGTGTGTAGCATTTCTTCCTAATCCACGAGGTGTGAATTTTCTATTTGGAAGAATGCTATCTGGTATAGGGTGAGGACTGTTCCTGTTTTTGAAATGATGTCCCATGAAGACTTCTGCATGTAATTTCAAACATGTCACATTAACTTGGTATCCTGGAACCAAAGACATATCTCTTTCATGATCTGTATATGTCTGTGCTCTGCTCAAAGTAGGCAAAAAACTGACTAAAAACAATCTTCAGAAGGGGATAGATGAGTTTTTATGACCTTACATTTTGATGTGGCACTTTGGCTTCCTGCATTTGCGTTTGGGGATTGTCATCTCTGTCGGGTGGCCAACCTATTCCACAACAGAACCAAAAAAAACGTGTGTTAGTCAGAAAGATGACAAGGACTCATACAGGCATGAGCTAAAGTTGTTTTTAACAGGATTCTGAATTCAAACAAACTTGCAATTCAATGTGTTTGAGCGTGGAATAGATTCCAGTTACAGTGAAATGAATTAAAAAATCTACACCTGTACTGTAATGTGTATCTATTATGTAAAATTTGCCCATAATTTGGTGCTAAAAAGACCTTCCAGAGCTAAGTAGTGTTGTCTCAGGATGACAGTAAAGGTGCATTCTTTTGATGAAGCATTTTCTTATCTGTTAGTACCTCTCATTGTACTATTCACAAATATAAAGTTATATAAATCTGAGCCTACTTTTGTAATAGTTTAGAGGTATTCAGTTCCAGCTAGAGGCAAGAGAGATTCAACTGTTTTGTGCGAATGTGACATTAGTAGTGAGTTTTTTTGGTGTATAAGCCTGCAGTTTTCCACAGGAGCTATGTGAATGCAACAGCAGGTTATGATCCCTTAAACTTTTTCGGAGATCCATGTCAGCCTATAAAATACAGGGTAAAGTTGAAAATAAAGTTTTAACTAACAGCTATCATTTTTGAGACTGCTGCTGACAACCCCTGACTTGTTAAAACGGGCCATTGTTTGTGAAACTGTAATTAAAGTCATTCTGAGTCAGAAAGATTGGATGTGGGCCTTCTCGCCCATTTCTCAACACAGTCCACTGCTGTCTTCCCAGTCCACGCTGTTTTCTCTTCACACACTCGCACATGGCCATCACTGCTTTTTGTTATATTCTACATGACAGCTACATGCTCATGTCACCTCATTCCAAGCTTTTTCAGTAGAATAAGTCAGGGTTGTTATTTTTTGGGGATTTTTTTTTCTGTTTTTTTTTTTAAGGAATGGCAAGAGCTAGGCAGGTTTGTCTCACAGAGGCAGGAGAGTGTGCTGACCAAATATTAAGTAGGCTGCACACGCTGAGCACAGGAAACTACTGTGCCTCTGCTGTAGAATCAGAAGATTTGGGAGTGGAGTCAGAGTGCATGGTTCCACTAATCTCCAAACTAACGTGTCATGTCAAAGTCTGGATTGTGCTATGCTACACTGCTGCAGGCCTGCACTTGTATCCACAAGTGGATACAGATGGCCTTTATCTCAGCAGGTAAAAGGGTTTGGTCAGTTTAAATAGTGACCCAACTAAACTAATTTTGAGCATCCTTAGGCGACTGATTAAGAATGTTCTGATGAATATTTTGGTGTCAGGAGACTGGCTACTGTGAGCCGTGTCTCTTTTGGTCCATTAGTTTATAGCTCCTTGTCAAGCACTAGTTGGACTGATGCTGAATGGCATCACTCCTAACTGGACCAGGAGATGAGCACCAGCACCTTCTAAAATTGGACACTGGCTCATTTTGCATATTGAGGTTCCTTGCTGGCCATTTCTGTTTATTACCAAAAGGTCATCCTTGTAAAAGGCCTTTCTTCAGCAGTTAATACTGCAATATCTTGCATTAATTGTGATTGTCTCTAAGTTGGACACAACTAACCTGTCTTTCTTTCATTTTCTTAATGTAAAGTACCCAGACATGAATTACTTGGTCCTGATTATAAAATTGCATAGGGCCAATGCCCGATGAAATGAAGTACTCTGGCCCCAATGGGTCTTTAACCAGTTTCATCTGGCAGATAGCCAAATAGTAAAAATAGCTTGGTGATTCCTCATGATTTACTATCCTGTAATAAATTAATATTACTTTATTTTGGGGAAAATAGAAGGCAAGAAAGGAGGAAGGAGAATATAATCTGAATTTACTGCAGGAGAAAGAGAAGTGAGGAAGAAGATCATAAAAATATGTGTTGGCAAAAATAGAGTCTCTCCTTATACAAATTCCATTGTTTGAACATCTACCATATATTTCAGAGAATGAAGCTACTTTAATTAATTACAGAATACTTATACAGTGTTTTGCTGATCAGTAATAAAGATTGTTAAAAAAATTGCTAAATTGTTATATTATATCCTGACACTTGATATTGTTTTAGAAAATCATCCTGTCACAGAAGGATGCTAATGACTTAACAACCTAAAGCTGGCCAGCTCCTGAAACCTTGATGTTTAATCTAGATAAATGTGCTTGTTTATATAGCTGTGTAATCAATGTGTGTACTAGAATTATGGTACCATGCATCCATTAGCTCTGTTTACAGAAATACTATGTTTTATCAATGGACAAATGCATCACTTTATGCTAGAATATATCACAGAAAGAAATATAGAATTTTAATGAGAATTTTTTATGACAGAATGGATATTAATAACATATAGTGTAATTTTTTGTAAAACTTCAGGAGTCATTGTAGCAAATCTTTGATGTCATACAATTCAAAAATTACCTGGCTTGGGAAATTTGAACTTTCTCAGTTATTAGTAGTTTGTGTACTTTGAAGAAAACTGTTTCTAGCTGGATATTTCTCAGAACAGTAGAACTTCTGTTCTATATTTGTCACTTGTTAACATATTCAATAACCATGTTTTTAGAAGAGCTGTTGATATGGGAGTTGGAAGTATACATTTCTATGAACTTGATCATAGGAATAGAAAATCATAATCAAGAGCTAAGGTGAAAGCTATGACATGGGAGGGATTGTTATTTAAAGCATGAAATGTTAGTTGCCATTGAGATCTGCACCACAGCTTTTTCAGTTTTTGTTCAGAATATACAAAAATGGATCAACTGCTGCATAGTAGACATATTTATACACTTGAAGAAATAGAAGACAATATTTTTATTTGTGAGGCAATAGTCTGAGAGTAGAGAAAAATTGAGAGGTGTGGATGAATTGCAGATAGTAAATTTATTAGTAACGAAGCTTAGTGAAGGAACACATGCATTAGAGCAAAGTTGGTAAATAGAAAAACTTAAAATGAGTGAAGTAGGTGGGATTTAAAAAAGAGTGAAAAATATTTTATTTGTTTTTTTCTAAATTAAAAAGATTAAATTTTCATTTTGAAACAGTTTCAAATTGAAAGTGCCTTTATCTTCTATGAATTTTTTTTCTATGAAAAGAAATAAGACTATAAAACATAAATTCTTTGATGATGATGCGAAAATAGAAACAGTTTTTCTTTGTGAAGGAGAAGATATTGGGAGGATTGATAGGGTACAGGTGGGGCAAATTCACGACTCTCACAATTTTACTTATTTATATTCCATGTTTTGTATGCAGCCTTAGTAAAATATCCTGTTGTTGTGCTGTATCTGTGGGAGTTCTGTTGTGAATTTGAAAGGATCCATGATTTCACTCTCAATCTTTATGTGTTTGGGAAGGATTTCTGCACTTATTTAATGCAGAGAGAAAAACAGAGTCAGGAAGGCAGAGACTTTTTCAGATGGGTGGATTAGGAGAAGATGGGTGGATTAGGAGGATGTTCTTCCAAAACATTTAGACCTGCATATAAACCATTTCCATTTCTCTTGTGTCCCTCCTGAGTAATGATCCATCTTGATTCATTCCTTAGTATTTCACTGGAACTGAGAACAATCAGTAAATGCTGTCGTGAAAAGTGCCAGAATTACTCACAAAGTCCTGTATTCTCCTGCTGTACTGAAGTAGCCCACAAAGTGTTTCCTCATTTTAATTACTCCATGTGCTCCCAAGGTCAACCAGGTGATGAAAAGTAGTAATGTCCAATGGACTAGGCAAACTTTCCTAATAAATTTTCAAAATAGGATGTTACTCGAACAAGACAAATTAAACTGAAGTCTTAAGCATGTCTTCAAATCTCTGCTTGAGATTGATTTACTATTTTGTTCTCAGAGAAATGCAAGTGTTGAATGGGTCTGATATAAACATTCAGAGATGAAGCCAGCAAAACATCTGAGAACTTCTGTATCTCCTAGTTATTATTACAAATACTGTAAAAATTAAGCTTTAAATGTTGAATGACTTTGTGACATTTAGTTTATATTTCTTCATGGGAGAATATTTGCACACTTATTACTTGGTGCTGGGTGTGCAACTGGGATACCAGGCCATCTGCACAGATTTCACACAGAAATCCATGTACAAATAGTTAGCCAAAAATATAACAATAGTTCTGAAATCCTCTAAAAAGGCTTCTTATTTAGTATCAAATTTGTCATGTCTTCATTTCTACATACCTTTTTTTTTCAGTTTTCTCCACTGTGAGTAGAATGCAGATCCAACACTGATGGCTTCTAAGTGGTTTAAAGTATTTTGAAATAAATTATTTGCATTCAGAACCTTGAGCTTTGTTCTCAAGACCTTAAAATTGTCAGGAAAATCAGAACTTCTTGTAACTTTTTTTCACCCACATGCATTAGGAAAAATTCTATCTCCAGACTGTAATTCTGATTCAAGGTCTTTTAATTGAAGATCAGAGGCAGTTTCTTCTGTAATTTTCATCACTTGCTATTTAGGAATTAAGAGACCTGACAACCGACTGTAATGGTTGGACAATTCTTGACATTTTTAGAAATGACCTGCCCTTGAAATGCAGTTTTATAATATCCAGGGTGATGATGATGGTGGTAGAAAGGGAGTTAACAACATGCCATACTTATTATGCAGCTTTAAAATGAACCATAGCATGACTTACTCCCTGAAACCTAGGGAGGCTGAGATATTTCTGTTCTTTAACAAAAACTTGCATCAGAAAAGAACATCTATCCAAAACAAATTAACAAACAAACAAAAAAACAAAAACCAAACAAAGCTCTCCCCAAAACTCCACCCCACCACTAAAAAAACCAGGCCCACAAAACTCCTTTCCCCCTTTGCAAAAAAATAACCCAAGAAGACAAAAAAACCAAGAAAACCCCAAGCAAAAAAAACCCCACCCCAAAACAAACAAAAAACCCCAAAAAACCAACCAACCAACCAACCAACCAACCAAAACCCACAAAAACCCCACACAAAACAAAGCCAAAAAAACCCCAAACCGAAACACCACCAAAAAACCCACAAAAAAACAAACCCTGGGAAAATATATTTTTGTTCATATGGTCCACTGAGATGCAACAAGTTTTCTCTAGATACTGTTGAGGGCACTGTAGACCATGGAGGACTAGCAATGGAGATAATCTTCTGTAACCACAGCCTCCAGCACCCCTTGTTGCTTTATTGAGGTGACAGAATGTTACCTGCAACCATAACAAGTGGAAGGAGAAGAGTCACCTTGAGCCTGGGAAAGGAGGAGGGGTGTGTTTTCCTTAAGTGTTCTAATATTTTTAAAACCTTTTTTATGTTTTCCCCTCTCTCTGATATCTGAATAAATACTTCAATATTTACATAACTCAGCAGTATAATAAGCTAAATTGCCAAGCTGAATAGGTTTTACCCATGACAGTAACTGGGAAGTGACCTCCTTCTTTTTATTTTGTGCCACACATGACCATGGCCACTTATTTATGAATATTTAAGGAATCTCTCATACCTTCATGTCAGTATCCCTGGGACAAGCTGAACTGTAGATCTTTCAATGGCCAAGCTTCTGCAGAGACTGTTTGCTTACCTCATTACACTTGCCAACCCCGTCTGAAAATTGGCCTAAAGCAAATCAACCTGTCAGTCTCCTGGTCCTCTTGCTCCCTGCACATATTCTCTCCTTCTCAGAATGTCTAATTTAGTTTCTCTGGTAGTAGTGATCAATGGCTGTCAGCTGTTTTTCTTTTCTCTTGAAACTGTTGCTAAATTAGCCTGTCATGTCTTCCTTGAAGGGCACGTGTAACACTTGCTCTTCTTTCTTCTACCATCAATGAGAAGTCACAACTGCTGCAAAAAACTCTTATCAGAGCTGACCCCAGCAAAACCATTCTGCTTAAGATTCCTCCTTGTCTTAGCATCTGTTTTAGATGTGAAAACCTGACTCCTTTTTTCCAGTAATCTCATTAATTTAAGGTTTTTGTAGTATTTACTGTCACATTTTGGATTCCTTTAACAAAAAAAGCACTAGAAGAAAAACACCATGTTCACTTTTTTCTGCAAATAGTGGTATGTCAATTATTGCATTATGTGCCTTTGTTTTCATGCCCATATGAGGCCCTACAGAATGCATTTTAAGATTTCCAGTGTCTCCTACTGGAGGGTGTTCACTCTTTAATATTTTTCCAAAAGCCTGTCTTTAAAAATCATTAGTTACTAGCAAAGTCATGTCAAAACACAACTGTAATCATTCAGCCGAGGAAGGACTAATTTCTCATTCTCTCATTCTTATTATCTCATTTTCCCAGTTCTCTAGCCTTTAAAGTTGCAGATCTTAATTTCTAAAATAAACCAGGGAGAAATTACTTAAGAAACTCATACTAATTTTATAAATAAGTTAAAAAAAAAAAGCCTGACTAAAACGGAACAAATCTCTTTTATTCTTCTTTATTCATTCATTCTTTACATTTGCTTTTGTGATTGACACTCCAAGTGTGCGAAAGGAATGAGAAAGAAACCAAATTATTTCCACTTCCTCACATGCTTTCAGGACAACCTTCATCCCAGCATAGAGTACACTGCAACAAACCACTGTTCTGGTTAGATCTGGTTTAGGTGGAAAACCAACTCTGAAGTATACTCTTATCTAGTTTACTTTTGGATGTCATGGGAGAACATGATCTTAAAAGTGTAAAATAAGAGCAAATTGGAGTTATGTGCAGGTCACTATCCAGTAATGAAGAAAAACAAAAAGGGGGTGATGTATGATTTTGTGCAATGCATAGGAATCAGATATTTTGCAATAATCATTCTATGACTACCACAGTCTTTCTTCACTGTTATGATGAATAGCCTTTCTCTGCTTCCCTTTATAGTGTTCACAGTGACACTGCAGTTCCAACTAATAAGGAGCCATGCTGGGATGGGATGATCTAATTTGCTATTTTCATTTTTTTCATTGAATCAGATTCTAAAAATTGAACAAAATTATTTTTCATCTCTTCACCCAGTCTTTTCTCACTCCTTTTCCTCTTTTTTTTTTTTATTTTTTTTTTATTTTTTTTGAAAATAGGTAGCATCACACCAAATAGAACATGGTTTTGAAAAGATTATTCTAGAAGTACTGAAATTGCTCTATCTTGCCATTTTGATTCAATTTCAAACTTTGGGTTAAAAAGTCTTCATAGTACCAGGTAGAATTATGTCTAAAGATGCCTCCTCTCCTAAAGAACATCCAATTGCTGAGCAACACACGCTATTCTCAACTGATTTCTTTCAATTGTCATGAAAAACTCTTATGTTCTGTTCATCTATTATCACTCAATACTGAATTAATAAAGTTTGAAACTTTTAAGGAAGTATAATTTGAAAATTTTCCAGAAATGACAGATCCATATATCTTAGATATTTCACATACAGTGAAAGATACAAAACAGAGAAGAAACTTTAAAAGTTAAAGATTCTCCTTCAAGGATGCCTAATCAAAATCTAGACTATCTAAGACATTTAATTATTTTAAATATGGTGGGAATAGATAATGGAGACAGATCCTGTGAATTTCCCATATATTGCCAGTACTTTCCATTGTCTAAGGCCCAGGAACTTCAGTGTGAATGGAGATGTCATTTTACATACAAACATATCCTAAAATTATTGTATTTTTTTCACCAGTGGAGTTACCGTTATGAGCTTATAATGCTTTCAAATCTCGATAATGATGACCTGAGAGACATTATTATTACATCCCAGATCATGAATTTTACAATGCTACCAATCAAGTAATTGCTTTGCCGTATAGTTTCAGGATTTGAGAAAGGAGGAATGAACTGCATGATATGGCTAAATACAGCTAATTAAAAGACTAAAACGTGATAAAAAAAATCATTGAAAGCAATGAGGTTGAAGGCAGTTTTAATTGCTCATAAATTTTCTTTAAATAATATAGGAGGCAACAGTCATCTGGTCCAGGGAAAAAATATTTAAAAAAAAATTTAGATTTTAAGGTTATTTTAAGGCTATGATGAATTTAAATCTTCTGGGAATCAACTTTACTGGATCTGTAGATCCCTATATCTAGCTGATCTTGGGATTGACAGTCATATTGTTAAAAAGATTTCATGGCTTGTGTGATTCATAGCTGTCAGGAGAAAATTAAACATTACTTTTTTGAGTCACATAACAAAGAAAAAAATGGTTGAGTCTTCTTGTCAATAATTTCAGTCAGCGATACTGTTTATTTCCAATTTAAAAGGACAGAAACAAACTTGTGAAATTTGAAAGTTCAGCCTAAATAATACCCAAGCAAAGCCCCCAATTTCCTAGATGGGATTTCCTATAAAATTTATAATTCATAGCAAACTAGAGTGAGAATTAGAGGAATGAGTAAGCAAGAAAAAACCCAAACTGCTAAGCAGCAAAATTGTGTGGGTAACAGAGTCCACTGTTTTCCCTTAACAGGCTACAGCCTGAATCCTCAGTGACCTGAAAACAGACACCAGCCTGGCTCTATTGTCAAGTCTTAGCTACGCTTGTCCTCTGTGGCCGGGGAAAAGAGAAGGCAAGTAATCAGTTGTTCTTCAGTGACTATGTGCACTGGGGTGCCTTTGGATGTATGTTCAATGCAGAGCCCATCAAAGAGCGCCTAGTGACTCTTCAATTAAAAATGTTCTTAGACCTTGCTCTTCTCTTTTTCAATTCTGTCAGCTCCATGGGTAGACGACTGTCAGCACTTTTTTCAGATTTAATGATCATTAAAGGTAAAAAAAGACTGAGGGGATAGTGGCTGGGGAGAAAAAAGCCCAAAACCTTGAAGTTTGACATATTTCTTATTTTACTTGATTAATTTTGTGCCAATGTGAATGAGATTTTTAATGAAAATTAGCAGGATGTTTTTAACTTTGCTGGGCTTATTTTCTGTTGCTGGATAATTTGGAATGCCTGTTTTGAATTTCATGTGAAAGTCACAGAACTACACATTAATCAGGCATCTAGATGAATAGGGATAAGTACATTAATCTGTTCTGGATAAATCTTGAATGGTGTGATTGGGAAATACAATATTAAAAAAAAGTTTTATCCAGTTTAGGTAATACATCTTGATGATTGTGAGCCCACAATAGTGAAGAAAGTTGAAGGAATCTGTACCAGGAATCTGCTCTGTAAACCAAGTACATATAGATGGTTAAATGAACAGTTGCCCTTCTGCATCAGTGGAGTGTCACAGGATTTAGGCCCCTTGCTTTGACTTGAAAATAAGAGTATACATATACTCTTATTTTCAAGTCAAAGCAAGGGGCCTAAATCCTGTGCATTGGCATGCATTTTTGGCTTACACCTGAGACATTAATTTCAGACATTAGTTATAATCCTTATGTCCCTGTGTTGTAGTTTTAAACAGTATCATATATAAGCACAGCAAGTAGTTAACCCCCTTTGTATTTGTATGTATGATATAAATATACATATAAATATATATATATATATACATTTTAACGTACTGAAAAACTCTCTCTCTGGTTCCTGTTTGCTGTCCTCTCTGCATGCTCGTTTATCTCAGGGCAAAAATGAGCACCACATGGATGCAAAGCAGGATAGACCTTTGCACCAGGGTGAGGAAAACAAAGAATGTCTGAACTTAATGGTTCTTAACTCTAATCTTTTTTCAAGGTGTGAATTTATTGTTTTGTTTTTGAGAGGGATAGTAGAAGATGCAATTAGACACAGAGTTTAACATTTTCACTGTGGTACTTTATTCACTTTCAGAGTCACTGACTAGTTTCCTCCTTTCAGCTGGGAACATCCAACTTGTATTTCAAATAAATCTTTCATCTTTTTTACTCCAGTCCATTCTGTCTGGATAATCTTACATCCTTTGTTTATAGGTATAGTGAGCAGTAAATAAAGACAACATGCTGTGATTTTGTACTATAAACAAGAAACAAAAAATGAAGGAGAAAAGCACAGGGTGGATAGGTCCATGACTTTTTTTAAACTTATTTTAGATTTGTAAGGGGAAAAATATCCAGACAAAAACAAATTTTATGGAAGCAGCGTGTTCACAGATAGCAGAATTTATGCAATGAAAGTTCAGAAATTTATAATAAATAGTTTGTTCTGAGTTTTCAGCCCTCTTCCTTCCCATGGAAGAAACCTGGATACTTCTTATTTATAGACTTTAAAAAAGAATATAAATCTCTGAAAAACGGAATTGTGAAAGAAGGGGGTGGAAAACCAGTCCCAAAAATGTATTCTTGAACACAAAAAAAAAAAAGTTAAAAATGAGTTTGTAATTTACTGCAGCTCAGAGGCAGCAATAACTAATACACTGGAAATTTACCCATTTTATGCATCTATTTTGCCTGCTTTACTGCTCTGCTGTTCATAAAAAGAGCATTTTTTTCAGCAACTGTCATGTCACTTGGCATTTATGTGATCTCTGAGCTATGTGGGAAAATGCACTTTTTTTTCCAGTTTCAATTTTTATTGAAAAAGTTATTTATTTTACAAATTGGTATCAACGTGATTTGTTCTCCTGTCTAACTAGTTTTACTGTTGTACTTTTATTATGTTCATTCTTATCACTTGGGAATCAGAACCATAAATCATTTGGTTTTGTTTTTCACGTCCTGGGTCCTACTATTGGAATTGCATTCTGTCCTCTGCGTGTTGCTGTCTTAATTTCTCCTCCTCTTCTCCCATTACAGACTGGAAGATTAGAAGCTATATTGTTTAATTCTTATACATTTTCTTTTTCTTATGCTGCTCTTATGAGGTGCTTTGGATTGTCCAGTGTGTTTTGCTCTCAGCTGTGTGTTTTGACAATTCATTCTGATGTTTCTCTTTGTTGTTATGACCTCTCTCCCCTGTGTGCTGCAGAGCTCCACTCCAGTGTCAGAGCTGCCTCGTGGCTGGTGCTGCTCACCTCTGCCTTGGGAACCTCACCTGTCTGGTACAACTTCCAGCATCAACTGTGCTATGAGAGGCAACAGATGCATAAAAGAACTAGACAGGGGAAATGCAAGGTAATCATCTTCATGATGAAGTGTTCCCTGAGCTAAGGTTCCTGATGGCTGTTCTGGCTGTTGCAGAGGTGTGCTATGGCGCCTTATCACTCCTTAGAAATAGCAGGTTCAGATGTTCCTCAGCAATCACCTAGAGGGAGTGAAGATCATTAGAAAATCTCCTGAGGGCCTCACTGCAGTTTCCAGGAGATGTTTTGTTCCTAGTTCCACCTCCAAATATGTCACTAGAAAGAGAGCTAGAAGATTAATTAACTACACCAAACATTTAGAATTTAAAAGGAGAATCAATTGAAAAGCAGCTAAAGAGATAGTTTGAACATACTCAGTTGCAGTTTTCTTTTAGCCAACCTGACTTTCTACCAAAAAGCTGCCCCTGTATTTACTCAACTATTACATGAACCTGCAGGTCAACTAATTTCTCTGCTCTTTTGTTGTTGCTGTCAGATTAAGTGGCCATGCTTCTTTAAGAAGATCGGCATAAAATGGAGGCTGTTTATTTCTAATCGCAAGCTTTACATGTGACAAGGCCATATTACTTCTTCTTGGTGTAAACCTGATCACAGAATAAGTGTCTGCTCAATGGCTATTGATGGGGAAATCTCATCTGTTGCCTTGGCAGTTTCCGTATATTTAGAAGCTGAGAACCCAGATGTGAGTTCGCATTGTGCTTGTTTATGACTAACACAATCTGCAGGGCCACTCAGTCCTGTAAAATATTCAAGGCTTTTCCCTTGCTTGAGATAATTTAGCTGCAGTGTCTTTTCTGAGCTCCACATTTTGTCCTGACACAGTGTAGAATTTATAGGAAAGGTATAAAGGTAGAATGAAACCTAATTTTGAGGAAATGAGTCAGAATTGCTATCTTCTGAGCATCAATTGTGAGACAAAGAGGGTAGGCTGCCTCACTCAGGAGAGCCCACCTGTGCACCAAGTATTTTTACAACTGAATTTCTATTCTCATGGAAAAGCCTTTTGTATTCACTTGTACTGTGTCAGATGTCTGCAAGCCAAACAACAACTGCATTACTCCTGTGCTACAAGGACAATCTGGTTGCTGGCCCATAAAATAGTAATGGGAGAGCTATAAAATGCTCCAACAGATCTGCTCATCTGAGATCTGCTTATTTCATGAAATCTGTGCTTCTATTTACATGCAGCACACCCTCTGATCCTGAAGGAGATCCCAAGCATAGGTATGATCCACAGATAATCAGTCATGTTTGCTTTACAGGGGGTGTAATTTTCGGGGCATCTGCTCTCAGACATACCACTGCAAACAGTGCTGCCAATTATTAGTTCTCCTTTGCCTTAAAATTCTGAGGGAAAACCAGAGTGCTGCTGACAGAGATATAAAATGCAGACTCTGCGAGCTAGCTCTGAACATTGCTTTATTAAGCTTGGTATTCTGCATCCAGCAGTAGCTAATGCGTCATGCTTCAGAGGAAAGGCAAACCCCACAATTTGTGCAAAGCCATAAAATAGAAGTATTCCTTGCTGAGCCTGCAGCCATCAGCTTATTCCCTGAAGCATAAGATTTGATTATATGTTTGTTTCTTGGGGAGAAGAGCTGTGAGTATTTAAGCTTTTCAGACTGGAGATCATGCATTAGATTAACCTGGAGGACTCTGAGGCCCATGTAGAACAGATTGTGGAATTCCCTTGGCAGAAATGAGCAAAGCAGCCATTACTAACATGCTGTCATACTGTTAACTGGAGCCGAATGACAAATCCATAGGAAATTTTGCTTCTATTTCTGCTCTTGAGCTATCAGTGAGAAGCTTGTGATTTCTTTTGGGTGTAAGTACCAACCTTATTTCCCACATAGTTTCTAAGTTTGTGTTGTGTTTGCAAACATTATAATCTTATATGAGTAGTAGCTGGGAATGAAGAGCTGGATCATAGCTCTTTGCATCTCTAACTGTGGACTGCCTGCGAGGTCTGGGAAGCAACAGTTTTGGCTCTGCTCATTCTTTTCTGCCCATCTCCAGATAAACTTCGTTGTTTTCCATTCTAGGTAGAATGACAGTACTTTCATTTTGATTAGGCTTATTATTATTATTATTATTGTTTTATTTAAAATTGTTTTTGTCTGTTTGTTTGTTCTGGAACTATTTAATATTTGTCAAGGAAGCCAATGCAGACAGTACTTATGGCTCCAGTCACACATAGTTTGGGGCTAGCCTGAGTTTTGTGAGGAAGATTCATCTAGAGTAGGCACGTGGAAAAAAATAGAAAAATGTTTTGATTTGAACTGTTATCCCGTGGCTTGTGAGCAACCTCAAAAAGGTGAAAGAATTTGCAAGGAGATTTGAAATTGCAGCAGAGATGAATTCAGATCCTGCCAGGCTCAGGAGCAGGAAAAGCAGAGAGGCCTTTAAAAATGCTTCCTCCCCTACCCTTTCCTCCTGGCCTGAAGTATTAACAGGCTACTATATGGTGCATGTTCTTTGGATCCTGCAGTATCCAACTGGACTTGTGGAATATCCATGAGTTACACTTAATCCAGCCCAGACTCACAATGTGCTACTCTGCTCCCTGTGAAACCCCTGGCAGTGCATCAGAGAACAAAAAGTGGCATTAACCCGGTTAACTAATGCAAAGCTTTGCTATAAGCAAAGCTTTTTTCCTACCTGCTCCAGTTTTGGATAGAAAATGCCTTTTTATCTTCATATAATTATTTGTCTTTTGAAAGGCAGGAGGTGCAGTATTTTTTTCAAAAGTGGTAAAGTTCTTTTAGCTTCGAGTGGGAGCTAAGGGCAGTGAAGGGTTCCTGACACCTCCCAGCAGAAGATTTCATAACCCCTACACTGCTCCCCCTGTTTTGGCAATAGCAGCTTTATGATTGAAGACTAAACAACTGGCAGCACCTGTGGATACTTGCATGTGAGTTAAGTCCCAGCTCTGCCAATACAGAGTATCTGTGTTGTCTTATGGATGTAGTTTAGGCTTCATTTTGTCCTACATCACGAATTTTGAGACTATGAGTACCACCCATTCTTTGTCTTGGAAGCAGAATCCAGCATTGTCCCTAAACCACCTGGACCCTATGGTTTTCTCCTAGCTGCACGGGTGGGTTGCTGGCTACATGGGACTGAGGTGTTGGGGTAGGATTGAGGAACACCTAGGTCTAGAGGCGTGGTCTCAGGGATCTTCTTATGGCAATAGTAGATGGATCTGCCCTGTCGCCTGAGATTGATGATCCTTCATGGGCCATTTCACATTTCTCTGATGGTTACTGGATTGTTGGTAGACTCTGTCACAGTCACCTGACCCCCTCTGCTCACCTCACTCAGGTATACTGCTCTGATCAGAGAACTCATATCCGTAGGATGTCGATTATGGATTACTCCTCTAGTCTGGACCTGTAATAGCCCTAAACAACTTAGAAAGAAACCAATTTTTCAGTCTCACTTGAAAAATACAATCAATATTTCTGATTTCAAGGGTATTGCACACAGAGAAAATAGTAAGTGAAAAGTATTATTTCCAAGTTATAAATCATGATATTTCCTATCTTCCATTTACTCCGGTTTTTTGGCATCACATGACTGGCTTGTTCATCAATCAGTTTATTTTCTTGCAAACAATAAAAGACCTTATAAATGTATTGATCTGGATCAGAGATCACATACAAAATTTAGCTTAAAAAACTATTCTGTAAAAGGTAATTTTTTCCTCTTTGGAGCATGCATGAAATTTACTATCAAAAGTATTCATGAAAAGTCAAATTGTGGCAAAATAGTAAATTTTTTACAGGTCCTTTCTGCTATGCAGAGGCATGTAATTTTCTATTTCATAAGAGCTAAACTTTAGGTTCTGGTGCTAAGCGTGAACTTTAGTTATAAAGTGCAGAGTAGTTCCTTCATGTCTATTTTCAAGCATTTGAATTTAGTTGTTTGGTTTTAGACATCTTACCCTCCAAGTTTATGTCTTTTAGGAGTAAAGATTAAAATGTATTCATGTAGAAACATTTTGATGTTAACATAAAACATGATTGAGACCAAAAACCAGCCTGCCATTGCACTGCAGCACTAGCAGTCCAAATACCTCAGGAGACAGAAAGAAAAGGGCTGAGTAACCTTACTGAGAGGTGATGCTGTCCTTGCTACTCTCCTGAAGTTATTAAAAATTGCTTAATTTCCAAGATTTTAGTGGTTTTTAGCAATAATATGAACAGCACTGTCACAAAACATTTTCAGTCCACCAACACAATGGAATTCAACTTCTGAGTGTGGAAGATTTTCATTTCCTTGGACCCCGGATGGGAGCCAGGTGGTGGTCTCATCCTGGCTGACATTTTCCTACCACTGTTCTGCAATAAGATTGCTTACCATCTTGCAATATAAATAGCAAACACTGGTCAATATTTCCCAGTGCTGCTGAATCTCCTAAACTTTATATAAGGTTATAAGAACAACAGAGTATCAGATCCTAGATCACTGTTTTGGTCTCCTCATCTTCCACTTCTGCCACTCAGGAAAATGCACCTTAGACACTCAACTGAGACTGCATTTTCAAGGTGTCTTTTAAAACCTTTTTTTTTTTTTTTTTTTTTTTTAACTTGAAGGTTTTAAGCCTTAATTCCTCTCCTGCTTGTTCATTGATGGAGCTGTTCTCTCTTTACTCACACTGTGATCTGTCCCAAATTCAAGCTAACAAATCAAGTCAGAAATTTGACAGAAATGACATGGATGGATTTTTCAAAAGCAGTTTTTTTGGAATTCAGATGCCCTTCACATAAGATTGTTTGGCACTGCATTTCTTGAAATGATTGTATTGTTTCCATCTGAAATGAAAAACAATCAGTGATAGTATTGCCATAACTTCCTCTTTCCATGGTTTTTATGTTTTATAAAGCATTTAAGATAAAATGTGTATTGAATATATAAAACATTAAATATAGGAGAATATAACCTTAAGAGCTTTACTTTACTGCTAGTAAACAATTTCTAATATGCAATGCAAACTCTTATTTTCACAATGTTTTTTTTTTCTAATGGGATACCAGGCAACCAGAGACTAACACTGAGCCTTACAGTCAGTATACCTATTAACCACTTAGTAATACAATGCATTGGGGTGTTTCATACATTAATTTCTTCATTGATAAAAATAATATTTGGGGTAAAGGATCTCTGCTCACAGGAAGCCAGTTGCATTTGCATGAATTTGGAGAGATCTGATGGAGAATCAAACTCAGCCCTTCTGTGTGCATCTGCATTGGCAGTTTAAGGTATAGTGCAGGTAATTTTTTCAGTGTTAATCATTCTATATTTTGCCCTTGATGTACTATAGATGAAAATTTTGTGCCCCCCTGTTATGCAGAAACTGAATTCTTTCTCTGACCTGGACTTAGGAACAGAAAATTTCTGGCATGAAATTTTTCAGACAAAAAGATTACTTTTCCTATTTAGTTACAGTCGTGTCACTTCTCAAATTAAGTTCACAGTGGCAGAATATCTGAAAGGGAGATACTGCTGGCAGGAACATTTAAATTCAGTATTACCACCAAAGAACTTAATCCTGGAAAACTATATTCTCTCAAGTAGTCATTCACCTCATTTTTTTTTTGTGTTTTCCATCATAATTGCTAAAATTTAAATGGAGAATACACTTCTTACTGTCAAAGCTGATTTCTCTCTCCAAGGACCCAGCTCCTTTTTGTGCATTACTGTGCTTTAGCACATAAACATGAATCATCAAAAACTTACTTTAATTTGTTGACTTGTAAGCATTTTCAGAAGCTGCAATATTAGTGCACAGATGTCTCTGACCTGAGTAGCTGGTCACTAGCTGGGATCTTGCCAGCTTGTTGTCCTTGAGAATGTGGTAACACAAGCTGGGTGTTTTCCTTGGTGCTATTGATTTTACAGTGCACAAAAGGGTAAGCCTAGCTGCTCCTAATAGTACCTAAGGGTGCCAAACACTCTATAGCTTTATCAAGATCTGAGATTGCCTGCAGATGAGAGCCAAGGTTGAAAGCAGCCTTCAGAGCTTTCCCATGCAGAAACCCACTGGGGTCTGGGCAGGAAGAGGGTCTGCCTGGACATGCAAACAACAGAGAGCTGTCTTCTCATCCCCAGACTTGGAAAATAGCCTCACCTGGTCCCTGGTGTCTCTAGCAAAAAAACCCTGTACAGAAAAGGACTGATAATTAAAACTACATTAGGTATTAAATTTCTTGGTTTCAGATGAGCAAAAGTTAAGATTAATTGCTATAATTCTTGGGTTTGAATTAATGTGCCTTAGGAGAAAATTAAATATGACAGGATTTGGAACACTTCATAACAGGCAACTAATAAGCCAAGTCTGTTTTTTTTCCTAACCATACATACTTGCAGGAGAACCTTACTTCTCCACTTACTACTTGTTGACACTGACATCTATGAACCAGATACCTATTTGAGTAATATGTTACAGGGTCAAATTTGGAAATTAAATCCTTTAGGAACAGGTATGGCATATATTCACTTCCTACTGCTATAAAGGATTGTACTGCATACTTATGGCTAAGCATATGCTCAAGAATTTTCCTGAATGGGCACATATACAGAACCACACTTACAAAATTTGCTGATTTAGAGTTCACACATAAAAAGAATTATGTCATGTTAATGTCATATTATTATCATGGTACCTTATAAATTTATCTTGATTTATTACAGTGAAAAGGATTCTGAGCAGAGCTAACAAGAACAATCACATTACAGTTGATTCCAACGAAGTGTGTAAAAAGCAGTCTTGATCCTCTTCTGTGCCTGTGTTAAATATTGCATTTTAAATAGAATCAAACCGTCAGCATCATGCACAGTGGATTTAGTGATCAGAGCACATGCTTCATGTTGACCACCAATTCTCCTTTCAAAAACCTGACTTTTTTTGTTTTGAGGCAATCTTGACCTTTCCTGGTTCTCTTCATGGAGTACCTGTACCATTCAACAATGCTGACTCATGAATTCCTTCTAGATCTTCCACCATTTACTCTATTTTCCTGTCGGAGTTTCTAGTCAAGAAACAAAATTCATGATCTCCTTAGTACCAAATGAATACAAGGTAGTGTTAATTCTCACTTAGGAACATTTTACACTTTACAGTTTTTCAAAATGTCTGGAGAAATTCTAGAACAATGACTAAGCAGGGTTGTGTTTTTCCTGGTAGGAATAAATTACAGAAACATTTTCCTTAATGCATATTGATGTATTAAATGTTTTGTAAAATAGATCACCTGCAGAAATGAGGGGATGAATAATATTAATACCTAGATGAGTCATATACAAGAAATAGAACAGAACTTAATTTTGCCCAAGTAAATATTGCCACTACTTTCTTTTATAGTAATAAGTAGTTAAGCCTATTAGGCCAACCTCCAAAACTCTTTCCACAAATGCAGTGTTGACAGTTCTTGTGACTCATGCTATTTATTATTCTCTCTAGGCAGCTTCCAGGTCTCTCTACCTCATGTATATAGAGTCTGATTCAAAAGCCTGAAAGACAGAAGCAAGGGGAAAAGGCCTAGGGAGTCAGTAGAGTGTCTGGGAATCAACCCTAGAAAGACAAAAGTAAAAACTTATTTTCAAGTACTGCCATCTTGTTACATTTAAGTTTTTTTGTGTTTTATAGTGAGGTGCAGTAGAACAGCCGAAAGGTGAAATACAAAGATCCATGTGAGTTACAGAACACCAGTGTATATGCCTTGGGTCTGAAGTAGATATGGTGAGATCTACTAGATGTAGCAAGGCTTAGGGTAGCCAGTTTTGCATGCTTGTCTTGATTCTTGTGAGTTTTACCTTTTTTCACTGGCCTCTAGTCAGCTTAGAAATTGAGAACTTTCTTTCAATAAACAGTTCATTTAACATTCTAATAAATGAAATAAATGACAAGAATTTCAAGTTTGTATTAGAAATCATACCATAAAATTTCAGATCACCTTTAATCCTACGCTCGATCCAGTAAATTTCCTTATTATATCTGACTGGTTGTTTTAAATGTTTTGATCAAGTGATAAAATAAATATTATTGATTTCAAAGCAACATCACACTTTAGAAAAAAAAAATCTCAGTAGCATTATAACTACAAATTCTTTACTAACTGAACTGCCAGGATTGAATTCTCAGATGTAAGGAGAATGAATGTGAATTTATTAGCCTACAGTTTCAGCCAGGATAACCCAATCATAATAAGGGCAAGACTTTTGTTACATTACAGGAAATCTGTGTGCTTGAAGAGCAGAAACCTGACTAATAGCAGGAAGTTTCATTTGTGCCATGCACAGGTAGTATACTCATGACAATGCAGTGTGAACAGAGAACAATGTTAGGCATCATAAACAACTGTTTCTTCGAACAGTTATTTCAAAAAGCTAAAACAGCAAAGCTACTTACTTTTGATAAAGTCCTGAACAACAGGTAGAACAAAATTCAAGGCATAATCACAATGAAAGTTTCTTCAATATTAGTATAAAAATACACTAAAATTCAACAGCATTACTGGAAGAGAAATAAAAGTATATAGTTTGATTAAAAGGGCCTGAAAAAGAGTGTGGAAAAGCATAAAATTCTTGTAGGTGGAATGGAAATTTCAGATATAACAGTGGAAGTGTTGTTTACTTATCAAATATGTATTACTTATCAAAAGGAAAGATTCTGAAAGAGCCATACAAAATCAAAATGATGAATAAAATTCTAACATCATTAACCACAGAGGCTGTTAGAATTAAAAGTCACGCTTCAGAAATAAATGGAAGACTTGTTCAAATGAGAAAATTTGAAAGGAGTATAAATACTCTCTAGTTGAACATAAGGCCATAATAGGGGAGGAAAAAAAAATATTTTGATGTAGAACTTGCTTAAAACTGTAACAACAAATGCAGGAATTTTTCCAGTTTTTGCACAGCCTATTTTATGAGGTAGATTTATGTTCACAAGCACTTTGTAGGAACAACCTAAATTTCATGCTGAACTTCCTGTTATGCAGGACTTAAGCAATATGATCGTTTGGCACTAGCTTAACTATAAAATGATAACAATTAAAAATAGCAGATAGCTAACTACACAATAAAATATTGTAAAATCGAACTTGAAACGTAACATGCATTTGAATAATTTATGGTAGTGAACACTGAATTGCATCACTTGATCTTCATACCACAGCACTTATCATTTTCGTTTCTTGAATGAAAAGTTGGTTTTGCAACTCTGAAATACATAAGACTCCAGCAAGGGCTGGAAAGAAGCTGTTGCTTCTCAAGAGGGAGCAAAGAAAGATTTTTTGTGAGTTGAATTGCCTGGATATTTGAATCTGGATTTTACAAATGTTTTTCCCTGCTGTTGTGTCCAAAGAAAGAATCAAAAGGATTTGTCATGTTGGCCACAGATTTCTTTTTAATAATTAACTTATGTATCTTGTACTTCATGGGTGTGGTTTTATGCATCCTGTTTTAAGTGCTATAGGAATTTAGTGGCCTGGTTTGGAGTTACGGATTTTATGAGGTAGTGACAGTCAAAGCTCATATTGGATAAAAAAGTCTTTCTGCAGTTCTCAGGTTTCAAGAATGACCTAATGGAAGAAATACAGCAAAGCATGTATGCAGCAGATGTTGCACATAGCATCTTACCTAGGAGGAAAAACTGCCTTTTCTACCCAGAGATGTGTCTGCTGACATTCCCCCTGGAAGCTGACAAACATCCTCTCTGTAACTCTAAGTCTTTAAATCAGAGTGACACCTTCAGAAAAGTGTTGTAGGCAGTGAACGCATTTGATGAGCCAGACCATTGTTCCCCTTCTGTTTAGTGCTGTAAACACAGGAGAGTCCTTCTGCATCTAAACATGGCTTATTTCTCTCTAAATATGTTGATTTCATCTTTCCAGTTAAAGTGCCTAGTGTGTGGTGATGTATTTAAGATTTTCTAGAAGTAAATACAGTTTTTAAAGGTTTTCCATTTTTTAATGAGAAAAAGTGAAAATGGACTTTAGTATTTAATAAATGTTGGTGAATGGCAAGACACGGCCCAAAGGGAGTATAAGCAAGAACATTCAAAAAAGGAGCAGTAATCTGTATGCTTCCTGAAAAAAGGTGAATTACGAATTCAATGTTCCTGCAACATGGGAAAAGTTAAAGCCTGCAATTCAGCATTGTAACTTGCTCATTTAAGTGAGTTCATACATTTATAAAACGCATGAATTAATCCATTTTGCAGAAAAAAAATTTTGAAGTGTTGACATGGATGGAACTTAAGAGAGACAGAAGAAAAAAGAATTTTTTGAGACCTGCCTCTAAGCTTCAAGAGAACACTTCTGCTACATTTTCTGGGATGCAAATATGTGTCTCAGAACAACACAGCTAAATTTCAGTGTTGAATTTTCTGAATATTTCCTAAATTTTTGACAGTAATAGCTCCCATGGAAGTGTGCAGTACCTAAACTGACTGATTATCTTGTCAATGAAATTAGTGCACTATGTATTTAAAAGAAAGCTGGATCTGAGGCTGCCTTCAGACTTCAGTTTGGAAACAGAAGTGTGGATGGAAAGTTTGTAAATATATATATATATATAACAGTTTGAGAGAGAAGAAACTGTGGGAGTTTGACATCAAACCATATAATACAAGGTTTCCTAGGCCAAGGTGTTAGAATTATTATTTGCATATTGAATTCTCAATTTTCAGCTCTACTGTAGTGTGCTTTCAACAGCAATCAGTACTTGAGCAATAGCCAGGTATAGAGATTTAGCAGAAAAAGGAATAAGTTAAAATGTTGTGACAAACCCCCATTTTCGTATAAATATTGCAAATCAAGAAAAAAAAAAGACATTGTAAGGGTAAAGATATGAGATAGGATTCAGAGAGTGTGCTTTATAAAGTCCCAAACTTAGAAGGAATAGAGATAAAGGGAGAGATATTTTTTCATTTATCTTAGCTTGCAGCTGAGAAACCACTCCACATACTGTGCACTGTTTGCACAGATTTACTGTGCCTTCTGTATGATGTGACACATTTACTCAGTGCCCGCTACTAAAGGTTAATGGCTTGGTCACAATCTTCATATTAAATATGGTACAAACACTAACTTGTTATTCATGGGTCATGAGAGAGTCTCAGGGTCACCTTTTTACAGGCTTCTAAATATTGTCTTTAAATTTATGCTTGTTATGTTGCAGGTACCCAGCTTCAGCTTTGCCAAAGAACAGAGACCATTAATAAAAAGGAAATTCCACACTTTTTAAAAAAATCGCCCTCTAAACAAAGATCAACAGCCATAAATAAATTGTCCTGTTGAAAATAATCTGGAGGTATCAGAGTGTGGGGAATGTCTCTTGACCTTCCTGCCATCTTTCTTCTTTAGTATCACAAGGCAGTTGCCTGAGACACAATCATAGCTGTTGACTAATCTGTGATTCTTCTTCATGTATACTTTTTAACACTGCCTAATACAAGGTGTTCTCCAAGCTAGCACAGTGGTCTGACAATCAAAATACAAACGGAAATTCAGAAACATCTTCAGTGCATGTCTGGCCACAAATGATTTATGAAACTGTAAAGTACTGACTTCACAATATTTCTTACCACGAGGAGAGCCAAAGAACCCTCTCTGGACTATATGCACTGTTTGGGACATGGACTTGCCAGTGTGGCTGCCCAGAGCAGTCATTACCAGTCAGGACAAGAGATCATATGATGAAAATCTGAAGCTTCCCTACACATGGTCACCAAATTCTCCTGAGTTTTTAATGCAAGAAGTCTGAATCATTTCCACTGCCTTTCTTCCTAGACCCTTCCATTTGCTCTACATGTTTAATCCCGCAAAAAGGAGCCTGTGACAGATGGCTGGTGCATCTTGAAAGTGATTCACAACTGCCTGTTCCTCAGTATGATGCTCACAAAGGCCTTCAGTACCCCTGCCAGCTTTCACAAAATGTGCAAAGTTCAGGGAATTTGCAATCTCCACCTTATTTTAATTTTAACCAAAAAATTGTTGGGGGTTTCAGAACGTATGAGGAACACTTGGAAAAGAGGATGATTTTGTGTCTTGCCTCATGGAAATCCTGATTTCCAAGTTCGGGCTTTCAGGCAGAGCTCTTTTTAAAGCTCCACTCTCCAATGAGTAGATTAGTGAAAGAATTAATACAAGAGGGTAAGGAGAGTTTGATTTGAGATGTGAAGAGGATTCAGAGTAGCATGAAAAATGCAGATACTTTGATTAAACCAAGATGTCTATCTAAACATGACTCCCTAAGAATGTGTGACTTCAGGTTTCTAGGAGTAAATTTAACCTTTTATTAGTTCAATACATACAACCAGAAAAATCCAAGCTGTTTGAGGCATGCTTTTATAGGTCTGAAATAGAAGTAATCTTCATAACTGAGTAGCTGCTGGGAATGATTACATCTGGTTTAATTGATACTACCCAATTTTAATCAAGGAGAATTTTGCTTACTGAAGTAGGGAAGAAGGAACTGTTTGATTTTTCTTGCTTTGTAAGTTGTTCCAAACAGTGGCAGGGTTTACTGGAGCAGAAGACAACAATTCTGTCTGCTGCAAAGCTTCTAATTTTTCCGGCTATATCTATTAGTCTAAAAAAACTCTACAAATCCTAGTCCAGTGTAGGATTACAATAGAGTGAAGGATGTAACCAAAACAAGATCACAATTTAACAGGGACATTTCTCCAGTCTGTCACACCCCTTGAAATTAGTGTTAATTATACTCAGCTCTTGCATCTCACTGCTTAGCTCTGAAGTAATTAAATAGATAATGTTTAGAGTAATAGTTGATGAGGTATTTGAACTGAAGAGGGAAAGATTGTAGGTTAGGTAGAATTTAAAGTAAAAAAGTCACTGTAGTTATGCAAAGGAACAATTGAAATAATGCACTGTGGATATGGTCTGGTTATTCCAGCCACAGTGTCTGAGTGTGATTAGGTATCTGAGACAACACAGGTCACCTATGGTGGCCAAAGCAGTGGTCTCAGGGTCCTGTTTCAAGGCTAAAATAGACTTCAGAAAAATAGTGAGGATATAGACCTATAGTTAATATTAATTATGATGCACTCTTCAGGCAGAAGAAGCAAACTCCTTACTAAGTCCTGGCTGGCAGCAATTACAGTTCCTGCCCACTCAGACAATATCTTTATATTCCTTCTGGGTGATCTGACCCTGTGTCTTGTATGCTTGCTTTTAATATTGCACTACAGTCAGAAGCTCCTTGTTCATCCACCCAGGCCTCCTGACTTCACTGCTTGATTTCCTGCTCATTGGGATAGAGTTCCTGAGCCGTGAAGATGCATCTGAAAATCAACCAGCTGTTCTGAACCCCTCATCTTTTTGAGCCTGTATGTCATGGTGTTCTAAGAAGATTCATGAAATCTGCTCTTCTGAAGTAAAGAGGGGTGAAGCATTTTTTCCCTTTTTGTTCTCTGCTCTGAGGATCCCGAAGTCCATCATTTCATGGCCACTTGCAGCTAAGGCCACCCCTAGCCTCCACATCTCTAACTAGTTATTCCTTATTTATGAGGTTTAGCAGAGCATCGCTAAACTGACCAGATTCTTAATCACCTGTGTCAGAGAGTTCCCATCAACACTATCCAGAGACCTCCTGGACTGGCTGTGTCCTGCTGTGCTGACCTTTCAGCTGACATTGGAGTGGTTAAAGCTTCCCACAAGAACCAAGGTCTAAGAGCAAAAGGCTTCCTCCAGCTGTCTGAAAAATTACCTACTTATTCCTGATTGGGAGGTCTGTGTCAGATGCCACAACAACGGCATCACTCTCATTTGGCTTATCACCAGTCCCAAAGCAGAGTGCCCTGTGTCCTCTCTGCTCTGTCATGTAAAGTGCACCCTGCTCTGTTCATCATACTGTCCTATCCTTTCTAAAGGAGCTGTATCCTTTCATGTTAGCACTCTGGTCATGTGACCTAACTCACAACATCTCTGTGATCCCAATGAGATCACTGCCCTGTAACTCCATGCAGAAATCCTCCTATTCATTGCACATGCATCCTTCGCTACCAAAAGTCACAAGTTCCCAGCCTTTACCATCAGAGAAGTCTCAATTTTCCAACATGATAAGCTCAGGCTCTGCCTGCCCCTCTTTCAGTACAATTTGGGGCTTGAGCTGGTGAACCTGCAGGGTGTCAGAGAAGAACTGTCCTTCGTACTGGCATTGCTGATGCCACATAACCTGCTGAGCTCCTGCAGCTCCTTTGTGCAGCTCCTACACAGACCCTTGCCCAGCTCACTCCTCCTGCAGGCAAGGAGCCCATTTCCCCAACCCCAGTCCTGGTGGGAGGCTACAGACAGGAGTGTGCAGGAGAAGAGTGCAAACTGGTGCTCCAGCCCTCTGCAGCTTTTCAGAACCTGCATCCCAAGAGCAGGCAGATTGACAGCATTAAGCTGGAAGAGATAAAAAGAAAATTTCTGCCACTCATAAAAGGATTGTGATTTGATCCTAATCACAAGGAGTTTTGGTTTTTAATTCTACTTTTTTATATGTGATGGAAAATCAGTAACTAACTAAAAAAAAAAGTCAAGCAGGCTCAGATTAAAACCCAGGGTTCAGTCTGACCCTGAGAAGGGAGTCAAGTTTAAGATAGATCTAATGTACCATATGTACTGATTCCTCTTCTCTCTCTGAGAATTTGTTGTTGAAACCATAAAAACTGGAGAATGCAAGTACATTTTTTGACCCAGAACTAAAATACTGCCAAAGAAAAACAATTAGTCCAGCCTAGTGAACTGACCCAACTACATCCTGACAGAGCTTACGAGAAAGGCAGTGAGAGCGACTTTGAATCTGTTTAGAGTGCTGCCTTAGTACTTAGTGTAAGATACAATCTATTTCAGCTGCAGAAGGAAAAATGCTTTTAAGAGCAGACAAACTAGATGCTAGTCTAGTGACTTTTACCATAATAAAATTAAACAACAACAGCAACAACAAAAATTCTCCAGAGACAGCTGGTAATTCGAAAGTCTCCAAAACTGGTTCATTAAGCTGTTTGCTAGCCAAGTACAAATTCTGAATAGAGAAAAAGAAATTACAGTCTGTTTTTTAAATGTTATTACATGTTTTAACTGTCATTATGACCAGCTGAAGGAGATAATGGTCTTAGAGTTAGTGCGTGCATCTCTGTGGGAAAAGCAGACTGAGACAGGGCTCATTATACTGTAAGTGGAATAGCCATTTGTTAGCTATCGATTGCAATTCCAGCTATCTGAAGACTGCTGTGCTGTCAAAAGCAGCATGGATTTCATACCCTCCCTAACAGCTCTTGACAGTTACTGGATATGGAATTCCCACCACAAAAGCCATGTGGGATGTGGGGGACTGTTGCACGATAAGAGATATATGCACATCTCAGGGAGTGAAGGCCACAGCTCTATGGCTTTTTCTGAAGGACTTGGCCAGGCAGAAATAGATCAGTCTTTAATGAGCTCATATAGGCACACACAACTGCATGTGTGTGTATATACATAATTATAAAATGTGTACATGGATACATTTAAGTCAATCGATATGTAAACTTTTGTGCACATGTGCACATGTATTCATGCTTATCTATGCCAGCATTTTGTGTTCCAAATTGATGCTGGGAATTTTTTTTCCTAATTTTATTTGAGAAAGACATTTAACAAAATTGTTCCTCTGTTGCCTCACAGTGCTGACAAAGCTTCCACTTATGGATGTTTTTTCCAGAGTCATAATTAAAATGTTACAATCTTGAAGAACATGTTCAAAAGTGCCTAGCAAATTATCTGGCTTCCTCTGAAGTATTCAGCTTTCTAGAGTAAGTGGACAGAAAATTTCAGTCCTATGCAGTGAAGCTGATTTATAAGGAAATGCTAAAAGGAAGAAATTTAAATCCTGTCAATAGGAGTCAGGGATGTGAATAAAAAGAAAGGACTGAATTCTGGTTGCCAGCTCAAGCCAACTGTAAGGGCAGAAGTACAGAGCAACCAAAGCTGTTTCAGAGGGGTCTGTACATGCCATGTTGGCTCACTGTGGTAGGGCCTTTATACAAATCTGCACATGTTTGGTTTAGCTTGAAAGGCTGCATAAACTCTGCTGAGTGGTGGATTCGGCTGTGGGATTGGATGGGTGGTGAGAGCTGCAGTGTTATTAACCATCCCAACCTACCATCTTCCCCAAAATGTAGAGCTTTCATCATCAGTGTCTGTTCCAGTGTGGAACAAAATCATATTTTCTTTAATCTGTAGATAATGTAATCTTTCTAGATAATATAATCTTTCTAGATAATATAATGAGTGGACAGTAACAGCTGGGTTATAAGCATTCCTAGGAATGGTTAATGCTGTGATGCTTTAGGGATGCTAAGATGTAGATGAAGCAAGTTTCAAGCCTTTGCTTAGACTACTGTAGGTGAGCGTGAGGCTTCTGTGTCCTAAATTAGTGTCCTTGCTTCTAGATCTGTTCTGAGAGGGAAAAATCTGTTCCATAATTTGCCCAGGGAAAACCACAAAAAGCCTTGGAAAAAAAAAATCCATAAAAGGTGCAAGTTAAGTGACATTGATGTGTTTTTCAACCATCCAATGTCTTGAGGAGCTTTTCTGAATAGTTCCTGCCTTCTGAGAAAGCAGGATATGATGATGCCCTGACTCCTACCAGGAAATGTATGCCTGAATGGCATGGCCTAGCTAAAAATTCAAAAGTTTAAGCCTTTCACAAGCCAGGTACATTGACTGCAGTGAAAATTTCTCTGTGTGTGTGAAATAAGAGCTAAGCATCTTTTGAAAGTTCAGTAATGGGTATCAGGAAACCAAAGTGAAATGAGAGAAAAAAAGGTATTCTCAGTGATGTAAGTGTCGGTGTAGAGATTGATTGGTCAAATAATTTCCACCAAAATTCTTTCTGCTTGGAAACGGTGGGAAGAGGAAACAAAGGCAAATCCCAATAAACCGATGCTTACTTGAATTAGAAAATACTTTGATTTTGAAATGAAGTTTTAATGCTTCATGGGAGCATTTGCTGATTTCCGCAGATCCACTCACATTTTTCTTGAACTGACACTTATAGATACCTCAGACAACACAGAATAGCACAGCTCTGTATTCAGGCACTGTATAAATGCCATGACATTTATCCATTTTGTTTATCACCAGGTTAGATTAAGTGGTGCTAGAAAGCTAAAAGCACGTAATGGAGGGTTTATCACAAGGGTTCGAAGCCTTGAAATCATGGGATTTGACCTGTCCTGCAGGTTTTGAACAATTTTCAAAAAAATCTCAGTCTGCACTGGGAGAAAAATCTCTTCTTGACCCTAAATCTGAGGGATTAGTTAACCTGCCTTGATTTAAAGTAATTTTTATTCATTTATATCTGTTATAAATTTTGTAAGCTGTTAACTGTAGGAGGTGAAGATTCCCTAAGCAAGCAGACAGTCAAGTAGAATTGCTCAGATAACTCTAATGTGAGTGTGCTGTTAGTAAATAGTAGTTATGTTTTACATTATCTGCTTTTGAAGTCTAAACAAGAATTCATATTTTGAGGGTTGCAAATAAATGTGTATGGTGAATTAATTTTTCTCTGGGTAGTTCTCAATCAATTTGAAAAAAGAGAGGCAGAATCGTCACTGTTCTGACCAAGACCCATTAGCTCTCATACAGGTTTTTTCCCTTATTGTGCCTTTTTATTTATTAATCTTTACTTTCAAGACGACAAGACTGATGGCTGTTTGATTCTGCCCCCACTTTCATTCTCCATCCCTTCCCTCAGTGCCAGGTGTTCTCTGTTTCATTTGAGTGCTCCTTGGCTGCATCTGTTTTTCAGGTGAATACCTGTAAGTCCTGTGTTCTCTCCTGTTCCTTTCGGGCATGGGAAATAGACCATTCTCATGGCATGGATTTAAAGGGATACAGTTTTATGTAGTTAGGAAAACAATTTAAAAAATACAGGTGACCAGGAGACTGGCTACTGTATTTTTGCTGGTATCAACCACTAGTGAACTGCTGCTGAAATTTGTTCCTGGTTACTCCTGGGCAGCATAGTTGCTCATCAGGGAGGTGAGCAAGCAGGCAAGGATGAGCAGTGACAGAGGGAATATGGTGAATGTGTATGAAGTTGTTCAACGTATTCCCTGCAGCTGCCCACTCTATCCCTCCACCCAAAGTAGTGCTACTCCAGCATACTTAGCAAGGAAAAAAAGATCTCTCTCCTTGAAGCTTCCATAGTCCAGTCAGTTATCCTTTGTAGCCTTTTTAGTTCATTATTTCCCATATTGGGACAAACCTCCTGTAAAGGAAATGTAAGAGAACACGGATAGATGTAAATCCCATCTGCAGCCTGCCCCAGGGGTCAGCAACCAGATTTTGGCAGAGATGAGGCAGAAGGCTAAGGATGGGAGCATCTAAAAGTATGTCAGCCTACTTGCAAAAGGATGCCCGTATCCCTCCAGTGTAGGTTTCCTTGAGGTCAATGTCTTTTTTTTTTTTTTAATAAATTTACACTCATTTCTCCTAGTCTCATTTGCATTGTTTTACCAGCATTTCAAGAGCAGTAACATGTGTTTGTTATTAAAATCACCTAATTCATACCAGAATCATTATTACTTGGGCTAAGTAGTGATTTATCTACCAGTTATCTAAGAAAATATTTTTCAGTATTGCATGCTGTTCAGAAAACATGCCTCATTCTCCCTGGAATTAATTCAAAATCTTCTGGTACCTAGAAAGACCTCATTTTTTTTCTCTTTTTTCCTTTTCTCCTTCAGAACTTCCAGTGTTGTGTGTGTTACAATGTCACAAGATTTAACAGAATCTCTTCAGTGATGCCTCCTATTAGAGACTGTTCAGTATAAAAATATCTGCCTCATTTAGAATAAATGGCAGAGACAAAGATGAAGTTTATATCAAATCAATCAAAAATTAATATTTAGCATCCAATGTTTTTGATTTGGCAACGTGATGTTAGAACAATTATTTATTAATCTACCATCACTCTCATCTTTTTTCCCCATTTTCCCCTTCATGTACTTTGCAACTAAACATAACATGTATCTACTTACATAATCTTCTCCTTCCCTCCTCCCCTGAGAAAACAACAAAATGATGTTGTTTCACAAAGGCTAAGGATATTAAATGGCTGCTGGTAGAAACTGTCTGAGGGTCTCTGCCTCTGCATTGAAACCTAATGAGAGGTCTGTAGGCAGGAAATTTCTCAGGCTTCAACCTCTTTAGTTGTTCCCAAGGAAGTGGTTCTAGAGAGGACAAGATGCAAAGTAAATTGTCTTCAGGCCATATTGCCATTGAGGAATGAAAAAAGATGTGCTCAGCTCTGGATCTTTGGTTGCAAATCTTCAATGCATGGAGGCAAAAATATTCTCAGAGAGAACTGTGCCTTCTAAAACAAGCCAAAGCTGGAATTTTTTCCTGAGAAAGGGATGATTTCTGGGAGAAAAAAAATCCCAGTTCAGTGAGTAAAATTTGTATCAAAAGCTTGTGGTTTGGTTAAAATGTAGGATTTAGCTGTGGGGCAACAAACATGTTGTATCATGAGAACTTGAAAATTTTTTCTGCATGATTTAATGTCTTGCAAAAATATTCCATTAACAGTAGAAAGGGCATAGGTTATTGCTCTGAATTAAATGTTTGGTTTATGCTGGCATTAGAATAATTTAGGAATAGGTGCAAAAGATCCATAGATTCTTGCCTAAATATATGCATTTCTGTGGTCGTTCTCTGCACGAAACTATTGATAAACAGAATCAAAGCCTAGGGATGGCTATCTGTTACATAAAAGCTGAATGAGCAATTTATAAGGCCTTGGCTTTGGTTTTACAAAATCCATGTTAGAATTAATTGCTTTAATTGCTAAACCAATAGACTGATAGCTCTTCTGATGACCATAAAGGCAGTTTTCTAGTCCTACACCTGATCACTTCACAACTGATCCACTGAGATAAGTGAAGAACAAATCTTTCTCAAATTCCAGCAGTAAACAATTCTAGGAGTAATTTCTTTATGCCACTGCTTTCCTACATGCGTCAAGTAAATAATAACTGTCCTTACTGCTGCTGCTGCTAATGAATAAAATGGAGTTTTCAAGGCATCCTTGGAGAATGGAGCCCATGAGTTCTTTTCTCCCTTTGGCTAAGAAATCTACAGATGCTGACTTCAATAAATAGATAAATAAATAAATAAGTAAAGAGTAGCAGCAGCAGGATCCTAGATGGTTCTGCACAAGTAATCTGACCTGACATTTGGTAGCTCGTGTAGTCTCTTTTAGCTCAGTGACCTTTGCTGGAAAAATGAACTACTGTAGGTGGGATCTGATCCAATACCACTGAAGGCAAATTAGAGCTTTCCTTTTACTTCACCTCCATTTTGACTGGGACCACATCAAGAGATGTAAATGGGAGCGCAGGGCTTCATGTCAGCCTGACTTTACAAAGTGCATGACAGCCTACAAAATAAGCAGAAGAGAGATTGGTCTAAGTTAGCAAACTTAAGTTTAATTTCTCCTGTCTAGAAAGGAAGATCTTTACAATTCTCAAGATCCAGACCCATAAATCACTGCGTTGTGAGGGCTGATTTCCTCTTAATGACCAAATAAGGCTGTATTACTATGCTAGTGTATGTTAGAGGTTAAGTTTTTCCTTCTTTCTCTAAAGAATTTTTTCCCCGTAAGTTAGCAAGGAGACCAAGTGTTGGATACTTGAGAGTACTTAACCGAAACAAAGAGGTGGACAAAGTTGGAAGGGGGATATAACGCAGGTAAAAGACAGAGCTTGAGGCAGCTGCGCTCTTCTTTTTTCAGCGTTCAGGGAGAGAGAGAACGGCTGTTGCTGGCTAGAAAAGTTTCACTGTGGCCAAAGAAATCCAGTCCTAAAAAATCTACTATCACTGGTTTGGCCTGAATCCTGAGCTTTCTCTGCCACCCACGGGAGCTGGGCTGGCCTTGCCTCACCTTTGGCTTCTTCGGCGCTGCTCCTCTTTCTACAGTGTGACCCTGCACCCCCTGCGCTGTCAGGACATCTTGCCCCTGCCTGCCGGGACACTCTGCCATCCCAGCTACCAGCCCAGGACTTTTCCACTGTTTCAGCTTGGTGCTCTGAAGATCCTGCAGAGGCACTGAAACGAAACTGCCCTGGGTTTTGTGAAACAAAGCCCTCAAGGTTCTTGGTACTGTTTTCTTTTGTTATTAATGCTGTAGTTGTTTGGGGGGGTTTTTTGTGTGTGTTTGTTTGCTTTGTAATACATACTAGTAAAGAACTGCTATTCCTATTTCCCAAATCTTTGCCTAAGAGCCTCTGATTGTAAATTTATAATTGAAAAAGAAAAAAGAAGTGGGAGTTTACACTCTCCATTCCAAAAGAAACTCCAGCTTTTTTTTTTTTTTTTAATTTTATTTTTATTTTTTTTATTTTATTATTATTACCTGGCAGATACCTGTCTTCCCAAACCAAGACAGTGTACTATGCAGTATGTCAGCATCCATGGTTAGTCTCACCCACTCTATATACTGGTCCATTAGAGTAAGGATAAGGTGCAAATGGAAGTAATTGTTCTCTGTTTAAAATGCGTAATTCAGCAAAGTGAGAGACAGCTGATCTGGCTTCTGTGTCTTGGCAAATAATTGTTCCCATGAGACAAGTGAACTGAGCATGCCGTACTTCTCATAATTAAACAGCTCGTGTCTGGCATGATGGAGAGCTGGAAATGATGCTTTGTTTTCTACATTTTGGGTATACAGTTCTGTGTACTGCTATTACTTGCTGTTTTATGGAGAGGATCCTTGGGGATTCTCTTCTGTCTCTTACAACTCAGCAACCCAGTGCTTTATGTACATCTCAGACTGTATATAAGTCCTCCAAATTCATCTGAAAAAATGCAGGGTCTGATATGTGGTTCAAAAGATTTTAAATCACTTTGACATCTCTGCCATCTTTAACTACCAAAACATGCAGACACTTTTACCATTTCTCCAAAGACAAAGTGACAATAACGGCCTTTCATGACTGGGTGCTGGTTACCCAGTTCTGGTGGTATTGATGAGTCACGTGCTCTTCTAAATACTCTAAATTTCCATGGAAATGAAAGTGAATCAAGGGATTAAGGCCTATGCAATTATATTTCCTTGCATTCATTAAGGGAAAAACATTATTTTAAAAGAAACTGAAAACACTTGTTGATTGCAATAAGTTTTTAGCTTTATGTATCACAGACATCAATAGTACACCCTCGTGCAAATCCTGAATGCAAACCTTGTAATAACATTGTATGTCTTGTTTAAATACTCTGTAAAGAAAAGTTTGTCTAAGTCACAGTTGCAGCTGGTTTTCAAGAAAGGTGCTGCTCTGAGGTAGCTAATGAAGTGTTTGACCCGACTAAAAAGCTTCTTTCTCTGTCCACATGATATCATTCAAACCCTACTTTAAATGATTCTGCTTGTCCTGTTATTTTAAGCTGTGTTCCAGCAGAGGACTTAATGAGAAGTAAAAAAACAGTTGTGCAATTAAAAAATTAAAAAACCTGCCTTATCACGGTAAACACATTGGAGGGAGGTATGAACCCTGACTGGTACCCTCAAATGCCTGGCACATTACTGCATTTTGCATATTCAATGCAATACGCTTCACAGAATTGAAGAACTGCCCACGTTAGAAGGGACGTCAAATGATCATCTGGTCCAGTCTTTCTTGGGAAAGGGAGACTACATGAGGTTTTCTGGTATCCTGTATAACTGCATCTTGAAAACCCACAGAGATGGGAACTCTACCCCATTCCTGGGGAAGTTGCACCAGTGATCAAGTGTTCTCATGGCAAAAAATATTCATACAGTTAGATGAAACCTCTTCTGGAGCAACTTGGACTTACTCTGACTTCTCAATGTGGCTCCTCATAAAGATAAAGCATCAGACTCCTCTGGAGGCTGCCATTTAAGTACTAGAACACTGACAGAGTTCTCCCCAAAGCTTCACTTCCTCAGGGAGAAGAGACTGAATGCCTTTAGTGTTTCCTCAGGTTCCCCATTCCTTTGATCTCCCCTCCCTTGGATCACCTTTGGGGCCTTCACTTGGACCTTCTCTAGTCAGTCTGCATCTTTCTTGAATTCTGGGGACCAGAAATGGACACAGTACTCCAGGCACACCTAACAAATGTTGGGTTGAGTAGGGGTTTGACATTTCTATCCTTGCTGGTAGCCCTCCTCAGGTGCTGCCCAGGAGCCAATTTGCCTTTGTTGCTGCAGTGGTGCACTACTTGCTCACATTCAGCTTGTTGTCCACCAGCACCAACAGCTCTCTTTCAGCAAGGCTGAACCACACAGATCCTCACCTGTACTGAAATCTTTGGTTATTTTGTCCCAAATTCAGGACTTGGAAGCTGTTTTGTTGTTTTGTTTTTTTTTTTTTTTTTTTCTTTTTTTTTTTTTTTTTTTTTTTTTTTTTTTTGTTTGTTTTTTTTTTTTTTTTTTTTTTTAACTTCATACTGTTCTTGCTAGCCCACTCTTCTACCTGCCCAGGTAATTTTATTCAGCAATAAACTTCCTTTTCACCAGGCAGCTGGTGAGTTGCTTTTATAAAAGCATTCTCATATTTTGTGAGAGCAGAAAAATGCACCCTATTATCTACTGCATGAATCCTTCCATTTGTCTTTGCAATGCACTCAGAGCTCCAGGGCATGGTTTTGATAAATAATTTAGGGCTAATCCTGGAAATGCTTTGTGTATGGAGCTGCCATTGAAATCGATGGGTGTTCTGAGCATGGAGAACTTGCCCTAGTGGGCCCTTAATCTTGCAGTAAACCAGAGAGGCATTTGTTTTGCAACTGAGTGTTTGGTGGAATAATGAGGGCATGTGTATTGAGATTTTATTTTTCATCATTCTTTGCAATGAGGTAGGACACTGTAATGTTTATATTCATCATCTATGCAATATAAGAAAACAGTAGTGGATTTCTGGAGATATTATTTTCTTTAGTTTATAACCAAGTCACTGTTGACTATCAATGGGTATCAAATTTTCATCAATCAGAACATGAAAGACACACCTCAGCAGTCATTAAAATGCTTATAATCATCCTTACACTACCCTGTTCCTGTGAGTCTGTTTACATGAATATAAGTAATCAGAGTAACTCTGATTTTCTCTCTCAGTAAAAATGTCAGAGATAAAATTGCAAGCAATCCAAGGCTAGCTCATAAGTATAAATGACTAAGGTAACTAATAAAAACCAGCCATGAAGGATATCATAATAACATATAAGATAAAACTTATTGAGAAACAATGGTGTTCTGAAAATTCTGTATGAAAAAAACTTCTTTGCATTGCCAATGTCTTGATAATTTCTTTGAAATTGCTAGCTATTTTATCATCATTATTATAAGATTTTTTTAAAACAAAATGGTAATTCAGCTTAAAGGTCAGGGACCATAAATAGATAAAACCTTCCTTTAGATGTATTGTCTGCATATAAAATAAAGTTTTTAGTTCTCTTTGGAATGAAAGTTTGAGTTAATCTCTCATTTTTAAAGCTGTTATTTACAAAGCAAAAGGTTCTATGTGTCTCAGTGGGCTAAAGTAGATTATTAAAAAGCCAGATATATCCTATCCTAAATTGAAGTGCTGATTTACTTGCTATTTTTTAAAATGTGCTGTGGAGAGTATTTTATTTTTCTCACCAAAGAAAAGCTGCACTGACAATGTGAGTCCAGCCCCAGTGTTGAGGACCCATGGAGATGTGACAAGCCAGCCTTCCCCACAGCAGACCTGCATGCCTGCGTCACCTAAGGCAGATCTGTGTCCATGGGGACTCCAAAATGAATTGGTATCTGCATCCAAGCAGTGTGAAGTGATGGGCCTGAGGCTGAAATCTGGCTTTTTTTGTTTGTTTGAGACCCACATTGGGGCCCACTTAGAACATCCTTATTCGCTGCTCTGGGTCTGCCTGACATGAACCAGAGATCTGATCCCAAGGATGTGTCCTGACCTCCTGCCCCACACCTGGACAGTACAGCAGCAAAGTAATCCCAGCTTCTCTCCTTACTAAGGGAAAAAATGGTATAGGTACATGAATATTTGAACTGTGGGATGTAAGCTCTCTGGTTAATAGCCTTTTAAAAATTTGTTTTACCTGTTTTATCTTCCTTTCCCCTTCTTTTCTCAGTGAGTGGTGGAAAAACTCAGCAGGGTATGAAATACCATGTAGAATTAAATACTGTGATATATACAGTGAATTTGTGTATGCATTTCCTCTTAAAACCTCTGAAACGTTAAAATGTTTCTGGTTAGTAAATATTGATAAAACTGTATTTCTAGTGGATAGAATTTTGGTTGGACAAATGAAATAAAATGCTTCTGTGTGAATAAAATTTCTCTTCACAGAACACAGTATTTGAAGTCAACTACATTTGCTAAAAATTTTTGTTAGCTTTTATTTAAAGTTTCAATGTTTGCATGATTTTCATGGGCTTATCATTTTCTCACACCTTTTTGTTCTCAAATTGCAAGCTTTGCCCAGTTGTGTTTTGCTTGGCCTTATTTTTACCACATGCCTCATCCTGGATCACAAATACTCAGGCTAAAATCCTTGAGGCAGTGTGGGAGAGGACAGAAAGCTGGCTGGGGAAAAGGAGCTCCGTAGTCTTCTGAGTACCAACATTTCCAAACCTTTTCATCATATTTTCAATGGAAAGCATCACATCCTTTTGTTGTATTAAAAAAACCCCAAACCCACAGGAATAAGAAACAAAGATAAATTAAGACCAGTTGCCTTGTCCTAAGAACATACTGGCGTATTTATGTTCCATGGTACTGGCTCTATAATTGCATTCTCTGTTGGACCAACCTACCCAGCTATCCTAATTTTACACCTGGCAGATATGGCCAATGATGGGTGTCTTCAGGTGGAACTCTTCAGAGACAGAACTGAAATTCAATCTCTATGCCCATTGGTACCAAGGCTGTTCTGCACCAGTTGTCCACAGGAGTGCTGTTTCATCCCAGAGGGTGAAGGACATGTAAAGGGCATGACATGTAGCTGTCACTTTAAACTATATTTGGTTGGAACAAGCCATAAACAGAAATCAGCTCTTTCACTCAGAAGGAAATGTCTGGTATTTATTTTGTTTTGATAAGAGGTGGGGAAAAAAAAGAACCACAGAAGTTTTAGAATTTGATTAAAAAATCTAAAAAATTTAATGGTATGTTGTGCTTACAATGTTGCCTTTAAAATTCTGCGTGTTAAAATCCCAGGACATGCGTCGTTGACAACAGGGAATCTGGACCATTTGCTCCAGACCAGTGAGCACCTCCAGTTCATCCTAGATAGCTACCCAGGCCTGGTGGGAAAAGGTGAGAAAAGGCTGGGAAAAACAAAGTTCAAGCTTAGTTACATAAAGTACTTACATTCTTTAAACAGAAGTACCCTTCCCAACCACACAACCATCAGTAAGTACAGCCATGACAGCCAAGAGAGTGCTTGAGGTGATGTTGCTGGCAGTGGCCCTGTTCTCTGCCGCATTCCCTGGGAGAATCAGGTAGATCTGCTAAAGAGCAAGTGCCAGGCAGTGAACAAATCCAAAAGCACCCAGCTGTCAAAAAGGACAAGGAAGATACAAACAATGGAAAGGATGCCAAGCAAGCTGAAGGCACAGTTGGACCTATGGGACATACAGGATGAGTTGATTTATTTTTCTATGGATTCTTTTAAATGTTTTTATTGTTTTATGTATGTTCAGTTGTTTAAAACGTTGTTTGTTAGAGTCTCTGGGGGAAGCCTTCATAATTAACAAAGAAGGGGGAGTTGTGGAGGCCAGTGCACCTACTAAACCAGAGGACCTGAGGCTCCCTTGGAGGGATGTCCTTTAACTGGGACAAGTCCCTTCATGTTAGGAGGAGAAGAAGCTGCCTCCTCACAGAGTTCTTTGGTTGTTATTCAAATATACTCCAGTTCTGCTCTTCCAGTTGGCCCCTTGGTCTCCCCACCCTTTTTTCCCTTATATGTCCTTCCCCTCAAATGTTCTCCCTTCCCTGAGGGCCCATTCGCCCTGATTTGATGCAATCCTCTGCCCACATTCCACCCCTGTTACTCCATTGGTTTTCCTTATACATTGCCCCGCCTCTGCATCACTCTCTCCCTTACCCATTGGCTCCTGTTCCCAACTCCGCCCCCATATATATATAAACCCTGGTTCCCTCACTCATGCCCTTGCGTTCGTCCCTGGCCCCCTTCGTGTAAAGATGGAATAAAACCTCTCTGGGAATTCTATACTTAGACCCTTACCTTTCTTACTGCTGAGGGATTTATTACAGCTATCTGGTGTGAGTGTTGAGTGATTGTGTCAGTGTGCCTGTGATTCCTGGTGGCTCTCCATTTAGGGACACTTCTGAAAGGTTGTGGCACCTTTCTACCTCCACCCACTGCAACAAGGACATAAATTTTATATTTGGCTGAAGATTATCAAACAGCCTTGTTCATCCAGCTGAACATCAAAACTGAACACAGCCATGGCTGAATTTGACCTCCTGGCATTTGAAGCTGGTTATCTGGATGCTTTTGCTTTCTCTAAAGCAATGGAGGTGAACAATAATGTGAATACTAGCCTATGTCACGCTCTTGGATCAAAAGGGAGAAATATATTGCATCATGAAATGTAGAACTCAAGCAGAAAGATAGGCTTGCATTACCAGCCCTGTAACCTCCACAAAGCAGTATGGCATTTGATTCTGAAATGATTCATACCTATTGTACCCAACCTTAATAAGACCAAGTGTTTTTATCAGCCCTTAGAAAAGACACAGAAATACTGGAGAGCTCTCAGTAAATAGTCAGGTAAAGAAAGGATTCAGGACCAGGGAAACAAGCCTTGTGATGGCTTGTGAAGTTTACAGAGTTCAGCCTAACCAGTTTGCCAGAAAGGTATTGGAAACTGGCTGCAGAAGACTGGTGCTTACATATAGTTGCTGCACAGGAAAAAGAAATTTGAAGTGAAAAAGAGATTTTTCAGCTGTCTGCAGGAGGATATGACTGATTTTAGTGGCTGAAAATTTAAATTTCAGTAATCATATTTTGAAATATGATATGGTATAAAATTAAAAATTAGTGCATTTCAGAATTTGTTTTCTTCCACTGCTTTCTAATGAATATATTCTAATCCAGACTACTAAAAAAATTCTATAGCCTGTACACACAGAGAGTGATGCTCTCCTTTGTTCTTATCTGGGTCCACAAGTACAGCTGGTAGCACTACTCTGGTTTATTAAAATCCATCAGCTTGTAGTTTGTTTCAGAAATATGAACAATGCTAAATTCCATTTCTTGATTAATAGAGGTTAACTGGATCAAGACTGCAAAATGGGAATCTTCCAATTTGCTTGACCGTGTCTTCTAAAGATGCCTTAATCTGTGGGTTTCTGTACTGAGATTTATTTCCAGCAGGCAAATTCCTCATCCATTTTGTTTTAATCATCTTTTAAAAAAGTGAGTGCAATAGAGCTACCTGATAGCAAAAAGTAAAGTTAAAAAAGATATTTTGCATCTGGTTTGTGGGAAATAATTAAACTAGTTAAAGAGAAAAAAACGAAATTGAATTAAAGATGCTACCTAAACTGTGGGAAAGCAATAAATATCAGCTAGAAACTGCAGATAATGGTATCACACTTGCATCTATTGCCTTCAGTTATAAAGTATATCTAGAATTTTATAAATTGGGTTTTTTTGGCAGAACATAATTTATTAGCTATCCTCAGTGTTTATTTCTGCCTGAAATATGAATATATTGCATTAGAAATGGTATTACTAGCAAAAGAAAGAAATTTGAAAAAGCTTAAAGGATATTATTAATGATATGCTGGCTTATGACCATATTTTTTTATTATTATTTTCTTTGAAGTGAAATTTTTTGTAAGTAACATTAGTTGTCTGCCAGGGGGGCTGAGTGGGAGGTGGAAGAAACTCTTCCATTAAAAAAAAAAGTTGCGTTTCAAGTCTTGCTTTGAAATCTGAAACTACCAATAACTTCACATGACAATTTAAATCCATTAATGAAGAAATTTCCTAAGACAGCTTCTCTTTGCTAGCTGCAAGGGGAGGGCATGAACACCTGGAATAATTTGGGGTCTGGATTTATTGGCTGTATTGGTTTTGCATGGCCTGGTTTATGGTAGTGGGGGACCACAGAGGTGACTTCTGTGAGAAGCTGCCGGAATCTTTCACGTCTGGCAGAGCCAGTTCCTGGTGGCTCCAAAGATGGATGTGCCACTGGCCAAGGCTGGGCCGATTCCCCTGCAGCCCGTGGTGCAGACCATGGTGAGTCAGCTGTGCCCCTGCAGCCCATGGGGCCATGGGGATGCAGGGATCCTCCCATAGCCCATGGAGGAGCCCCACGCCGGAGCAGGTGGATGCCTGGGAGGAGGCTGTGATCCTGTGAGAGACCCATGGAGAGAGGGGCCCTGCTCCCAGGCTGGAGCAGCCTGTCCTTGCAGGAGTGCAGCCCGTGGAGCAGTGACCCACACCGCAGCAGTCTGGGGAGGACTGTTCCCCACGGGATGGGCTCACGGTGCAGCAGGTCACAGGGAGCTGGTGCTGGTGAGATGAGCTCACGCTGGAGAGGGTCACAGAGAACTGTCTCTGTGCCACCCCACGGTGCAGCAGGGGAACAACTCCTCTCCTGGAGCAGCGGGAGAAGCCACGGGTCATGAACTGACCACAACCCCCATTCCCTGTCCCCTTGTAGTGCTGGGGTAGGGGGTGGAGCTGGAAGGAGGGGGGGGTGGGGGGGAAGGTGTTTATAAGGGCTTATTCTGCTTCTCATTATCCTGCTCTGATTTTATTGGCAATAAATTCACTTTATGTCTCTAAGCTGAGCCTGTTTTGCCCTCAGTGGTATTTGATGAGCAATCTCTCTCACGGTCCTTATCTCAGCTCATGAATCCTTTGTTAACTTTTTTCCAGCCGCAGAGGGGAGTGAGTGAGCAGCTTTGATGAGTGTCTAGCATCTGAGCAGCGTCAACCGACGACAATGGCCTGAGCTCATACCTTGAAACCATTGTCCTGTCTTCTGGTTTTAACGTTCACCTATTCTCTTTTCTCCTGGCAAAGTCTTTGGGGACCATGGAGTGCCAATTCCTAGGAGCAAGTTCAGGAAATTAATTAGAGGACAGGAAAGTCCAAGGCATTATTTATAGTTTGTTTAACATTACTCCTTTGCTTTATTGAAAAGAGGCTTTATCCAAGCTTCAGATTAAACCCCAGATTCCCTAGACATAAATCAAGGGGGTTTTTTTCTTGTTTTCTTTGTGCCTAAGAGCAGCATAAGATGGTCAGATATCGTGTTCTGGTTTGACCTGCTGCCTGATCCTTAGTTTACTTTAAGAGTGATGCAACTGCAATTGCTCCTACACTGGCCCTGCTTCCCCACCTTTTTGATGAGACCTATCACCTGCTTATGAATCTCTACCTATTAATTTTAGACCATCACTAAACAGCTATTTGGGCTGTGGCTGTGCTCCTTTGAAGGCTAGTATTAGTCTCTTTCAAACATTCTGCCTCTAGGACAAACTATCAACAAACCTTAAAAACCTGCTGGTCACTTAGTAGCTATGACGAGCCTCAGAAATACTCATATCCCACAGCTCAGGTTTTTCTGTCAATACTAGAACTTGTGCTGCAGCTCCCTCCATCTATTTATGTCTCCTGTGTCACAGGTTGGCCTCCACCAAAATGCTGCAGTGGAGTTTGATCTGGATTTTAGCATCCTCCTCCAAAAGACAAGAGCCAAGTCTTTCCTGTACTGTCCAAGAGGTCTCTGCACCTTTCAATCTCAAGCTTTTCTGAGCTTCTCATTCCTTAGGTACTTCTGAGGCAATGGCAGAGGCTTGCTTTCTGCTTATATCTATATAATGTGTCTTCTCGAATAATTTCTCACTCCCTTATTGTCTTTCTTGTAGCAATCTGGCATGTTCTCAGCTGATGCTGCCCTTGTCACATTGCCCTGCAAGGTCTTGTGGGAGGGGCTATAGGGGCTAATTACACAGCAAGGACAGCACCCACATTCAACAGCACATTAAATAATCCAAACCAACAAAAACCCTCCAATAACACCGTTGTCTAGTGCTCCTGAAAACAGGCCATTTGTCTATTTGCTCTGTGCTGGTTGTCAGCTTATAAATGTGTACCATGTCATCTCCGGCTGTAGTGCTGCAGGAGCACTGTGTTTGTCCTAGTCTCTGACCAGCAGCATTATGTGAATCTTTTTTGCTGGTGTGCTGCTGCCCAGTAGGAGAGTCAGGCTGGTTCTTCTGAAAATGGGAAGCAAAACAGACACCAGCTGGCACAGAGGGAGGAGGGAAAACCTATGGAATGCCATCTTAGCCTGTGGGATGACGGTAGGAAAGGAAGGAATTTAAGTGAAATGCTGGAATGACAATGGGGGAGGCTGGGGGAAGGCAGGAGACAAGCAAGATTTGGAAAAAGGAGGAATGGGAAAGGTGTTCAGGGAAGACAAGAAGGCAAGAGAAATATATAGGGTATATGAGGACTTATTGCATAATTAGAATATAGAGAAATGGCAAATAGGACAAAATTACAGATTAAAGAAAAACATTAGAATGTGGGAAATGGAAAAAAATGGAGAAATTGGAAAAATTACTGAGGGAGACTAGAATTGTTCAGTTCACTTTAGTCACGGGTCAGTCTATTGTTTTTCTGTTGTCCTGCTGATGTTGTAATTTCTTCTTAGGCTTAGTGTCTCTTACTGCAGTAACAATGGTTAGCTTTGGTAAGTATTAATTTGGCAAGAATTTAATAAGCTGTTAACTAACTGCAGCAGACAGGATTGATGAAGAACAGCTTTCTCCAGAACAATAGTTTTTTTGAAATCTAATGTTTCATTGAACTTTCTCTGATGGGAGCATGGGAATGTCTAATGATTCTCTTTTGCAGTGTTGAAGTATTTATAGCAATTTCATTTGACTCAGTAAAGATAATATAGTCTCTTTAACATTTTAATACAAGAGTTTGAATTGAGCCAGAATGTTGAAATCTGAGATGCTTTGACAATATTGAAATGAAAGGTTTTATTAATTATTTGAATTCTTCTGAGATATTTATTTGTCTTCATTTTTCTTTTTTACTGAGCAATATTGATGCCTAAAGAGAATTCTGAAATTTCAGAGTTCCTTGTGGAATGAAAGAGCTGATTCCAAGTCATGTACAGAAATAACTTCTAGTACTTTCTTAGCTAGTTGATTTAAAAATTAATAACTCAATTTCTTAAACACTGAAGTAATAGATTACAAATTAGAAGGAGCTGGCTACAATCCTCTAGCTCAGTCCTTTACATAATAGAATGTCACTTGAGCAATTCCTGTTTTAACAAAAGCCTAGTGCTTAGAATGTGATTTAATATAGCAAACTCACTGTAAATCATGCTATATTGCTCCTTATAATTACTTTCAGTGTTACAAATTTATGCCTGATTGCCAATGCAAATCTAGTTTCCCTTAGTCTCCAGCCACTCTGCTTTTTTTCTGTTTTTGTTTTTTTTTTTAATGTAAAATTTAAAAAAAGAAAAAGTTGTTCTTCTTTTTAGTGTTATGGATAGGGATTATATCATTATTTAACTTTCCCTAACACCATAAGTCAGCAGAGCACTTGATATCTTGGTAGCGAGTATAGAGTTTGTAATATTCAACATTCTGATGTCTACATTTGTGAGGTGATGGTCAGCCTTTCTGGCTAATTTTACACTTTGAACACTTACAGTTCAGGTTTGGCTGTTGCCTCTGCATCAAGTTCAGGTATTGTCTAGATTCCTACCTTTTCTTAATTAATCAAATTCTTCACAGACATTTATTTGTTTTCAGTTTTTTCTGTGTGTTATGAAATTTCAGAATTCCTTTGACAGTAAAAGACCTAATTCCAAGTCATCTCCAGAAATAGTTTTTAATACCTGTTTAGCTAATAGATTTTAAAATTAATGAAAGCATGGTTTCTTGACCACTGGAATACTGGATGATAAATCTGGAAGACCTGGGTACAATCCTCTGCTGAATTTTTTATATAGTGAAACATTTTCTTATATATGGGCATGTAATTTATTTATCAGGAAAAAAAATCACAAAATCCCAGAATTTTTAGGGTTATAAGAAACCTCTGGAGGTCGTCCAGTCCGACTTCCCTGCCCGGGCAGGTTCCCTGGAGCCTGTGACACAGGAAAGTGTTCAGGTGGGTTTGAATGTCTCCAGAGGGGCACTCCATGACCTCCCTGGGCAGCCTGTCCTGATGCTCTGCCATCCCCAAAGTAAAGAAGTTCTTCCTCACCTTGAGGTGGAAATTCTTGTGTTTTGGTTCATGGCAATTGTATCTTGTCTTGTTGCTGGGCACCACTGTAAAGGGACTGGCACCACCGTCTTGATGCCTTCCTTTGAGATATTTCCATGCATTGATGTAACTCCCTCTCTGTCTTCTCTTCTCCAGACTAAACTCCTCATAAGGAGTTTCTCCTCCGAGTAGATGCTCCAGATACCTCATGATCTTTGTGGCCATTGCTGGACCTTCTCCATCAGTTCCGTGTCCTCCTTTCACTGCAGAGTCCAGAACTGGACAAAGCACTGGAGATGTGGCATCACCTCCCTCGGCCTGCTGCCCACACTCTTGCCGGTGCACCCCTGGATACCCCTGCCCCTCGTGACCACAAGGACACACTGCTGGCTCATGACCAACTTGTCACCCACCAGTGCTGTCAGGTCATTCTCAGCAGAGTTGTTCCTCAGCAGGTCAACCTCCAACCTGTTCTGGTACTCGTGGTTATTCTTCCCCAGGTGCAGGACCCTGCACTTCCCAACTCTCCAGCCTATCAAACTATGTTTCCTAGAGAAACTTTCAATATCATTACTGTTCATTCTACTAGCCAAATTTATATTCTCACCGAAACCTCTCGAAATGCACCAGCCTTTTTAACATAGAGTTTTTAAGCAAAGGGCCATAGATGACTAAAATTAATGTTTTAGCCGAGCCAGTAGAGAACTCAAGAGACTTGTCTTTGATTTATTGAGTGAGTAATAGTTCTTTCTCATTCTCCATTGCAACGTTCCCGAGTTATGGTTTAAGTCTTTGTTATGAGAACAGAAATTTGAAAGATGATGCCAAAATGATGAAACTTATTTTTCAAAGCTCTCTTTCTCTCTCTTGCTGCCATCTAGTTTTTAGGTTCATAAGCAGCAGAAAAACTGTTGTTCCTTACATTAATTTTTTTTTTTTTTTAAATTCTTTTTCATTCTTTGTCCTCTACTGAAATAGTAAACCCTCTCTGCTTGAAATAAGACTTCCCTTCACCTTCTCAAAAGGCAGGGTCTGAATTTTTTTTTTTAATTTCAATATTTTAATTTCTGCATGAAATACATGTGCATGTTATGTAAGTGTTTGAGGCTGATTTCACATATTACAGTGCTATTTTTATTAATCTGAAAATGATATTTTTTTCCTAAATAAATCAGTTATTTATATGATTAGGTAAACTCACCAACTGGGACTTACGTAGAATATTCAGTCTGCTGAATTTCTCTGGTATGACAGGCAGTTACAGTTCTGTTAGAAGGTCGCAAAAGATCACAAGTAAAACAAGAAAGAAATGTGAAAATAGAGTTGAAAAATGATAGCACAGTTTGTGTCAGGCTAAGAGAAAATGATTATAAAATGATAGCTAGCTCTTACTCAAATACTCAGATGAGTTTTGAAGGCTTTGTTGCTTGCAGAGGCAGCAGTCCCAGGGAATGCTGCATATCACCTGCCAGCCATACAACAGGGTTCTACAAGGAAAAGCTGTGGGATTTGCATGTAGAAGCAGAAAGAGAGATGTTACAAATTAATTGCTGATCCTCATCTTCCATATTCCTGAGAAATGCTTGTCTGTTAATGTCCCCATGCTTGGAGTCCACCATCCTGCCATCAGCTGTCCTGAAGACTATTGTCTGCTAATGTGATCCCTCTGCACTCAAAAGGTAGTTGCAAAGGCACCTGGGCAACTTAATTTTCACTCATTTTAGATAGTACTGGATGTGTCACAGTCCATTTGCTGTCAAGGGATTCTAGACTTAGAGCAGATGCTTGACACTTCTGACTTTAAGTAACCTATACAGGTGTATGTATGGTGGAATTGCCTGCTGGCCAGTGAGAGCTAGACCCAAGTAGGAAATCATTACTGACAGTCTGTGACAATTATATCCATGTTTTCCTAACACTAGATGATACTTTAGCCATGACACATTAAGCAGTGCACAAGAAACGGCATACCTATGCATAAGGATGCATAAAAGTAAAGTAACCCTGTATAGATTTTTTTTTTAAAGTGGTTTCCTCAAAGTTTCTCATTGTTGCACCAGAAAGTATCAAACACACCCTTTTTCTTGTGTGAAATGAAAATGAAAGAGAAGGCTAAATGGGTCTGATGCAAAATAACAAAATGGTGCACATTAGGTAATTATGGTTAGTTTGTCTTCCTTACTGCCTAAGGAAAATTACTCAGCATGGGTCAGTTCCTCAGCTAACACAGTTGGTGCCAATTCACTGAAACAGAAAGAAGGCTGTATCTCTAAATATTTTGCCAGTTCAGAGTAACTCTGAGCTGAAAAATAATATAGCAGAGGCTATCCTTTACTAAGATGTTCTTCTTACTCCACATACCACCTCTGGTGAACTCCAGGCATATTTAATTATCTTACCATATGTTGCCCTCCTCAATAGACATGTTTTAATAAGTTAACTCAGGACTGTTCATGAATAATTGAAGACTGGAAGGGGTAGAAGCAGAGAAGGTTGGGTTTTCTTTTTTCTTCAAGCTGGTCCTCCAGCAGACTCAAGATTTCATCTTTAGCAGCAATGACTTTTGTTTTCTTTCTAGGTCTGTTCCTACCCCTTCCCTCAACAAATCTCTCAGTTTTAAAGTCTATTGAAAACAGATTGAAACATGTTGCAAACAGCAGGTAGAGTGGATCATGCCTCTTTAAACAAACTAAAATGCGTACTGCAATCTAAGCTAGTTCTATGCTTTTTCATCGGTCAACAGTAGAAGAGTTTAGGCCAAGAGCCGAAGGGCTTAGGAAGCCAGTTTATCCCACCCTCCCTTGGGTGTCTAGGACCAGTGTGATGAGCTAGGGTGAGTCTGTGTCCAGTCATTAAGAGTCAAGGCGATCAACTTGGACTAGACAAGCTTTTTACTGAGCCATAGTGTCAGCTTGACACCATTTATAGCAATGAAAAGGAAGAACAGGAAAGTTTCGTTTAATTAAAAAAAAAAAATCTTGGAACCTTGATCTTTTGTAATCCTGGCCCAATATAGCTGCTGTAATGGCACATAGACTAGGACCTTAATCTGCAGGTGGGTGTGGATGAGGAACTGACATGAAACAGGTAGTGCAATTAGAACTGCCTGCTCTGGCCTACCGCTGCAGAGCCATAGATGTTTTGACAGGCTGAGTTTTGGAAACAAAATTTCTTAGTTAGTTAACTGACTTTCCAGCTCAAGTTTCGCTAGTTGAAGAGGCCAAGAACAGGAAACTTTTATTTGTGATTCAATAAATATTGTGTGGAGGTACATACATCAGGCTTCCCAGACAAAAGGTCACAACAGCAAGCCTGACAGAGTTCAAGAAGCACTTGGACAATACTCTTGGGCACATGGTATGACTGTTGGGGATGGTGCTGTCCAGGGCTGGGAGCTGGACTTGATGATCCATGTGGGTCCCTTTCAACACAGATTATTCTGTGATTTTGTCATCTACAGGCAAAGGTGCTGCTATTTCTATTTAATTGCTCTTTTTTTGTTACTTTAGAGGATGTGTAATTGACACATATAGCAGAAAATAACCCTCCTTTCCAAAGTGAAGAGAACTGCTGTGTCCATTGCCTGATGATTCTTGCTGCAGTAAAGGTGAGAGATTTTTGATATAAAATTTCTTTTGGAGACTAGGGAAACATTCTGCTGCTTTGAACCGAATGAAAAATAAAGATGTACCTCTAACTAGGAAAAGAATACTGTTCTTTTATCAATAAGGAATCAGATTTATTTTGGACAGAATGGCAAATGAGATTTTTTCTCTCAGTTCTTTGAGGTCTGAGATATTTTCGTTTTTAAATGCTTCCCCATGTTGCAGTGTCAGTGGGGAGCATGATTTGCTCTTTCCCTTTTGCTGAGTTCACATGATGTCACTCCTGTTGCTAATGCCATAGTGTTGGCTCGATTCCATTAATGGCCATTGTGCATTAACCCATTTTGCCACCTGACATCTTTATTTCACTGCATCTATTGTTTGCAACAAAGCAGTCAGATAATTTTTCTCTGCGTCTGGCACAGCAGAAGATGTGGAAGGAGCTGGTCTGACAGAGCAGTGATGGATGACCAGAATCATTCCTGTCTGGATAGAAAGTGTATCACCTACTAATTTGTTCTGTTCCTGCCAGCTAGAAAAGCAAACTAACAAAATACCCATATGGCTCCAGCATGGCAACAAACTTGTGCACCAGCTACTAGAATTGTTTGACATCTATTTGCCTATTTGTGTGAATAAAGAAACCTAAGCTTCTTTATCTAGCTAAACTAACCAGGTTGTCTGTTAATGCTGTAGAGTCACTAAGCAGGCAGGAAATGTAAAGAAATGAAATGAGTTAATTCTGCAGTACTGGATGTGCCTCACATCTCCCAATCTCATGTCATCACCAAAACCACAGTTTTAAACAGGAAGAACACTCTTCAAACTCTTCTCTTCCTCAAGCTCATCTCATATTCTCAACACATATCGTTTGCCTTCAGACAAATGGTTATAAGGTGACAAAATATTTGAATCTGGAAGCAATAATTTCTCTGAGTAGTCCTTCTAAAGTTTGCTGGCATTTGAGGGAAGGTGATGTTGGAAGACAGGACAAACAATTTCAGTTTCTGGTTGCTTGTTGCCCTACAAGGCATTTAGGAAAATTACTTCAGTCTTGCTCAGCCCAAAACTTACTGGACTCACTGCAAACCTCCTCAGAAAGCAATGTGTCTACTCTGAAAAGCCCAAGGTTGATAATTTCTTTCTCACAGAGAGAGGCTTGAGACGTCTCTTCCAGTTATCAAAGAGCAGCCCCACATTCAAGGGGCTGCAGGTTCGCTGTCAATATTGCAAACTCTCATGCTTTTATCAAGTTTTCTCATATTTAGCTATTCTAAAAGGTTCTGGAGCCAAGTGATAACATGGTAATCTTGGGTTTAATTTTCATCAGCACAGCATTTTTATTTCTTCTGACTGGGAAAGAGCTTGAAATTGGACATTCAGACAGACTGATGGAAAAATCCCCAATTAACTGTTTTAATTATTGGTGTTTTAAGAACATCTCATAATACTTTCCAAGCTGACTTGTAGCTTTGTTCAGTTCCTAGCTAATGCTTCCTTTTGACAGTTCCACATAAGGTGCAGAACAGTCGTAAAGGCACTTTGTCCAGGCAAGAAATATTTTTGTGGAAAGAGTAAGTGTGCAAGGTGCATAAAAATCAGTGTTTTTTTTGAAATATAAACATGGAAACATTTCGTTTGGGATGGCTTTTAAAAGTCAAAGCTTCTCATGAGTACTGAGAAAAACTAATACATTAAAAAATCATTTATTTTTTATACAAAATAACTTCCAGTGACTGTTTCATCCAATTAAGAAGTAGATAGAGGTTCAGAGGTGTACTGTGATCATTACTGTGTTCAGTGAGAATTCAGTTGCATAGGCCTTTGCATTTTAATATATATTTGGGGTGACCTACTTAAAATTTAAATCTTCCTTAGGTTCTGCATAATATATTGTAACTCTTCCATACTGTGACAGTCTAGACCACTGTGCAGGTTTTCCTGTCAAAGCAGCAAGATTTTATGGTCTTTTCTAGTGCAGGTTCTTGAAGTAATTTAATACATTCTCTGTTCAGGAAATGTGCTACAGAATAACCTATTTTCTCTGAAGCAGATGGGTATTTTCAAAATCCATATTTGCTAATCCAGATGATTCATTTTAATTTTACCTTTTGTAGAAATTTCTTCTGGTTACTGTTTTGATTTGGGTTATTCAGGTTGTTAACTACCTGGTACTGTACTATAGTTTAGACTTCATGGTTATCTTTTTATTGTCAACTTTGTGAAGCTGAAAGAAGTACCCAGAGGTATTTCCCACAACTCCTGTTGATTCTTGTTCAAGACCAGGAGTAACTATTTCTTGTCCTGCTGCTTTTTATCTGGTGGAAGACAAATTATCTTAATGCACAGATTGTAGCCAGGTGTGTCTGTTCAGCAGAAGATTCTTCCAGGACACAGTGCAAGGTGGAAGGAAATTGTTTATTCATCCTTATTCTCTGTGCCTGCTTACCTGGTTTCATGGGGTTTTTTTCCACAGTGTATCTTTTGGCCATGGTCTTAAGGCCCTCTTTTTTTCTTAATTTTGTTGGAGAATTCTGTCTCACCTTTGATTTTTGTTCCAGAGTCCTCTCTTGACTTTTTTCCCCCCCAAAACACTTTTATTCAAGGAATGTCATTATAAAATCATAGTTGAATGCTCTTCTGTTTCAGATGGTGAAGCCAATGTAAAAAGTAGAGTTCAGTTACCTAGAAGATTCCCTCTAAAATTTATTTATTCAAGAAATTCACAGGATGATAACAACCCTGAGCCCACACTGCCGAGGAAATTAAACAAACAAAAGCATGCCTTCAGCCTGCTCCTACATGGTTGTTAGCAACCAGTGCTCAGGATTGTGAAGGCACTGCTTGGGCTACCAGCCCTATCTGAGGATTTCTATGGGAGCCCAGCTCATTGGGCTGTTTGGAGGGGCTGCCTTGTGGGTTGTGACTGGCTGAACCTTTCGGAAGGAGTGTAGCAAGTAAGAGTACACTAACTAGTCCTGAGTAAATTGTAAGTTTTAAAATGAGACAAAAAAAATGGCTTGATACCTGCCCAAACCCATGTGAAAGTGCCTTTCTATCCCAACTGCATGCAGAATTTGTGCGGGGTGTTTTTGTTTTGTTTTGTTTTGTTTTGTTTTTTCCCCTCTTGGAAATAGATAGTGGAGTTCCCTCCGGTTTTCAAAACCAGCCTGAGGCAGCCTAGCATTGGGCACTCCAAATACTTTGCACTCCATAACCACCCACTCAGCTCACCATGTGAGGGGGAAGCTGATGGCCTTCTCATCTGAGTAGAACTGCCTAAATAAAATGTAGGTGCCTGTCCTAAGTTACACAGGCTTCCTCTACAGTCACCACTGAGAAGGAGGCACACAATTCCAGGTTAGAGCAGTGGAAAGACAGATGAATGGCACTCAGATATGTACCTGTCCTTCACTGATAACTCTGTGGGGAGCAGAGATAACTAGACTGACTGCCCAGCTTAGACTAGGCAATTAGCTTTTAGCCAGCTATAATGCTGTGCAATTAATCCTGCATGATATTGAGAGTCTGTCAGTCGGCAGCTTTGCAGCACAGGAGACATGAGAAAGAGCACCAATATATTTAAAATGGAGTTTACTTTCCTTACATTTGTGTTCTGCTTACGTTATGTAAAGAAAAGTGTAAAAGAGTTGCTGTTTGGTTTTTTTATGTTAGGAATAATTTCAGTTCTGATCATAGTCAAAGAAAAGAAAAGACTGCAATGGGGTTTTTTTTTTGCTGATTACATGTTTTTGTGTTTTCCAACTCACACTAGTAAAGTCAAATCAGTTGCACAGTTTGTCTTCATGAAACTAAATATTCACTTTGATGTTAGAAAAATAAATAAATAAATTAGACCTGAAGTGTTATATGGGGACACCTATCATGAAATAATACATATTCTTCCTTGTTTGCAGTAAGTACAAAAGTAATGGATGTGCTTGAATTTGCTCTCCATGCAATTTGCAACTGACACAAATATTACTCGCATCATTTATTAGTTGTTACCAAAATAATGTTAAAGAACAATAGTTTGCAATATTTACCTCATAGTCAAGACTGCTGTTTATTTTACACTTTGAAAAAAAATACCCACACTGGACATTAGTTTGATTTTTTTAGCTTCATCAGAAAGAACAATCATTGTCCTAGGGACTGGTGTATAGGGAAATAACCTGCCCTGAGCTCTGTGCTGCTGCACAGAGGCAGCTTCAAGGTTGCCAGCCAAACTGTTCAAGAAGTCTGTCATTGAGTCAGATCCTGCTGCTAAGGAGTTCTCTTTCAAAGCTGAGCATCTGAGTCCTTTACTGCAATCCAAGAAGGTTGGGAGTGATGTTTTAGTTTGACTGTAGCTGGCACAGAGCTGTCAGTTACCCTTGGCATTATCTCCTTTCAGTTAGTTTGTTTCCTTTCACTTGCTTATTTAATAGATGTGGGACACTTATTTGATCGTTTTGCTTTATCCCCCTTCCCCAATACTGCTTTCTGTTTTATTCTAATTGCTCTTGGTTGAAAGAGGAAGGTTCAGCATTCCAATGTGTTAGAAGCAGCAGCTCCCTGTTCTCCTGTGTGTGTATATGTAGGTGAGCCACTGAGCAGAAACTCATGTTTTGCATTTGAAGGCTCAAGACAGAGTAGTCATATCATTATATATACTGGGTGTAGCTTTTCAGCTGAAAGGGAAAATAAATCCCACTCAGACTGTGTTAAATGGATAGGAGTAGATTTGTTTTTTCCAGTTGAATTCCAGTCAGAAAGAGGGTTATATTCTGGTTTACTGATGTTGAATGCTCTTAATTGAATCACATATTTAAGGGGATCCACCCTGCAAAACGTAAAGTTTATATCCATATTCCAAGATTATTGCTTCCTAGATTTCTTCCCAGCTCTCCCAGGGGCTGGGGGCTTTGTCACCCACTCAGGCTCTTGGTACCTTCACTGGTGACACCTCTCTTGAGCAGCACCACAGCACAACCTATGCCTGCAAGGCCTGCAGGTGACTGCTGCTGTCTTGACAACACCACCACCACATTACGTTTTAGCTAGGGACAGGATGCAATAAACCCTAAAAATTTGCAATCCTGTGCAGATTCTTTCATGCAAGTGAGATTATAAAACAAAAGAAGTTAAATGACAGTATTTGTGAAACCAAGGTGTTATAAATTTACATTTGGGGTCTTTTAAATGGTCCAAATTGTTTATAAGAAAATAACAAATTTGAAAAATGCCTTTCTTAGAAATATTTTTTACCCAGGAAATAATTCCAAACCCAGATTTAAACTTCCAGAAAAATTGATACTTTTCTCTGAAATTTTGAGAAGTTGCACACATATATGTATGTATGTATGTTTTTGTATTTCTTTTATAAGCTCTGTTGTGTTCTTTAATCATTCAAAGGCACAGATTTATTAACTGGGGTAAGCGTGAATGCATCATCCAAAAGCTGGTCTAGAACACGCTCTTCTTAAAGGTCTGATTTCAGCCAAGTCGCTGCAGGTCCCCTGCATTTAGGTAACCCCAGTGTCTGTCCCTGTGTTCAGGTGATGGCACTGCAGCTCACCAAGCAATTTACTTTAGTAGGGACAGGTTCTTTTGCCAATTTTTTTTTTTAATAGAACTGGACAAGTCTGGCAATACACATTTTCCTCCCAGTTTTCAAAAATCCCATTCTAGGAGAATCTGTGGAGGCTGTCTGTGTTCATGTAAGACTAAAACCTGCCACTTTATAAGAAGCATTTCATGACTGCTTTATGTTAATTCCATATATTTCTCTGTTTGTCCTTATTTTGCCTTTTCTTTATTTTTAATTTCGTTTATATGCGCAGATGAACAAAATATCAATACCTCTCTTCCCTGGGACCCTGGGGTCTGAAAAGGAGCTCTGCTTATTGCCCATTACATCTGCAGAACTGGCTTCTTCATTTTGGGTAAGCACCTGGCTTCTTCTTATCACACTTTTTGAGCTAAAGCTAATGAAATTTAGTAGAGCCTAGCTGTAGATCTGAATGTCCAGTCTTCCCATCTGTAGATTCAATTTTTCTTCTCCTACATGTACAGATCATTTTTTTTTCCTCAGACTGTGGAAATTAAAGGACAGTAAGGAGTTGTGATATCCCAGGGCAGGGACAACTTCCTGCAGCAGGAATCAAAACTGAAGCTCGTAGAGTTTAGTTTAGAAGCTGTTACATACAGGTGAGGAAATTTCCTTCTCTTAACAATGGGGGTATGTTTATTTTAAAAAATTTCTTGTAATGTTTTAGTCCTGTTAATTTTTGAGACAATTTCATTATGTTAGAGAAGAATCCATTTTGTTTTTTACTTACACAGTTACAGATGATTGCTACAGTAGTAAAACACCCATCCTTGCCTAATAACAGGTATGTCTGATCCTTCCTGAATGGATAGAGCTGGATCTCTTATAGACTGAATAGTTCAAGATATAGCAGTAGTTTGCAAGGCTTCTGTTATTTTTTACTGTTTAAACTGTATCACCAAAAGGATAAGCAACGTCTGAGCAAATAGTCTTTTCTTAAAACATTCTAGCTACTGATTGTCTTGATTAAGAGAAGGACTACACTTTGGCTTTTCACATTATTGCACTCTTGATGTGACTAGTAGTGGGTGGATGTTTCAAACAGAACATATTTGATATGAAAGTGTAGGTGATATACTATTTTCTCATTTCCAAATAATTTCCTCATTAGAGAAGGTGTGAGTGGTAAATGAGGAGTTTCTTCTCCAGGTGTCCACTGTGTATATACGGCATGTTTCTCAGGCAGTGCTCGTTGGCATTTGTAAATGATCTGTTCTCCATCTGAGAGCTTTAAAGTACTGGATGCAGCTGCTCATGCTTTGCCCCATTTGTAAATAGTTTTAAATATGCATGATCATCTTTGGCAGATTGCTTTACTTGCAGGATTTATGAGGTTTTTAAACTTCTTTCTTATAAAATAATTCACCGTAGTGTCTCCTGCACCCTCCTTTTGAAATAAACAGAGAATCTGCACAATCTGAAATCCAGGATTTTAGAAGAAACTGTCAGAAAATCATGGAATGTCAGCAATGCTCATGTTTAGACTGCTAATCACCCCCCAGGAGTGCTTTTCCCTCCCCTCCTTATTCAGTGTGCCATATGTCAGCAATTAACAGTGAGTCAAATTACAGCTCAAAACAGTTTTGCTCATGCAGTTAGTGGAGTAGGCAAGAATCAAACTTAATCCAACAACTATTCATAAATGTAATGCAAAGGGCAAATGGAAATTGGCTGGAAAATTATGGATGGTGAAATGTCAGTGTTATAAATTATTTTAGCTTCAGAGTTCTGAGAGGCAAGAAGGAGCTCAGTAAATAATAAAATTTTCTAAAATTCTTTGGCCTTTGACAAAAAAAATAGGATTTTAGAGTCAAACCCTGTTGACTCTAATTGGCACCCGATGGTGCTGATGGCATTGGTATGGATGACCAGGACAACGTGGTCCATTCTGACCTGCATAGAGTCATGCTCAAGGCATGGTGCACTGAGTGTGGTGTACAGAAGAGAGGACTAAGGGGGCATAAATGGGTTTTTTTTGCATGTTTCTCAAGTAAAGGTCAGGTGCAGATTGCTGTAGCCACATGAGAGCAGCTCAGACTACATGAGAACTCTGCTGGATTCCATCCAAGGAGCAGGTTTCACCTCACTCCAGTTCAGGATTTCCTGGTGATTTCTCAGAATTGTGTGCAGATTTTTCAAATGTGCATGTGTGTGCGCGCCTGTGTGCATTAAATCGCTTCTCATGGACTGTTCAAAAGCTAAGAGATGAAGTGCCATTGTGCAAATAGTGCAGTAAGGATTAGAAAGGTAGTGAAAACAATAATCACTGGTGGTAGGCATAGGAGCTACTGGCAGAAGATTAATATTTTATGGTTTCTGAGTTTTACACAGATTTCAGAATTAAAATGTAAAATATAATTAATATTCTCCCTTTCCTATTTCTCAAAGCCTAATTTTTACATAATCAGTACTGATTATCAAACATCACCAAAGCAAAATGTGATTCATCACCGCTACAGACTACAGGTTTTTTTTCAGACTGAGATTTTGCACTGGTGTTTGAAATGTTGTATAATTTATATTTGTAAGAGAAAATCTGATAAGCCAAGAAATACTGTAAATGTATTTCAAACTTATCTGTGCCTGGCCCATCTACAATATTTTTCAGGAGATTATATTTCAACCTCTCTAGTTATTTTGCTTTCAGGAACCAGAACCTATATAATATTTTCTATTATGAACTTATTTCCAGTTCATCAGCTTGATTTGTTAGATAGCAATCTAAGAACCATCGGATGGATAGCACAATGTTCATCAAATGTTATCTCAATTTTTTTTCAATTTCACTATAAACCACTATAATCTTAAGTGAGAGATTTTAAACTTTTCATCCATTGTATTCTGAATTATATCTAACTTTGTATTTCTATCTCCCAAATTTTCAGTAAGTGTATTTCCTATGTCCAACTCCATTAAAAAAAGATGAAGAAACCAGATTAGGGAAAAATAGTATGTATCTGTGCCTGATTTAAGAAGCTCTCAACTGATAATTTTTCAAGTGTGATGAGTTGCAATATTCTGAATGCAGTGGCATTTGCAGGACTGTTCTCTTGACAGAACTGGATCTCCCACAGAGGTATGCCACCCATATGGATGAGATGTGATTGCAGACAAGTCTCTATGACTGAGCTTATTTTGCTATTTTCTATAATAAGAAAGAAATTCTAAGAGGTTAGTGTTTGTATATCTTTGTCTTCTGACAGGATTATTGTGTGACTTCAGATAAATTATTTCCCACCCCGTGTCTCAAAGTGCTGGTTCCCTGACTGTCTTCTAGCTGGTCATTTTAATGGAGATTTTTTTAGTCATGGCAATGAGGCATTTGAATCAATGAAGCTATTCTGTCATTATTCCATCTGGTTTTTTCAATACTTTTGGAAACATTATGCTTGTATTACGTACAGGAATAAAGGGGGAACAAAGCTCAGATATTTTGTGGTAAAATTTGTTGGAAGTAGTCAGAATTTATTATTTTCACCAGCAGATATTATGATCTACAGTTTGGCTGCAAGATGTTCTGTGCCTGGGTCCTGCCACATTTTCATGGAGAGAAAGGAAAACATTCTGATTCCTTGTCAGCATGAGATGGCTTGGAGAAACAGCTCATGTGAACACAGGAGTTAGGTCTGAAGTAAAGAAACAGACCTATAATAGACCCTTATCCTCTGGCTTCTCTCCAGAGAACTGGGTGGTAGAAAGGGAAATCCTGAGGAAAAAAAACGCACTGAGGAGAAGTACAAAAGGACGTGTACAGTTGGAGGAGACTCTGACAGGAACTAATATTTTGGAGAAGTTTATAATCATTGCTACCTACCCAGCTACCTACCTACATACATACATATAGAAAGAAAGAGAGCACTAAACCATAAGCTTGTTTTAGCATAACATATAACATTTTTTTCAACATAACTTTTGCAAGCATCTTTTAAGGAAAGAAGAAAAAGCTTTGTGGCAAATAATCTGGATCAGAGATGGAATGTCCATTGCCAGAGCACCATATAAAGGGACAGAGAGGCACAGACCAGTGCTACTAAAGTTTAGAATTAATGGGAATGAAAAAAGCAGAGGAAGGAAAAATACTAGACATGATCACAGAAATCACAGAACTCAGTCTGAAACTTGGAAAGAAAAATAAAACTAGCTGGTAAATGTAGTAGAAGAGGAAATAACATGATTTGAGAACACAAAATATCCACAAAAAGATGAATAAAGGAGAAGGTGGTAAGAAATTAACAGTATGAAATGCACATTTGGATCAAAAAGGATCAGCAGCCAGGAAGAAGAATAATTTGTATTTTGTGTTTCAGAAGAGAATAAAACAAGATTGTGTGGACATTATGCTTCCTTTTTCCTTGCCTTCTCTCTCCTCTACTAATTTTTCTCCTTAACTTCTTCCACATTCTCTTGAAATTCCATTTTCTGGCCAACTTTATCTTGTGATTCAATGAAAATACAGTCCCTACATCTGTCTTGGGTCAGACAGCTGAAAAGCAGCTTTGAAGAAGAGATCTGGAGGTGCTTTGGACACCAAATTGAACATGAACAGAGATTGTGCTTTTGCAGCAAAGAAAGCCAACAACCTCCTGGACTGCATCAAGAAAAGCATCACTAGGAGTCAAGGCAGGTGATTGTCTCCATCTATTCCACACTAGAGAAAGAAACCTGGAGTCCTAACTCCAGTTCTGGGCTCCTCACTAGCAGGAGGACATGGACACACTGGAACAAGTTCAGCAAAGGGGCACAAATATTATCAAGAGACTGTAGCACCTGATGTGCAAAGAGAGGGTGAGACAGCACGGAGGGTTTAGCAGGAAAGAGAAGACTCAGCGGTGTCTTCACCATCTGTGTGATCACCACCATCACCTAATGGAGGAGAGTAGAGAAGACAAAGAGGTCCTCCTCCCGTTGGTGTCCAGTGACAAGACAAGAGGCAGCGGTCACAAATGGAAACAAAGGAGAATGAAACATAAGACAAAACTTGCTTTGCTGAGGGTGATCAAACACTGGCACACATTATCCAGAAAGGCATAGAGTCTTCATCCTCAGACGTATTCAAAATCTGTATAAGGTACTGGGCAACCAGCTCTAGCAGGACCTACTTGAGCAAAGAGTTGCTGTGATTCTAAGACTGTGTTTTCTTTTCCTTTAGTAAAATACATGAGACTTTCTTCCAATTTTTTTTTTTAAATTTTCTAGATAAACATGGTTTTAAATTGTATTTCAGGATGCTCTATCATGTGCCTGGAGAATAGGCCTTTCTGTTTCGTAAAAACAGATATCAGCTTCAACTGCTGAGGTAGTACATGAACTGTATTAGTGAGATGCTTTTTTTTTTATTTTTTCCCTGAGCAGATTTTAAAGACTGGATTTCCTTCAAGTGAAGAGAGAAGAATCCATCAATGGAGAAGCTTAAAATTTTTCACAAGCCTTTTTAAGTTCATTACATTAGAAAGTAGAGGAAAGAAAACCCTTATAAAATTGGCATTAATGGCTCTCACTGTACTTAACAATGTGATAAAAAAACCATGACTGTTGCACACAAAATGTTAAACTATGTATATAGTTAGTTTGTTCAATAGAAATATCTAGGACTGTGACCTTTTTCTGTGTGCTTTTTGGGCAAACTGGGGTTTTTTTGTGCGTGTGTGTGTGTGTGGGGGGTTTGTTGTGGTTCTTTGTTTGTTTGTTTGTTTTTGGGTTTTGTTTTGTTTATTTTTGTTTTTATTGTTGTTTTGTTTTTGTCTTCCCTCGTGGAGAGTTTGCAGATTTCTTTTGAACTAAAATCTGTTCCCTCAATTTCAGTATTAAAAGGACCTGTGATACCAAATATATGACTAGGGTGCTTCAAGTGAGTGTATGAAGAGGCTCAATAAATAAGATGCTCTTTTATTGAGGAACTGTCTCTGTTTTTCACATTAAAGTTCTCCAGGTACCTGTGTATGCTCAGTGTTGTCATGACTAGTGATTAATATGAATCTTTGGAATGGGAAGATCAATAAAATGCACACTTTCAGAGCGCATTATCAGATCAGAGCACTCCAGTAATAATAAAATGACCTTTGCATGTTTAAAAAAATGTATTTAGGCAATCAGCAGTTAAAGACCTGCTTGAGCTTGAGATAACATTTGGAATACTGTTTTCAAAAGATAATGATGACCTTAACTTCTGTATTTTGTTTTATGTATTTTGAACCATTTATGCTATGAATCTTTGATAAATTCTGTGAAAAGTGAGTGGAAATGTGCTTCCAATTTAAATAAATTCATATGAAAAATGAAGTTCTTATTTTAAATTTGCCACCTGGTGATTTTGCGAGGGCTGATTTCCATTTCTTCCATGTAGTCTGAGGAACAATAAATGCCCTTCTTCCTAGAATTCCTAATTCTATTAAGCAACATCATATCCTCTTCACTGACTTTCTAAAACCATAAAGTCGTCATATTTACACTTTCATATAATGTAGCATGTATTCCACAAATCTGATAGTCTTTGTTGCCTTTCTCTGTCCTTTTTAAACTCCACTATTAAGTTTTTAGAAGAGGTTTGCCAAGAGCTTCATGCAGCATTTAAGACGTGGGCACACTGCAGTAGCACAGTGATGCTTTCTGTTTCATTCTCTGTGTATTTCTTTATCATTCCTACTCTTCTATTTACCAGTCACTGAGCATGAAGTTAATGGATGTAGATTTCAGAAAACAATAATTTTACCATTTCTTTCCTGCTTAGTAATAGCTAATTTAGAAGCCAACCTTGGGCAAACTGGGTTATTTTACACTGAAAAGACCAGTTACTAAATCTGCTGATAAACTCTTTATAGGCTCTGTTTGATGATTAATTCATACAGCCCTGCTTTCAGACTAGACTTGTGTTTTAAAATCTCTCAATTTAAACTTTTTTGCTCCTATTAAAATATTCTATGAAAGGACCTTCCCAGTTTGTCCATGGAAATCTAGTTTCTTTAAACTTTCCTGTATGATTCAGAATGTAACACATGAACATTTCCTCTTTGCCACAGAAAAGTCCAACTCAGATTTATCATTACTAAGAGGAAGTGCTCCTACTATATGCGCTTAAATTGGCCCCATTTTGCATGAAATTGCTAAAGGATTTTGGGTCAGTGCCTTAGCAAGAACCAAAGTTACTGTGAATCATGATTATAGCACACAGAGAAAAACATAGCTCCTTATTACTGAAATACTTCCTGTCAGCACCAAGGTCAAAATATTATGAACCTTCTCTTGTGAAAGATGTATCTGGTTTCTCTTTTATTATGAGAATTTATGTTCCGGTCACATAGGAGACTTTACATACTAGAGGCAGCTACAGTACCTGATTACAATAATCCAGGTGTTCTGTTTTATTCCCAGTGGTATGGGCAGTGGATTGTCTGCTGAGATTCCAGACTGAAATGTAGTGAGGTGTTCTTTCTGTAGTTGCAGTCACCCAGTAAGGAGTAACAAAAGGATTTTCCAGTTATAATCATTTTGATATATTTCCATTTGCAGAATTAATTTAGATGAATGCAGTAGCCAGTTAATTGAGATACTCTAGTTTGTTATTGAGATTATAAACTAAGTTTTATTTATTTTATTAATCAGCTTAGTTTTTTTCAAAATACGATTAAAATATGCATAATGTGTCTATTCATTTGATCCATCACATGAAGGCATCCTAACAGTAGGAGGAAGCAGTTCTCTCTTTTCATCCTGTAATGCCAAGTAGCTTGTCAAAAATATTTGTTATTAAAGATTGCTGTATAGTTTTAATGTCCCCATAGAAAAAAGTCATGCAATATTTAAATACACGTAAGAGTTGAAGTACTGATGAGAGCATAGACCATCTAGGCTGGCATTCTGTCTCCAATAATGAGCAACACCAGATGCTTCAGAGCAGATGAATGGATATTTTGAAAATACAAAGAAAAATTTTAGCTGAGTAGATTTCACCCTAACCTTGCACACTTTTTATTGGCTTTGTCTCATAGGGGGATATTTTTATATTCATCCATTTCTCTGGGGATTTTTTTTTGACAGTGCAACTGGATTTTCTTTCTACCTGTGGAAACTTTCCAGTCTTTGGGAATACTGATAACATCATGGCAAGAAGTCAAGTATGTCAATTGCGTAGGACAGTTGAGCTCTGTGGGGAGAAAGAAAAGCATTCTGACTAGTAGCATTTCCAGTTCAATTGGGTCCATCCCTGTGAACTTCAGATTGTATGGAATATATTTTTTTAAAACTCCAGAGAAAGCTGGATTTGAAATTAGGATTTTGGAAAACATATGCTGGTTTTTATTCAGGCAAGTGAATGATTCTGGATGTTTTCAGTATTTTCCAGTCTAGCAAATTAAGTGGTTTATTATTTTGTCAGTTTCTATTATAACTCCTCAGGTCCATTTTTTCATTTGATTAGGGTAAATAGAAGTATTTTCCATTGAAATTTTGCCTGAAAGTTTCTGCTAGTGTTAACTGTGTAGAAGAAATCTTTGTATGAGGGATTTCTTGGAATTGTATTATCATGTTCCTCAAGTAATGGGTATCCCCCAATTCAATTTAACTCTCTTTGGAGTCTGAATAATCATCAACCTCATACTGGCTTCAAGTCATTTAAATTACAGGAGCTGTCTTTGCTCTCTTCTGTAGAAAAATACTAAGAGGAATTTCCGGCAGGTGCATGCATTTCAACCCACGATCATCTGAATATACGTCCTGCTTTGCCTAGTTTTATAAGGGCATGAGGCTAGAAACGCCCACACAAAGAGAGAGAGAACCAGTAAGGACAGAAATTCGTGCAGCTCTGCTTTGCAAATTGTTCACAGAATGGTTTGAAGGACAACATTAGCTCTGGCTATGCAACCTCATTTGGTTTTCCAACATACAGACAGACTACCTTAATAAAACCTTAAATTAAAAAAAAAAGGGTTTTCCAAGGTAGAAATCCAAGAACTTTTCCTGTCCTGGGTAATTTAGAAACTAGTATTTTCTGCCCTACTGCCTGCTAATGCAATTAAATAAGTATAACGTCTGGTTTTAAGTTTTATTCCACATTTCATCTTTCATATGTACTTTGATTACTTTTCAATAGATTTTATTTATCAGAGCCCAGTGATGTTATGGAAAAAAAAAAAAGTGAAAAATATTTGCAACTTATGCATGGTACAATGTGGTTGAGCAGAGAAAAGGCCTCGGCTCCTGGTAAAAATATACCCTGTGGATGATCTCTTCCTTTTGTACAGGGAACTGTGTTGGTGGCACCCAGAGAGACCTGTGGCAGGAAGAGTAACTTTTTGGAAATTGGTTTATATCAGATTTTAAAAAGTCTGTAGGCTTCTGGCCGTGATTCTGTGAGTGTTTTGGCAAAGGAAGGACACAGCAGGTATAAATCAGCATACAGCTCACTGCAGCTGACAATGCAGTCTAGCTACTCTACCACAATACAGAGGAATTAATTTTTCTTCAAGTGATGGTTGTGTTTGCAGGCATAAAAACAAAACTTTAATAATTCAAAACTCTGAAAATATCATTCCATGAGACAAAATCCTCAGATAACACATCCTCTCAGACGATGATATTAGTGGAAGAGGCAGAAGGAGGGGGTTTTTACTTGAACAGAGTTCCAGTTTATGGTGAAATCAAAGCAGCCCTGCTGGATGAAAGTCAGCTTTCTGTTGTGCTTACTCTCGTATTGCCTGAACATTTCTGCTGAATCATAGAGCCTTCAACTCATACCCCAGGAGTCACTCATGCAGTAATTCAGAAAAGATGCCTTTTCACAAGAAAGGGAATGTTTGGAAATACTATACTGTCATAAAGCAGAGGCAGAATTTCCCCAGTGACTTCAAGTGCACACTTATTACTCTATGTACAGTTTAAATCATTATATTGTTATTTTTTTTTCCTAAAGGCTGCTCACTATTTGATTATTTTTACTCATTTATCATTCTACCACTGTCTGGGTGGAAAAGGTCTATCAATTGCTTCAAAACCACTTAAATCCAGGATTTTACAACATGCTCGGCTTTATAGGACCTCTCTTTTCCTACTGCTTCCTAATAAAATCCAGCTAGAATCAGACTGATTATAAATTTCTTGGTATAATTTTCCAATAAGTAGTTTCTGGTTCATCAAATTGAAACAAAAGTACAAGACTTTGTGAAATAGTAATATCAAATACTAGCTTACCAAATAAATTTAATCATCCCCAAAACTTCATCTGTGAGGCCTAAGTGGATGGATTTAATCGGTTACTTTGCTTGTATTTTTATTAGATCTACCCGGCTCCTTACAAGTAATGCACTGACGAGTTTAACAGTGTTTGCATGGAGGAAAGCTCAGCTGAGGGATCCAGAAAGACTCTGTGTGGAAGGCTTGGAGAGAGAAATTTGACAAGAGTTGTTGGGACAAAACCTCCTCCCAGAAACAAACTTGGAACCTGCTGTCTCTGCTGTGGGGTGACTTGTGTCCCTTCCCATCATCCCTTAACCAAAGCATAGGAACATAACACTGACATGTGATCATGTCATAACCACACCTCAACCAGCACTACTCGATGAGTACTTGTGAAATTTGTTCTCTGCACGCAAATGATGTTTGCCCATAGTGTTTATATGTCAGGTGTGACCCCCTGGTTGTTCAAGTACCACAACATATTCTCCACATAATCATTCCAGAATCAGTCAGAGACTCATGCAGTGGTTTCCATCAATTCTTGCCCCTTCTAAATTTATTATGACTCCTCTCCTATTGTTCATGTGGTTCAGGCTCAATGTAGGTAATCTCTGAAAGAGAACTTCTGTAGAAAGCATTCCTGAGGCAGATGCAGCAAAACTTTGTCCTGCTTTCATAAAACCTGCAGGAACATAAGGGCTGGTGGCACTGAGAGCCCATCAGAAGTGGAGACTGAGACTTCACCTGTCAGCTTCAGTAAGAGCTCCATAAATTCATCTCACATCTCCAACCTGGGCAGCCCTATCATTGCACAGCTCCTTTCAATTGTGACTGAGAAAAGTGGGGAGACCCTGAAAACAGCAAATATTATTCTCAACTTAAAAAACAGGTCAGGAGGAAAATCTTGCGACCAATCCAAGTTTATCATCGTCCTTTTGATTCTTAGAAACGTCACAGAGTGTGTCCTCTTGGAGCACATTTCTGAGTGCATGAAGGCAGTTTTATTTGGGCGCAATCATCACAGATGCGCCAAGTGTAGACTTTGCCTGGGCAGTCCTTCCGTGACAAAGTGACTGGATTGTGGATGAGGGGGAAACAGTGATGTTTTTTAGAATGAGCTTAGTAAGAGACTTAAAAGAGAAACTCTTTTCCAAAAGAGTCTCTCCTGGTATTTTTCTATTGAAATTAAAGCTTTACAGTCTGAACCGATGGAAAACTAGGTTGGTTAAAACCTGTGTGAGTGGAGTAGAATCTGTAGAAGTGAAGCACTACGGGGGCGTATCCTGGGACCTGTCCAGTTCTTTATCATCTTTATCATATAGATAGCATCTTTATCAATAACCTGGAGTAGGGGGGAAGAGGAGCACTTGGAGGAACCTTCATTCACTTCAGCATGGTCAAATGGAAAGCCCAGCAGCTGGGATTAAGCCTCCCACTCCTACCACAATGCTAAATACTGTGGATTGGCTGTGCAAGGGCAGCTCTGCAGACAGTCTTGGAGCATGTGGCAGGAAGGAGCTGCACAAGTCTCCATGACCCTATCAGTGTCAGCGATCTACAGCACCCTGGGCTACATGAACAGGAGCACAGGTGTTACATCCAGGGAAGTGATCACCCCTTCTGTTCAGCACTCTTTAGACCACATCTTAATTACCGAGGCCAGTGTAGGCCCTTCAATATCAGACAGGCACGAACCAACCTGAGAGTTCAACAAAGGGCACCCAAGATGGCTGGAGGTTGGAATATTTGGCTTGTGATGAGAGGCTGTGAGTTCAAGGTTTGCTCAGCTTGGGGAAAGGATGCATTATGAGAAACAGAATAGCTGTTATCTAAAACTTACAGAGAGGTTGTTCTGATGATGGAGAGATGTTCTTTACAGTGTTGCATGGTAGGAGGATGACAGACAGTAGGGTTAAAGTCATAATCTTATTCATATGCAAAAAAAGAGATCATCTTATACATATAAAACTACGAACTTATCATGTTAATGGATTAAGTCCTGTGCTCTTCAACATCTTCATAAATGAATTGGATGCAGGACTGGAAGGGATAATAAGCAAATTTTGAAAAGACAATACTGTGTAGAGCTGTTGCAAAGGTAGGGAGCTCCTGTAGAGGACCTTGATTTTGAGCAGGAGGTTGGACTAGAGGTCTCTTTCCAGCCTCTCCCAGCCTGAGTTCTGCTGTGATACTGCCCCATACACAGGTAGGCAGCACACGGATTCGTTTAAGTACCAATGTGATAGCCACAGGCATTGCCTAGGCAGTGCTGCCACTGGCCTGTGACTGTGATGTGGAGCCCAGCTGCGTGGTTTGTAGCTGTGAGAAAGAGTCTGAGAGAATAACTCCATCACCAGGGCAGGAGGAACCATGGCAGCTTCGCCCGATGCTTGGGAAGCAAAGCCTTTCAGGAACACATATGTTCACATGCCTTTGGTTTGTTCCTGTGTATTTGCTTTGCACAACATTTCTCTTTACTTATTTGACAACCTTTCACCTGCATTGTCTGCGTTATTTGACAGACTATAATAAAGGGGATGTTTTATTGACCTTTTGAGAGCACTTGAGGCCTGAAATGGAGGGCAGAAGGCTATTAAACTTAATTCATGTTTACTGTAACAACAACTGTTTCAGCTGTTTTCTAAACGATATTTCTCTGAGCCATCAGTGCTGGGGCACTCCTAAGAAAATGTCTTTAAAATACATGTTTTATTCTGAGTGGACATTGAAGGTTTTAGTACTATTCCTTGTCAGCTTTCTGTCAGTGCTCTGTAACAGTAAAAAGCTTATCCTGGAAAACATGGGTGGCCTCTTTGAAGATAATGCTTCTCATGACTCTGCATGTTTTGACTTCATCCCAGGAGGAAGACTGGTTTCTTACATATTTCAGTCGGGGGGTGGATAGAAACAGGCTATTCTATCACTTTGGCCAGATGGAAGAAAAAAAGAAAAAAAGCCCCAAATCCTCTAAGGTTTTATTTGTTTTGCCTGAATAATTAATGTTTGTGACAAAAGGTGACAATCTGGTATTTGGAGAGGGTTAGAAAGGTAAGGAGGCTGTAAGGCTGGAGGATAAAATGCAGGAGATTGCTTGCAGTGGAAAAAAAAAAGAATGACTTTGTAAAGGGGGTAAAGATTTAAATGTTTTAGAGGAGCCAAAACCAGATATTTAAATAACCAAAGTGCTTGGGCACCAGGCAGTCTTGCTGAGGTAGACACAGATGGCCTCATTCATGGCCTTCCTTCCCTGCTATCTCTAGCCACAGGCCAAGCAGGGCACATGGCAGTGTCCAGCCTGGCTGGAGCACTTGGTCTGGCAGGATAACCTTCCCCTTTTTATTCACTGAAAAGTGCAGAGCAGCTCAGGATGAGCCTGATATTTTGTATCTGGCATCAACCTTTTTGAAGAGAAGCTAATAAAGCAAAGATGTCTGATGGGGATAATGGATCTCAGTGAACCCCCATGGACAGGGGTCTGTGTGATTGCATATGTCTCATAGGGCCAACAGCTCATGAGCCATGGCGGCAGCCATGACATCAAAAGTGAGTACTCAGTGTAGTACTGTCAGAGTATCAATGTTGATGTCATGAGGCATGTGAATAAATACCAGCAGTGGCAGGTTTCCCTGCATGGAGAACACCTGCCAGGCCCCTCAGGTACTAAAACATTTGGTCAAAAGCATGGAAGATATGGAAGAAGATGCCCAGCTTGGGAAGGGGAAAATCAGATGAAACACATAATCCAGGAAACCTGATGAGCCTGAGGCAAAACTAGAAATGTTTTTGATGTTGGACTTTGCAAGAGAAAACACCAATATTATTTAGAAGAAAAGGGGAAAGCTATTTCCCTTTAAAAAAATTTTGTTGAAACACTTTTCAGTCAACCCATTGTACCTGTGAGACCTCAATTTGCTATTATGCTCTCTTTTTACAGAGAATGACGGGAAACAAGCTTCCCTTCTGCAAGAATATTCGAGCACTTGATATACTGTCTCATTTCAAACCAGAGTAATTGAGGTTTTTCAGATAAGGGAGTAACACAGTTCAGGAACATACAGGATCTCCTCTTTCTACCAGGTCTTCAGTCTGTTTGGGTTGCTCCTAGTCAGAGCCTGCCCCTAGGAGGCACAAGAAAATCCCCAGTAGAAGTCCAGACTGCCAGGCTGGCTGAATGAGTTGTAGGAACTCCCACCTTTTCCTTCTCTAGGCAGGGAAAAACCGGTGTTTGGAAGTACTTGGGAGTCCTGATGACAGGTGGGCTGCTCGGGACCGCTTGGCTCTGAGGTAACTGGAAAGCACCTGTCTGGCCCGAACTTTTCAGCCTGTTCTGGGATGGACACAGTACCTGCCAGCCTCAGAGGCCACCCAGCAAGCAGGAGAAGTGGTAGGAAGCCCATTAGCAAGGCAGGGGATGATAACACACACTGCCAAGATGAGTACCTACATCTTCACAAGCAGCTGACCAGTGCACATGGGATGCTTAGCCAGGCTTGAACTGTTATTTCTGAACAGAGAAATATTGTCAGAATGTTTTTGGCTTGCTTTTACCACTGGTATCATGAAGAGAGATATGGGAAGTGTTTGTGATAGAGTCTTGTCAAAGCATTATTGAATGATTTCATGCTTTCAAGGAAATAACTCCCACAAGGATGTTCTCCTTTTGATCACATTAATCATTCACCAGCACTGAGGGTATATCTATGTGACAAAATGCAGCATTGTGCAGAACCTGTGATGGAAAGCATTGCAGTCCCA